>NC_080044.1:30584049-31233420 GCF_012489685.1 Lotus japonicus
ACTGATTCTGGAAATTTTATGTTGTTTGACTCTGATGCTTCATCATCTCATTAAGAAGTCTTGCAAGGATATGTTGGGAAATTTGAAGGTA
This sequence comes from Lotus japonicus, assembly GCF_012489685.1. Taxonomy (NCBI): domain Eukaryota; kingdom Viridiplantae; phylum Streptophyta; class Magnoliopsida; order Fabales; family Fabaceae; genus Lotus; species Lotus japonicus. Next base: position 30,584,141 of record NC_080044.1, read on the forward strand.
TCCATTTTATTTTTGTCAGATTAGATAACCCGCATGTAAATAATAACATGGAACACAATTTGTGGCAGATGTGAATTCTTATTTTAATATATTTTGTTCTTGTGTATAATGAATGAATTTCATTTTCTTATTGTAGGATCCTAAATCTGCTGAGATTACTCCCTTGATGGAAGAACAATTGGTAGGGAAAGAATTGCTGTTTAAGGTGGAGAAGAAATCTAATAATTTTTTCCAGTTTGATGACTCTTATTGTGTGAAGCGTATTTGTGATGATCCTTCTATTATAGAAGCTTTAAGGCACTTTCTGCTGCCCAGACTTCAAATTTGGTAAACCATTGAATAGATTAATTTTGTTTTCAATGGGTTTTCTTGTGTTTATTTGGAATTTGGAATTGATTTCTGACTGATGATATATTTTGATGATGTTTAGGCTAGATGCCCCCACTCCTTTGACTGTTGTTAATTCTGCTGGAGATAAGGTAGCAGTTGAGGACCCCTCTGAGTCCTGTGTGGTTTTATCCCCTGAGGTTCTAACCCCTTCTCTTGGTAGTGATCCTTCATATGTGGAAAGCTCTGCTAACATTTTCAAGAGGAAGGCTGATGAAGATTGTAAGAAACCTCCAACTGTTCCTAAACTGAAGATGAAGAATGTCAAAGTGGAGAAGAAGTAGTTATATTAGTATGAAATAATAACCAGTGTAGTGTGCTTCTTTTGATCTATGGGTCACCTAGCAGTTTGGTGGTTCCTCTTTTGTGGTATGTGTGATGATAATGGCATGGGTATCTTTTGGGAGTTATGGCCTATTCGAAAATAGGAGTTTGGTGTTGTGGTTAAGTATGTTACTAAGTACTATGGTTATGTAGCTTGCACTGGTTTGCAACTATGTTGCAGTTGTTAATTAATGAAATATGTTGTTGTGTATTCTTTGTGACTTTTTATATTTTTCTATATTTGGTTAGTGTACAATAGAAGAACATTATAATTAGAAATAATGTTTAATGTTTAATTGTTAAAATACAATATATTTATGTTGTTAGGAGTCTGGTGTTGTTAGAACAAATCCTACCTGGGCCTTCTATTGGTGAAATTGGAAGAAGAAAATAAAGTTGTAGCTTAGAGGAATTTATGTTACCTACTGGTATAATGCTTTAGTTAATTTGAGATGATCCATTGAAAGGAAGTTTAAGCTATCTGCTATCTGATGTGGACATGGTAGGTTTCTGGTTTGATTTGAAGTATGTAGTGGAGAAGTAAGGGTCCTTCGTAACTCTGTTTCTGCTATCACTTGATGTTCAAAGACTAGCTTTTTCACATGAATATGCCGTTTGAGGAGGACTTGTTCCTGAACATAAGGCATCCAGAGGGTACAATAACCATATCGGAGCTGACCGAGGACACTGCTAAGAAGGACCTGCGTCCAGAGTTGAGGAATGACTTAGTGGAATTCCTTGCCTTTGTGGAGGAAGTACAAGAGCTCAGCCAGCTTGAACTGAAGCTGCTGGAAGAGAAAGAAATCATAGAAAAGAAGCTCAAGACTTCAGAAGAAACTCTGGAGAGGGATGAGCTAAAAGACAGTCTCAACAACATCCAGTATTCACTGGATCGTCTGGAGAAGAGAGGTCAGAGCAGCGCCAGGAGTGCAGAAGAATGAGGAGGGATCCTCCATTCTAGACTTTAGAAAAAGAAAATATATGATGTAAACATATGATGAAAAGTGAATAAAGAAAATATTTTGCAAGCACAGAGTGACAAATATATATATATATATATATATGCATAGATAATCACAAACGAAAAAGCAAAATAAAAAAAGAACTAAAAATTAAACAGAAGTTAAAATCAAACAAAGTTAAGAGGGAAAAACGAAGAGATCCTAAAGCTAATGTTTATCAGTGCGACGCAGAAGTTCCATCATCATTTGCTTCATATCAATCAGCATGGACTCATGAATATCAAGACGTTGTTCCATGATGTCGAGTCTGGACGAGCTTGACTGTGTAGAACTGGAAGGAACATTCTGAGCAGCTTGAGGAGCTGGAATGGAAGCAGAAGCAACAGGAGTAAAAACCACTGGTGCAAGTGCTTGGCATCTAAGTGCTTCAGCTTCAGCTTCAAGTCTTTCTGCCTCTAACCGAGCTTCTTCAGCTTGAGCTGCTGCTTGACGTGCAGCTTCTTCTGCTTGTTCTTTCTTTCTTCTGGCCTCTTCAATAGCTTCAAGAAGCTTATGTCTCTGTTGTTGTTCATGAAGAGCCACTCTTCTGGCAAACCTCTGCTTAGCAGCTGCTATCCTCTGATCCCTTTCAGCAATGAGATGACTCATCATAGAAGGGACCTGAGCAACTAACCAAGTACTCATATTATCCCATTCCTCAGCAATAGAGTCAGGATTCTCACTCAGGTCAGTGTGACCTTGCACGTTGCGTAGCATCAAAGAAGCTTCTTGATTAAACACATTGATGCACTCGGAGAGAGAGGTGGGTCTGAGATGAGTGTAGGGAACTATGGAGAGGTATTGGTCTGGAGAGGTTGGGTGATTGCTGCTGTGTGCCTCATAAACACCTTGAGGAGAGCCAATGTTAAAGTTTTGAACATGTTGTTCAGAGGCAACAAGGTGAGGTTCAGAGGTTTCAACCAGAGGATTGGGTGATCTAACTGAAGAGTGGTTAGACACAGATTGTTCTGGGTCTGGTTGAACTGGCTCTTGTTGGATAGGGTCAGGTTGAGCCTGTTGAGCTAAAGGGTCTGCCTCATGTAAAGGATTGGCCAAGATAGGTTCATCTGGGTCAACTAGACGTTCAGGTCTAGGGCCAGGATATCTCCTAGGGCTTGGACAAGTGAGGTAATACTCTTCTAGGGAAGACACCTTTTCTTTTCTGACCTCCATGAATTTCCGAATGGATTCAGAGTTGTTGGAAGGGGAGGAGTCAGCAACATTGATTGGGAATGATACAGGTGTATAGACACTTGATGAATCTGTATCAGTGGTTCTGGCAACCAGACGTTCTGATGCTCTAGGGACAGAGTGATCAGAAGTTCTGGGTTCAGGTTCTGGTTGGTTAAGTTCTGGTTGATCAGGGATGATGGGTTCAGAAGTTAATGGGTTGTATTGGATGGTAATAGGTGAGGTTGGATCAGAGGGTCCGGTAGGTTGGTTCTGAAGCATATTCCAGAGAGGTGCTTCATTTGGAGAAGGTTGGAAAAATGAAGACCTTGGTGAATTGGGTGGTGAAGTGGTTTGTGTGTCTGGTTGGGACTCTGGGATAGAAGTGAGTGGGTTGGAGGAATGTTTCAGCATAGCAGAGATGGGGAGTGCATCAAATGTATCTAAATCATCAATCGAAGCCATAACAGACTTACTTGATGATCGTGCTGAAGACCGAGTCATTCTGACAGGAGTCTCAATCCTTCTGATCACTTGAGCAGCAGGTTCCACATTTGTAAGCTTCACCACAAGTCTGACTTGTTTCTTCTTTTTCTTAGGACCAACGTTATCATCACCACCAGCATCAGGCTTGATGGTTTCATCATGTTTCCTCTTTGGCTGGTCAGCCTTATTCTTCTTCTTCTGAGAGCCATCAGATTCCTCAGAGGATTCTTCTAAGACCATCTTCCTCTGAACTTTCCTCTTGGGAGGAGAGTCAAACTCTTGAGCTGGCGGCAGTCTTCGGAAGAATTCATCTAGATCAATTTCAAAGCGTTGAGCCCTTAGGTCTTCAACATAGCACCTAATAGCTTCTGGGTTGTCTGCCTGTGTCCATAGAGGGTAGTCATTCAGAGGCACCCTTCTCTTTCTGATTTCAGAAGATGTGTCTTCATGAGCTGGGGCGATTTTCTTCTTGACCAGACCCATCTTCCTTAGAGAATTGGCAGTGAAGACATCACTGACAATGGTGGTCAGATCCTCTATGCATCCAGCGTTGATCAGATCTTGCACAAGGTTGCTCTCAATGAAGAGATCTGATAGAAATCTCCCTAAAGGGATATACTTGATTGCTGATTTGATGGAGGCAGTAGTTCTGGACTTCTTGATACACTCCTTCAAGTAAGAGAACAGGAAGAAGGGAAGGCAGATCTTCTGCTTGTCTTGAATGAAAAATAACATCGTCTTCTGGCTGAAGTTGATGTAATCTGGGGAACTGCCCTTTGGTCTCTGGTTGATACAGTTGAGCAGAATCTTGTGCCAGATTCTGAGCTTGGGATGAAGGTCCAGCACCTTGTAATCAGTCTTGCCCGATTTGTATGTGGTGTACAGGGCCTTGTTGGTCTCATCCTTCGTTTTGGGTTTCAGCTTCGATTCAGTGAGTTGAAATCGATACCCATGTGCAGACTCTGCACCCAGTAGGTTCACGAATGATTTCTCTGTAACTATGATCCTCCTTCCAAGAATGTGGGATACCACCTGAGTGTCATCGCAGTCAGCGTGTTTCCAGAATTCCTTGACCAATTTGTCATACACCGATCCTCGAAGCCTGTTGAAGTAATTTTCCCAGCCTTGAACACGGACTTCAGGACGAATGTCATACCCATTTGCAGCAAGATTGTCTAGGTCGAATCTCCATTCTGCCAGTACTTGAAGTTCTTCAGGAGCATACACACAATGAACGGCACAGCCCCGTTCTGCAATCGGAATTACTTGCTCTTGACCTTGATCAGGAGCTTCAGGACCCATTTGGCCTGTAGCTTGACCCACAACCATGTGAGGGAAACTTGTTGCTTCAGCGGCTTCATTTCTGGTTTGTCTCACCATTGTTGGAGCGGTTGAAGGTTTTGGGTAGAAGATGAAGGTTAAAGATGAATAGAGAGCGAGAGAGAGATCGTGGGTAAGCAGTTTTTGAAAAAACAGAAGAGAGAGAGTAAAAACCGAAAGTGTAGGAGATCGTGTGTGTATAGTGGGTTTTGTCAAATAACCGTTGTTGATTCAAAAAGAATTTTAAGATCAACGGTTAAAAATTAAAGACATGATAGTAACAGTAAATACACGTATCACACACAGGAGAGAAGCACATCTACACACATCATGACAGACTGTCACACGGGCACAAGGAACTATGCATCAGAGATACTGACACACGTGTTACTGTCTCAGCTTCAGAGTCAGCACCAATGGGTACATACACTCTGATGGAGTTACCTTCTGGACTAGACATCTTCTGATCAAGAAGTATCATAGTCAGAGGTTCTGATCTATCTTCACTATGGACAAAAGTCCATATTCAGATTTTTCAGAATAAAATTAAATCTATCCTCTGCTAAGGGCTTTGTAAAGATATCTGCCCATTGATGGTCAGTATCAATAAACTTCAGAAGAAGTAGGCCCTTCTGTACATAATCTTTAATAAAGTGATACTTTACCTCAATGTGCTTTGCCCTTGAATGTAAGATAGGATTCTTACTCAATGATATTGCAGCAGTGTTATCACAATAGATTGGGATATTGCTCTCAAGGATCTGATAGTCCTCCAGCTGATGTTTCATCCAGAGCATCTGGGTGCTGCATATTTCTGCTGAGATATATTCTGCCTCTGCAGTTGATAGAGCAATTGTTGATTGCCTCTTGCTTGCCCATGAGACTAAATTGCTTCCCAGAAATTGACAATTTCCAGAAGTGTTTTTTCTCTCTGTTCTATCTCCAGCATAATCAGCATCACAATAACCTGAAAGCTTATACTCTGATGTTTTCTTATACATCAAGCCAAGGTTAGTGGTGTCTTTCAGATACCTTAGGATCCTCTTAACAGCAGTTAAGTGGGTTTCCCTTGGATCTGATTGGAAACGAGCACATAAGTGAACACTAAATAATATATCTGGCCTAGATGCAGTTAAGTATAGAAGTGAACCTATCATACCACGATAGAGCTTCTGACATACTTTACCACCACTTTCATCTTCTTTCTCCAGAATGCATGTAGGATGCATTGGAGTCTTGGCCATTGTAGATTCCAGCATATTGAACTTCTTCAGAAGTTCTTTAGTGTACTTGCTCTGATGGATATATGTTCCTTCTGGTGTTTGATCAACTTGTATTCCCAGAAAGTACTTGAGTTCTCCCATCATACTCATCTCAAATTCAGCCTGCATCATCTTAGAAAATTCTTTGCATAGAGATTGATTAGCAGAACCAAATATAATATCATCAACATAGATTTGCACAATTAAGATATCATCTTTATAAGTTTTGCAAAAGAGAGTTGTATCTACTTTACCCCTTACAAACTCGTTCTCCAGAAGGAATGAGCTGATGCTCTGGGAACTTGCTTCAGACCATAGAGTGACTTCTTCAATTTGAACACATGGTCTGGCTTCTTCTCATCTTCAAAACCTGGGGGTTGATGAACATAGACTTCCTCTGAAATATAACCATTTAGGAAGGCACTCTTCACATCCATCTGATGAAGAACTATGTTATGATTCACTGAGAAAGAGATCAACAGTCTGATTGCTTCTAGTCTTGCTACTGGAGCAAATGTTTCTGTGTAGTCTATTCCTTCCTGCTGGCTGTAGCCTTGAGCAACTAGCCTTGCCTTGTTTCTGACTACATCTCCTTTCTCATTCAACTTGTTTCTGAACACCCATTTTGTAGACTTCTGATCAGGGGAGCGCTTCGTATAGGAAGTTGTGAAGCTGATTGATCAGAGTCAGAGGGAAAGCACAGATCCTCTGACCGTTGTATCTTCTGATTCTGAGCTCAGAGGGAAGTACATGGTCTTCAGAGTTTCTTGCTTCTGGACATCAGAGAACTCTTCCGAGTTTGGATTGTTAGAGTCTTCTACACCATCAGAGCTTCTGAGTCTTCAGAGTCTTTTGGTTGTCAGATCTTCTGGATCTTCAGAACTTCTAGTGACTGAGTCCATATCAGAGTTTGTAAGACTTCAGATCTTCTGAAGCTTTTCCACTGTTCAGAGTGAACATGGAGAATGCGAAAGCGTTGCTTGGGTCACTCTTTATGCACAGTGCTTCTGATTTGTGTGAGACAGAATCAAGGTCAGAGCCTGTAAATAGCACACTCAGAAAAATACGTTAGAGTACCATAATTGTTCACATCATATTGTACTTAACTGTGACATTTCTGCCTTGGGTTACCTTTTTCTTGTATGGAAAACTGTTTTATAGGTTGGTACTGCTAAAGGTGAGTAGTCAAGTGACACTCAGTGCAAAATTTATTTTTGGTCTTTCTATATTGGATCATTTGAAATTCTGTATCTCCTTTTAGTCAGAAAAAGTTGTTTTTCTATTTAAAATTACTTTTTCTAGCAATTTAACTTTAATGGAAAGAGTTTAAGAAAGTCGTTTATAAGCTGTTGTCAATGGCAGACAAGTGAGATCCTCATTTTTATCATATCACCATTTGAAATCCTATTTTGTCTAATTTTCTGGGAATTATGAATGCATTTGATAGAGTGGTTGACCTCTGCCCACCGAGCTCCAAATGGAAAATAAAAGTGAGAGTTATTCGTAGGTGGTTTTTACCTGCTGTTCTTATAAATGAAGCACCATCTACTTTGGAGATGGTTTTTATGGACCAAAATGTATGTATAATTTAGCTTTTTCATATTTTACTATTCAGCTATTAGAGTTGAATAATATTGCCTAACCTCTATTTTAATTAGGGAGATAAAATACAAGCATCTTTAGGGAAGGCCATGTTCCGTAAGTGGGCTCACCAATTTGTTGAAGGCAGTGTGTATGAGATATCCTTTTTGATTGTTTTGCCTGCTAAAGGATCATTCCGTGCTACTAAGCATGCGTATAGGTTATTATTTAGTGGGAAAACGAAGGTTATTGAGTCGGACTGCAATTTAATTCCAATGTCAGGATTGTCACTTAGATCTTCTAAAGATCTTAATTGTCCTGAAATTCAAACTGATTTTTTAGTTGGTAAGTTAACTACTTGATTTGCATGATTTTCATGTTTGCAGAATTGTTTTATTTTGGTTGTAATTTTATTTTTATGATTATTGATGTCAGATATGGTGGGGTTGTTAACTGCTATATCTACTCAGAGAATTCAATTAGGTGGATTGGAAGAAATGAAGATGATTATGATGGAGTTATCTGATGAGAAGTAATTTCTCTAATATTTGGGATTATTGAGAGAGTCTTTCTAATTGTATGTTAAAAATTAGTTTAGTTAAGTGTTGATATCATCTAATTTATAACATTTCTAATAGGGGTAAAGTTGTATTTCTTGTGCTTGGGGACTGTGTGAGGATTGTGACTGAATATTTATTGATTCATACCAATGAGAAGCCTGTGGTTGTTGTCCAATATGCCAAGATTAAGAAATGCAGACGTAAGTTTAACTGGTTTGTTGATTGTTTGAACACCAGTTTCTTTCATGGCTTTGTATTTAATTTATGCTTATTTTGAGATATAGATGGTTGGTCAATTGGTGCATAAATTTTTTACTCGCTGTAGGTGCAAATTTGCTTCAGACATTGATACCTGCTGCTAAAATTAGCTAAAATGCTGATATTGACGAAGTTATATCGTTTAAGAACAGGTATGCAAACAAGTTTTTGATTTGATTAATCAAATGTAAATAATTTTATTTTATTTTATTTGAAAATACTGATTAATGTATTCAACCATATTTTTATAGGATTCTTGCAAGTGGTATAGATGTTGGTGGACCTGTGGGTGATCTATCTTTTCTGAATTCTTCGTATCCAAAGATTGATGAAATTAGAGTGATATATCCAATTCAGGTATTTTGTTGGTGGAAAATGGATTGTTAAATCTAGATTTGGGTATAGTCTTGTCATTTGAAGTTTGTTTGTTTGATGCACTAATTGATTGAGGTGTTTGGATGTTTAGGACTTGAAGGATTTGGATTATGTGTGTTCTTTCTATGAACCAATGGGACATAATGGACTCTGTCTTAATGTCGATGAAAACTATTGCAATGTTTATGAAGTGTGTGATTTCGGCAGGTCCATAGTGTTTAATTACTATGACATATGGGAAGCATATGAAGCTTCTTCTTTTTGTGAAAAAAAGGCAGTGGTATGCTGATTGATTAGTATGAAATCTAAAGTGCAGTTGGTGTTTTTAATTATCTGTATGTTAGTTTAAGTTTTTATATTCTTTGGTGAATGCAGGCAAATATTTCTTGTGGGGGTTTAGCTGTTGAATTTGATAAAACCGAAGATGTTGTTCAACATTTTGTAAGCACAGAAGGTGGAAGTGAGGCCTCTAATTCTATTATTGGAAAATCTTTGTTACCATGCAAAAGGTTGTCTGTTGAGGGATCTTCTAAGGATGATGATGAAGGTTGTGAGAACAATTGTGCTGATGTGAAGGCAAGGAAGATTTAGGTGATATCAAATTACTTGGAGTGTTAGGTTGGAGTAATATTCAGTACTATAGATTTGTATTTTTTTGGGGTTGATGTTGGAAGTATCTAATGTAAGCTATTTAGTATTTAAATTTCTTAGAAAGATGGAGTATGGTGTTTGTTGTATATTGTAGTTGTCTAATTTATTTTGTTATCAAAGTTGTATGCCGTAATTTTCCTTCTATGTGGACTGGAAGTTTTTAGTTTTCTACATTTTAAGAATTATAAGACTATTGTATCTGGATTTGTAGATGTCATCTGATAAAGATAATAAAGGGAGATAATATGTTGAGTCATGGACCATTATATTTTATTTAACCTTTGTAATTTTTATTTATATCTTTGTTTTATAAGTAGTTCATATTTTGATTTGTTCGATAAAGCAAATAAGGTTAAAATATATTTTATGGTTTTTTATTTTGTTTGGGATTTGATTAAAAACGATCGAATGCGTATAATTGTTATAAGGATATTTTATTTAGATTTGATATATTTATTTATTTAATTTATATGTGTTTTTTTCAGTTATATCGTGTGTAATTAATATATCATCTGGCCAGGGTTGTTAGTAAGGCAATTTTTTTTTTTAAATATTGTTGTTGCAATCTAAGTATCCAGGATATTGAAATTATTTTTAATAATTATTTATTTGTTAATATAAAAATATTTAATAAAAATAATACTAATAGTTTAGTTTAGTTATTTGAATAACTATTATTAGAATAGCATTAAAAGATTAGTGATTAACTTTTTTTTAAAATTTGGAAACAATTAAGTGAAATTTAAATATTTTATATTAATTAAAAAATTGGTAGTATAAGATATAATAGCATTATTTATTTTTTTATCAACAATGAAACGATTTAACTTTTAAAATTATAATATGTTAGAACTTGTATATTGTAAAATTTTATTTACTAGAATTTAAATTTATTTTCCTTGGTTATAATTATTTGTTATTATAATTCTTGAAGTTATTTTCAATATGATATTTATAGATCAAATATATTTAAAGAATATTTAAAATAAAACATGTGATATAGTGAACATCAAATACCTTTTTGAGATTTTTTTATTTTTTACTATATTTGATAAATTATTTTGTAGTGAAGTTTATGTTTATTATTTATTAGTTAGTAATTAATGGTATTTACATAAAAAGATATTTTCCAATTTTAAGACAACTTTTTTTAATTGATATATAAATAAATTGTGATCTTGTTTTATTTTCTTTTATTTTATATAATAGTGATTGGGCTTTTTGTGTGGAAAAACTTTGAAAAGGATTTGACATTGGCCTCTGTTATATACACGTGTGGTTTGCATTCGGAATGTCAATGAGGGAAGATTTTGTCAGGTTTAGAAGGATCTGGCATATGTGGTGTTCCTCTGTTTCGTATTTTGGGTAAGTTTCAGGTTGTAAAGGTGCTGCTGATTTTTGGGTAAATTGACAGGTTAGGGGCAAGGTGTCTGCCTTTTGAAGTGTTGTTTTCATGAAGTGGGCGTGAAAAGGGATATGGTGAATTCGAAAACTCTTTTTGCCGCTTTGTCCATTATCTACTTGTTGAAGGTGATTTATATGTCATCTATCACACTCTCCAGTACGTGTCAGGTGATTGGTACTTGCATGTTTCCAATTTTGTTCAGTTACTGTTGTAGATTTTTTTTTTTTTTTGAAAACGAAATGAATATTATTAAGAAAATGCTTGACCCAAAATAACTCAAGGCAAGAATAACGTACAATCTGAAACAGAATGGTTCCTGACAAACCAAGTGCTTAAAAATGCACCAAACCCACCACCAACCCGCATGATGGCTTCTAACATGTTCCCAAGAAGGAGCCTCGTTAAAACCTTACTGAGAAAAACCCATTGGGAAAAAACCCAGCAAGGAAAAAGAGTACCACCAACTTGGGAAAGCCACCATGCTTCTATAAAACATGCGAAATAGCCCAAACGGCAACAGGAAATTCGTATACAGTAAAAACAGCAGTATTCCAATCTCTGTAGCATCAAAACAGCGAATAGAAACAGCAACCAAACGAAGCAGCAGCAACAAAAAACAGCAAAACAGCAACAGCAACAACAGCAAACGCAGAAAACAGCAAACAGCAACCAGGAAGACAGCATCCAGCAACTCCAAACAGCAACCAACAAACAGCAAAACAGCAAAACAGACCCAAAGAAAACAGCAACAGCAGCTTCAGCAACAACAAAGCAGAAATCTGCAACAGCAACAGCAACAGCAGCAAAACAGCAAACAGCGAAACAGCAAGACAGCAGCCAGCAACTCCAAACAGCGACAAAAAACAGCGAAAACAGCAGCAAAAATGGCCGGAATTTCCACCCTCAGTTAGTTTACGGCCTTGCAAAAAATCAGTACCAAAAGAAATTACCAAAATTGTTATGTCAGCCTTTGTGCCCATCATAATGCCAAATTGGCTCCTCACGAGAACATCCCTCCTTTGCTAACTCGTCCGCCTCCATGTTCCCCTCCCTCAAAATATGTGATACCCCACGACAAGCCACCAATGGAAGTAAATAGTCAATCATATTCAACTCATTTGTTAAATTCCAAGGTCTGTTTTTTGTCCCACACACCCAATCCACTGCGAGACTTGAGTCACTCTCAATTTCTACCGAATATACCGAATAATAAGGCATATAAGATTGCTAAAACCTCTGCCTCATCCGCACGTTTCACCTCCACCTTTCTAGAGAATTTTCCAGCCACCTTCTTGACATTATTCCTCAGAATTCCCCCAATGCCCGCCCTGCCCGATTGGAAAGAACCATCCACATTGAATTTCAGAATCAATCCTTGAGGTGGCTTCCAAGGTATGACAGGCCGCGTGCTAACCTTAGCATGTACATCAATTTTTGTGAAACCCATTGCAAACTGATTTGCATCATAAGGTCAATCTTGCCACCAAGCTCTCATCCAGGTAAATATTAAAAATACATGAGACTCCCAAATAGCTTCTGGATCAAAAATTTTATCATGGAAAATCACATTATTCCGTGCCATCCATATCTCCCAGCATAATGCATAAGGAATCAAATCCCATAAAATTCTTGAGGTACTTTTACGCAACGCACCCCATTCATCCAACAATGTCGAAATTGATGCTGGAGCAGACCAGGAAATGCCCTCCCTGTGTAACACAGCTATCCATAACATCCAAATTCTCGGACAATGCAAAAAAAGATGAGGCACCGACTCTGTTGTAGACAAGCAAAAGATGCAGGACGCACCATTCTCTAAGACCACCCCTCTTTGAGCTAGATTCTCCTTAGAAGCTATTCTGTTCTTCTGTACCTGCCACAAAAATAAAGCAATTTTGGAAGGTAAAATAGGCCTTAAGATTTGAGGTACTGACCAACCATCCTCAGTGAACCATCGAGCTTCTACTACTGCACACATAGATTTAACACTATAAAGACCCATATTATCATGTTTCCAAATGAGCGAATCAGCATACGCCCTCTCCCCCTGTTTTGGAACCAAAGTCTGAAGGAGTGCCTGCAAATCATGATACTGTTCTCTCTCCCAACCCAGAAAATCTCGAACAAAAGCAATATTCCACACCCACTGAGGACCAGCAACCGAACCACACTCCCCCACTGTTTCCCTTTTATTTACTGCCAAGGCAAACACCCGAGGGAAAGCCACGCTAAGAGGTGCAGCACCAACCCAATGATCCAGCCAGAAAAACACACCACTCCCCCTCCCTATCTGACAAGCTAACCCATCCCTAAAAACACTGCCCACTAGCCCACTATCACGCCAAACGCCATACACGTCTGCCAAAGGCTTAGATAATTTTTTCACCTCAGCAGGATCAACATTAAAGGATATCAGTTGCAGCGGTAAACCATATTTTTTACAAACCACCTCCCTCCAAAGTGCATCTCTCTCCCTGCCAAAACGCCACACCCACTTCAACAACATAGCCTTATTTTTCCATTCAAGGAAACCAACTCCTAATCCTCCAAACCGGGTACCTTTACACAAGTCTTCCCATGCTACCCACATGATTTTATTTTCGCCGGAAGGACCACCCCATAAGAAACGACGCATAATCCTCTCTAGTCGCTGAATTACCCCCTTTGGAGCTTTATAAAGAGCCATGTAGTACAAAGGAATTGCATTCAGAACAGACTTTATCAACACTAACCGCCCACTTAACGACAAAAAGCGAGAACTCCATAAGCCCAATTTTGCAGTCATATTTTCCAGCACCGGATTCCAGAAAGACAAGCGACTAGGATTACCGCCCAATGGGGACCCGAGATAAATGAAAGGTAAAGAGCCTATTTTAAAATTCCACCAAGTTGCAGCTTGTTGTATCAAAGAAGGAGGAGCATTTACCCCATACACCGCTGATTTATTAAAATTTACTTTCAAACCTGAGCTGTACAAGAAAGCTTCAATTGCCATGGCCAAAGTCTAGAACTGAAATTCATCACAATCAGAAAACAGCAAAGAGTCATCTGCAAACTGTAAATGATTTATGCGAAACCCCGGTGCCAATTCCACCCCACATGGTGCATCTCCTTCTAATAACTGATTAAGCATACAAGACATCCCATTAGCCACAATATTAAATAGTAAAGGTGAAAGGGGGTCACCCTGACGCAGTCCCTTTTGAATGTTGAAAAAATCAGAAGGCGAACCATTAACCAGGACCGCCAAAGAAGCTGTTGAAACACAAACCTGCATCCAGCTAATCCATTTTTCCCCAAAACCCATTTCCTGCAGAAGCTCCAGCATAAAATCCCAATCAACATTATCATAAGCTTTTGCAAAATCAATTTTAAATAACAGACCTCCTTCTGGCCTTGAAGCCATGGTGTGAACAACTTCATTAGCAATTAAAGAGCAGTCTGCAATCTGGCGACCAGCTGTAAAAGCAAACTGATTCTGACTTAGTAAACCTGGCAGCACCGAACTCAGACGCACAGAGAGGACTTTTGACAACAATTTATAGACACTTCCAATTAAGCTGATTGGCCTGTAGTCTGAAATTTCCTCTTGCTGACCTCCTTTAGGAATAAGAGCTATAAAAGTAGAATTTAAACCCCTCACCAGCCTCCTTGTAAGGAAAAAGTCATTGAAGAAACAGAGCAAATCATCTTTAATTAAATTCCAGAATTTTTTGAAAAAATCCATACTAAAACCATCAGGTCCCGGAGCTCTATTGCCATCAAAATTTTTCACCACATCCCATATTTCCTCTACTGTAAATTCTGCTTCCAAAAAGTGCTTCTCTGCAACTGACACCTTGTTTAATTTTATATTGGAGAACCACGGCCTAGGACCACCCTCTTTGCGTATAAAATTAATGAAATGGGCTCGCATAGCTTCTTTGATCTCATCTGGTGTAGTTAACAATCTTCCACCATACCTAAGCTGTGTGATGGTTTTTTTACTGTACGTGTCTTACACACCCGGTGGAAATACTTTGTATTTCTATCCCCCTCCTTTAACCACCGCACCCTTGACTTTTGTAACCATATTCTTTCCTCCTCACGATATGCCCTCCACAGAGCCTCTAAAACCACCCTTCTCTCCTTATTTAGCACCTCTGAACCCCCTTCAGCTTCTAAATCACCCATCACCTCCTGTAGCCTCTTCTCTAAATTTGCAATTTTTTCCACACCCCAAGCACCCTTCTTTCTACGCCACTCTCTAATTTTTCCTCTCAACCCTCTCAGCTTTTGTTGCAACACATAACTGGACCACCCTTGAAACACAGCAGACCTCCACCAAGACTCTACTAATTCGTTAAATCCCTCCTCATCTACCCAGTGATTGAAATAATAAAAAGGCTTAGGTCCTGAATCAGACACCCCAAAAAACAACCCCACCGCCCTATGATCAGATACATTCCATGGTAAAACAGATTGGGACATATTAGAAAACGTTACCAGGACCTCATCAGATACCAACCAGCGATCCAAACGACTCCAAATCCCCTGATTCCGACTGGAGAACCAAGTGTAGTCGCCATTGTTCAGTGGCAAATCCAGTAAATTGCTGTCTTGTACAAACTGCTGAAAGGATGAGTCGCCCACGTCAAGAACACGACCTGAAGAGCGTTCAGATGCCAATAGAACGACATTAAAATCACCCCCTATACACACCAGACCACCGTGGCGCAAGACTCGATGTTTTAGAGCTTCAAAACAGAGATTACGGTCTGTCGCAGAATGAGGGCCATAGACATTTCCAATCAGCACTGTATGATCAATATTAGGCAATTTCACAGTCAGCAAGATAAACCAAGTTTCTATAGCCACTGTCAGGACCTGCAAAGAACTCTCCCTCCACAAACACATCAATCCACCAGCTGTTCCAACAGAACTAGATTCAGCATGCTGCATATTCAAACTTTTAGTCCAAGAAGTTACCGTACGCTCCCGTAATTCATTAAGTTTGGTTTCCTGTAACAACACCAATTCTGGTTTCAAATGCAAAAGTGCTTTTTTCACTGCTTCACGCTTCGTTACGCCTCCTAATCCACGTACATTCCAAGTCAGCCAAGGTCCTGACATATCAATTAAGATGTGGGTGATTTTGACGAATTTGTGTTTCTAAGCCACGAAGCATCAAAGCCTCTGACCCTCTCGGTTTCAAACCCAAACGTTTTCCAAGTAACCATGTTCTCTGAGCTCTAGTTGACACTCCATCCTCCCCTGGCACCGGCTCTAAGAAATCAACTGGAAGGGGCTTTGGTTTATTTTTACTTCCCTTTGGACGTCCCCGCTGCGAGTTCTTCTTTGACGAGTTTGAATTTGGTGTGTTAACTTCTGGCAGAAACTCTGGAACAGCAGTAACAACAAGCGTATTTGGACCAGAAGCAATAGGAGAGGGCACGAGTGGAGAACGTTGTGGCTCTATTATCTCTGGTGAAGAAGCAAGGCAAAGAGTCGCCCCTGGGATTGCACGTTGTCGAATAAGTTGATGAGGGGATGTACGTACAAACACGTCTGTAATTCCTCTTGTCACAGAACCTGGCAATTTTTCAACCGTAAAATCCAAGAAGCTGTTTTTTTTGTTTTGCACTAGAGGCAAACGCAGCCTATCTCCAACACGTTTTGTGTGTAGTTGCTGGTGGTCCCCATTTAATTCATTAAAAGGCCAACAAATATTGGATTTCTGGTTCAAATTTTCAGCATTGAAAGAGTACCCAGTAACTGAAAATCCCTTCCCTTGATTTTGAATATAATTATCCAATATTTGTTTCCCATTTAAACTGATATCTTCCACTTTTAAATTATCTCTCCACTCCTTAATTTCATCAGTTGTATAACCTGAATTGATTAGGTCCTCTAGCTGTTCCTTTTGTTGCTCAACCGACTTAATTGCATTCAAATTTTTTGAATTTGCCGTAACGCACTCCATAACGCACGTGCCTGCTTCCCTCTCCCGTTCCAAGCGCACGTCCCGCTCCACACCACGCTCCACCTCCGGTGCCGCCACCTTTGCCGGCGAAACCCCGCCCACATCGTCTAAACAATCAGAGAAGGTTGTTTCACGACAAACCTGCAAGCCCTCCGCCGCTCCGTCCCGAAAAACCTCGTCCTCTTCATCAGACGCAGCAACAACAGGGGAGTCGCAAACAATGTGATGTGTGTTGAGCCCAGTCAGAACATTCACCTCATTATCTCTTCCTTCTTCCCCCGTGATTCCATCATCATCACTCAGATTTTCATCTGAATTGTAAGCTTTTACTGGTGTCGATGGTTTCACCTCTACAGTCCCATAATCATAAGCAGAAGGATCCTTTTCAACCAAAATAATACACGACGTTCCGCTGACATCAACCGCCATAGTAAAACAGTGAAGAATTGGATGGTGCGTACGAACCAAGATACGAGCAAAATCAGCTCTATGCCGCAACAAAGTAGTGGAATCAGACATTACATAAGTCTCTAACCTGTTCCCGACAGAGGTAAAAAAAGCTTCACTCCACAAGCCCAAAGGTACCTGCCACAGTCGAATCCAGACAAGTTGAGCTACACCAAAAGAAAGTACCGAACACGGCTTCACATCATACAATTTCTGTTCCAAGAAAAAACTGCACTCTGTGATAGTCTCCTCCATCTCATCCTTCGTGTCAAATTCCAGTAGCACCTCATCCGCTCCCAGCGGAATTAAGCGAAAATTGAACAGGCCAATCTGACTGAATTGATCCTGTAGAACGTCCACCGGCGTGGTCAATAAGGTACGTGCCCTGGCACACCTCTGAACCCATGCTTCATCTAACTCAGTCCCAGCAACATGTAATTGGCAAACTTCTGGTTGCAGCGCATCTCCTTTCATCCCTAAATTATTATTATCTCAAACTGTTGTAGATTTTTATTATGTCTAACCGATTGGTAAACTAAGGGATATCTTTTATAATTAATTATTATATTATACATGAGCCGTGAGTCTGAAGTAAATAACAAATTAGTTTCTCTTAGTTGTTCTTTTTGGAAACAGTCCTAAAGGGTGTCTCTTATATGAGTTAAAATGATGGTAATCAGTTGTGATGTATAGTTAGGTTTAGTTAGATGGATTAAAATATCATTTTATTAAGCTTGGGTGCAATAGGCTGGTTTTACTGACAGGTACTCAAGTTTTAGATAAAACTTCGTAATAAGCAGTAAAAGTTAGGGATAAACTTTATCATTTATAATTGTTTAATAAAAAATTTTGAATTACAAAATTTTAAGAGCCCGCCTATATTGCCTATATAAGATAGTAATGTGTTGTGGTCCAAGCTAAACGTGTTAGTAGTATTCAGTCTTTGCTTAAGATAAAGTTTCAGAACTTGGAGTAATTTGTGATGGCTAACTCTTTCTCTCTGGGTATTGTTAATGCCTTGTGTCCACCCTCTCAAATTTGGAGTGTGATAGTGAGGGTAGTCAGGCTTTGGACTGTGTACACATGTAATGGAAATGGAGTACCAAAATCAGTGGAGATAATTCTTATGGATCAATATGTATGTAGTACGATCTGAGAATTGTTTTATTTCAGAAGTCATTCAAAGTTTAATTTGGTTATTATTGGATAGTTATTAAGTGTGATTTATGATTGTTTGTTGTGAATAATAAATGTTATATGGTTTCATTTGAAGGGAGGCAAGATTCAATGCTCTCTAAGGAGAGAAATGTATGTTAAATGGGGACAAACATTCATGGAAGGGAATGTATATAAGATAACTTTTGGTCGGTTGGTGCCTAATTTGGGACCTTTTCGTGCAACTGAACATCCCTTCAAGATTCTTCTTAATCATGATTCTATTGTTGTCCTATGTGAGAACACTTTGATTCCGATGTGGGGTCTTTCTCTAAAGAATTCAGAACAAGTAAATATGGCTTGTGGACGGTCAGATTGTTTAGTTGGTAAGAATATTAAAATGTGTGATAAGTTTTATGCTTCATAGTGGTATGTAGAATCACTTATGGATTTTATAGGTTTCCTTAAGCTATTGCAGTTCTGAAAACTTGCATAAATATGTGGTTGATTTCAGTAGCTGTGTAGGGTTATTAACTTGTTATATTAACTAATGAATGGTATGCATAGATGTTAGTTTATAATTTATTTGTTATTGTGCATATTTTATTGGGTTGCTCACATGTATTGTTGAAGAAAGGACTTGTGTTAAAAAAGGGAAGATGTCTAAGATGATGATCATAGAGCTTGCTGATGACAAGTAATTTTCATTTCCTGTTTAGTTAAGAACTAAACTATTATTTAGTGCATGTGTTTGTTGGTCTACTCTGTATTTATAATTTCATTCTTGTTTGTGTTAATTTTATATTTAGGGGGAGAGTTCAATGTGTTTTGTTTGAAGAGCATGCCAAATTTGTCACGGACTATCTGTCTATTCATTTTACTGAAGAAGCAATCTTGGTTTTCCAGTTAGCCAAAATAAAAAAATTCAGAGGTATAAAGCTTGTATAAAACTTGATATATTGTTTCACTATAAATGGTGATGTGTTTTGTTTGTATTTTTTTAATAAGTAGATAATTTCTTGATTTATGTAACATGTATTTTTAGGAAAAAGTGTGCTTCAAGGTGTAGTGGGTGCAACGAGGCTAAGTTTTAACGCTCAATTCCCGGAGGTTTTATCATTCTGGAATGAGTATGTTTTTGTTCAAAATTGAAACCTCTTTGTAGAGTAAGGTTTTTTTTTTTGAGTTAGGTGGATATAATCTACTTGTGCTTTTATTTCTTTTTTTTTCAGGATTATGGTGACTGATACTAAGTTTGCTGATGAAGCTGGGTTTAATATGATTGAAAATTCTGTTGTTTCAGTGTATGATGATTTTATTAAGAATCATCCAAGAAAAACTGTGAAATCATTGAATGAAACGATTGAGGTTTTTGTAATTTCTTCCATTAAGAGATGTTTTATTTCTTTAGTACCTTGTGTTTGTGGAAAGAATGAATTAAGATGTATAAATGCAGGATTGAGATTTTGTTGTTCGAGCGAAGATAGTTACACTTTTGGAAGATGATAGCTGGTGGTACCTAGCTTGCAAGTGCTCTCGTGCAGTTATGAATGAGAATGGGCATTATTACTGTTCTGGCTGCTTTAGACTTGTTAATTATGTTGCTCCTAGGTATATGTTATAAATCTTGACATTTAAAATCTGCAAGGGATATTTATTTTTCAGGAGTTTGAAGTTGTACTTAGTTGTTGTGTTGTTTTTATAAAAACCTAAATGACTTGTGTTCTTGATGTTGTTAGGTTTAGGATTAAGCTACAAGTCTCTGATGGGGTAGATTCTGCTGATTTTGTGATGCCCGATTCAATTGCTGAAAATCTGCTAAAGAAAACATGTAGTCAGATGCTAAATGAAGTTGAGGTATATATATATATGTGTGTGTGTGTGTGTGTGGGAATTTATGATTTTGATTTGATTATTTTCGATTTTGTTGTCTAATTTAGCCTTAGTTGATGAGTTTAAATATCTCTAAATATGTATTCATCAATTGTTAAATTGTTTAGGATCCGAACTGCACTCGTGCTACCACTGTTATGCAGGAAGGGTTGGTTGGAAGGGATTTGCTATTTAAGGTTGAGAAAAATTTGGTTAATGTGTACAACTTTGAGGATCCATATACTGTGAAACGTGTTTGTGATGATTTTGATCTTATGGAAGTGTTTATGGCAAATTCATCTGTTGAGACTCCCATTATGGTTTGTTTATGTTATTTTGGTGCTTAATTTTGTTCTACTGGGTTAGTATTGGAAACAACAATTTTGTAAAATAGTTAATTGTTTATTTGATATCTTGTAGGCAAAGTTCCCCAGTTCATTTTCTGAGTTGAACCTTGATGATTATGAGATAGATATGGAGTTATTGGGAAGCCCTCCTGATTTAGTGGTCCCTGTGATTGTGAAGCCAGCTATTGAAAGGAGCACTACAGAATATGGTGGTTGCTCAAAATCATTCAAGAGAAAGCTAGAGGATGAATTTGTTGTGGAGGAAGAATTTCAGAATGTGAAGTTTAAGGAGTGCAAGTATGGAACAGATTAGTACTTGTGTGAAAGTGGGGGTGTTTATTCCTTGGTTTTGAAAACAAGTTAATAACTATGGGTAGTTTTTTTGTAGACCATAGTTGCACTATTTGATATCAAGGAAACTAAGAAGTTGGTAGGTTAATCAGTTGGAATATTAGGTAGTGTTTGTAGGTTAATGTTTATTTTGGCTTACTCTAAGCAATTTGTAGTCTTGTTTTGTTAACTACTTGATGACTAAAATTGTTTATGTAATGAATGTATGTATCCATGTTTATATATAAGTTGATGATCTTGTATAGTTCTTTGAATATCGAGTTATTATTTTGTCATATACATGTTATATAGTTTTGCTGTATCATGTTAAGATGATTTCTTTCTTGCGCGTGTGTGAATGCTTCTAGCCGCTTCTTTCAATCTTCAGTCACTATTTATACTCCAAGGATTAGGGTTGAACGTTGCATGGAAATGCTACCGTTGGAGGGCAGTTCTGGAAATTCCAGCTTCTGCTGTGGCTGAGGATGTTAGGTAGGTCGTCAGGATAGTGACTTGACCTTAACCTTGTAGACTTCTGATCAGGGGAGCGCTTCGTATAGGAACTTGTGAAGCTGATTGATCAGAGTCAGAGGGAAAGCACAGATCCTCTGACCGTTGTATCTTCTGATTCTGAACTCAGAGGGAAGTACATGGTCTTCCGAGTTTCTTGCTTCTGGACATCAGAGTCTTCACTCTTCAGAGTCTGGATTGTCAGAGTCTTCTACACCATCAGAACTTCTGAGTCTTCAGAGTCTTTTGGTTGTCAGATCTTCTGGATCTTCAGAACTTCTGGTGACTGAGTCCATATCAGAGTTTGTAAGACTTCAGATCTTCTGAAGCTTTTCCACTGTTCAGAGTGAACATGGAGAATGCGAAAGCGTTGCTTGGGTCAGAGTGATTTGTGTGAGACAGAATCAAGGTCAGAGCCTGTAAATAGCACACTCAGAAAAACACGTTAGAGTACCATAATTGTTCATGTCAAAAGGTTAACTTGTAATCATCAAAACATAAAGTTGTACTACTAGATCAAAACTTGATCTTACAATCTCCCCCTTTTTGATGATGACAAAACTAAGATTTTTGATGAACAATTCTTAAACAATAAACTGAATTCACTCAGAGTTTAGGGATATAGAATAAGACTTATCCTGATGTGAATAGTTTATCTTGTTCATTCTGAATTCAAGCCACAGCTTGATTCTGAGCTTAGCTCCCCCTGAATCTAGATTCTGAGCTAAGTAATATAAGAGTTCAGAGTGAAAAAACTTATGACATAGATGAAATAGAATAATCAGAGCGCATAAGTATTCAGAGTCAACGGACAAGGTATCAGAGTCTTGGGTCAGAGTCAAACTAATTCAGAAGAAGTGAAATGTATTCTGTAACACCCCGATTTCGGTGGCGTCACTTTAGTAACCAAAAGTAAACTTAATGCGGAAAAACGTGAAATTTTTTTTTTTTTTAACTAAGACAAGATTGAATTAAATAAAACCCAAAAGCGAAAAGCAATAGAACTAATATACAATATATAAACAGCCCCCGCTGTAAGTAACAACCTCGTCACGAGTAACCTCCAGTGACGGAAAGAAAAGTGCAACGCCCGTAGGCAAAATGTACAAACCAAATAAAAAGGTGAAGTGTCCGCAACACCACCCCTCAAAACTGAGAATAAGTCAGTCCAGATGGCCTAAAACAAGACCTTCTAAGTCCAACCAACTCCCTGTGATTCCCGTAAAGAAACCACACAAAAAGCTATAGGTGGGAAACTACCCTGTTCCCAAAGGAACAAATGATGTTCAGAGCTAGGACTCTACTCCTACACTAATCCCATCTCGAGGAGCTCACACTAACACTCAATCCTACATGCTAGCATGATCGTCGTCCGAATTCGAAATCCAGAACGACCTAGTCTACATACACCATCCATCCTCCTCTCGCAACCGCGATACGCTCCAGTTCCTGCATCTCAACCCTAGTTCCTCCCGAAGGATGAACCATCATGAATCAGCCCGCCAAAGACATCTGACAAAGGGCGTTTGTTCGCCAAAGCACACACAGAAGACGCGAGGGTCAACTCCAAAGAATTATATAAATAATACCACCAATAGATACCATTAAAGGATTAGCCACTTAGGCTTATAACTAGGGATAACATCCTAGATTACCCACATAGCACATAGCATATAAGTCAATCTCAAAAACATTCAGTAGATTCATCATCTACATTGTCAGCCGAAGCCTCAGAAAACATTTTCCAATCACACACAATCCAGTGCATAAACAGTAAACAATGTCGAAAGCATCGACCCTAAGCATTAACTAGAGATTCAGTGAGAAGCCCTCACCTGAAGATTCTCCAGGACGATCTCCTAACACTTGTTCACAATCAAAGCCTTGCTCCTCTGGGAATTCCTCAAAATCACCTTTAGAGAAAAACCACAGAAATACTATTAGAATCTATCGAAAACTAAGCTATCGATACTTACTAAGGTTACTCGAAGTAATCTATACTCTAAGGTACGATAATCTAGCGCGAAAAGACAAGTTTTCGGAAAAGGAAATTTCTCCCTCCTCTCCTATAGGGCTCGGCCACTTTTCACAATTGTGGGGCTCGATTTTTCTTCGATCAAACTTGGTTCCTATACTATCATTAGCCGTAACTAAGGGTATTCTGAACTCGGAAAAATTATCGGATCAAAAACTGTCGCAGGGGTATTTTGGTCATGATTTTTAACTTAGAAATTTCAAAACTGAAATCCCAAAAACCAAATTTTGCAGGGACGTCACCAACGGCGTTTATGACAACTAATCCTACTAGCACTAAGCTAAGGCGATAGTTTTCAGCCTAAAGGTTGAAGCTTTACTCCAAAAACTCCAAAAATGGGTATTTTAGGCTAAAATTGATTCCGGCGGAATTCCGGCGACATAACGGAAAATCTAACCCGGCAGAAGTGATCTTGGGCACATAAGGAAGAGGTTTAGAATCAGAAATGAAAGATTCAGGATAGTTTTGCAAAAACCCATAAACTATCCGCTCAGAAAACTCTACAGAAAAGCTATGGAAAAAGCGATCAGAGGTAAGGATTAGCGACTATACCTCGAAACCTTGAAGTAGCAACTGATTGATCGACGATCAAGCAAACGATGAAGAAAATCTTCTCTTCTCCCTCCCTTGTAGAACTCGCGGCCTTGATGAAGAAAATGGAGGAAAATTTGAGTTTTTCTTCCTTTCTTTGCTATATATAAAGGTTGGAAATTCGCGGGAAAATGAAAGTTTCGCGAATCTGATTTTTCCGGCGTCATTCTCCGTGAATTAATAGATATGTTTTGGCAAAAGAGTTCCAAAACTATAAAGAGGTCTCCTTGTATTTTTGGCAACTAATGCATAGTCGGTATAAAACTATTTTACCCGATAAGTTGCTTTTTGCATCGAATGTCGGAATAGAAAACTTCCTTCGGAAGAAAGATTGAAATCATCAAGAGAAATGGGTGTACGCGTGTAGAATATTCATTTGAAGCTCTGAATAGATAAAGTCTTCATTGTCGAGAAATTCTAGGGTTTTGAAATACCAGGGATTCGGTTTCGGCAAACTTCCGATGATTGGA
Organism: Lotus japonicus; assembly: GCF_012489685.1. Lineage (NCBI taxonomy): Eukaryota > Viridiplantae > Streptophyta > Magnoliopsida > Fabales > Fabaceae > Lotus > Lotus japonicus. The sequence goes on from NC_080044.1 coordinate 30,608,640, forward strand.
ATCGGACGTTCGTAGATCCTAGAGTTTCGCCTCGAAACGATTGTGATAATGGAAAAAGAGAAGTTCTAACATTTCTCTGAAGATTTTTGGAATTAACTTCCATCGTGCCTAAAAGTGAAAACTAGCTATATTCTAGGGTTTCTGACCTAGGTTTAAGCGTATAACGATCGTGCTATAATTTAAATCGACTTCAATACGATCCTCAGACTTTTCCTGAACTTTCTCCTTCATAAATTTATTTCATTTGGTAAACTCTAGTTCAGGTTCCCCTTCACAATACATCAACCCTAATCGTAAATGGAATACTCTTCCACTGATCCTAAGCTTAAAATCTTGGGTCTTACATATTCCTTGTATTTGCCCAGTGACACATCTATGGTCATAAGAGTGGAACTCTTAAATTCTCCAAAAGAAAAATAAATCACACTAACACATCTTACACATCAAAAACTGGGTTGTACTCCCCCTTTTTGTCATAAGCAAAAAGCTTGGGGTGTGAAAAACTTAGCTTGAAGTACAAGGTACTCCCCCTTAGAGAAGGTCTAAGTTTGAAGAAAAAATAAAATGATGCAAGAATCAGAGTTAGGCGAAATAAATAGAAGAGTTAATGCAAAAGAAGAACGTTTACCACCGGCCAAGGAAGTAATGAAAGGGGTCAGTTACCAAGAACTTAACCTCGAGAAACTGTAGAAGCATTAACTTTCAGAGAGAAAGTGAAGCCTATATAAAGCGATGGAGAAAGAGGGTAAGCTTCACAACTCGAACAATTAAAAAAAATGGCATCATACATGGAAGCACTTGAAGAGCTCAGAAGGAAGGCCTGTGAGGAGGACTTGTTCCTGAACATAAGGCATCCAGAGGGTACAACGACCATATCAGAGCTAACGAGGACACTGCTTGAGGAGGACCTTCGTCCAGAGCTGAAGAACGACTTGAAGGAATTTCTTGCCTTCGTGGAAGAAGTTCAAGAACTCAGCCAGCTTGAGCTGAGGCTACTGGAAGAAAGGAAGACCATAGAGGAGAAGCTCAAGACAACAGAAGAGGTTCTTGAGAGGGAAGAGCTGAACGTCAGTCTCAACAACATCCAGTATTCACTGGATCGTCTGGAGAGGGAGAGGTCAGAGCAGCGTCAAGAGTGCAGAAGAATGAGGAAGGATCCTCCATTCTAGACTTTAGGAAAAATAAAATGTATGATGTAAACAAAATGATTATGAATAAAAAAATTTTTGCAAACACAAGGTGACAAATATATATATATATATATGCAAAGAGAGATATATGCAAAGAGAAACAGTAACGAACAAAGCAGAATAGCTAAAGTAACTTAAAGAAGATAATAAAAGGAAGTTAAAATAAAGTAAGTTAAGAGGGAAAACGGAGAGATCCTAAAACTAGGGTTTATCAGTGCGACGCAGAAGTTCCATCATCATTTGCTTCATGTCTTATAGCATAGATTCATGAGTATCAAGACGTTGTTCCATGAGGTCGAGTCTGGACGAGCTTGACGGTGTGGAGCTGGAAGGAACATTCTGAGCTGCTTGATGAGCTGTAGTGGAAGCAGAAGCAGCAGGAGTAAAAACCACTGGTGCAAGTGTAAGGGCTTCAGCTTCAGCTTCACGTCTCTCTGCCTCTAGCACTTTCTGCTGCCCAGACTTCAAATTTGGTAAACCATTGAATAGATTAATTTTGTTTTCACTCAGATAACCCAAGTTAAATGATGGCCAATTCCATGTTTCCTCTTCTAACTTTTGCTCAATAATGTTATTTAATTTATGGTTGACCTTCTTTTGGTTTTTCTTTTGTACATTTGACATGTTATTTCCCTTCTATTTGTGTTCTTGGGTGCAACGCAATGTATTTTAATCAAATTTGGGTTACCATAAAGTATTAGTGGGAAAATTATTTTGTTCTTACTTTAATAGTATAGTATATGTAAATACCTGATTTATGAAGTATGTATAATTTTGTTATTTAAATTTGGTAGTACGCTATTTATGATAGAGGTTATATGTATTCAGTACATAACATAGGGTACTTGACTAAGAGAAGTTCACATAGCATTGTAAAAAGTTAACATTTATTAGTAAATTTTTGTCATTCTTGGAAAAGTTTTTTTAGCTTATGTTTGTTCTAGAAGCTATATTGGTACGATGACAAAATATAAGGATGAAGAGTTGTTTTATCATGTAAAAAGTGTAACGCATTAAAATTTTAAAAAATTGTGTACTAGAGAAGTATTGACTTTTGTAATGAATTGGTTACTTTTTTGGGAAGAATCATTTTCATGAAAAAGTGACTCTAAGTATATTGGATTTAGTTTGCTATAGAGGTAATACCTTTAACACCCGTGGAGGCAAAAAAAACACATTTTCAGTATAAATATAGTACAAGTAGGTTGTAAAATTTCATTTGTGAAGAGCATGTAAGCTAGGTGATCATTGTGTTTTGTTTATTGCCCTTATTTTCTAAGCTCTTACCTTAGATTTGTTGTCCAAAAGAATAGGTAAGACTTGAAGTATAACCAGTGAGGAACAATTGGTTTTTTTTCTGGCATATTCATTTAATTAGTATCATGTTTGTTAAATTTTTAGGTAATTAGTGTGGGCAGATTTGATGTGCTTTGTCATGGCTGGTGTTCCTAGAAAATATAAAAGAGTAATGTCGTCCAGTAGCAAATCAACAGGTAAATATGTGTTCCTTCTATATCAATTGTGTGAAAGAATTATGATTAAAAGTGTTTGATATGAATATATGAAGAAGAGCTGAGCTTATTAATCCTTTGTGTTCTTTTTGGTAAGGTATTGGACAGGGATCGGTGCCCTCATTATCTGAAGAAAGAACAAGGGGTAACAAAAAGAAATGTTTTCCGAGAGGCCAAAGATATATGGGCCAAGAGAAATTCAGTTGAGTTAATTAACTTAGCATGTTAATTAGTAGTGATTATTTTGTTGTGAAGGTTTTTTTTACCTTAGTTTTTATCTTTTGGTAGTGTGCTCAAGGACTACCTCAAGTTTGGCTAATGACACTCTTTATGATGCTATGGATATTTCCTCGTCATCGGTGTCGACTAATGCTGGTATTTTTTTCTAATGGTTTATAATGTGAAATTTTGAGTGACGGAAAAATGTATAACTTGATTTTAGAAATTTTTAAGATAAGTAATATTAACTGTCAAATGAACGAATTATCAAAAGTGGGATTATAAAGATGACTGTTTTTGAGTTAGTAGTTTAAATCCAAGGGGATGATTTTGTGGATTATAAAATATTACAATGGAGGTTATTTAGGTGTCATATGATATGATATGAATCTGAAGTTGAAGAAATTAATATAAGGTATACTTTTTAAAGTCCAGTACAAGAAGATGGCGCGAGTGATGTTGGTGTGGATAATTGGATTAGTAGAGATGATAAGCTGTCAGGGGTATATGTTCTAGGAATGGACATTGAAGAGAGGCATAGTACCTAGAGGTAGAGGGATTGTGCCAAGAGAGAGTGAGAATGAGAGAGAGTGCTGAATTTCAAGTGTTATTTCATCAAATGAGCCAAAAGTCCCCTCCGATTGATAACTACCTCCTATTTATAGAGCTTGGGTACTACCTATTGGGCCAATTGGGCCTCCGAGGTCAAGGCCCAACTGAAGGCCAGGGCCCCGCCTCAGGGCGGGATACATGCTGGGCGTTGCCCCTCTAGGGGCTCGCCCAGTCCACTAGTCCACAAGACACCGAGCTCGAGGTACGAGAGCTAAGGGTGTCTTTTAAATGCTGTTTGTACACCGGAATCTACACTGCCAACATGGCTTGAGAAAAGAGAAGTTAACTATACCGCCAACATGGCGTGAGCAAAAGGAAACTAGCATTTTCAGTTACCCAGTCCACTGACTTGACGAGCAAACCAAGCTGGAAAGTCCACAAGTCCGCAAGCGGCGAGAACGACTACTTTGTATTGGTGACAAGTTGGAGCAGGTGTATGATCTCTCGCCGGCGGGAAAGGTGGCAGGCATGGGTCATGTGCCGATCATTCAATCATTGACTGGCGGTGACCCCGATGAGCGACCGAACTTCGTTGTTGGTGTCAATCGTCAGGCGATGGCGTTTGATCCTTATAGTGGCGAGGCTTTTCGCGCCTTCCCTTATTTTAAAACCCTTTCAAATTTCTATCTGCCTCACGTGGCTGCCCCACGTGATGTGTTGGTTACATCAATTTCCCTCTTTCTCCGGAACCGTCACTTCACCTTTCATAACCGTCCCATCGTGCGCAGTAACTCCCCTTTGCACGCGACCCACCTCCCCAAAACCACCATGACTTCCAACCTTCCACACGCGTCCAACACGCGTCACCCTTCCAGCTTCTCCCCTTCTCCTATAAAAACCCTTCTTCCCCACTGTCATCCCTTTCCAAGACCCCTCTTCACTTCCCTAATCGCTTACCAAACTCCTTCTGCCCACTTCCGCTCCGGAGCCGTCGCTTATCACCCTTTCCGCTACCCACTCTTCACATCCTACTCCGGTGAGTCCCACTGTCCTTATCTTTACATCGCACACATACTGATCTTTTCTTTTCTTTCACTTCACTGCCTTCTAAAAATGGCTTCAAACCCTACCTCCCCTAATCACTCTTCTTCCTCCTCCGAAAGCGACCCTGACTCCACCGCTGCCGGCGGCCTCCGTTTAGAGGTTCCGGAGATCCCAGCTCACCGACTACAAACCTACGCCACTCTGCCCCTTCCAGTCCAAGTAGCCCCCAAACACGAGGCTATAGATCAACCTTCCATCTTCCAAGATAGCGATCCCATTGTGCAATTCGTGAACTCCCTGGGTGGCTTGTCCAATGACGATGAGTTTAACGCCAAACTCAGGATCTGGGTTTGCAGTCCCGGGGATCGCCCCTGGCTTCACAAGCCAGACGGCGACGTAAAGAGATCCCATTTTTTCTTTGCGTACGAATACATGTTTAGCGAGCTTGGAATCAGGCTTCCTTTCTCGCCCTTTGTCCAAACCGTCCTCCGCGACATCAACGCGGCTCCCTGTCAACTCCACCCTAACGCCTGGGCCTTCATTCGATGTTTTGAAATCCTAAGCGCCGCTGTCGGCATCGCCCCATCCCCCACCAGTTTCTTCTACCTTTACGACGTCGACCCCAAGTCCATCAAAAACAAAGGATGGATTTCCTTGAAGGCCCGAGCCGGCCGGAAGTGTTTGCATCCCCACAAAAGTAACGCGAAGTCCTCTTTCGCACGAACCTACCCAGAAGCATTCACCCTCAGAGACGGGACCGCCCTCTTTCCTCTTTACTGGACAGAGAAGCCCAACGGGATCACCGATCCTTCAGAGGATTCCTTGTCCGCCAACGATAAAGCCTTTCTTAATCTCCTTGCCCCACTTCCCATCCTTGACTGCACAACAGTCCTTGAGGGCGCTGACCTCTCAAGAACTCCCAAATACTTAGGTTGCCCATAGCTCACTTTTATTATTGACATTTCCTTTCTCGACTCCTATGTTATCACTGATCGTTTTTTTTTATTGTTACAGAAGATATGAATTTCACGAACGCCGAGCTCCTGAAGGCCCGCGAGAGGAGAATGGCTCGCTTTTCCCCAAAATTCAACACTGAGGGCGACGCGAAAAAACGGGGCGGTGCTGAGAACCAAGCCGAGAGCACCAAAGCTCCCAAGAGGAGAAGATTGACCAAAGCCTCCTCCAACGCCGGCACATCCAACCCTGGCGCTCAGCCCACCACTGCTGCTGCGCCTAAAGGCAAAAATGTCGCTGAAGCCTCTGTCGCCGCAGCTACCGAGCCAACCGCCGTACCGGCTTCTTCTCCTGCCTCCGCCGGTGCGACCGCTGCTGCTGCCGCTGAGTCCTCTATTGGCGCCACAGTCGCCTCCGCAGGCGTTAACGCCACAAAAGCTGCTGCATCTTCCGACACTCCTATTGGAGATAAGGAAAAAGAAAATGAAACCCCAAAGTCTCCTCCTCGCCAAGATGCGCCTCCTAGCCCGCCCTCAACACATGATGCGGGCTCCATGCCTTCCCCGCCTCATCAAGGGGAAAAATCCTGTCCTGGCGCTGCCACTACCTCTGAAGCAGCTCAAATTGAACAAGCCCCTGCTCCTGAGGTCGGTTCTTCAAGCTACTATAATATGCTCCCCAACGCCATTGAACCCTCAGAATTCTTACTTGCTGGTCTCAACCGTGACGTTATAGAAAAAGAAGTTTTGAGTCAGGGCCTGAATGTCACCAAGGAGGAGACTCTTGCTTGCCTCCTACGCGCTGGGTGCATCTTTGCTCACACGTTTGAGAAGTTCAATGCCGCCAACGTTGAAGCTGAGCGGTTGAAGGCCGAAAGTGCTAAGCATCAAGAAGCCGCCGCTGCTTGGGAAAAACGTTTCGACAAACTGGCGACGCAGGCAGGAAAAGACAAAGTCTATGCCGACAAGATGATTGGCACGGCGGGGATTAAAATCGGCGAGCTGGAGGATCAGCTGGCGCTGATGAAGGAAGAAGCAGATGAGCTTGATGCAAGCCTTCAAGCTTGCAAGAAGGAAAAAGAGCAAGCTGAGAAGGACTTGATCGCCTGAGGCGAGGCGCTGATTGCTAAGGAGTCAGAGCTTGCCATACTGTGCGCTGAGCTGGAGTTAGTGAAAAAGGCGTTGGCAGAGCAAGAGAAAAAGTCTGCGGAGTCCTTGGCCTTGGCGAAATCTGACATGGAGGCGGTGATGCAGGCTACGTCCGAGGAGATCAAGAAAGCGACCGAAACTCATGCCGAGGCCCTCGCCACGAAAGATGCTGAAATTACTTCCCAACTAGCAAAGATCAAAAGTCTAGAGGACGAGCTGGCGACGGAGAAGGCCAAAGCCATTGAGGCGAGGGAACAAGCCGCTGACATCGCCCTTGACAACCGCGAGCGCGGTTTCTACCTCGCCAAAGACCAGGCCCAACATTTGTACCCGAACTTTGACTTTAGCGCCATGGGAGTAATGAAAGAGATAACCGCCGCAGGACTGGTTGGTCCCGACGATCCTCCCCTGATTGACCAAAACCTCTGGACAGCGACTGAAGAAGAAGAGGAAGAAGAAGAACAGGAGAAAGAAAACAATGAATAATGTAATTTTTAACATTACTTTTATCTTTTACTGTCACCTTGTAGTGTACTTTTCCGCCATTCCTCTATGTTTAAGCAACCTTTCGCCATAGCTTTTTATATCGCCGTTGGATATGTTGTAAGTCATATTGGAATGCTTTCGCCGTACACTACTCGCCTCGCCTTCCCTCCTATTCATTCGCCGACCTTATATCTTGCGCTATTTTTCACGCGTCATATGATTGAATTACGCCTAACGATTTCGTGCGTTAATTTTAACTAGGACTTGTTGCTTGGTATTCCACCACCAAGACTTTAGACGTTTTTTCCCTAATAGGAAGAAACGGCCTCCATTCTCGAGGACTTCGCCCGGGGCTTTGCCCGCTCGGGGCTTACAATGCTTGGATCCCAATGGCCATTTGGGGGTCCCAAGACTTTTGCCTAGTTAACGGCGCTCGTCGTATTCTGGCGAGACTTACCCAGCACATCGTTTACGGGACCGGCGATCACGTCAGACTTTCCGGAGGGTGATTCCCAGGCGTCAAAGGCCATTTGTGGAATCGCCACAACCTTCAGGGTTCCAGCAAGCCCCTTTGGGGATCAAGCTTGTCCCACTTAGTGATCGCCGTAATTCTTTATGTCGATCGGCAATTCCGATCGTCAGGGAATCCCTGGAATTTTTTGGACACGAATTTCGTGAATTTTCGTCTTATTTTATTGATTTGTCGTTGCAGTACATTGGACAATTTGAAAACACTTCGGAAAATCTTAAAGATATCTGGCTCCGGCGATTCCGACTTGTTCACCTTCTCGCCTGCAATCAACTATAAAAGTAGCGCAAGCTCAAACCATTGAACGATCGAGGTAACCGCCTCCCATCAAGCTCTTCTAAGTGATAGGCCCCATTACCAAGAACTTTAATAATGCGGTAGGGCCCTTCCCAGTTGGGAGTAAGCTTGTTCCCCGGGGCTCCCGATCGCCACTTGAGGACCAGGTCGCCAACCTGCATATCTCGGACGCGAACCCTGCTGTTGAACTTTGCCGCCACGCGCTGCTTCATCGCTGTTTCCCGAATGTGCGCCTCGTCGCGCGTTTCCGACAAAAGGTCCAGCTCCACCACCATGTTGGCCTCATTTTCCTCTTCAAAACCTGGTCGAGTCCGCCATGTAAAGTTGTCAATCTCCACCGGCAACATGGCATCTACCCCATAGGTCATTCTAAAGGGGGTTTCCCTTGTAGTAGATTGCTCGGTGGTGTTGTACGACCACAGCACCGCCGGAAGTTCATCCAACCAAGCTCCCTTAGCCTCCGCGAGCCGTCGTCTTAGTCCTCGTAGGATTACCCTATTTGCAGATTCCACCTGCCCGTTCGTCTGCGGATGCTCAACAGAGGCGAACCTCATCTGTATGCCCATTTCCTTGCAGAACTCCCTTGTTTGACTGCTTGAAAACTGGGTCCCATTGTCAGATACGATCGCCCTTGGGATCCCGAACCTGCAAACAATACGCTTCCAGTAGAAATTGACTATCTTTGCAGAAGTAATCTTGGCCAAGGGTTCAGCCTCAATCCACTTAGTGAAGTAGTCCACCGCCACCAATATAAACTTCATTTGTGCCCTGGCGGTCGGGAAAGGTCCAACTAAGTCCACACCCCACATGGCGAAAGGCCACGGGGCGCTCATCGTTACCAACTCCTTTGGCGGTGCCTTAGACAAATCCGCGAACACTTGACACTCCTTGCACTGCTTCACGAAGTCCATACAATCTTTCCTGAGGGTGGGCTAGTAAAAACCCGCCCTCAACACTTTGCAAGCCAAAGACCTTCCCCCGATGTGGCTCGCGCACACTCCTTCATGTACTTCAGACATTATCGCTTCGTACTTCTCTGGCGATACACATTTCAACAATGGCGTCGAGAAACCACGGCGATACAAGTGTCCGTCAATGAGAGTATAGTGACTCGCCTCCCGCTGCTGCTCCTTCGTGCATTGCTCCACTTCTGCCGGGTCCCCCGCCAAGATAGATATTATGGGATCCATCCATGTTCTCCCTCTGTTTACGCAGGACATGAGCTCGCCTTCGATGCTTGGGTACGCCAGCGTTTCCTGAATCACACTTTTGTTATTGCCGGGCTTCCGCGTGCTCGCCAGTTTGGCTAGCGCGTCCGCCCGCTGATTTTCTGCCCGAGGAACGTACTCCACCACGACCTCTTGAAAGAGTGTCATCAAATACCGTACCCGCTCAAGGTACTTGATCAGATTAGGATCTTTGACCTGGAAAGTTCCCTTCACTTGATTCTCCACCAATTGTGAGTCCGTTCTTATCAACAAACTCCTGATCTTCACTTCCCGCGCCAACTTCAATCCGGCGATGAGAGCTTCAAACCGTTTTTAAATGCTAAAGCACAAGCTCGAGGCTCCTCGTCCTCTACCTTTACCGACGCCGCGCTATACCTTGCCATGTACTCTTTCAGTGACTCCCCTTCCTGCTGGCGAATATTGTATAGGTCATTGATTGTCACCGGCTGATTCTTATTTGCCGAGAATTGCACTAGAAACTTGGATGAGAAGTCTCTGAAATTTGAAATCGATCCACGCGGCAAAGTTGTGAACCACGCCATCGCCGTCGATTTGAACGTCGATGGAAACATCCTGCACTTCACCGCATCTGACGCCGCAATTATCACCATCTTCGTATTAAAATACAGAAGATGATCTTTCGGATCGGAATCTCCGCTGTAAGAATCCAGAACTAACGTTTTCATGTTATCCGGAATCGCCACATTCTCAACATCTTCCGAGAACGGACGGAACTCAGCCACGGAGTCTGCTTCTCTGCTTCCATCATCTCGCTGCTCGCGACGGTAGAAATCTAACTGAGCCTGTAGATGCTCATTCCGCTGCTGGATGTTGCCAATACTGCGCATCAAATGGCGTCATTGCTCCTGTGTCACCGCCGGCTGTTGTTCCGGAGCAGGTGAATTCTCTGGTGAGCGCTCCAGAGATCCCACCTGTGAAGGCGATGGAGGAGGTGGTGGTGATGGAAGAGGAGAAGGCGACTGTACTCCTGTCGTTCGTACCGGAGAATCCAGGTCCACACGATGAGGCCGCCGAGGCGGCGAAATCCGCTGTCGCATTGGTGAATGATGCTGCCTCCTGCGTCGAGTCTCCATCCAAACCAGAAACGATGCAAACTCGATCGGAGAACCAACACTAGTCACAGAATTAAAATCAGAAAACTAGAGAATTGCCTAATCACAATCAGAGGTAACTTCATGCACAATCAATCCACGTGAATGGGAGGGGTTCGATCCCCACAGACGGCGCCAAATGTTCTAGGAATGTACATTGAAGAGAGGCATAGTACCTAGAGGTAGAGGGATTGTGCCAAGAGAGAGTGAGAATGAGAGAGAGTGCTGAATTTCAAGTGTTATTTCATCAAATGAGCCAAAAGTCCCCTCCGATTGATAACTACCTCCTATTTATAGAGCTTGGGTACTACCTATTGGGCCAATTGGGCCTCCGAGGTCAAGGCCCAATTGAAGGCCAGGGCCCCGCCTCAGGGCGGGATACATGCTGGGCGTTGCCCCTCTAGGGGCTCGCCCAGTCCAGTATATAATTTAAATAATTTTATGGCCAATTTTTGGTGTCTAGGACAGTTCATTTCCATTTTCCAACCATGATTTTGATTTTTAATTTAAAGTATTGTTTGGTAGACATTTGTGAATGGAATGTCACATTGGAGTTCAGTTTTGTGATTGTTATGTTTTTATGATGGAGCAGAAGAGAAGAACATTAAATGCTCTTGGAATATTACATTTTTGTTCTTTAGAAAATGGTGGAACATAATGAAACACACTCTTAAAAATTTAAATGGTCCATATTGCTCCTAATTTATATTTGAAATATTTATCTCCAAATGGTTTTAAATTGCATCTTTTGTAAAAAAAACTTATTGACAAACTTAAATAAAAAATTATTTTATTCAAAAAATTCACTTAAAATAAAATCAATTATTTTTTTAAGTAAATATTTTTATGCATATCGCTTAACTTTTTGATCAATAGAGTAGAATTGCTTTTTTTTTAATGGAGGTTTTGAATAATGTTTATTATATTTTTTGTTCTATTCTTTCTATTTATGAAATAATAATAAATTGCAACTATTTGTAGATGAAGTTCAAACATTTAGTGGTTGTTCATCAAGTGATGAAAGTGAAGATAGTGAAGATGGTGAACGAGATGATATGCCTTGCAGTAAAAATTTTGATGAGTTTGAGGGTAAATTATTGTTTTATGATATAAATTTGTAATTAAAGGTTGATTGTGAAAAATTTTCCATGTAAGTGTTATTGAATTTAAATGCAGAATATTCTGATATTGGAGACATGAAGTATGAGTGTCAGTATTGTGGGGCTTTGCATTGGTATGCTGAAGGAGTTAGAAAGAAAAAGAATAATATTCCCACAATTTTTTCTCTGTGTTGTCTAAACGGAAAAGTGTTAGTTCCTTTCTTCAGGAAGCCTCCGACTTTATTATGGGATTTGATAATGGGAAATGATGTTCGTAGTCGAGAATTCTTAGCAAATATAAGAAGTTATAATAGTGCTTTTGCTTTTACTTCATTTGGTGGAAAAATTGAAAGTGGTCTAAATGACGGAGGCGGTCCACCACAATTTGTTATTAGTGGGCAAAATTATCATCGTATTGGTAGCTTGCTTCCAAATGTGGGAGAGACTCCTAAATTTGCCCAACTTTATGTTTATGATACTCAGAATGAGATCCAAAATCGAAGTTCACACTTTAGGTACGTAAATGCTATTTTTTCTTATGAATGTTGTATATTATGTTTTAATGTTATTAATATTTTTGTTTTATTGTTTAGGAATTCGGATGGAAGTTGTAAGCTAAACAAATCCTTAATTGAAGATCTTTTGGCAATGGTTGATGAGTGTAATGTCTTGGTGAAATCATTTCGAAAGGTACGTGATTTCATTTCTATCAACCCATTGTTAAGGATTTCTCTAAGATTGTTTAGGGCTAGACCCAAAGACCCAAGAGTGTACAATTTACCTTCTGTGGATGAGGTAGCTGGTTTAATTGTTGGTGATTTTGATTCTACTGATTGTGGTCGAGACATAGTTGTTAGTTCAATGGATGGTACTCTTAGAAGAATTCATGAGACACACACTTCATTTTTACCGTTGCAATATCCTTTGCTTTTTCCTAATGGAGAAGATGGATATAAAGAAGATATTTTGTTTCGCCAAGATGGAGATGGTCGTGTTTTTAAAAAGAGAGTACGAGTATCTTTGAGAGAATTTATTTCTTTTAGAATTCATGAAAGAATGAGAGAGGATTCAGTTATATTGCGTAGTAGAAGATTATTCCAACAATTTCTTGTGGATTGTTATTCGATGATTGAGGCTCAAAGATTATCATATATCAAGGGTAATCAAAAGACAATACGTCGGGACTTCTTATCTGGATTGGAGGAGGCTATGGAGAAAGGTGATGTCGATTCAGCATCAGTTGGAACAAGGATAGTTCTACCTTCATCATTTACTGGTGGAAGAAGATATATGTTTAACAATTGTCAAGATGCAATGGCAATCTGCAAACATGTTGGATATCCAGATCTTTTTATAACTGTTACTTGCAACCCAAAGTGGCTTGAAATTCAAAGGTGTGTTTCTGAAAAAGGCTTGAATGCCTATGATCGCCCTGATATCTCGTGTCGGGTTTTTCATATTAAAGTGAAGCAGTTAATGCGTGATTTGAGGAAAGGTCAATATTTTGGGAAAGTCTCAGCTGGTTAGTAATATTTCAATTGAATATAATATATATATATATATGTAGATATTGAAAAATATTATATGGGTGATTAATTTATTTATAGGAATGTATACCATTGAGTTTCAAAAGAGGGGACTTCCACATGCCCATATACTTATTTGGTTAGCGCCTGGTTCAAAGCTAACAACACCAGAGAAAATTGATTCAGTTATATGTGCAGAGTTACCTGATCCAGTTGCTAGCCCGAAACTATTTGAAGTTGTTTCTATGTTCATGGTCCATGGTCCATGTGGTAGTAGTAGGAAAAATTCTCCGTGCATGGTAAATGGTCGGTGTTCCAAATTTTTTCCTAAGAAATATGTGGATAAGACCTCATTTGACATTGATGGTTATCCGACATATCGAAGGAGGAACACTGGTGTTTTTGTTGAAAGACGTGATGTTCAATTAGATAATGGGTATGTTGTTCCTTATAATGCAAAATTGTTGATGAAGTACCAAGCCCACATTAACATTGAATATTGTAACAAATCGAATTGCATCAAATACTTATTTAAGTATATCAACAAAGGAGTTGATCGGGTTACAGTTTCAATGAAAAATGAATGTAATGAAGGATAAAATGTGCCGGAGGTTGATGAGATCCAACAATATTATGATTGTCGTTATTTGTCTGCTTGTGAAGCTGCTTGGAGATCATTTTCATTTCGTATTCATGATCATTGACCTCCCGTTCAGCGATTACCTTTTCATATGCCCAACAAACAAGTTGTATTATATGGTAATGAAGAACCAATTGATAGGGTCGTTCAAAGAGGTCAGATGTCTGAAACAATGTTTACTGGGTGGATGGTTGCTAATATGATATATGAACATGGTAGGCATTTGACATATGCTGAGTATCCGCAGTTATTTGTTTGGCATCCTAAAGATAAAGAGTGGCGACCACGCAAAAGAGGGTTTTCCATTGGAAGAATGAATTTTATACCTTTGGGGTGTGGGGAGGTATATTATTTGCGTTTATTGTTAAATCTACAATGTGGATGCACAAGTTATGCCGATTTGAGAACTGTTGATGGTGTTGTTCGAGTGAGCTTTCAGGAAGCATGTTCTGCCTTGGGATTATTAGAGGATGATAAAGAATTTATTGATGGATTAATTGATTGTGCTGAATTGTCAGGTGGTATGTCTGTTAGAAAGTTGTTTATGGTGTTGCTATTATCTAATTCAATTGTCACACCAGGAAAAGTTTTTGAGGAAACTTGGAGGTTGTTAGCCGATGGAATTCTTTATAAGTGAAGGAAATTACTTTGCAATCCAGGTATTTTTTATTTATTTATGTATTTGTTTATATACATGTATATATTTATGTTTTGTACATGTCATTTCTTTGTGGTTGTTAAAGTAATTGTTATTTTGACTTTATATAAATTGTTTTATTTTATCTAGCTTTGCGTTTGGATGATCAGACTTTGAAGACGCTTTGTTTGGTTGAGCTTGAAAAAATGTTAGTTAATAATGGGAAAACACTAAAGGATTTTCCTGGCATTCCGTATCCTATTTCAGATGAAGTCCCTCAGTTTGAGAATGTCATGTTGTTTAACGAGTTAAGATTTGACATTGATGATATGTCAGTTAAACATAATGACCATTTGATGAAGTTGAATAATGGTCAAAGGAAAGTGTATGATGAGGTTATTGATGCAGTTAATAAATCAGATGGAGGATTTTATTTTGTCTATGGTTCAGGTGGTACAGGAAAAACTTTTCTTTGGAAAACCCTAAGTTATAGATTAAGATCTGAGCGGAAGATTGTGTTGAATGTTGCATCCAGTGGTATAGCATCTCTTTTGTTACCTGGTGGGAGGACTGCACATTCGTTATTTAGTATCCCACTTGTGTTAAATGAGGATTCATGTTGTAATATTAGGCTGGGTAGTAACAAGGCAGAGTTGCTTAAACATACAAGTTTAATTATATGGGATGAGGCACCTATGGTTAATAGGTGGGCATTTGAGGCTGTTGATAGAACCTTGCGTGATATAATGGAAGTTGGGGATGTTTATGGTGGGGGAAAGCCGTTTGGTGGAAAAGTTGTGGTTTTAGGGGGAGATTTTAGACAAACTCTTCCTATTATCCCGAAAGCAAGTAGGGAAGAAATTGTAATGGCTACTATTAACTCATCAAGACTATGGAAATTTTGCAAAGTCTTAAAACTTACTGAGAATATGCGTTTGCATGGGAATGATTCTTTACATGATTGTGAAAAATTGGTTGAATTTAGCAAGTGGATACTTGATATTGGTGATGGTAATTTGGGTGATTACAATGATGGTGAATGTGATTTAGATATTCCACATGACTTGATGGTTCCCTTTAAAGATGATGCTGTGTCAAGTATAGTTTATTCCACCTACCCTGATATTCAAAGGAAATTTTTTGATGAGGAATATTTTATTGATAAAGCTATTCTTGCTCCCACTTTGGATATTGTTGATGGTGTGAACCAGTTTGTGCTTTCAATAGTACCTTGCAAAGAAAAAGTGTATTTAAGTTTAGACAGTGTAGTCAAAGTTGATGAAGATGTAGCCATTGATGCAAATTGGATAACCATTGAGTTTTTGAACGGCATTAAGGGATCTGGACTTCCTGATCATAGGTTGTGTTTGAAAATTGGAACGCCCATTATGTTAATGAGAAATATTGATGTTTCAGCTGGGTTATGCAATGGAACTCGGCTTATTGTGTTGGATCTTAGACCAAATTTGATTTATGGGAAAGTGCTAAATGGAAATAAAGCTGGCACAAAAACATACATCCCACGCATGACTATTGTTCCTTCTGATAGTGGTCTACATGTTAAAGTTCAACGTAGGCAATTTCTGGTGTGTGTTTGTTTTGCAATGACAATTAATAAGAGTCAAGGGCAGACGTTGTCTCGAGTGGGGGTTTTTTTACCGAGACATGTTTTTTCCCATGGTCAACTATATGTTGCGTTGTCGCGTGTGAAATCAAGGGATGGATTGAAAATTTATGTTGACCAGACAGAAGTTCCGCCTTTGGAGCAAACAAAAAATGTTGTTTACAAAGAAGTATTCAAAAATTTAAGCTGAGGTATGAAGATGAGTCAATTGTCAATTATATATGCTGGTCCCCTTATTTAAATTTAGTATAAAGTAGGTTTAGATAGTGACAATTTTTAAGCAAATACTGTGATAAATAGTAATTTTATGATTTATGTTAACTCAATATTTATGGTAGTTAGTTTATTTTCAAATGAATCTCCAGATGGGGAAGGTCTCCTATGTACCATTTAATGGAAGGCATGGATTCTCATAAATGGTAAGTGATTTTAGGTGTACATTGCTTGAATGGATCTTGTAGCCGTGCTCTTGTATTGCTCAGTTAAATAACAGATTTGTTCAACTAAAATGAAGTATGGATGGCCGTTTTTTGAACTCTAAGTGATGGTGTTGCAACACTCTCTTTTGGTGGAGGATATTGGTTTTTTTGATTGATGCAAACTCGTGAGCTCCCGTTAGAATGGCTTTTGCTTCCTGGTTCCTTTTTCACAAGTCTACCTCTGCTGGTTATTTCCTGGAGGTACAGATTCTGTATTAAGAATTTGGTGGAATGTTTGGTCTTGATTTTGGAAGGCTTACGAATTGGGTTTGGGTTGAGTATTAGTTTTCTTTGTAAACACCCTTGAAAATTCCTCTTAACTTTTCAAAATAGGTACTCTTTTTCCTTGCTAGGTTTTCCCAAGGGGGTTTTATCCTAGAAAGGTTTTAATGAGGCATGTTTTGTTAAGTCTATTTTCAAGGGGGTATTAGGTGGGGTAGTTTTCTTCTTTTATAGGGTTTTAGTATTTGTACATGTAAGTATCTGATTATTTAATTTATTATATGTAAAATGTTAAAGATGAACTTATTATGTATTCATTGGTTTCGCTGTTAACTTAAAGAAGCAACTTCATTTAATAAAAAAATATGTACGTCTAACCTGTTGAAGGGATAGGCCATTTGTGCAATGGAAGTTTACACACAAAACCATTTTAAGCATAAATATAATCAGTACTACGTCAGTAGTTAACTTTCATACTAAAAGTTCAATTATCATAAACTGCAATATAGTAACTATAGCCATATATAAAAGCCAACATTGATATGTATGTCTTGGAGCAAAAAGTATGACATATAAGGTTAAAAACAAAGTCGCTAAAATAAAAGTTTATCCAGTTAAAATTCAACTATTTAGCACTAAGTTTGTTGAACATTTTTCTTCAAACTTCTCTCATTGGATTTGGTATCTTGTTATCTTCATCTTGTTAGCAGAAGATAGGTTTTTATTCATTCTTGAAAACCTGAACATGGACTTTTGTCCAGAGTAAGGTTTTCTTCAGAACTTCTGACCCTGGTACCTCTGAAGTCATCAGATGTTACCTCCTTCAGAAGTTACTCGATCAGAAGCACTTAACCCACCGGTTAAACTTCTGTGGTAGGCAACAATACACGTGTCACTTCATTTGTGACATAGTTCCTTGAGTCGCGTGGTATATCTGCTATAATGATGATGTCTACTCTTCTCTACTATGCTATTTTCAGACTATCTATTTTATAACCGTTGATTTTGCCTTTAATTTCTTATAACTGTCAACGGTTACCATTAAACCCACTATATGCACTGTCACACACGATCTCCCACTCACTTACACTTACGGTTTTGAAACTATCCGTGTGCATTGCATTCATTCATACTCCTTCCTCCAACATTTCCCCCTTCTCTCTGAACCCTAAACCTCATTCTCTGAGAATCATGGGCAAATCGAGGAAACCTAAGGTAAATGTTTCTGCTTCTTCCAAACAAACTGCCGAAGATCAAGAGAATCAAAGATTCGAAGAAGCACAGAAGATTCTGAATGCACCAAATGTAGTCACTTGTGCCAAGAAAGTAGAAGAACTGAATGTGTGCTGTGAAGCAAGAGTTGACTTCGACAATCTGGCTGAACATGGGTTCGACATCAGGGATCAGGTCAACTTACAAGGGTGGTCTGGCTACTTCAATAGACTTGATGGTCCGATTTACAACAAATTGGTTGTTGAGTTCTGGAAGAACGCTGTCTGCAACGACTACTACGTTGTTTCTCACGTGCTGGACAAGAAGATTGTAATCTCAGAAGAGTCCATTGCAAAGTTGCTGGGTATGGAATTCCAGCAAGGAAAAAGGATTAAGAACGTTGATGCAAATGTTCCTGGGATGAGGAGCGTGGTCAACAAGGCGATTTTTGACCACTGGGAAATGGAGAAAACCAAGTACAACATAAAGGACTTGAAGCCTCAGATGAAGATTTGGCAGAAGATATTCCTTACCTGCATTCACCCCAGAACTGGTGGAACTGATTATCTTAATGCAACTCAAAAGGTAATCATGTACTACATTTCTAAGGGCGAACCTATCTGTCTTCCATTCCTTCTCTTCAATTATCTGAAGGAATGTGTTGAGAAATCAAGGACTACAACTGGTTCTGAGAACAAGAGGTTCATATTTTACATTCCGTATGGAAGGCTGCTGTCAGATATCTTCGTCTAGAATAAGCTTGTCAAGACCCTATCAGACCTTGGACTTCACGAAGATCTGGCCATGTCTATTGGCGATGCTCTCAATGGCACAAAGTTGAAGAAAATGCAAATCATTGAGAAAGTTCAAGTTGCTCCCAGAGAAGACACTTCTGATGAGGTTCGTAAGAGAAACTACCCCATTGATGATTTTCCTATTTGGTCCAAGAAGGACAATCCAGCATGTATTCTGGAGTATGTGCGGATGCTCATAAGACAAGGAGATCCTATCACTCTTGAGGAGTTTGTCAAGACACTTCCTGAAAGTCCTCCTAAGTTGGCAACAAGGAAATCAAGGAGGGCAACAAGCAGCAAGCCTTCAGATCCTAAGGGCAAAGGGATTCTGACAGAGGAACCTGCAAAGAACAAAGCTGCATCCAAGACTGTGATCATCAGAGAACCCTCTACTGTAAAACCTTCCAAGAGAACCTTAGTTCAACCACGTAAAGTGTCTGAATCTGAAAGCTCTAAAGACACATGGGAAGATTCCTCAAGCGAGGAAACTGAAGATGATGATATTCCTGTGGGTAAGAGAAGAAAAGTTACTCTTGAGGAAGAAGAAGATGAGCAGGATGACCATGAGATCATCCAGAATGTGATTCAGGTTATGAGGGAAGCTTCAGACGCTGAAGAATCTACTGATTCTGATGTTGTTCCCTTAGTGAAGAGAAGGAAGCTTCCTCTGAGGGGTCCCCTTCAGCAGAAAGAGGCAGTTGCAGAGCAAGCATCTGAACCTGCTTCAGAAGTTCAACATGAAAGGAGATCTAAAAGAACTTCTGATCCAGCAAGGGCTGCAAATCTTACCACAACCACATCCATCAGAAGTCCAAGTAAGGTAATTACTGAAAGCATTAACTCTGATTCTGCTTTAGTAGTTATTCCTGAACAACCCCTGCCTATATCTACCTCCATGCCTACCTCAATCCAAACAGCACCCACTCAACCTGAAACACAAGCTGAAACACAAGCTGAACCTCAAGCTCCTAAATCCACCATCCAAACAGCTACCACAGCCATCCCTTCCACTCCAATTTACACCTCTTCCACATCCATCCCAACTGAACCAGTACCTCCTTTCAATTCCTTCATTCAAGGTATTGCTCAAAGTGAGGCCACTTTGAGAACCTTGGTTGAACAATTCAACCCCAAGCCTTCATCCACTTCACACACCTTCCTCATAACCCAGACTGGTGAGATGCATGCTGAGAAAGAAAAGGATGATGATGATGTTCAGATTCTTGTACCGCCTTTCAATGTGAAGCCCCTTCAACAAATTGCTTCCAACTTTGAAGATCAGCTTCCAGATGCTGCTGAGACCTCCTATGTGTCCTTGTCCAACTACTCAGCAGTCAACTCACAGGATCTGAGTTTCACTTCACCTGAGAAGACTGTCACCTCAAGGCAAAGGCCAAATATTATCTCTGAAGCTGAGCACATGGATGAATCAGATCACTCAGGCGTAGAGAAGGACCACGAGATTGATTCCACACCTTCAGAGCACCTGGATGAATCAAATGCTTCAAGCTCCAATGCTGCCAAAACTCCTCAGCCTGTTCTGACCTTGGCCACCTCCTTTCATCCTCAGAATCTTACTCAACTCATTCGGGAGTTTTCTGAAGAGGCCTCCAGAAGACTGAAATGGGTGTATCAGGTAACTGATAATCAGTTTGATGCCTCTCTTGTTGATGGTCTATGGTCTGCCTTTGAGAGATGGTCAGAAGGCAAAGTTCATGAACTTCAGAAGCAACTTAGCAGGGAGAAACGACTAAGAGTTCATGATGCATCTGAGAGGGCCTATGAGCAAAGGCAGAGAGTGTTGGACAGGGTTTGTGAACCCTTGAGAAGAGCCATGGCTCAACGACCATGTGTTGTCTCTGAATGTACCTCAGAAGATGCTGTGATGCTTTCAGCAGAGGTTGAAGAAGAAAGCTCTGATGGTATAGTCATTCTGGAAGATGCAGTTGATCATGAAGTTGAGAAGCAAGGGCCAACTCAAGTTGATACTGTCATGTCTTCAGAAGCTGCAGCTGCTACTCCTACACAAGCACCAGAAGTTCCTACTTCTGCTCCAGCTCCAGAAGTTGCCATTCTTGCTGCTCGGATTGACAGGATTCAGGATGATCAGCAGAGGTTATTTCAGATGGTTGAGCAACAAGGACATGTTCAGAATGAGCAAAGCAAGCGAATTCAAGAGTCCTCAAGCAAAATGGAAGCAATCATGAAGTATTTAATGGACAACCTTCCTTCATCTTCCAAGCCTTGAATCCCCCACATCTATCATGCATGCATTTATTTGTCATGACTAAATTTAATTCATGTTGACTGTGTTAATTTTTCATGCTCTGATTCAATGCACCATCCATTTAGTAACTCACATGCTTTTATGATTGATAAGTTTTATGCATGTTTTTCTGTTACTTTTTCTTCTTATAATCTCTGCAATACTTCTTCTTCATCACACCACAATTCACCTCATCCTTCATTCACTTCAAATCTTCCATAACTTCCAATTCAAGAATGACTACTGTCGATTTGATTTCTGGACTCAAGACTTTGGTATTCGACCAAGTCTTTCCATGGAGCGTCAATGTATCTTCTTCTCAGATCTCTCTCGCTCTTGAGCGGATTGAGACTCTTGTGAAATGCTGGCTCACTTCTCATCAAACTCACTGTCTTCAGAACCTTCAAGAAGTTCTGACTGTCCTCCTCCGTCTGACCACTCACCGGAAGGACGTTGAAGATCAGCTCCAGGGCATTTGCATGCTTCTGGAATATGAAGAAGATCACGATGAAGCGGATCAAGCAGCTGTGCAGGAGAATGTTGCCTTGAAGGAAGAACTGGCTACTCAGTTAGCCTCAATTGATCAGGACATTCGTCCCCTCCACCTTCAACTTCTCTCCATGAAGAATTCTCGAGCTTTCCTATTTATCTAGGATTAGTCTTCTTCGTTCCTCTCGATCCTTTGTACTTCTTCTCCGTTCAGTAATAATAACATATCTTATTTGCATCACCTTCTTGTTATCGTTATTGTTGGTTTTGTTTTTCACCCTTTTTGCTTATGACAAAAAGGGGGAGTACATAAAAATGGTTTTGATAAATTTTTTTTTCTTATATATATATAAAACCAGAAGAGGAGAATAAGTATAATTACTTATAGCACATAGATATTGTCAAGCGTCTCAAATAAGGAATACATTTTGTTCATATACTGAACTAATCTTGCTTCTGACGCCTTATTCCAATTATATCTGGACAAGAATCTATGTTATTATGTGATATACGCTAAGTTCTGAACCATCACTTCTGATGAGTATACATCTCTTCAAGCGTCGTAAATTCTGATCACATAACCAGACTCCGAATCTAGACTATTCATCATCTCATCAAGTCATAGATTCAGGGGGAGTCAGGGGGAGACCCTAGCTCAGAATCAGGTGTCATCCCAGATTCAGAAAGAGCAATGCAAACCGTTACACAAGGATAAGTTTAATCTCTGATCCTTTCTTTCCTGTGTATTCAGTTTATTGTGTAAAAATTGTTCATCAAAATACTTTTTTTGTCATCATCAAAAAGGGGGAGATTGTAAGATCAAGGTTTGATCAGTGGTTGCATCTCTATGTTTTGATGATTACAATTAAGGTTTGTGATGATGAACAATTGTGGTACCCTAACGTTTGTCTTTTTAAGTTGTGACAAACAGGTTCTGAATCTGACCCAAGCCTATTCGTTCAGAAGAAGAAGAACCAAGGGTTACTAAAAAGAGAGCTCTTTAAGCCACCATGTTCGTTCTGAACAGTGGCAAATACTTCAGAAGCTCTGAAGATGGAAGCTCTCAAGAAGTTCTGAAGAACTCAAGTCAGAAGTTCTGAAGGCCAGATGTTTAAGAGGATCGGTAGATCAGCTTCTTAAGAGGATACTAGTGAGAAAATCAGTGTATTGTTAGTCACTTAGCAGGTTGCAAAGTGCAGTTGTAACACTCATTGATTTTAGTGGATTGCCTTCATCAGAAGAAGGAAGAAATCACCTTCACAGGTGGACTGGATTAGCTTGAGCTTTTATCTCAAGTGAACCAGGATAAAATACTTGTGTGTTTTACTTCCTATCATTTAGCACTTAGTTTTTATCTTTGAGTTTTGAAAAAGCTTAAAAAGTATACCCGTGATTCAAAAACTCTATTCAAACCCCCCCCCCCCCTTTCTAGTGTTTTTCGCACCTTCAGGATGGTATCCCCTGAAAATGGTAACTTGTATAATTTATGATATACAATGATTTGGTATGAAGAAAATGATGAAATGTAGTAAGTGAAATACCCTTTCAGATTTTCCCTTCATTTCTTCTGGACTTAAGATTGCCTTCCACATGAGCAGACCATGTTTACCTGAAGCAACCATCTCATTCCAGTATCTAATTGTATCGTAATTCACTGGAACACCTGGTTTGTCAGCATGCTTGCCTTTGTGATGCTGGGGAGTTTCTTCTAAGTTGTTGGTGATCTTAGCAGGATATTCTACCTCATGGTTGTTGCTGTCATAGACTCCAATTTCAAATTTAGCTGCTTGAATATATGAAAATTTGATCCATGCTGTAGTGTGAAGTTTATATATAGTTCTGAGGATAGTTATAGATTTTCCGAACCAATATCTGTTTCTATGCCTATGTGTTTTCATAACTAGGACGTTTCCTGCTGGATCTTCTAATAGGGCATGGTGTTGCAGTTCTTGTCCATATATTTTGGTTAACCACCGTGGAATCAGCAGACTATTTTGCAATTTAAGTAGAAGAATGAAAAATTGAGGATTTAGATGAAATAAAATATAAGAAAGGTAACAAACAGAAAGTACTGTTGGTAAGAACAAGTGTTTACTCTTTGTTTTCAAAAGAGGATTAAATCAATATAGAAGGGGAGGCAAACAGGTAATCAAGAGGCTCTTCTAAGTTTGAAAGGTAGTAAAGTGAAAAGAAAGCAAAGTAAAAAGCAACATAACAGATAGTGAAATTGCAAAATATAAATTCAATAAGTGTCTTTGATCATTACCCTGTGTAGGTGGAGGGGCTTGTAGAATAGCTTTGAGTCCTTTTGTCCATTGTGTCTTCTTTGGAGATCCATCTTTAACATGGTAAAACAGTCCAACTGAAGTTAGGCAATTAAGATATGCAGATTGATTTGTGAGATTTTATTTCAATATTGCTTTAGTTCTATAAATGGTTAAAAATTGGAAATGAAAATTGTAAAAGTAATGTAAGTGGGATTACACATGGTATAATGTATGGTACTGGTTAATTTGTTGTCAAGGTAGGTTTTTAAAAATTAAAAGAACCGAAATTCAATGAAAATAGAGTATATGATATAAGTCTTTCTATAGGAAATTTGTGTTAAAGTGAATTAGAAGGGTTGAAATTGAATAACACAAAACAAGTATTGACAAGTGGAAGATTGTTTTTGGTGGATGTGACAAGTTTCTTTTAATTAAGCACAAATACGAATGGTGGTGTAAAACTTATTTACACCGTTGGTGCATAGAAATTAATCTCATAATTTATTTGGTATGATTGTTATATATTAAATTCTGGTAGGATGAGTATTCTATTTATATTTATGAAAAACCAAAATTCAAAATATGGACACTTAGTTTTATTTTATTGTTAACTTAATATCTCATTGTAAAATATTTGGAAAAAAAATAATATAACATAGTATTTTATAGATATTGTTTTGATACTTTGTTATTTGTTTTTCTTTATATTTTCGTATGAAATTATAATTAAATTAAATTAGAAAAAAAATAGGAAAAAATAAGATGTGAGGTACAATTTAATTTATTATATTTTAATTGGATTAAGACATTTGAATCACATCATATTATATTATAATAAAATATTTTGGAAAAAAAATGGCACCGTGCATAGCACGGGTTACTACCTAGTACTTCTACCAATATATATATATATTAGTTTCTTTTTCCAAACTTCCACCGCCCACTTTTTCTTCTGTTACGTTGTTCTCCTTTCACATGACTATGCCCCCACATAAGACAAAGGCTTCGTTTGGATTGATGGAGGAGGAGGGAGTGGAGTGAAAGGGAGGGGAGGGAGGGATAGGTCCATTGTTTGGTTTATTTAAAATTGGATGGAGTGGAATGGAACCCAATGGTACACATTCCATCAGATACCCACTACTTTCCCTCATTTTTCCTCCCCCCAAATTTGGGAGGAATGAGATGGAGCTAAAAACTAATGTCTAATAAAATTATTAAAATACTCTTTTACCCTTTTGTA
The DNA here is from genome assembly GCF_012489685.1 of Lotus japonicus. Taxonomy (NCBI): domain Eukaryota; kingdom Viridiplantae; phylum Streptophyta; class Magnoliopsida; order Fabales; family Fabaceae; genus Lotus; species Lotus japonicus. The sequence continues at coordinate 30,633,407 of NC_080044.1, forward strand.
ACTCCCTCCATAACCCCCATAATTTTACCCTACTCTTCTCTCTTCACACCTTGCTTGATTTTGCAATTGTGAAAAAAGCTTCATACTTCTGTGTACATATTATCATCTTTCCACCGAAACTCATTCACGTTGTTTATGTTTTTTTTCTCTTCAATGTTGCTGACGCTGCTAAAGTTGTAGCCACAATGTTTATTGCAACATCTTCAATAAGACACACTGCAACCATCAAATTAAGAATGGTTCAAGTTAAGAATATGTCATTGGTGAGGTTTGTTTTGTATTGTCTTACAGTGTTCTGCATTTGAAAGAAAAAGAAAAGTTGCGTAATTTTTATACATAGTTGTCTGGATAAATTCTAATGACTAGTTGCAGTTCATTTTTTTTTTTGAAATTGCAGTTCATTGTTAATTTGTTACCATTCTGAATTATTGCTTCTTTAGGCATTACCTATCATATATAACTATTATGTACTTTATAACAAAAATGGGTTGAGAAATTTCTTGCTGTGAAAAAGATGATAATTATTTTTCGACAGTTTTGGTAAAGCAATAAAAAATAGAAAGGGTAATATAGGAAGAAAAAAGTTATAACTGATTCCGCTCCGTCCGTTATCCAAACAATGGAGTGGAAATTTTGTTCCGTTCCATCATAAAATACCCAAACGATGGAATGTGATGTTTGTTCCATTCCATTATATTATGTTCCGTTCCGCTCCGTTATGTTCCATCAATCCAAACATAGCCAAAAGAACCTATCCAATGCCACGTGTCTTCGTGCAATTGGATCAAAGTTAAAGTGGGTAGGATTCTACTGCATCGCGGACCACACTCTTATGGTGGACCTCTGGTCAGATTCGGCCACATGGCAATGAGAGACGCTGCAGCCGTCAGATCTGCTAGGGTGCGTGGCAGCTCCGTGGACCATCAATTCCGGATCAGATCTTTTTTCTGATTTTCTCTTTTCTTTTTTTTCCGAAAATCCTAAATAAAATAAAATAAATCAAATAAAATACTATAAATATAACAACCCAAAAATAAACAACTTAAATCCTAACTAAATCTATAATTTAAAAAGTACTAATTAATGATAAGATAAAAACTACTAAAATCTAACAAATCAAAATAAAAACTCCTAAAATCCTAAAATAATTAAAAATCCGAAAATTACTTAAAAATATCATAAAAACTAATTAAAACTCAGAAAATAAATTAAAAATAAAATAAAAGACCCACAAAAATACCCTTATATCCCCGGGTCAACACACCACTATACTCAACGACAGCTTGTCCTCAAGCGTAAACTCAAGTAGCTTGTCCTCAAGCACAGAACTAATCACCCCTAAATCAGATGCCAAATTTTAAGTCTAAAAACCTAGAGTTCATCACAGTAGTTCATGCAAGTGCTAAGATAAGAAAGTGAATAAACTTCAGTAAGTGAGAATTACAAGCAGCAGGGAAAACAGAGTTAAGAGTCCGTACACAAATAAGCTCACACATCTTTCAGCTCGTGAACAAACAAGTACAGTGCATCAAACCTGGCTATCTTTCAACTCAAAATCAAATAAGACAGTAAAGCAATTAGGAGAGACCTCATCAGGTTGTAACAAGGCTAAGGGTGCAATGTAGGTATGGAATTGAAAGAATTGACAACTCAAAGGGCTACCCAATGTTGGTTAAGTGATCTTTTTTCATGAAGCACAGAAGAGCAATAAATTCACACATTTAGGCTCTCTCTCTTAATTTTTTTTTTCTTTTTCATCATTTGGAACAAAGTAATGAAGTGATTGGGGAATATAGAAAGTGGGATGACCACCCCCATAACCTTACTCACTTAGTTCATATTTTTTCCTTTTCATTTTTTTTTGAGAGAAGAGAAGCCTACAATTTTCGAAGCTCTTGCCAATTTTCAAGTAACTAAGATCACTTAACAACCAAACAAATCACCAAAGCAAGGTACCAAATAAATAATCATTAAGGCTCAAAGGGGCGCTAAGGGAAACATAAAAGCAAATTCTGAAAGCCAACAAAAATTCCTATAAGTCTCTCTCTGAATCACAAAACTGCACATATTCAACCGAGATGCAAATCAAGACAGGTTCAAGCAGGTACGAGTATGTCAGAATTATTCACTCTACACTCAGAAACAAAAGGGTAAGTGTACCCATAATCAGAACTCAAAACAGTGTTTCCAAGCAACTTAACTCAGGTTCCCAAAGTTACCCAACTCTCATTCTCTTAACACAAACAGTTTCCCACATGTGAATCGCCCCAAATAACTTATTTTCAGCAATTTTCACAAACAAAACAAGCATCTAAATTTAGGGTGAATCCGCTTGAGACATGCAAGTAACATGGTGCACAGCACAAGCATATAAGGGTAAACTGACTCCACAAAACACAGACTAACTATCATGTAAAACGTAATTAAATAAGACATAGAAACTAAGAAAACTAAAACTGAACGAAAAATAAAACAGTAAAAAGATAAGGGAAAGAACTCCCTCATTCTGAGCTTGAGGCTCAACATCATTCTCCCTTCCAGCTCCAATGCTCACGCCTTCTCCCTCCAAGATAATCCTATAAAAAACACCTTAAAACACAATCAATGAGTGATATCAACTAAAAATATGTAGAACCAAGTTCATATTTCTTTGTGACATTTCATGAAACAGTTGGTGAGCATAACATCACAACATGCAATTTAACCAAATAACCCCACAATATTATTCAGACCCCCCAAATTCAAACATGTAACTTTGAAGTTCTATTTTTGCTCCAAATATGGAGAAGTGAGTGGAGAAGAAGAAGGGATGAGAAAGCATACCTTGGTGGAGAGAAACACGCGTGGAGAAAAGAAACCAAAATTCGAAAATTTTAGAACATAGAAAAAGAAGATGGAAGACCGGCGTGGATGAAAACCAGAGGAATGGAAGAACACGTTGATAACAAAAACTAATTGAAGAAAGAGTTACTTTTTAAAATAAGGTGAAAAGATAAGTCTAAGATCAAATATTGAATTTAAAAGAAAACTAAATCTTTCAATTATATTTTCCCGTGAAATTATCTTTCAATTCTTTAAAATTCAAATTTGGTGCTGTCGCACCAATTTTCAACAAAAATAGCACCAAACCCATGCTATGTTTTCCAGTAGCATGTTTATTCCTCTGGTCTCGCACGATTGCGCCAAATTCTGAAGGAATAGCGCCAATTTCCGCGCTGCAAATTCCAGTAGTGTGTTCACCTTCCTCAACTCATGCTATGGCCATAAAATTGCATTGGAAAGGCACTGTTTTCATGCTGCAAAATCCAGTGGCCATGACTGGCAGATGTTTTTTTATATTTTATTTTAATAAATAATACCAACACTACGAAACGGAGAACAGAAAAAAAAAATATTAAAACTAAGAAAGCAAAATGAAAATGAAATTAGAATTAACAAAATAAGACTAAAACTATCACTTGGGTTGTCTCCCAAGAAGCGCAATTTTATAGTCTTTGCTAGACTTCCCTGGACTCAGAATGTCATCCAGGGTTTATCTCATAGTGCATTGCACTTTTGGAATCTTTCAGCTGAGCACACACCATAGTTAGATTTTTGCATGCAACCTCAAGAGCTAAAACACAATCATTAAATTTAGAGTTAAGAGGGATTGAAGATTTCTCTTCTTTCTTACGCTTTGGCTTCCATTGGAAGCACCCACCTTTTACCTTTTCCTCTAAGTAGATCTTCTCCTTTTGCTCTGACTTCATTTCCTCCTTCTGCTTGGTATTGATCTCCTTCTTCTGCTCGGAGTTGACAACCATGCTCATTGAGTAGACTTGCTTAGTTTGGTCGCTCTGCACGTCTTCCTTTTTCTTCTTATTTGTTGCAACAGCTTTTTCTTTAAGGAAGAACTGCTTCAGCTTTTCATCACTCCACTCTTCCATCATCTTCACCAAGAATACATCATCCTTCTCTACTGGTTTTGGCTTCAGGTCAAATATATTGAAAATGATCTTCTCATCAGCTACCCTTAAAGATATTGTTCCTTTCCCCACATTTATTTTCGCTTGTGAAGTAGCTAGGAATGGTCTTCCCAGAATCAATGGTATTTTAGAGTCCTCATCCATATCAATTATCACGAAGTCTACCGGGAACTCGAACTCTCCTACTCTTACTAGCACATCTTCAACAACTCCCCATGGAGCCACTATGGAGCGATCCGCTAATTGAAGCATCATCATTGTCGGCTTCAGTTCACCAACATTAAGTCGCTCAAACATTGATAGGGGCATTAAGTTGATGCTGGACCCTAAATCACATATGGCTCTCACTTGCTTTGAAGCCCCAAAATTAACAGGTAGAGTGAAACTACCTGGATCCTTTCGTTTAGGTGGAAGCTTCTTTTGCAGAATAGCGCTACACTCCTCAGTAAGCTCAACGATGTCATTCTCTTCACTCAACCTCCTTTTCTTTGAGAGTATCTCCTTCATGAATTTAGCATATTGAGGCATTTTTTCCAAAACTTCAGAGAATGGGAGCTCTACACGCAACTTTTTAAACATAGATACAAACTTGGAGAATTGCTTCTCCAACCTTCTCTTTGCTATGTTAGTGGGGAAAGGGGGAAAATGGACTTTGGTAAACTTTTTTTCTAATTCTACTTTTCTCTTTTCCTCTTCTTTTTCTTTCTGTTTTTTCTTATTTTCTCCTAAAGGTTCAATATCTCCTACAAACTCATCATTGACATTATTGTTTTCTACAATTTTCTGTTTAGGCTCACTCAAGGTAGCACCACTCCTAAGAGTTATGGCAGAGCAATTTTCTTTAGGATTAATGACGGTATCTGAAGGAAACATACCTGGGGGTCTTTCTGACATTTGCTTGGCCATCTGTCCCACTTGAGTCTCCAAATTTTTTATAGCAGCTTCATGATTTTTGAAACTAGTATCTGCTTTGTTAATGAAATTCTCCATCATCTCTTCTAAGCTTTTCTTTCCACTGCCACTTCCTTGATCCTGAGTTTGTTGAGGTCTTGAATTCTGAGACTGAAATCGTTGATTTGAATATTGCCTCTGATTATTTCCTCCTTGATTGGAGTTGCTCTGTTCCCTCCAGGAAAAGTTAGGATGATTCCTCCACCCCGGATTATAGGTGTTGGAATAAGGATTATTTTGGGAATTGTCCAAAACCTTGACTTCCTCGTCAAAATCTGTTCGGCACTCTTCACTGGCATGAGGACCTCCGCATGTTCCACATTGGACATTATTCACATTAGATATCTTGGCTGCCTGGAACTGTCGTTGCATAGCTGTCATTTGTTGAGATAATTGCTTGTTTGAAGCAACCATCCTATCATACGCTTCTATTTCCAGTACACCCCTTTTGTTTTGGCGGTCATTGGTAGAGTTCACTGCACTTTCATCCATTTTATTGATTAAGTCCCAACCTGCTTGAGCTGAAAGAGCATCAAATTCGGCACTAACTGCTGCTTCCAAGTTTGATCTGGCAGAATCAGTCAAGCCGTCATAAAACCTCTCCACCTGTGCTCCCAATGTGAGGTTGTGCTGAGGGCACTTCCTTAACAGTTTCTTGAACCGCTCTAGAGCTTCATGGAGATTCTCAGTATCTTCCTGTTTAAAAATCAGGATGTCGTTCTTCAGCTTCCTCAGCAAGGTACGAGGGAAGAACTTTTTAATGAATTTCTTAGCTAAATCTTCCCAAGTTGTTATGCTGCCTTGAGGTTGGGAGTTGAGCCACTCCTCAGCTGTGTCCCTTAGTGAAAAAGGAAAAAGTTGCAAACGAACAAGCTCGGGGTTGGGAAGACGTGTAGTACTGCAGTTTCTGATGAACCGCTCTAGGTGAGCATGGGCATCTTCAGTGGCAGATCCTCCATATTGATGTTGACTGATCAGGTTGATGAGTGCAGGTCTGAGTTCAAAGTTCTGAGCCTCGGCATTCTGAGGGGCTATACTTCCTGGGTAATCATAACTCATGACAGGTTCATTCAGATCCCTGAGGGGGCGGTTGGCCTCCTCTAATTCTCTTTCTTGCTGGATTCGGCGCACGGCTTCCTGCACCTGTTCCTCTTGAGTCCTTGCGAACTCCGCTCGAAGTCGCGCTTCCAATTCAGCATTTGTTTCAGCTGCCATTGCAGATGCAAGGGCTCTTCTTTGTTGTGCTAACCAGTAATGAAAGGTGCGATCGATTTCTGGATCAAAAAGCAATGTCTCTGGATCAACTGTACCTCGCATACACTGAACACACTAATTAGAAGCACCCGTTCAATAAAGATGAAATAAAAAAAATTTGAAAGACAAAAAAAATCTAAACAAAAGAGATTAATTAAAACTAGTATTGGAAAGACAATCCCTGGCAACGGCGCCAAAAACTTGATAGCTCATTTGCAAGTGTACAAAGTTGCCCGTAGTAATAAATTATCGATCCCTCGAGGATTGTGATTCAATACTAATTATATTAACTTCTAGTATTTAGATTATGAAAATAAAAACCAATTTTAAGGATTTTAAAGATTGTAACAATCACTAATAAAAAGTAAAAGCGAAAATCAAATAGTTTATGAAATCAGATGAGAAAGATAGTACTTGGGTCCTGTTTCACCTATTCGGCTTATGCCTTTATTCTAACAATGTTCATATGAATTTAATAAACTCCTCTACAGCGATTTAGCCTATGTTCTAGGATGTTGATAACTCACACGCCCTAGACTTTCAATTCAATTACTAAGTCTGTTTTACGAGCACCTAGACCAGGGAATTGAAGATTAAGTTCTATTTAAACTAGCCAACGCAATTAGGTTCTACTCTTGAATCAAGCAGTAGGGAACGCCTAATCTAATTGTTTCCTTGTTTCTCTAATTCCTAATCAACTTCCGTTCTCATAAGAATCAGTAAACTACTCGCATGCATTCAAGTATAATCAAGATAAATTGAAACAACTACGTAGATTACTAAACAAAATTCATATGAAGCAAAGGTTCGAATCAAAACATAATCCTAAAAAGGATCCACACCCAGGTACTAAAAGAGGTTTAGCCAAGCATGGCCATAATCAAGAATTTAAGAGATAAGAAAAATAGCACCTAAAATCTCCAGGAGAAACCTTGCAAAAGCTCTCAAAACCCTAAGAAGTCTGTGCCCAATTCCAATCACCAAAAACTCCCAAATAATACTTCTACCAATATATATATATATTAGTTTCTTTTTCCAAACTTCCACCGCCCACTTTTTCTTCTGTTACGTTGTTCTCCTTTCACGTGACTATGCCCCCACATAAGACAAAAGAACCTATCCAATGCCACGTGTCTTCGTGCAATTGGATCAAAGTTAAAGTGGGTAGGATTCTACTGCATCGCGGACCACACTCTTATGGTGGACCTCTGGTCAGATTCAGCCACATGGCAATGAGAGACGCTGCAGCCGTCAGATCTGCTAGGGTGCGTGGCAGCTCCGTGGACCATCAATTCCGGATCAGATCTTTTTTCTGATTTTCTCTTTTCTTTTTGTTCCGAAAATCCTAAATAAAATAAAATAAATCAAATAAAATACTAGAAATATAATAACCCAAAAATAAACAACTTAAATCCTAACTAAATCTATAATTTAAAAAGTACTAATTAATGATAAGATAAAAACTACTAAAATCTAACAAATCAAAATAAAAACTCCTAAAATCCTAAAATAATTAAAAATCGGAAAATTACTTAAAAATATCATAAAAACTAATTAAAACTCAGAAAATAAATTAAAAATAAAATAAAAGACCCACAAAAGTACCCTTATATCCCCGGGTCAACACTTCATTGAGGGATTTGCCAAGATTGTTGGACCTTTGACTTAACTGACGAGGAAGAATCAACCTTTTACATGGACTGAGGCGTGTGAATCAAGTTTTCAGACTTTGAAGGAACGTTTGACGACGTCACTTGTGCTTATTTTGCCACAACCGGAGGAACCTTATGAGGTCTACTGTGATGCTTCGCATCAAGGCTTAGGATGTGTACTGATGCAACATCGGAAAGTGGTGGCTTATGCTTCAAGACAGTTGAAGACTCACGAGAGGAACTACCCGACTCACGATTTGGAGTTAGCTGCCATTGTGTTTTCGCGTAAGATCTGGAGGCATTATCTCTATGGTTGTACTTTCACGATATTTAGCGATCACAAGAGTCTTAAATACCTGTTTGATCAGAAGGAGCTGAACATGAGGCAACGAAGATGGATGGAGTTTATCAAAGACTATGAGTTTACGCTGCAATATCACCCTGGGAAGGCAAATGTAGTTGCTGATGCTTTGAGTAGGAAGATGCATGTCTCGTCAATGATGGTTAAAGAGCTGGAGTTACTGGAACAATTTCGAGATATGAGTTTAGGTGTGACACCGTCTGAGGGGAAGTTGAAATTCGGAATGATCAGAATCGCCAGTGGACTGATGGAAGAGATTAGAGAGCAACAACTGCAAGATGCGTTTCTGTTAGAGAAGAGGAACTTGGTAATTCAAGGGAAAGACCCGGAATTCAAGATAGGAGCTGATGATATCCTACGATGCAAGGACAGAGTTTGTGTACCCAATAATCCAGAATTGAGAAGGCTAATCATGGATGAAGGACACAAGAGCAAATGGAGTATTCATCCGGGAATGACCAAAATGTATCAAGACCTGAAACTGATTTTTTGGTGGCCGGGAATGAAGAAACAAGTGGCCGAGTATGTAGCTGCATGTTTGACTTGTCATAAGGCGAAGGTAGAACATCAAAGACCTGCTGGTATGCTACAGAGTCTAGACGTGCCAGAATGGAAATGGGATAGTATATCCATGGATTTCGTGGTAGCTTTGCCAAGAACCCAGAAGAGACACGATTCGATTTGGGTGATTGTGGATCGTTTAACTAAGTCAGCGCATTTTCTACCAGTGAGAACTATCTACAATGTGGAAAAGTTGGCTGAGATTTATGTGGCGGAGATTGTGAGACTACACGGAGTTCCGACGAGTATTGTGTCTGATCGGGATCCAAAGTTTACTTCGCACTTTTGGGGAGCTCTTCATGATGCGTTAGGAACCAAGCTGAGATTGAGTTCGGCGTATCATCCACAAACTGATGGGCAAACAGAGAGAACTATTCAGTCGCTAGAGGATCTACTACGTGCTTGTGTGTTAGATAACAGAGGAAGCTGGGATGATCTTTTGCCATTGATCGAATTCACATACAACAATAGTTTTCATGCGAGTATTGGGATGGCACCGTATGAAGCTTTGTATGGTCGAAAGTGTAGGACACCGTTGTGTTGGTATCAAGATGGGGAGAGTTTGTTGATTGGGCCAGAATTGCTGCAACAGACGACTGAGAAGGTTAAGCAGATCAGAGAATTGTCGTCTGACCATCACAGCAAAAAGTAGTTTTTCGAGACAGAATAACTTGCACCGCTTTTGGGATTTTAGATATCGTTTTCCCCAAAAGTTAGAGATTTGTTTTGAGTTCTGGAATTCTGTCGCCAAAATCTCTCTTAGAATTCATCGGTGAATGTGCTGCAAAAATCGGAATCGCGAAATTTTCATTTTCCCGCGATTTCACCTGCCTATAAATAGTTGAAAATTCAAAATATCTTCTCATTTTCATCCATCAAGGCCGCGAGTTCAAGGAGAGAAGAGGGAGAAGAATTTTTCGCCGAAACTTGACCGATCTTCGCGCAGTTCGTTCCTACTTCAAGGTATCGAGGTAACTAGCTTGATTCTTACCTCTGATCACTGTTTCTACTGCGTTTCTTTAGTTGTTTCTGTGCTCAAAGTTTCGAGCTTTTTGTAAAACTGTCCGTTTTTCCTGATTTCTCTGTTGGGGTATCTTCTCTACATGCCCAAGAGCCTAGAACCTTCGTCGGTATTCGCCGATATGGATCGAGTTGTCAAGGATCTGAAAAACTGATTCAAAACTCTTTTTGGCGCACATTTCGAAACTTTACTGTCGAAAAGTCGTAATCTGACTTCGTGCCTTTAGGATTAGTTGTTACGGATGTCGTTAGGATCATTGCTGTGAAATTTGTTTTCCGAAGTGATAACTTTGAGGTTTTGAGCTTTTATTTTGGACCAAAACGCCCCTGAACAGCCGTATTTCGATCCGATCGTCCGAAAATTTTTCCGACAGCTTCTTTGCCTTAGTTTTACCCTAAAACTACCTTGTAAACAGATTTGATCGAAGAAAAAGAGCCGGAGCCCTTTTTCCTTTTTGGCCGAGAGCTTGTAGTCAGGGGGGGAGTTTTTCGTTTTCGAAAACTTGTCTTTTCGTACTCGATTGTTGTATTCTGAAGCTTTAATGCTTTGTCTATCGTTTATGATTTGAATTGCGATCGAACTAATCGATTTTGTTTGGATTCTTCTTTAATTTTCTCCGAGGTTCAGTTGAAGGAACTTTGGGAGTTTCAGAGCATTTGTGTGAAGGAGATTTAGATCACGAGGCTGGAGCAGCTCGAGGTTAGGGCAACTTACTATTAGCTATGACTGCATGATAGGCGTCGATAAATTCGACTTATGCTTTACTTTGATGTTGATTATGTTGATGAACTGATGTTATGATATTTTCCATAACTGATGATGTTGAGATGTTATTGAATTGTGCGTTTTGACGCGACTTCGGAGTGGGGATTCATTGAACTGGTGTTATTTGATATTTCGGGTTGGAGGAACAACCCTAGGCAAGTTCAAACTTGGGTTTTGAGACTTAGCCATTTGTTCGTATTCTTAGACTTTCCCCGGGAAACTTCTTTTGGTGGGTTTTTGGAAAACTTAGAATGAATTGAATTTCGAAAACTAAAGACCTTAGAGAACTTAGTTTTCAAAGAATTAAACTCATAACCTGACTAAGTCAATTTAAACCGTTTTCATTATTGAATGAACCATAGGGAACCTAAAGGGGAAAATGATTGCGAAAGACGGGGAAAAGTCGACTTTTGTTGTGGGTTTTGGGGAATTGCTGGACACCGGGGGGGCGGGGGAGGTGAGCCACGGTGATGATTGGAAATCACCGAGTACTGTAGTACCCTTGCTGTTGGAGTTGTGTTGTATTGACCGACACTAACTCTGAGTTGTGTTGTACTGACCGACACTAACTCTTGGGTTTTGAGATTGGGTTTTGAGCTAAATGCTTGTGTTGCGAGGACGATTCAATGTTTGGCTAACCATATTGCATCATGCATCATTTGGTGAAGAACGGGAATGCTTCACCAATGCATAATTCGATGAGGAACGGGAATGCTTCATCAATGGTGAGGAACGGGAATGCTTCACCAATGCATAATTCGACGAAGAACGGGAATGCTTCATCAAGGATGAAGAACGGGAATGCTTCATCCATAGTGAAGAACGGGAATGCTTCACTAGTGAAGAATGGGAATGCTTCACTAATATCCGGATCATATTGATTGCATTTCACGCATACATTCACTCTGACTGGAATTGTGTGCTGTTTGATTTATTGAAGCATTGTTAGAGCCAATAACATGCTAGGATTATTTATATATATATATATCAACATATATATCTATACCCCATGTCACATGTTGAGTGTATAATTACTTATTTCCGTGAGTTGACCCTAGCGCCTTGGCTTTGGTTTCATGTTTGTGTTTGGACGGTCGGCCTGCTGCCAGATGTCGATGGCGGACTGGTTTTCGATGGTCTCTCCCTCGGGAGGGATCAGGTATGAGTTGGTGGACCGTCATGCCCCCACCGCTTGGGTGATCGACATTGCGGGTCACCGAGCGACGTACCGGGGAAGGGTCATGGAGGACCGGACATACGAGCGTGGACGTTTGACGAGAGGAGTGCTACGACGTATGGAGCTAAGCTTTGACTTGCCGCCCTCAGTTCACTGTGGACCAGGTACTGGTCGAGGACCACCTGCACCACCTCCGACTTCACCTTCTGATGATGAGGACCCAGCGGAGATCGAGCCTGTTGTTGCTACACCTGTTGCGCCACCTCCTGCTACTGCTATCGATCCTACCGACGTGGCGTCGTCCTCTAAACTTGTGCGGCCGAAGAGGGAGTCTGTTGTCCCATCTGCCTCACGTCTCTTTTCTTTTGCTTCACCGCGCGGCTACCTTGTGGATCCCCTGGTTCGCGTGGTGGAGGAGGATGTTCTTACCGGAGAGGTGGATGTTGAGACAGGCTTGAATAGGACGGTGCGCAGGACAGTTAGGACTTGGACACCGAGATGATTACGGTGGATTCCGACTCTGACTCCGAGAGCAGTGGGGACAGCTACTCGCCGAGCAGCGACGAGGAGGAGGAGGAGTAGCTACAAGCTGGACTGGGAGGGTAGGTTAGGCAGCGTCATTTTTTTGTGTAGAGCTCTGATTCGTCTTATTTTGGGACAGGGTAGGTTCCCGATGTGTGGCTTTTTGTGTGGTTCTTTTGATGAGGAATCACAGAGAGTCTGTCGGAGTATAGGGGTCTTTTGTTCAGGCCATTTTTGGGTGCCGACTTTCTCTTGGATGACTGTACTTTTGATACTTTCACTTACACTGCTGGTCTGTATATATTTGCATGCGGGCACACTACTTTGGAGTCACTGCGAGTGCGCGTGACATGGGAGTGCAGCTGAGGCTGTACATGTGTATATATTTGTATATCGGTTAGTTTAGTTGTTGGGTTATGTCTTTATTTTCTATTGCTTTTATTAAAAGGAATCGAACGAAAAAAAAATTACCTGTTTTCCGCGTAAAGTTTATTTTTTGGTTACTAAAGTGGCACCCGGAAATCGGGGTGTTACATTAGTCATTTCACCTTTGTATTTGACTACTCAAGTGATTTCAATTCTGAATCTATGCCTTATTTTTATGGAAATTGTGATACACATGCGCAGTTAATGTATTGGACATGACATATTATTGAGAGAAGTAAGTGAATTTTAGGACTGAGTGGTGTTTTCAATGGATATTGTGATAGCAGTTCACTGGGGTTCATCTCTTTACCCCTTGTTTTTGTTGAGTGATGAGTGATCTCTGATGATTCCTGACTTGCTTGCACATGTTTGGTTCTGTTTTGAAATGCATGTCGGTTTGATATTGTTATGCCTGTGATTTGTTAAGAGATTATTAGGCATTTTTGATGGCCTTCAGACTTTGTTTCAGTTACTCCTTAGTTGCCCAAGTTGAACCTAAATGTGAATTTTCTTGGTCCCTAACTTTGGAAATATTTGTGAACTGTTAAGTGATCTGAATTTTGAATTGAACAAATAAAGAAAAATTATTATTAGCGTATTGGTTCCTTCTCTCACCTAGTGTGCATGAAAATGAAGCAAAATGCTTGAAAAAAAAAAGAATAAAGAAAAAATGAAAAGAAAGAAAAGAAAGAAAAAGAAAGCAAAGTTTGCAAATAAAAAGAGGAGAGAAGAGAGAAAGAACCTTGAGTGCTTTAAATAAATGTTCTGCATTGGAAGAAGAAACAGATCACTTAACAGTCTGTTTGTGTAATCTTGCTTTATCCTTTTCTTACCCTACCTAAAGTTACACCTTGGCCAAGTTACAACCTGGGTAAATCTCTTTCTTATTGCATAGCATAACATTGTCTGACTTTGATTTGATTGATTATCAGAACTGAAGCATAGTGCTTGTACTGTCAGATGCACTAAATAATTGATAATTGATGATCACAATTGTGAGTTTTGATGTGAACTTTGAGTCTCATTGTCCTATTGATTTCACTATCTCTAAACTGAATTCCTTATTTCGCTTAGCCAATATGCTCACGGATTGATCATTCTTTGTTGATTGTGTATCTTGTGTTTTAAAAGTGCAGACATATGATTTAGAATTGATTTATTCTGTGCTTGAGGACAAGCTTTCCTAAGTTTCCGCTTGAGGACAAGCTGTCGTTAAGTATATGGGTGTGATGACCCGGGATTTAATGCTATTTTTCTTAGTATTTGGCATATGTTTTGAAGGTTTATTTAAGTATTTTAGTATTTTTAGTTGAGTATTCACATTATCTTAATATTTTGATATTCTAATTAGTTTTATTATCTTCTTATAGTTTTATGTTATTTCTATGAGTTTTATAGGACTTAGGTTGTTATTTTGAGTCTTGAAAAGTTCACTAGGGTAATTATCTTTATTTCATCCTTTATTAATTATTATATGTTTTATTTTATGAAGAGATAAAGGAAAAGAGGAGAAAATCAAGGCAAGATAAGCAAGATTCAGAAGTGCACCAAATCTTGAAACTTCAGCATGAAGCTCGTGCCGTTTTAGCCTAAAAACCGTGCTGTAGCGCGACATAAACCAATGCTGAAAATTGTAGCATGAAGTAGCACGAGTTCTGCTTGGAAATTGATGCTATTGCATGACAGAAGCCGTTGATGGAATTTCTAGCATGAGAGTAGCACGAATTTTTCCTGTAATTCGTGCTATGGCACAGTCACGAATCTATTATTATTTAAACGTGTTTAGTTTCAACCCTAAGGATACTTTTTCACGTTAGAACTTGGAGAGCTGCGTTTTTGGGTTTTTGCTTAGAGCTTACTTGATTCTTTGTCAAGATTTTGAGGTTTGGCTTGAATTTTGATTTGTTTCCATGACTATGTCAGGCTAAACTCCCTTTGTGTTAGGGTGATTGATCTAGTTTTCCTTTAAGCTATGTTTTGAACCAAGTTTCAGTTATGATTATGGATTCTATTTTATGTCTTGAATTTCTCCTCTGTTTTAATTGAAACTTTCTATTGCAATAGTTTGTCATACTATTTTCTAGGCAGTTGGAAAATTGGTAGAATTTAGGGATTTGGGGAGATGTTGAGCAAGGGTCTGTCCACCTTAGGAATAAGGGTAACGAATTGCTTGTGTTTGCCTGAATTGAATTGAACTTCATCTCTAATTAATTAGGATTAGGTACTAAGGAATTAGCTATCACTAATTAATTGGAAGGGACACTTATGCAAGGAATTGATAAGTGGACAATTAGGTTTAGCACCTTGATAATCTATTGAATTCATAATTATAACTGTTTGGGAAGATACATAGGGAGAAGGTTAACGAAATCAGGATCTCTAGCGCGCTTTGAAATTGAATTCACTTCAACCGTGTTATTTGCTTTATTTTATTTTATTGCAGTTAAGTTTCATACCAACAATCATTCATCTCTCTATTTTTATTTTTATTTTCACGTCCTTTCATTCTAAGTTTAGTTAATTTAGAGTATAAACTACGCAATCTCTGTGGTTCGATCTTTTATTACTTCGAGCAATCTGTACACTTGCAGATTCGCTATCAATATCAATCCTTGAATCTGACTGAGGTTGAGCAGACATTGTAGCTTCATCAGAGGGAGGAACTTGAGCAGATGTGGAAGCAACATAAGTAACTGGAACAATTCTAAGTGCTTCATTTCTGAGTGCTTCAGCTTCAGCTTGTAATATTGCTGCTTGTTCCAGAGCGTGAAACTTTGCAGCTTCACTTTGTTCTGCCTAAATCCGTGCAGCTTCTTCTTCTTGTTCTTTCTTCCTTCTGGTTTCTTCAATAACAGAATAGAGTTGTTCTCTCATCAGCTTTTCATTCAGAGCTTCCCTTCTTCTGAGGCGTTGAGTGGCAGCTTCAACACACTTATCCTTTTCAGCATTTAAGAAACCAACCATCACCGGAACTTGGTCAACAATCCAAGAACACAAACAATCCCAACCCTCAACAACCATGTCTGGATGCTCACTCAGGTCAGTGCGACCATGCACATTGCGAACCTTTAAATATGCTTCATGATGAAATGAGTTTATGCAATCAAGGAGGGTGGTTGGTCCAGAGTAGGTGTAGGGAACAAGAGAGAGGTTTGGTTCAGGTGATGAAGAGTGGTTGCTACTTGCTACCTCAGAGGGAGAGCCAACCTGCAGAGTCTGATGTGCAGACGTGTTGGTCTCAGGGTTTTGATGAGAGGTTTCAGTCTCAGGGTTTGGTGATTTGTCTGAGGAATGGTTTGAGACTGATTCAGCATTTTCTGGAAGAGAGGTTTGAGGAGGAGGAGGTGGAGGAGGCATTGAGGCCAAAGGTACTGCTTGGATTGGGAAATCCGGAGCAACCAAAGGTTCTGACCTTGGTCCAGGGTAGCGGTTTGGACTAGGAACAGATATGAAATGTGCAGGAATTTCAGAAATCATTGTTCTTGCAATCTGAAAGAATTTGCGATTGGCTTCAGATTCATTTGAGGGAGAAGAGAAAGGAACATTGGTAGGAAAGGAAACAGAGGGACCAGGAGAGAGAATTTCACGTTCAGAGTGAGTGTGTGTATGAGGTTCAGAGGTGGTTTTATCAGAGGCTTGTGTTTCAATGACTTGTGGTTCAGAGGTTTCTGGATTGTATGGAAGTATAATAGGTGAGGTGGAAGCAGAGGGTTTGTTTGCTTGGAGCATTTTCCAGAGGGGTTCTTCCTCAATGGAAGGTTGGAAGAATGAGGCCCTAGGGGGTGAAGGAGGAGAGGTTGATTGATTGATTGGTGTGGGTTCAGGATTGGTTTGATCATGAATTGCATCAAGCAGATTGAAATCATCATCTGAAAGAACAACAAACTTACTTGAAGCTCTAGCTGCAGATCTTGTTGTTAGATCAAGGTTTGATCAGTGGTTGCATCTCTATGTTTTGATGATTACAATTAAGGTTTGTGATGATGAACAATTGTGGTACCCTAACGTTTGTTTTGTTTAGATGTGACAAACAGGTTCTGAATCTGACCCAAGCCTGTTCGTTCAGAAGAAGAAGAACCAAGGGTTACTAAAAAAGAGAGCTCATTAACCTACCATGTTCGTTCTGAACAGTGGCAAATACTTCAGAAGCTCTGAAGATGGAAGCTCTCAAGAAGATCTGAAGAACTCAAGTCAGAAGTTCTGAAGACCAGATGTTCCAGTGGAACGGTCCAGAAGCAGAAGACTCAAGTTCTGAAGACTTGCAAGAAGTTGGTTCTGAAGACCCAGGCTATTATAGCTCGGACGATCAGAAGTTCTGAGGAACTTGTTCAGAAGCAGAAGTTGCATGGTCAGAAGACTCCAAGCTTCAATCTGACGATGATCAGAAGCTTCATCAAACGTTCATCTGAAGCTCCTTCATCACAAGTCAACTGGTGAAAGGACAGGTCGCTATCACAGTACAACGTCGTACAAGTCTCAGTCTGTCCGCCACCTACCTTGTACAGCCTAGCAGTCTGATATTACAGAATTGCCACTCCAACGGATAAAACCCTAACAACGGCTACATCACAAGTCTTGGAGTATATAAAGGCTGAAGAAAGAAGAAAGAGGTCAAGAAACTTTGCTGAAAATATTCAACACAAACGAACCATTCTCTTAGCATTATTTCTTCACTGTTCTTAAACATCTGAGTTTACTATTCGCTTGTTAGAAGCACTCATTGTAAACCCGAAACCTTTTACATCATATTGTAAAGTTCATCAAGAGACCAAGGTTGGTCAGATCTTGAGAGGACTGAATCAAGGCTGATTCAGTATTTAGCTAGTCTTAAGAGGATCGGTAGATCAGCTTCTTAAGAGGATACTAGTGAGAAAATCAGTGTACTGTTAGTCACTTAGCAGGTTGCAAAGTGCAGTTGTAACACATTGATTTTAGTGGATTGCCTTCATCAGAAGAAGGAAGAAATCACCTTCACAGGTGGACTGGATTAGCTTGAGCTTTTATCTCAAGTGAACTAGGATAAAATACTCGTGTGCTTTACCTTCTATTATTCAGCACTTAGTTTTTATCCTTGAGTTTTGAAAAAGTCAAAAAGTATACCCGAGATACAAAAACTCTATTCAAACCCCCCCCTTTCTAGTGTTTTTCGCACCTTCAATTGGCATCAGAGCTCCGGTTCTGATTTTAACACCTAACAGTGTTCAGTGATCCAGAACCTTGTGTGAAAAACAAGCAATGGCCCAAGCCAATACTTCCGTTGACAACAACAACAACAACAATCAACTCAGAGCACCAATCTTTGATGGTGAAAAGTTTGAGTACTGGAAAGATAGAATAGAATGTTATTTCCTTGGCACTGACCCAGATCTCTGGGATATGGTCATTGAAGGCTATACTGATCCAGTAGATGCTTCAGGAGTGAAGATCCCTCGTTCTGAAATGACTGACGCTCAGAAGAAGCGTTTAAAGGATCATCACAAGGCGAAGTCCATGCTATTCAGCTCAATATCATATATTGAGTATGAGAAGATCTCTGACAAAGAAACTGCTAAATCCATCTTTGACTCCTTGGTCATGACGCATGAAGGAAATGAAGAGGTCAAGGAAACCAAGACTCTTGCTCTCATACAACAATATGAGCAGTTTAAGATGGAATCTGGTGAAACCATTGAGGAGATGTACTCAAGGTTTCAAACTCTGATTGCTGGAATCAGAGTGCTAAACAAGGGCTACTCTACTGGTGATCATGTCAAGAAGATTATCAGAAGTTTGCCTAAAGAGTGGAGAGCTTTTGTCACTGCCCTGAAACTCTCCAGAAATTTGAACTCTTTGAAGTTAGAAGAGCTCGTGAGTCATCTCAGAAGCCATGAGATTGAACTCAAAGGAGACAAGCCTCAGAAGAAAGACAAGTCTATTGCTCTTAAGTCAAAGTCTGACAAAGCAAAAGCCTATCAGGCAGAAGAGGAAAATTCATCTGAAGAGCTATCAGACGCGTCTGATGATGAAGAGCTATCTCTTTTCACAAAGAGGTTAAGCAAACTCTGGAAGAACAGACATAGCAAAGGCAAAGGACCAAAGAAAAGTTCAGGAAGATATGAATCTTCATCTGGTCAGAAGAAATCATCAGGAAAGGAAGTCACTTGCTTCGAGTGCAAGGAATCTGGGCACTACAAGAGTGACTGTCCCAAGCTTAAGAAGGACAAGAGACCAAGAAAAGTCTTCAAAAAGAAAGCCCTCATAACCTTTGATGCAACTGATTCTGAAGAAGCTGAGTCAGAAGAAGATGAAGCTGTGGAGGCTCTAATGGCTACCACCAGCAGAGGTGTTGAAGCTTCAGAAGATGATTCAGACTCTGAAAATGATGATGAGGTATTCTCTGACTTCTCTCTATCTGAGCTAAGAACTGCTTTATCTGAAATAATGAAGAAACATGATATTTTGCTAAATAAGCATAAAGAGCTTAAAAAGAAATATGCTGCTAAAACCAGTTCTTCAGAAGTTCATGAGAAGTCAGTCTCTGAACTCATGGATGAAAACTATATTCTTGTTAATGACAATGCTGTTCTTCGTGCTAAAAATAATGTGTTAGAAGACCAACTTGCATCATCTGATGTTAAGTATGAGACAAAATATGAGAAAGCATTTCAAAAGTTCCTTGCAAAGGGCATAGACAGAAGTCTTATGGCTTCAATGATCTATGGCATGAGCAGAAATGGGAACAGTGGCCTTGGCTACTTTCAATCCATGAAAGATGAGTCAATTCAGTCCAAACGCGAACCCTTGCATAAACATTTCGTTCCCGCTGGCACTGTCATTCCAGAAAAGGTTACACCAAAGGTGGTGAAACCAAAGGGGAAGTTTAAACTTGATATGTCTAAATATTATACTCAAGTTCCTCTGCATTATCCTCCTGTTGCACCCAAAGTTCCAAGAACTTCTGGGAAAACTAACAAGAAAGGACCCAAGATGTGGGTACCTAAAGCAAAAATTATTCCTGTTGCAGACGTCTTATGCAGCTCAGTTAAGACACCTGTCATGGTACCTGGACAGTGGATGCTCGCGACACATGACGGGCACAAGGTCTATATTCCAAGAACTGACACCGCTTAAGTCAGGAGGAGATGTTGGCTTTGGAGGAAACCAGAAGGGAAAAATTATTGGAAAAGGTTCCATAGGAGATGGAAAAATTCCAGTTATCAATGATGTACTTCTGGTGGAAGGATTATTTCACAACTTGCTCTCCATAAGCCAAATTGCTGACAAAGGTTACGATGTGATCTTCAATCAAACCGGATGCAAAGCTGTTAGTCAAACAGATGGATCTGTTCTGTTTTCTGGGAAGAGGAAAAACTATATTTACAAAATCAGATCTTCTGAACTGCTATCTCAGAAGGTTAAGTGTCTCATGTCAGTTAATGATGAGCAATGGATCTGGCACAGACGTCTAGGACATGCAAGTCTCAGGAAAATCTCTCAACTTAGCAAGCTAAATCTCGTCAGAGGATTGCCTCGTCTGAAGTATTCATCAGAGGCTCTATGTGAAGCTTGTCAGAAGGGTAAATTCACCAAGAAGCCTTTTAAAGCAAATAATGTAGTATCTACAACAAGGCCCCTTGAGCTACTTCACATTGATCTCTTTGGACCAGTGAAAACTGAATCCATTGGAGGAAAGAAGTATGGGTTAGTCATTGTAGATGATTATAGCAGGTGACATGGGTAAAGTTCCTAAGGCACAAAGATGAAACACATACTGTGTTTACCAACTTCATTACCCAAGTTCAGAAGGAGTTTCAATCTTCCGTGATTACTGTCAGAAGTGACCATGGTGGAGAATTTGAGAACAAAGCTTTTGAAGAATTATTCAACTCTCAAGGAATCTCTCATAACTTCTCTTGTCCTCGCACTCCTCAACAAAATGGAGTAGTTGAAAGAAAGAATAGAACTCTTCAGGAGATGGCTCGCACCATGATACAAGAATCAAGTATGGCCAAGCACTTCTGGGCAGAAGCAGTCAACACTGCATGCTACATTCAGAACAGAATCTCCATTAGACCAATTCTGGAGAAAACTCCTTATGAGCTATGTAAAGGAAGACAACCTGACATCTCTTACTTCCATCCATTCGGAAGTACTTGCTTCATGCTCAACACTAAGGAGCAATTGGGTAAATTCGATTCCAAAGCTTTAAAATGTTATTTTCTTGGTTATTCTGAAAGATCTAAAGGTTTTAGAATTTATAATATTATTCATCAAACTGTTGAGGAATCCATCCAGATTAGATTTGATGATAAGCTTGGCTCAGAAAAGTCAAAGCTGTTTGAAAGATTTGCAGATTTAAGCATTTACTGTTCAGAAGCAAATCAACCAATGAAAAGCCCAGAGGATGTTGCTCCAGAGGCAGAAGCATCTGAAGATTTTCCAACAACTTCTGATCCACTTCAGAAGAAGAAAAGAATAGTTGCTTCTCATCCAGAAGAACTGATCATTGGCAACAAAGATGCTCCCGTCAGAACCAGGTCTATGCTCAAACCTTCAGAAGAGACTCTTCTGAGTCTGAAGGGACTTGTGTCTATCATTGAGCCGAAATCAGTTGATGAAGCTCTTGAAGACAAAAGTTGGATTCAAGCAATGCAAGAAGAGCTAGATCAGTTCACCAAGAATGATGTATGGACCTTAATGCCCAAACCCAAAGGTTTCCATGTCATAGGAACCAAGTGGGTATTCAGAAACAAGCTGAATGAAAAAGGAGAAGTAACAAGAAACAAGGCAAGACTGGTAGCTCAAGGCTACAGTCAACAAGAGGGAATTGATTACACTGAGACCTTTGCTCCTGTAGCAAGGCTTGAAGCTATAAGGCTACTGATTTCCTTCTCAGTAAATCACAACATCATTCTCCATCAGATGGATGTCAAAAGTGCCTTCCTCAATGGCTACATTTCAGAAGAAGTGTATGTCAAGCAACCTCCTGGCTTTGAAGATGACAAACATCCAGAGCATGTCTACAAGCTCAAGAAGTCACTCTATGGATTGAAGCAAGCTCCCAGAGCGTGGTATGAAAGGCTCAGCTCCTTTCTTCTACAGAATGAGTTTGTACGGGGTAAAGGTGACAATACTCTTTTCTGCAGAACCTATAAGAATGACATTCTTATAGTTCAGATTTATGTTGATGATATCATTTTTGGTTCTGCTAATCCCTCCTTGTGCAAGGAATTTTCTAAGTTAATGCAGGCTGAATTTGAAATGAGCATGATGGGAGAACTTAAATACTTCCTGGGAATTCAAATAGATCAACGACCAGGAGTCACCTATATCCATAAGAAGAAGTACACCCTGGAACTTCTGAAGAAGTTCAACATGAGTGACTGCAACATCTCAAAGACTCCAATGCATCCAACATGCATTCTTGAGAAAGAGGAAGTTTCCTCTAAGGTTTGTCAGAAGCTCTATCGTGGAATGATAGGCTCTCTTCTTTACTTAACTGCATCTAGACCTGATATATTGTTTAGTGTGCATCTCTGTGCTAGGTTCCAATCAGATCCTAGAGAGACTCACTTAACTACTGTTAAGAGGATCCTCAAATATCTGAAAGGAACTACTAACCTTGGCTTGATGTATAGAAAAACATCAGAGTATACACTTTCAAGTTTTTGTGATGCTGACTTTGCTGGAGATAGAGTGGAAAGGAAAAGCACCTCTGGAAGCTGTCATTTCCTTGGATCAAATCTTGTATCTTGGTCAAGCAAAAGACAGAACACAATTGCTCTATCAACTGCTGAAGCAGAGTATGTCTCAGCTGCCACTTGCTGTACACAAACCATATGGATGAAGAACCATCTAGAGGACTATGGATTGTCTATGAAGAAGGTTCCTATCTACTGTGACAACACGGCTGCTATTTCACTCAGCAAGAATCCTATTCTACATTCAAGAGCAAAGCATATAGAGGTAAAGTATCATTATATTCATGATCATGTTCAGAAGGGCACTCTATCATTAGAGTATGTTGATACTGACCATCAGTGGGCAGATATCTTTACTAAGCCCTTGGCAGAAGATAGGTTTTTATTTATTCTTGAAAACCTGAACATGGATTTTTGTCCAGAGTAAGGTTTTCTTCAGAACTTCTGACCATGGTACCTCTGAAGTCATCAGATGTTACCCCTTTCAGAAGTTACTCGATCAGAAGCACTTAACCCACTGGTTAAACTTCTGTGGTAGACAACAATACATGTGTCACTTCATTTGTGACATAGTTCCTTGGGTCGCGTGGTATATCTGCTATAATGATGATGTCTACTCTCCTCTACTATGCTATTTTCAGACTATATATTTATAACCGTTGATTTTGCCTTTAATTTCTTAGAAAAACTGTCAACAGTTACCATTAAACCCACTATATGCACTGTCACACACGATCTCCCACTCACTTACACTTACGGTTTTGAAACTATCCGTGTGCATTGCATTCATTCATATTCCTTCCTCCAACATTTCCTCCTCTCTCTGAACCCTAAACCTCCATCTCTAAGAATCATGGGCAAATCAAGGAAACCTAAGGCGAATGTTTCTGCTTCTACCACACAAACTGCCAAAGATCAAGAGAAGCAAAGATTCGAGGAAGCACAGAAGATTCTGAATGCACCAAATGTAGTCACCTGTGCAAAGAAAGTGGAAGAACTGAGTGTGTGCTGCGAAGCAAGAGTTGATTTTGATAATCTTGCTCAACATGGGTTTGATATTAGGAACCAAGTCGAGTTGCAAGGATGGTCTGGGTACTTCAACAGGCTCGTTGGTCCAATCTATCACAAATTGGTTGTCGAGTTCTGGAAGAATGCAGTTTGCAACGACTACTACGTCGTCTCCCATGTACTGGACAAGAAAATTGTGATCTCTGAAGAATCTATAGCAAAACTGCTGGGTATGGAGTTTCAGCAGGGAAAAAGGATCAAGAATGTTGAAGCAAATGTTGCTGGAATGAGGACCGTGGTCAATAAGGCGCTCTATGATAACTGGTCTTATGAGAAAACCAAGTACAACATTAAGGACTTGAAGTCTGAAATGAAGATTTGGCAAAAGATCTTCATGCACTGTATTCACCCCAGAACTGGAGGAACTGATTACCTGAATGCAACTCAGAAGGTAATCATGTACTATATTTCAACTGGTGAGCTTATATGTCTGCCATTCCTACTTTTCAATTATCTGAAGGAATGTGTTGAAAAATCAAGGACCACAACTGGTTCTGAGAACAAAAGATTCATCTCCTACATTCCGTATGGAAGGCTCCTGTCAGACATCTTCGTCCAAAATAAGCTTGTCAAGACTCTATCAGATCTTGGACTTCACGAAGATCTGGCCATGACAGTTGGTGATGCTCTCAATGGCACAAAATTGAAGAAAATGCAGATCATTGAGAAGATTAAAGTTGCTCCCAAAGAAGACACCTCTGATGAAGTTCGTCGGAGAAATTACCCCATTGATGACTTTCCCATTTGGTCCAAGAAGGACAATCCAGCATGCATTCTGGAATATGTAAGGATGCTCAGAAGACAAGGAGATCCTATCACCCTTACAGAATTTGTTAACACTCTTCCTGAAAGTCCTCCTAAGCTGACTACCAGGAAATCCAGGAGAGCAACAAGCAGCAAGCCCTCAGATCCTAAGGGCAAAGGGATTCTGATAGAGGAACCTGCAAAGAAGAAGGCTGCTTCCAAGACTGTGATCATCAGGGAACCATCTCCTGAAAGGCCTCTGAAGAGAACCTCAGCTCAACAACAACAAATGTCTGATTCTGAAAGCTCAGAAGACACATGGGAAGACTCCTCAAGTGAGGAGACTGAAGATGAAGACATGCCTCTGGCTAAGAGACGCAAAATTATTCTCGAGGAAGAGGAAGATGAGCAGGATGACCATGAGATCATCCAGAATGTGATTCAGGGTATAAGGGAAGCTTCAGATGCTGAAGAATCCACTGATTCTGATGTTATTCCCCTAGTGAAGAGAAGGAAGCTTCCTCTGAGGGGACCACTTCAGCAGAAGGAAACAGCGGCAGAACAAGCATCTGAACCAACTTCAGAAGTTCAGAGAGAAAGAAGATCTAAACGCACATCTGATCCAGCAAGGGCTGCAAGTCTCACCAGAACCTCACCCATCAGAAGCCCCAGTAAGGTAATTACTGAAAGCATTAATTCTGATTCTGCTTTAGTAGTTATACCTGAACAACACCTGCCTATATCTACTTCCATGCCTACCTTAACCCAAACAGCACCCACTCAACCTGAAACACAAACTCACACACAAGCTGAACCTCAAGATCCTACTTCAACCATCCAAACAGCTACCACAGCCATCCCTTCCATTCCAATTTACACCTCTTCCACATCCATCCCAACTGAACCAGTACCTCCTTTCAATTCCTTCATTCAAGGCATTATTCAAAGTGAGGCAACTCTAAAAACCTTGGTTGAGCAATTCACTCCCAAGCCAGCATCCCCTCCACACACCTTTCTCATAACCCAGACTGGTGAGATCCCTGCTGAGAAAGAAAAGGAAGATGATGATGTCCAGATCCTTGTGCCACCTTTCAATGTGAAGCCTCTTCAACAAATTGCTTCCAATTTTGAAGATCGGATTCCAGATGCTGCTGAGACCTCCTATGTGTCTTTGTCTAACTACTCAGCAGTCAACTCACAGGATCTGAGTTTCACCTCACCTGAGAAGACTGTCACCTCAAGGCAAAGGCCAGATACTATTTCTGAAGCTGAGTATATGGATGAATCAGATCACTCAGGCGTAGAGAAGGTCCATGAGATTGGTTTCACTATCTCAGAGAACATGGATGAATCAAATGCTTCAAGCTCCAATGCTGCCAGAACTCCTCAGCCTGTTCTGACCCTGGCCACCTCTTTCCTTCCTCAGAACCTTCCTCAACTCATTCAGGAGTTTTCTGAAGAGGCCACTAGAAGGCTGAACTGGCTGTATCAGGTAACTGATAATTAGTTTGATGCTTCTCTTGTTGATAGTCTATGGTCTGCATTTGAGAGATGGTCAGAAGGCAAAGGTCATGAACTTCAGAAGCAACTTAGCAGGGAGAAACGACTAAGAGTTCATGATGCATCCGAAAGAGCCTATGAGCAGAAGCAGAGAGTGCTACACAAGGTCTGTGAACCCTTGCGGAGAGCTATGGCTGAAAGACCATGTGTTGTCTCTGAATGTACCTCAGAAGATGTTGTGATGCTCTCAGCAGAGGAAGAAGAAGAAAGCACAGATAGCATAGTCATTCTGGAAGATGCAGATGCTGATGAAGTTCAGAAGCAAGGGCCAATTCAAGTTGATATTGCAATGTCATCAGAGGCTGAAGTTACTCCTCATGTTCAAGCTCCAGAAGTTCCTACATCTGATCCAGCTCCAGAAGTTGAAGTTCTTGCTGCCCGAATTGACAGAATTCAGAATGATCAGCAGAGGTTATTTCAGATGGTTGAGGAACAAGGCCGTATTCAGAATGAGCAAAGCAAGCAAATTCAAGAGTCCTCAGGCAAAATGGAAGCAATCATGAAGTACCTCATGGACAACCTTCCCTCCTCCTCCTCCAAGCCTTGAATTCCTCATCTCTATCATGCATACATTTAATTTATCTGATTCAATGCACCGTCCATTTAGTAACTCACATGCCTTTATGATTTGATCAGTTTTATGCATGATTTTCTGTTACCTTTTCTCCTTATAATCTCCGCAATCCTTCTTCTCCATCACAACGCAATTCACTTCCTTCTCATTCTGTTCATTCTCCCTTGTTCAAGAATGACTTCTGTCGACTTAATTTCTGAACTCAAGACTTTGGTATTTGACCAAGTCTTTCCATGGAGTGTTAATCTCTCTTCCTCTCAGATCTCTCAAGCTCTTGAGAAGATTGAGCATCTTCTGACATGTTGGCTCACTTCTCATCAGACTCACTGTCTTCAGAACCTTCAAGATGTTCTGAATGATCTCCTCCGTCTGACCAATCGCCAGGCGGACATCGAAGCTCAACTCCAGGGTATTTGCATGCTTCTGGAATATGAGGCAGATAATCATGAAGCAGATCAAGAGGCTGTCCAGGAGAATGCTGCCTTGAAGGAAGATTTGGCTACTCAGTTAGCCTCACTTGATAAGGACATTCGTCCTCTCCATCTTCAACTTCTCTCCATGAAGAATTCTCGAGCTTTCCTGTTTGTCTAGGCTTAGTCTTCTTCTTTCCTTTCGATCCGTTGTACTTCTTCTCCATTCAGAAATAATAACATATCTTCATTGCATCATTTCCTTGTTATTGTTATTGTTAATTTTTGTTTTTCACTCTTTTTGATTATGACAAAAAGGGGGAGTACATATATTGGTTTTGATAAATTTTTATATTATATAAAACCAGTAGAGGAGAACAAGTATTAATACTTATAGCACATAGATATTGTCAAGCGTCTCAGATAAGGAATACATTTTGTTCTTATCATGAACTAATCTTGCTTCTGACGCCCTATTCCAATTACATCTAGACAACACTCTACGTTATTATGTGATATACGCTAAGTTCTGAACCATCACTTCTGATGAGTATACATCTATTCAAGCGTAAAATCTGATCACATAACCAGACTCCGAATCTAGACTATTCACCAATTCATCAAGTCATAGATTCAGGGGGAGTCAGGGGGAGACACTAGCTCAGAAACAGGTGTTGTCCTAGATTCAGAAAGAGCATAGCAAACTGTTACACAAGGATAAGTTTAATCTCTGATCTTTTCTCTCTTGTGTATTCAGTTTATTGTGTAAAAATTGTTCATCAAAATACTTGTTTTGTCATCATCAAAAAGGGGGAGATTGTTAGATCAAGGT
This sequence comes from Lotus japonicus, assembly GCF_012489685.1. NCBI lineage: Eukaryota > Viridiplantae > Streptophyta > Magnoliopsida > Fabales > Fabaceae > Lotus > Lotus japonicus. Next base: position 30,660,930 of record NC_080044.1, read on the forward strand.
TTGATCAGTGGTTGCATCTCTATGTTTTGATGATTACAATTAAGGTTTGTGATGATGAACAATTGTGGTACCCTAACGTTTGTTTTGTTTAGTTGTGACAAACAGGTTCTGAATCTGACCCAAGCCTATTCGTTCAGAAGAAGAAGAACCAAGGGTTACTAAAAAAGAGAGCTCATTAACCTACCATGTTCGTTCTGAACAGTGGCAAATACTTCAGAAGCTCTGAAGATGGAAGCTCTCAAGAAGATCTGAAGAACTCAAGTCAGAAGTTCTGAAGACCAGATGTTCCAGTGGAACAGTCCAGAAGCAGAAGACTCAAGTTCTGAAGACTTGCAAGAAGTTGGTTCTGAAGACCCAGGCTATTCTAGCTCTGACGATCAGAAGTTCTGAGGAACTTGTTCAGAAGCAGAAGTTGCATGGTCAGAAGACTCCAAGCTTCAATCTGACGATGATCAGAAGCTTCATCAAACGTTCATCTGAAGCTCCTTCATCACAAGTCAACTGGTGAAAGGACAGGTCGCTATCACAGTACAACGTCGTACAAGTCTCAGTCTGTCCGCCACCTACCTTGTACAGCCTAGCAGTCTGATATTACAGAATTGCCACTCCAACGGATAAAACCCTAGCAATGGCTACATCACAAGTCTTGGAGTATATAAAGGCTGAAGAAAGAAGAAAGAGGTCAAGAAACTTTGCTGAAAATATTCAACACAAACGAACCATTCTCTTAGCATTATTTCTTCACTGTTCTTAAACATCTGAGTTTACTATTCGCTTGTTAGAAGCACTCATTGTAAACCCGAAACCTTTTACATCATATTGTAAAGTTCATCAAGAGACCAAGGTTGGTCAGATCTTGAGAGGACTGAATCAAGGCTGATTCAGTATTTAGCTAGTCTTAAGAGGATCGGTAGATCAGCTTCTTAAGAGGATACTAGTGAGAAAATCAGTGTACTGTTAGTCACTTAGCAGGTTGCAAAGTGCAGTTGTAACACTCATTGATTTTAGTGGATTGCCTTCATCAGAAGAAGGAAGAAATCACCTTCACAGGTGGACTGGATTAGCTTGAGCTTTTATCTCAAGTGAACCAGGATAAAATACTCGTGTGCTTTACCTTCTATTATTTAGCACTTAGTTTTTATCCTTGAGTTTTGAAAAAGTCAAAAAGTATACCCGAGATACAAAAACTCTATTCAAACCCCCCTTTTCTAGTGTTTTTCGCACCTTCACTTGTAACTCTGGTAGAGGGTGCAGGTCTAGCAGGCTCCTGAGTTGGTTGTAGATGAGTGACTTGAGTCACAATCCTGACCTTCTTGGCCTTCTTCTGAGGCGGTGGTTCATCATCATCATGGTCATCACCATCAGAGGGATCATTCTCCTCAGAGGCTTCAACTTGCTTTCTCTTGCTCTTCCTCTTCCTGGGAGATTCAAAATCAGGAGGATCTGGGAGAGTCCTGAAGAATTCATCCACATCAATTTCAAAGCCTTGCCGTCTCAAATCATCAAGGTAGATTCTGATTGCCTCTGGATCATCAGCCTTGGACCAGAGGAGGTAGTCCTTCAAATGAGTTCTTCTTCTTGGTCTTGCATCAGCAACTTTGACCTCAACCTTTGTCTCTATCAGGCCCATTCTCTTCATAGAAGAAGGAGTGAAGACATCCCCAGTAATTGTTGTCAAGTCTTCAGTGCATCCTAATTGTCGCAGATCCTTTATCAGTTTGCTCTCAATGAAGAAGTCAGAAAGCAATCTGCCAAATGGTATGTATTTGATTGCAGACTTGGGTGAAGCAGTGGTTCTTGACTTCTTGATGCACTCCTTCAGATAGGAGAAGAAAAAGTTGGGCAGACAGACTTTGCGGCGCTCCTTGATGAAGAATAGTAACACCTTCTGGGTAAAGTTGATGTAATATGGAGAGCTTCCCTTTGGCCTTTGATTTATGCAGTTTAGCAGAATCTTGTGCCAGATTCTCAAATCAGGATGAAGATCCTTGGTCTTGCAGTCATTTTTCCCTGGCTTCCATGTAGAGTAGAGAGCCATGTTGACTGCCTCTTTGGTCTTTAGTTTGACTTTTGATTCCTGCAACTGGAATCTGTAGCCTTTGCTTGTTTATGCACCCAGAAGCTTTGCAAACGACTTATCAGTAATAATGATCCTCTTCTCCAGAACAAATGACACCACTTGATGCTCATTGCAATCAGCGTGCTTCCAGAATTCCTTCACGAGTTTGTCATAAATGGGACCATGGAGTCTTTGGAAGTACCCTTCCCAGCCTTGAGCTTGAGCTTCAGGACGAAGATCAACTCCATTGTCAACAATATTGTCGGGGTCGAATCTCCATTCAACAAGAACTTGGAGATCTTCTGGAGGGAAGACACAGGTAACTGCACATCTTCTCTGGGAATAACATCTTTTGCGTCTTGGACTTGTGCTTGAGCATTCTCAGTCGATCTAGGACGCAGAGCAGGACCCACTTGCCCTGTTGGAAGACCCACAACCATTCTGGGAAAAACTCTTCCATCGGCGGAATCAGATCCCTCACCGGAGTCAGCTCTTTCAGAATTTTCCATTGTTGAAGGTAGAAGGTTTGGGTAGAATAGAGATGAGAGAATACGAGAGAGAATCGAAGAAAACGAGGGTTTTGCAAACAGGAAAGAGAAGCAAAAACGTGAATGATGGAGAACGTGTGTGCGTAGTGGTTTTAGAAGGTAACCGTTGTTGATTGTAAAAGCAAAAGTAAGATCAACGGTTGAAAATTAAGGACATCATTATGAACATTTATTACACACATCACACGGTGGAGATAAAGCACATCAACACTCATTACAACAGATTGGCAGCATGGGCACAAGGAACGATGTATCAAAGTAACTGACACACGCTTACTGCCTTATCTCAGAGTAAGCGCCAATGGGTACTTAACTTCTGACTAAGTTACCTTCTGAACTAGACATCTTCTGATGAGGAAGTATCATAGTCAGAGGTTCTGATCCATCTTTATACTGGACAAAAGTCCATATTTAGATTTTTCAGTATAAATTTAAATCTATCTTCTGCTAAGGGCTTTGTGAAGAAATCTGCCCATTGATGGTCAGTATCAATAAACTTCAGAAGAAGTACTCCCTTCTGAACATAATCTCTAATAAAATGATACTTTACCTCAATATGTTTAGCCCTTGAATGTAAGATTGGATTCTTACTGAGTGATATTGTGGCAGTGTTTTCACAATAGATTGGAATGTTGCTCTCCAGGATTTGATAATCCTCTAGCTGATGTTTCATCCAGACCATCTGAGTGCTACAAATAGCTGCTGAGATATATTCTGCCTCTACAGTGGATAGTGCAATAGTAGATTGCCTCTTGCTTGCCCATGAGACTAGGTTACTTCCCAGAAATTGACAATTTCCAGAAGTACTCTTTCTTTCAGTTCTATCTCCAGCATAATCAGCATCACAATAACCTGAAAGCTTATACTCTGATGTTTTCTTATACATCAAGCCGAGGTTAGTGGTACCTTTCAGATATCTGAGAATTCTCTTAACAGCAGTTAAGTGAGTTTCTCTAGGATCTGATTTGGAAACGAGCACATAGATGTACACTAAACAGAATATCTGGCCTAGATGCAGTTAAGTATAGAAGTGAACCTATCAATTCACGATATAGCTTCTGACATACTTTTCCACTGGCATCTTCTTTCTCCAGAATGCAAGTAGGATGCATAGGAGTCTTAGCAATTATTGATTCTGTCATATTAAACTTCTTCAGAAGTTCCTTTGTATACTTGCTCTGATGGATGTAAGTAGCTTCTGGTTTTTGATCAATTTGTATTCCCAGAAAGTACTTGAGTTCTCCCATCATATTCATTTCAAATTCAGCCTGCATCATCTCAGAAAATTCTTTGCAAAGAGATGGATTAGCTGATCCAAATATAATATCATCAACGTAAATTTGCACAATTAAGATATCATCTTTGTAAGTTTTGCAAAAGAGAGTTGTATCTACTTTACCCCTTACAAACTCATTTTCCAGAAGGAATGAGCTGAGTCTCTCATACCATGCTCTGGGAGCTTGCTTCAGACCATTGAGTGATTTCTTCAATTTGAAAACATGGTCAGGGTTATTCTCATCTTCAAAACCAGGAGGTTGGTGCACATATACTTCCTCTGAGATGTATCCATTCAGGAAGGCACTCTTGACATCCGTCTGATGAAGGATTATGTTGTGATTCACTGAGAAAGAGATCAGCAGTCTGATTGCTTCTAATCTTGCTACTGGAGCAAACGTTTCAGTATAATCTATTCCTTCTTGCTGACTGTAGCCTTGAGCAACTAGTCTTGCTTTGTTTCTGACTACATCTCCTTTTTCATTCAGCTTGTTTCTGAATACCCATTTGGTTCCAATGATGTGGGCGCCTTGAGGTTTCTTGACTAGGTTCCAAACATCATTCTTAGAGAATTGATTCAGTTCTTCTCCCATTGCTAAAATCCAATCTTTGTCTTGAAGAGCTTCATCAATTGATTTTGGTTCAATTAAGGAAACCAATCCCTTCAGACTAAGTAGAGTCTCTTCAGAGGGTCTGAAAGCTGATCTGGTTCTGACCGGTTCATCTTTGTTTCCCAGAATCAACTCCTTAGGGTGAGAGGCAACAATTCTGCTCTTCTTCTGAGGCTGTGGATCAGAGGGACCAACTTCCTCTAGAGTGTCTGTCTTCCTCTGGTTCAGCTTCCTCTGGAGCTTTGCCTTTGTCAGAAACATTGATACTCATATCTGCAAACTTTTCAACTAGCTTTGACTGATCAGAGTCAGGCTTATCATCAAATCTAACATGAATAGATTCTTCAATAGTTTTAGCATTAGTATTATAAATTCTAAAACCTTTAGATCGTTCAGAGTAACCAAGTAATAGGCATTTAAAAGATTTAGAATCAAACTTATGTAATCTATCCTTAGTATTCAGAGCATAGAAAACACAACCAAAAGGATGAAAATAAGAAATGTTGGGTTTTACTTTCTTCCACAATTTATAAGGAGTCTTATTCAGAATTGGTCTGATAGAGATCCTATTCTGAATGTAACATGCTGTGTTTACTGCCTCAGCCCAGAAGTGCTTTGCCATGTCAGTTTCTTGAAGCATGGTTCTTGCCATCTCTTGAAGAGTTCTATTCTTCCTCTCAACAACCCCATTTTGTTGAGGAGTTATAGAACAAGAGAAATCATGTGCAATTCCATAGGAATCAAACAGACTCTCAAACTTGTCATTCTCAAACTCTCCACCATGATCACTTCTGACACGCATAATCCTGCAAGCCTTCTCGTTTTGCACTTGGGCAATAAAGGTAGAGAACACAGAATGAGACTCATCCTTGCGGGATAGAAATTTAACCCATGTCCAGCGGCTATAGTCGTCAACAATGACCATCCCATATCTCTTGCCACCTATAGACTCAGTTTTCACTGGTCCAAAAAGGTCGATATGCAGAAGTTCCAACGACCTTGAGGTGGAAACAACATTCTTAGCCTTGAAAGGGACTTTTGTAAGTTTGCCTTTCTGACATGCTTCTCAAAGAGCGTCTGAAGAGAACTTCAGAGTGGGTAAGCCCCTAACAAGGTCAAGCTTACACAGCTGAGAAATCTTTCTCATACTTGCATGCCCTAACCGTCTATGCTATACCCATTGCTCCTCATTAACAGAAAGAAGACACTTTACTTTCTGAGTTTCCAGCTCAGATTATCTGATCTTATAGGTGTTTTTCCTCCTCTTGCTGTTAAATAGAACAGAGCCATCGATCTGACTTACAGCCCTGCAGGACTTTTGATTGAAGATAATATCATAACCCTTGTCAGCTAATTGGCTTATAGACAATAAGTTGTGATTTAATCCATCTACTAGCAGAACATTATCAATGCATGGACTATTATCAATACCAATAGAACCATAACCAACAATTTTACCCTTCTCATTTCCTCCAAAGCCAACTTCGCCTACATGCTTAAGTTTTAGCTCTTGGAACATACGCCTTTCTCCCGTCATGTGACGCGAGCATCCACTGTCCAGATACCATGATTGGTGTTTCAGTGGAGCGATCAACGATATCTGCAAGATAGATAATCTTGTCCTTAGGTACCCATTTTCTGGGTCCTTTCTTGTTAGTTACCCCAGAGGTTCTGATGACCTTGGGTTTCTCAACATGATAATGTAAAGGAATTTGAGTATGATATTTAAGCACAGAAGGAGTTCCCTTTTTACGAGAGGGTTTAGCAATTTTAGCAGGCAATGATTCAGGCAAAATGGTACCAGAGGGTACAAACTGTTCATGTAGAGGTTTGGCCTTAGGCATAGGAGGCTCATTTCTACTTGGTCCAGAGTAGCCAATGCCACACATCCCATTTCTGCTAACGCCATAGATCATTGAAGCCATCAAGCTTCTATCTACGCTTTTAGCTAGGAATCTTTGAAAGGATTTTTCATATTTAGATTCATTCTTTATATCAGAGGCCTCACATGTAACAACTTCTTCTAACTTGACAATTTGGTTTTTAAGCACAGAGTTAGAGTTAACTAAAGCATGATTATTTTCTTTCAGTTCAGAAATAATTTTCTAATGTTCAATAGAAGTTTTAGAAACAGCAGTAAATTCCTTTTTCAATCTTTTATGCTTAGTTGTAAGACCCTAACCTTGCTTATGTATTGCTTAAGTGATTTATTGAATAAAAGTGAAATTTCTAGTGAAGTTTGATTTAATTGCTAATCTGTCCGTGACCTTGTGTGAATTTTTGAGAGGTCTTAAAGACATAATTTTGAGATGCTTTCTTCATGAGAGTTGTAGCTCTTTCAGTTAGCTAAATTCTGTCGTTGGTTTCATGTCATTCCGACATCTGTAACCCGAGATATTCACGTTTTAGTAACCACAGGTCTGGCTGCACATTTCTTGCGATTTTTGCTATAGGAGTGGTTTTAATTCCGAAATTATTTTCAAAAGCCAAGGGAAGGGGTTGGCTGAATTTGTGAAAGGGAAGAAAAGAAAATTCTTGTTTGACTTGTTTGCTTGATTTGTGGGAGATTATGGTTTTGAAAGGTGAAGATTGGAGTTTTAAGTGTAGGAGGGGGAGTTATTTTCCCTTAGTCAATGCCATTTCAGCTTTCTTAGGGGAAATGATGAGCATTTAGTGTGCATGATGAGCATTAAAGTTGTGTCTCTTTTCAAAATAGTGAGACAAGGAGCAAAATTGTGAAAAACCTTTGAGAATGCTAGTTTGGGCCGTGGGTCTGGAGAAATGAGGGAAAGGGAGAGTTTGTTTCTCCAAGTATTTTCAAGGCTGACTTAGAAACCCTCATACACACACATCACTCACATATCTCATTTAGAAAAACAGAAGAGAAGAAAAGAAAAGAAAACAAGAGAGAAAGAGTGAGAGAGGGTGGCGGCTAGAGAGAAAGAAAGAAGAAGAAGAAGAAGAGGAAAAGCAAAAGAAACCAAGAGAAGATCAAGAGAGAAAGAAGGAGAGCAAGCAAGGACTGTGAGGAGCAGCAAGGAGAGGGCTTCTTCATTCATCCTTTTCATCATCTCTCTCATTCCAATCAGCCAAGGTAAGGGTAGAGTCTAGGTTTGCCTCTTTGCAAATCACTATTATAGATGTCACCCTTGCTATGAGTTTTGCTTAGATCTGATTCATGATGATTCATATGCCTAAGATTGATTAAATTCTTAATGATTATGATGAGATGTTGCTACTGGAATTTAGAGGAGGAATATGTGCTGTATGTTTGCTGGAACATGGCCTAGAAACCTTGGACTCAAATGGTTAGAAATTAATTTGAAGGTAAAAGTATCACTGCCAGCTTTCTGTACTGGACAGCGAGCTTCAGAGCCTAATATCACCTAATTTTGGGTCTCAGATGAAAAAGTGATAAACTAGAAAGTTGTAGATTTTCAAAATAGATTTCCAGGCATGTATAGTATGTCAATTTCGGCTGAGAAATGAATTCTGGAGACCAGTTTTAATGCACACTGTTCCTGCTGTCTAAATGCTAGGGTTCGAGTAGAAGAGGAACTTGGACAGCAAGGAGCAGATTATCCAAGCTTCATTCTTCCATTCTTTTCAGATCAAGAAATCAAGGTAAGGGCTGATCTCTAGGACATGGGTAGAGTTTAGGGATTTCTATGTGAAAAGCTATGATTTCATGTGTACAAAAATGCGGTTTTGGTGGATTTTTCTTTAGCTTTTTGATGTATTGATTGTTGCTGATTGCTTCTGGAATTTTTACCATATTTGTGAAGCTTGTGTGATTCCATGATCAGTAGGTTAATGTTTGGCAAATGACCCTAGGTTTTATGTATGAAAACCATGATTTTATGCTAAAGTTGTCTAGGTTTTCACATGATTTTAACATGCAATTTGTAACATGATCAATTCTGGATTTTTGGAGAGTATATGCTTATGTTTGTTGGCTGGACATTGACTTGTGAAGTTGAGATGGAAGGAAGGAGTAGTTTTGAAAACCCTTGAGCCCTTTAGGGTTCGGCCAAGCCGCTTCTGTGGTTGTTGGCAAGTTTTCTTCCTTCCGACTCATGCACAAGTTTATGTGATAGCTTGATTGGTGAAGTTGCTGTGAATTAAATAATGATATGCATGAGAACATGTCTAAGTGCCTTGGTATGACTTATATGTTGCCTATCTTGATTATTGCCAAAAGGTCGCTCATCTAGCTGTAATTCCTTTTGGTGCTGTGATTTTTACTGTCATTTAAGTTATATAAGTTTTGTGAAAATGTTAAGACTCTAGGTTGACTCAATAGAGCCTTTAACAAAGAGAAATGAGAACTTAATCGCTTGCAAGTAAAATGTGAATAATTGGACAGAGGTCTAGTGAAGACTATGGGCCATGAGAACGATGGTACCGGTAGAGACAAACGGATACTTGCACGCGAGGGTGTTTTGTGGGTTGTACGGTGTGTCCCCACGTGATTTGGTTGACTGCGGTCACCTTGTGATTCTGTGGACGGACGGTGTGTCCCCCCACATGAATGAGGGTTGTACGGTGTGTCCCCTCCGAGAATTGTTCATCTGCGGATGATCGTGATTATGGCCATTGGTGTTGAGGTGGTTGTGTGAATGGTGAGGTCGTTAGCCTAACTGAACTTGGGTGACTGACTTTGATACAACGTAAAGATTATGCTTATTATACCTTGTTATTTATGACAATACGTGAACATGTGAATGTTTCCATGAGAACATGTGATCTGACCCTGTTATTTGTTTATGTGTGTATTTGGGGGGGGGGGGTAGATGGTGACCACCACGATATTGGAGACTATCGTGAGATGGGAGATCGTTCTGAGTAGGCCAGCGGAAGACCAGCTCTGGGAGACCGACGGTTCCGGAGTCCGGAGAGTCTGCGTCGGCGATGCGGAGCTCTTAAGGAGGAACAGATCTGGGACGGTTGTGGAGAAGCAGATCCTTAGGGATGGGACTGTTGTGCTGCCACATCCTCCCGCTAGGTTTCATCAGACTACAGTGGACGAGGAGGAAGAAGATCCTTCGGAGGACACTACAGTGGAGTCACGGTTGGTCGAGGAGGAGGAGGCAGTGGAGTCTTCACCACCAGAGGCCAAGTCGGGAGTCTGTGCGCAGCGTGTACCTGGGCGTCCAAAGTGCTTTAGAGTGGGACCTCGGAAGAGCGTGATAAAGCTGGAGCAGTCTAAGAAGAGAGCGCGTGGAGCGGGAGCTGACGTTCTGAAGCGGGATCAGGATTAGAGTGTTCCTTTCTGGGGGGGCTGAGGATTCGTGTCGAACTATTATTTATCATTTTTATTTTCGGGGTTTTCTTTTGATGTACTTGATGTAGGGCTTTAGCCCACGGTTTCATTTATGTACTTTGGAATTACAATTTCTTTTAATTACGAGTATTTTATTCAGAAATGCATGTCTTATTTATTCCGCAAATTTATTCGTAGGGTTTAAGTTTCGCAGTAATTGAACTTTTGTCATTAAAACAAGATTAATAATTGAACGGCGAAATTTTTTATGAAAATGGTTTACTGTGTGGCACTCGAGAAATCGGGGCGTTACATTAGTCAAGAGAGAGTTATATTTATCCATGATATCAGACAAAACACATTTAAGTTCAGAGGTTGAGAAGGAAGCGAATACCTCATTTTCATCGTCAGAGTCTGGATCTTCCTCTGATGCTGGTTCAGAATTAGTTGCTTCTATTGACTCTGCTTCTTTGTTCTTGACAATAGCCATGAGTCCTTCAACAACTTCTCCATCAGAGTCAACATCCTCTAACTCTGATTCATCAAAAGTCACCATGAGGCATTTCTTAGCTTTGAAATGCTTCTTTGGCTTCTTGTCCTTTTTCAGCTTAGGACAATCACTCTTGTAGTGCCCTGATTCTTTGCATTCAAAGCATGTGACTTCCTTTGATGAAGACTTCTTCTGTCCAGAGGAAAATTCATTCTTTCCTTTATACTTTCCAGAGCCTTTGTACTTGCTCTGCTTGTGCTTCCAGATGCGGTTAAGCCTTCTGGAGATCAGAGTCAACTCATCCTCATCAGAATCTTTAGAGGCTTCTTCAGATTCTTCTTCTTCTGCTTGGAGAGCTTTAGCCTTTTCAGATTTGGATTTCAAAGCTATAGACTTCTTCTTCTGATCCTGATGTTCAGAACGCTTCAGTTCATGACACTTCAGTATGCTTATGAGTTCTTCCAGACTCATCTGATCAACATCTCTTGTGAGCTCCAAAGAAGTTATCAGAGGCATCCAGCATTCAGGAGGGCCTCTCAGAATTCTCATGACATGATCAGCTGTTGTGTAGCTCTTGTTGAGAGGTATAATTCCAGCAATGAGTAGCTGAAATTTGGAGAACATGTCCTCAATGGACTCACTGGACTCCATTTGGAAGGATTCATACTTTCTGATTAAGGCCAACGCCTTTGATTCCTTCACCTTCTTGTTTCCTTCATGGGTCATCTTTAATGAATCAAAGATACCCTTAGCATACTCACGATCTGTGATCTTTTGATATTCTTCGTAAGAGATAGCACTTAGAAGAATGGTTCTAGCTTTATGATACAGTGAGTAAAGCTTCTTTTGTTCTGCAGACATCTCTGATCTTGAGATCTTCTTGCCATCAACATCAACTAGACGCTCGTAGCCATCCACTATAATATCCCAGAGATCTGCATCAAAGCCCAGAAAGAAGCTTTCAATCCTGTCTTTCCAGTATTCAAATCTTTGCCCATCAAACATAGGAGGCTTTGCACTATAGACATCTTTTTGCGTTTCAATGGTGGTAGCCATTTTAGTTTTTCACACCGGCCCGGATCACTGAACACTGTTAGGTGTGGTAATCAGAACTTGCGCTCTGATACCAATTGAAGGTATGAAAAACGATAAAAGGGGGGGGGGGGTTGAATAGCATTTTACAACTAAAAACTCAACCCACTTGAGATTTAAATAAATCTCTTCGAACACCAAAGATAAGAGTGCAGAGATAAGAGATAAGGAAAGCACACAAATGATTTTATCTTGGTTCACTTGATAAATCCCTCAAGCTAATCCAGTCCACCCGTTAAGGTGATTTCTTCCTTCTTAGAATGAAGGCAATCCACTAATCAGAGTTTTGTTACAACTGCACTTGCTACCTGCAAAGTGACTAACAATACACTGACTTAGCTATCACTAAGATTCACTCTCTTAGTCTTCTCTAGGATCTCCTAAAGGTAAAACAAACAACTGTTTGAAAGTATTGGGTTTACAAATAAGTGCTTCTACAAAAGCTGATAGTAAACACACTTAGTTCTATTTTAAGAAAGATTGCTAAGAAGATTTGAAATATTTCTTGCGCGTGAGTAAGTTTCTTAGGCTGCATGTTTCAATCTTCAGCCACTTTATATACTCCAAGGATTAGGGTTTGAACGTTGCATGGAGATGCTATCGTTGGAGGGCAGATCTGGAATTTCTAAGTTCTGCTATGGCTGAATCAGTTAGGTAAGGTCGTCAGGAATGGTACAATTGCTTTTGTACTTTGGATAGCGACATGACCTTCAACCTTGTTGACTTCTGATCAGAGGGATGCTTCATCTTGGAACTTGTGAAGCTTGATGATCAGAGTCAGAGGGAAGCTTGGATCCTCTGACCTTGTACCTTCTGCTTCTGGACTCAGAGGAGAAGTACTTGGTCTTCAGAGCCAGCTTACTATTGGACTTCAGAGTCTTCACTACTCAGCTTCTGATGCTTCAGAGCTTCTGATCCTTCAGAGCGTCTGATCCTTCAGAGCGTCTGATCCTTCAGAGCGTCTGATTCTGCAGAACGTCTGATCCTTCAGAGCTTCTAGTGAGCTGAATCCATATCAGAGCTTTGTAATCTTCAGATCTTCTGAAGCGTGAACTACTGTTCAGATTGAACATAGTACGTGCGAAAGCGTTGCAGAGGTTACTCTTTGAGCATTGTGCTTCTGATTTTTGTGAGATAGGTCCAGAGTCTTGGCCTATCATTTAAACACTCAGAAAACAACGTTAGAGTACCATAATTGTTCATACTTAATAGTTAACTTGTAATCATCAAAATATAGAGTTGTACTAGTAGATCAAAACTTGATCTTACAAAGGCCTTCCTTTTGATTACAATTGGTATTCCCCTCCTATTTATAGAGGTGGAGTTGGGCTTTGGTGCCTCTATCCTATCCAAACGGGCCAGTTGGGCCTCAGGAAGGGAGGCCCAAGGTCATGGCGCATTCCCCGCCTAAGGTCAGGTCTCGTGGGCGAGGAACCCTGGGGTCTCGCCCAGTCCACAAGACATCGAGCTCGAAGCATGAGAGCTAAGTGTGTCTTTAAGCAAGAAACAAGGCGAAAGCCCCAAGGATGCCGACTAAAACTTAAAAACCTAAAATCTAGAAATGAAAAATGATGGCCAACATGGCCTGGTAAATAAAGCCTTTTGTAATCGACACTTGGACCTTCAGCCGCGCCCTCTTCTTTCGGGCGAACCCAGTCCACAAGCAAGCTTGTGGCAGCGACTTTTAGTCCGCCCGCCTCAACATAGTTATGCACGTGCCTTGAATTGTGACACTCTGTCATGTGTTGTGTCCATCCCATGCGCCGAGCCTTGAAGTGACGCTAGGGTCAGTGAATCCACAGAATCCCAACCGCTACCTTTGACATGTCCCTTCCAGTCACGTCACAACTTTGACAATTTGAATTTTAACCAATCGGCAGCAACCGTTGCAGCTTTTCATTTAATGCGTCTTTCTCACTCCCCAGAATTTCGCAACTGCAATCATGTCATTTCCTGACGTCATGGGGCACAACCTCTCTTTTTTCTCCACATCTCTTGGTAACAGTCCACAACTTCTTCCTACACGTTCCCTTCTGCACGTCACTCCCTGCTTATAACAGCATTATCTCACTAACCCCTTTCGTTCCTTTACGATTATGAATCTTTGCTCCTTCACCCTTACGCGAACTCGTCCAGCGTCAAAATTACCTTTATTCCCTACAATCCCTCTGCAATGACTCCAAAGCGCCAGACCAAAAGTTCAAACGTAATGTCGTTGCTGCCACCCCTCTCTGGTGCATTCCTCCTGTTCTCCCGCCCCCTCCAGGAGGCGTTCCTCTTGAAGAAAAAGACGTCATTGCCCGCCGGGACAATGCCTAACCAACATTCAAGTTTGGAAAAAGAATCGTCCATTTGGGAGATTTCCACAAAATCCAACGGATTTTGTCATGAGAAACCTCTTGACAAGCTTCTGTATGTCAGTGCCTGCTCACCCCTTGAATGCCCTTGGCTTCGTCCCAAAGACGACTTCGTGGGTGCTACTCACTTCTTTTACGTGTATGGGTATATGTTCACAAATTTGAAGATTAAATTTCCATTTTCCCCTTTTATCTGCTCTGTTCTTCACAATATCAATGTGGCTCCTAGTCAACTTCATCCCAACAGTTGGGCCTTCCTCCGGTGTTTCGAAATTCTCTGCGACGCGATTTACCAGGAACCTGAACCTTCGACCTTCTTTTATTTCTATCGCGTATCTGTCCAGCCCTCCCCGCAGCGCAGCTGGGTTTCCTTGGAAGCTAGGCCCGGTCGTCAGCGCTTCAACCCTATCTAGCCTAGCATCACCGTCGAGTTAGCCCGGAAATTCTTCAGGGTTGTGGTGTCCCACGAATATCCTGAAGTTTTCACACACAGAGATGGCACCGCTCGATTTCCTTTCTACTGGACTTAGGGCGCGCGCCAAATAATTGACCAGTCTGAGGATTCCCTCACTCCTGAACACAAGGCTGTTATCGACTTTCTGGCCCGTCTCGCCGCCCTCTCTTACTTCCTTTTGTGTGCTTCAATTCCTTCTTCTAGGATGTAGTCTTGCGCTCGAGCGCGGACTTCCGTCATTGAGCATGCCAGTTCCCTACTTAGTTCGCGGCTAAACTTTCCCCAGGATAAACCGCCTTTGAAAGCGCATACGCACATGCGTGGCTCTAGTTCCTCAAACCTTGTGGATGAAACACTGTATCGTTTCATATATTGTTCCAATGTTTCATGCTCCCACTGCCGCATGTCAAACAGATCCTCGATCGTTCTCGTAGAAAAATGGTCAAGGAATTTTGATGAGAAGTCGCGGAACTTGGCTAGGGATCCTGGAGGCAAAGCCACAAACCAATCCATAGCTGCTCCTCGGAGTGTGGATGGAAACATTCTACACTTTACCGCGTCGGAAACCGCGCTCATCGCCATCTTTGCATTGAAATGAAGCAAATGATCCTTCGGATCGGTTTTCCCGTCGTACGCCTCCAACGCGAGGTGTGTCATACCATCCGGCACAGTCACCTCTCGTACTGCTGTAAGGCCCTAAACTTATTTTATACTATTCAGGTGGAAAATTGAATAAAAATGAAGGTTTTGACAAGGTTTGAGTTTTTACAGATTCTGGCTATCTTTTTGTACGAATTGTTAGAGGGTCTTAACAACCTCATTTGGGAAACATTCCTTCATGAGAATTGTAGCCCTGTAAGTTAAGAAAATTCTCCAAGTGGTTTCAAATCATTCCAATATCTGTAGCCCAAGATAATTGTATTTTTGTGAGCAAATGTCTGGCTGTACAGTGCCAGCGATTTTTGTTGAAATAATAACTTTTTAATTTCGAATTTACCCTTGATTTTAGAGAAAGGGGGAGGGTTTTATTTGATTTTCAGCTCTGATTACTTGGAAATTAGTTGGGTTTGGGCTTGGATCATTAAAAAGAAAATAAAAAGGAAAACCCTAGCCCAAGGTTGTGTGTGTGCCGCCGGCCACTAAAGGGGCAAAGGGGGAATTTCCTTGTTTTTCCTTCTCCAAAACCCTAGACCTGATTCAGAAGGCTCACACACCCAGTAGACTACGTGAGACTCAGAAGAAAAGAAGAGAGAAAGAAGAGGAGAAGAAACCGAGAGAAAGGGAGAGAAAACGCGAGAGAGATCGAGAGAGTGGAAGAGAGAAAGCGAGCGAGAGGGAGAGATCCAGTGGGAGAGGAAGAAGGGGCGTGGACAGCAGCTCTTGATCATCTTTTCATCTCAAAAACTTCTGTTTTTCATCACCAAACTAGCAAGCTAAGGGCTGGTTTAGGTTGGGTAGTTTAACTAGGATATTTGACATGTTTTGCCATGAGAAGTGCCATGACTTTGATGCCTTTTGCATGAATTTTGTGGTGATGATGCTTACTGGGTTTTCTACCATGATATACCATGTATGCAAACCTATATTCGTTGTTCATGCCATGATCTATGATTTTATGTGGATTTGCTATGACAAGTTGTTAAAATTGGCTTGATCTTCCTCTTGTTATAACATGATGCTTGATACATGATCTTGTTGTTAAATTCTGGAATTTTGATGGTGAATATGTGTGTTGTTTGTTACTGGAAAATGGTCTAGAGACCTGAACTTGAGTTTTAGGAATTAAAATTTGAGGCAGAAGTGCCCCTGCCAGTTTTCTGTACCGGACAGCGAACTTAGTGACCCATTAGCACATAGTTCTGGTCTTCGAATGAAAAGGTGGTAAACTAGAAAGTTGTAGGTTTTTAAATTAGCTTTCCAGGCATGTGTAGAACGTAAATTTTGGTTAAGAAATAAGTGTTGGAGACTGTTTTTAGTGATCGCTGTATCTGCTGGTTTTTTTTAGAAAACGACCGTGACACTTGATTTTCAGAAAACTTGTATTTACCTGTTATCTAGTTGGGTGTTCTTCCGAATTGTGAATATCTGACTTACTGGTACTGTTTTTGATGTGATTTGCTACTGGTTTGGATATTCTGAGAAGGTCGCTCATCCAGCTGTAATTCCTTCTACCGTGTTTATTTTTCCTGTCGTTTATGGTTTTAACCGACGTTGAACTGTTAAGACTCTAGGTTGACTTTAGAGCCTCTAACAAAGAGAATGAGATTAATCGCTTGCAAGTGAAATGAGAATTAATGGAACATAGGTCTAGGTGAGACTATGTACCATGAGAACGATGGTGCCGTTAGAGACAAACGGTAGCTTGCACGCGAGGGAGATTTTGTGGATCAGTGGGTCCTCGTGAATTGGTTGACTGCGGTCACCGTGAGAATTGTGATTTGTGGATCATTGCGTATCCATGTGATTGTACATCTGCGGATGTATGTGATTGGCCAAGGAATTTTGGTGGGTTGTGTGATGTGAGGATGCGCTAGTCTAACTGACTAACTTTCATAAAACTTAAATTCCATAATGATTGATAGTTGTGCTTTATGATATGGATTGTGATTATTTTGTTGTGGAACCTGACCCTTGCGCTACTTGTTTATGTGTTTATTTGGGGGGGGGTAGATGGTCGTGAAGATAACGACGACGACTCATTCTTGGGAGCTGATACTACGTGATGAGCCACTACCGGAAGGAGATAAATAGGAAGTGGCCAAGGATATGGTTGGGTTGAGAGACATCCATTTTTCCTTTTGGGTTGAGAGTACTGAGTTTTGGAAGCATTGAACCATTACTTTATTTTAGTTGGGATATTTTAACTTGATGTAATTTTCTTTGAAGTTTTCTTTCGGATATTTATTTCATACTCTTTTCAATAATTAATAAAGCATGAGGTTTACGTTGATGATTATTTCCGCAAGTTCGAAATGGTTAAGTTTCAAGAATTTTGTAAAATTGAACTTTTGTCACTAATTGAAGATTAATAATTGAACGACGAAAGTTCTTTACGAAAATGGTGACGTTTGGGTTATTGTGTGACACTCGAGAAATCGGGGCGTTACATTGTGGTATCAGAGCTCCGGTTGAGAAACCAGAGCACTAAGGGTTTTGGGCTTACGAGTTTTCGAACTCATTTGTGTTTTGTTTTTTTTTAGAAAGGTGTTTTCAAAGTTTTCGCGGTGAGATTGGGTAGACTTGTTTGCTAAGATGTTTGCTTGACTGTGAGAATGTCTGTGATTAGTATCATTGCCGTGATACTTGAGATTAAGTGTTTGTCTCTAGGTCAAGATATTTTGAGGAAGTTGATCTTGGATGAGGGTCATAAGAGTAGATTGAGTATTCATCCGAGAATGGCGAAGATGTATCAGGACTTAAACTTCATTTCTGGTGGTCTGGGATGAAGAGACGAGTAGTCGAGTATGTATCAACGTGTTTGACGTGTCTAAAGGCGAAGGTAGAAGCTAAGGATGAATCTTAGTGGAATGACATATGAATTACAGAGATGAGATGTCAAGGGTACATAATTTTTGAGGTTGAAGTATTAGAAATTGAATCGATTGGATATGAACTCAATTTATGTGACTACTGGATGATAGGGACTCATTGACCTTTCCAGTGCTTTTTTCTAAATTTCCATCTTCGACATATTAAGCCTAATCGACTTAATATTGAAGGGGGGGTGATATTCGAAATTATAGCTAGTGATGGACCATGATAGAAAGGTTGATAGGAATTGATAGATGTTGGTCAAATCTGAGAGATGAGTTTTGTTAGGTATTTGATCCCTTTGTGAAGATGTCGTAGTGCTAAGAAATGAATATTAATCTAAAAAGTGTTGAAGAGTTAGAGGACATTATTGGTGCGAACTCGGTGAAGCTTTAGATTTTAATTCCATAAATTCTTGTCCAAATTGTGTAGGACTTAAAGTTTGTTAGAATTGGATTGAGAGATTAAGCAGTTGATTGGTGTGATAGTGATCAAGTTAGAGAAAGAAAGTTTTAGCATAAGTTGAATACATGAGAGTGTTGGTATGAGTTTCAGAGAAATGTGCTAGGATTACTAAGTGAGATTAACTAAGCTGGATTAAAACCTTTGGGATTAAGATTGTCCTTGAGAGTTGAGAGACAGGTATGAATAAGAGATTTAATAGTTTTAGTTGTGACGATAGCAGTTGAACCTTTGAAGATTAGAATCTAGGGAGCGAATGTTGGGCTAAGTCCCTTGAGGCACAGTTTATGGTTTGATCTTGAAGGGAATGAATTCTGAGTTATGCAGAGATTTCAGACTTAAAAATAAGCTATAATTTGACTTGTGGATAAGTGAAAGATTGATTTAAGGTCTGAATGATGATAGTTCTGAAACAAGAGATGACGTATGGATTCTTAGGTATTGAGATGATGATTAGCTTATAAACGGTTGATCAATTGGATTTGGATTTGGCGCCTAGTGCCCTAGTACGAGCGTGACATCTAGGTCTATTTGAAGATGATTGCTAGATATCTAAGGGTTGTTGTTGCCTTGTATGTCACCCTTGAGGTGAACTTGCATGACGTCTCCCAGATTTTGGGATGCGTGCTGACGCTACTTGTAAGTTTGAAGAAAAGTGAGGGATTGAAATGATGTTTTAATTAAGGGTTGTCGCTTACCAAAGACTGAGGTTGGAGTGAACGCTCCAAGTGGGACATGCCT
Organism: Lotus japonicus; assembly: GCF_012489685.1. Classification (NCBI taxonomy): domain Eukaryota; kingdom Viridiplantae; phylum Streptophyta; class Magnoliopsida; order Fabales; family Fabaceae; genus Lotus; species Lotus japonicus. Next base: position 30,679,813 of record NC_080044.1, read on the forward strand.
GACCACGTCGAGACTTTGTGTCAGACTTGGTAAAATAAATTATATTTGGTATTATTTCATTTTGTGAATGGTTTGTGATTTATGTGTGTGATGTGATTTGGTGTGCTGAGGGCTCATTATTGAGTCATGGAGGCGGGGGAGAGCACTGACCGAGTCAATGTCTTCCTTAAGTTTTGTGGTGTTTTGTGTGATTGTGTTGCACTCTCGATTATCCTCACTTAGCAAAGATGGTGGATGGAACCATTGGCTAAGAAAGGATGGCGGATGGGGCCAGTGAACAGAGTGCGTCGATCAAGATAGTGGATGGAACCATCAAGGTCGATGAGATGGCAGATGGAGCCAGTGAACGGAGTTCGTCGATCAAGATGGTGGATGGAACCATCAGGGTCGATGAGATGGCGGATGGAGCCAGTAAACGGAGTGCGTCGATCGAGATGGTGGATGGAACCATCAAGGTCGATGAGATGGTGTATGGAACCATCGGTTTAGCAGGAATGGTGGATGGAACCATTGGTCAGACCGAGATGGTGGATGGAACCATCAGGAAAGACGGGATTGGTGGATGGAACCAACGATCGTATATGGTGGATGGTACCATAGATCGGACAAACCAGATGGTGGATGGAACTGTCGAATGGACTAGGTGGTGGATGAAACTACCGAACGAGTGAATTGGTGGATGGAACCTTTGAGCTCGGTGTCCGGAAAGTTTGTTTTCCTGTGTCTGAGCTGTTGATGTTGCATCTGGATCACCTGGACGGGACGCCGACCAACGTGTACCGGCATGAGCATAACACCTGTTTGACTTAAACTTTTGTTGTTTTGTGTGACTACAGTGAGGCAGTTTGGGTCGCGTTCTAACGGAAGAGTTCCGTAGGGTTCTACGATGAATGTCTAGGTTATAGACAGTGAAATGAGAGTGACTTGAACATCCTTACCAGCTATTTTTCTAGTCACCATCTTTTTGATATTGTGCCTGATCAACTTGATATTGGAAAATGGTGATCGGAATGATAGTTAGTGTTGGACTATGAAAGGAACCTTAAGGAGAGACGTTTTCCTTTGTGAAAATGATGTGGAACTAGACCACTAGAGATGTCACATGAAGACCAGAAAGATGAGACTAAGCACGATAACCTATGCGTCGAGACAACTGAGAAATTTGTGGATAGTATCAGAGTGCGCAATGGAAGCGTGGTGTGTCTTCCTATAGTAGTTTCGAGGACGAAACTATTTTTAAGGAGGGTGGTATTGTAAGGCCCTAAACTCATTTTATACTATTTAGGTGGAAAATTGAATAAAAATGAAGGTTTTGACAAGGTTTGAGTTTTTACAGATTCTGGCTATCTTTTTGTACGAATTGTTAGAGGGTCTTAACGACCTCATTTGGGAAACCTTCCTTCATGAGAATTGTAGCCCTGTAAGTTAAGAAAATTCTCCAAGTGGTTTCAAATCATTCCGATATCTGTAGCCCAAGATAATTGTATTTTTGTGAGAAAAGGTCTGACTGTACAGTGCCAGCGATTTTTGTTGAAATAATAACTTTTTAATTTCGAATTTACCCTTGATTTTAGAGAAAGGGGGAGGGTTTTATTTGGGTTTCAGGTCTGATTACTTGGAAATTAGTTGGGTTTGGGCTTGGATCATTAAAAAGAAAATAAAAAGGAAAACCCTAGCCCAAGGTTGTGTGTGTGCCGCCGGCCACTAAAGGGGCAAAGGGGGAATTTCCTTGTTTTTCCTTCTCCAAAACCCTAGACCTGATTCAGAAGGCTCACACACTCAGTAGACTACGTGAGACTCAGAAGAAAAGAAGAGAGAAAGAAGAGGAGAAGAAACCGAGAGAAAGGGAGAGAAAACGCGAGAGAGATCGAGAGAGTGGAAGAGAGAAAGCGAGCGAGAGGGAGAGATCGAGTGGGAGAGGAAGAAGGGGCGTGGACAGCAGCTCTTGATCATCTTTTCATCTCAAAAACTTCTGTTTTTCATCACCAAACTAGCAAGGTAAGGGCTGGTTTAGGTTGGGTAGTTTAACTAGGATATTTGACATGTTTTGCCATGAGAAGTGCCATGACTTTGATGCCTTTTGCATGAATTTTGTGGTGATGATGCTTACTGGGTTTTCTACCATGATATACCATGTATACAAACCTATATTCGTTGTTCTTGCCATGATCTATGATTTTATGTGGATTTGCTATGACAAGTTGTTAAAATTGGCTTGATCTTCCTCTTGTTATAACATGATGCTTGATACATGATCTTGTTGTTAAATTCTGGAATTTTGATGGTGAATATGTGTGTTGTTTGTTACTGGAAAATGGTCTAGAGACCTGAACTTGAATTTTAGGAATTAAAATTTGAGGCAGAAGTGCCCCTGCCAGTTTTCTGTACTAGACAGCGAACTTAGTGACCCATTAGCACATAGTTCTGGTCTTCGAATGAAAAAGTGGTAAACTAGAAAGTTGTAGGTTTTTAAATTAGCTTTCCAGGCATGTGTAGAACGTAAATTTTGGTTAAGAAATAAGTGTTGGAGACTGTTTTTAGTGATCGCTGTATCTGCTGGTTTTTTTTAGAAAACGACCGTGACACTTGATTTTCAGAAAACTTGTATTTACCTGTTATCTAGTTGGGTGTTCTTCCGAATTGTGAATATCTGACTTACTGGTACTGTTTTTGATGTGATTTGCTACTGGTTTGGATATTCTGAGAAGGTCGCTCATCCAGCTGTAATTCCTTCTACCGTGTTTATATTTCCTGTCGTTTATGGTTTTATCAGACGTTGAACTGTTAAGACTCTAGGTTGACTTTAGAGCCTCTAACAAAGAGAATGAGATTAATCGCTTGCAAGTGAAATGAGAATTAATGGAACATAGATCTAGGTGAGACTACGTACCATGAGAACGATGGTGCCGTTAGAGACAAACGGTAGCTTGCACGCGAGGGAGATTTTGTGGATCAGTGGGTCCTCGTGAATTGGTTGACTGCGGTCACCGTGAGAATTGTGATTTGTGGATCATTGCGTATCCATGTGATTGTACATCTGCGGATGTATGTGATTGGTCAAGGAGTTTTGGTGGGTTGTGTGATGTGAGGATGCGCTAGTCTAACCGACTAACTTTCATAAAACTTAAATTCCATAATGATTGATTGTTGTGCTTTATGATATGGATTGTGATTATTTTGTTGTGGAACCTGACCCTTGCGCTACTTGTTTATGTGTTTATTTGGGGGGGGGGTAGATGGTCGTGAAGATAACGACGACAACTCATTCTTGGGAGCTGATACTACGTGATGAGCCACTACCGGATGACGACTATACTCCTAATGAAGAGGAAGGAGATAAAGAGGAAGTGGCCAAGGATATGGTTGGGTTGAGAGACATCCATTTTTCCTTTTGGGTTGAGAGTACTGAGTTTTGGAAGCATTGAACCATTACTTTATTTTAGTTGGGATATTTTAACTTGATGTAATTTTCTTTGAAGTTTTCTTTCGGATATTTATTTCATACTCTTTTCAATAATTAATAAAGCATGAGGTTTACGTTGATGATTATTTCCGCAAGTTCGAAATGGTTAAGTTTCAAGAATTTTGTAAAATTGAACTTTTGTCACTAATTGAAGATTAATAATTGAACGACGAAAATTCTTTACGAAAATGGTGTGTTTGGGTTATTGTGTGACACTCGAGAAATCGGGGCGTTACAACTGCCGCCGAGAAAGGTCTTACCTCAGCAACGGCCTCAGCTTCCTCTTCTTCTTGATTCCACTGCTGAAGGTGATAGTACCTCAATTGTTCCTGAAGACACTCATTTTTCAACCGTAAGTCACCGCTTAAAGCACGGCGTGCTTCTTTGCGGCGGTGTCTATCCAATCTCGCGGAACGCGGGGAAGAAATGTAACTTCGCTCCGGCTCCTTGCCACGTCGTTGGTGAGAAGGCTCCATCAGGCTTTATTGACGAACCGAGAATTCCACCACAAGCCTCCGAATCGCACAAATTTCTACAGAAAGATGAACTTCTCCAAATCAAATTGCGAATCGCGTAGGATCCAAATCACGATCTTCCAAGAAAAACTGGAAAGAAATCGCGCAGAGGAACGAGCTTCACGCCACTGAATCGCGATCCACGTAGTCCGGGAATCGAAATCTACCGTTGCCCACAGACGACGCCAAATGTTCCGTGCTAGAACATAGGGAGGGAAGGTAGTACCCAAAGTGTGAGGAAAGTGATGTGAATGCTTAGAGAGAGAAACTCTAACCGCTTAGAGAAAGAGAGAGAGAGAGAATATAACTGAATTTCAATGCTATTATTTCTCAAATCAGCTAAGAGTCCCTTACAATTGGTATTCCCCTCCTATTGAATAAGTAATCAATAGTCAGAGCGCATAAGTAATCAGAGTCATGAGTAGAGTAAGGTTTCAGAGTCAATCAATATCACTTCAGAAGAAGTGAAAATGTATTCCTTGTATTTGCCTAGTGACACATCTATGGTCATAAAGGTGGAACTCTTAAATTCTCCAAAAGAAAAAGAAATCACACTAACACAGCTTACACATCAAAAACTGGGTTATACTCCCCTTTTTTGTCATAAGCAAAAAGCTTAGGGTGTGAAAAACTTAGCTTGAAGTACAAGGTACTCCCCCTTAGAGAAGGTCTAAGTTTCAAAGGAATGGAGAAGAAAGAAAAGAAAATCACATTAAAATTAGCCAATTAATGAAATGAGTTAATGCATATGCAGAACGTTTACCACCGGCCAAGGGAGTAAAGGTAAGCTACTGTTACCAATAAATGATCCTCGAGAAACTGCTTCAGCATTAACGTCTGGAGACTGACTTGAGCTTATAAATAGCGTTTAAAGCATAACAGTCTTCACATCCCAGTTACAGAAGAACACAACTAGCAATGGCTTCCTTCATAGGCTGTATCGAAGAGCTGAGGAAGAAGGCATTTGAAGAGAGTTTGTTCTTGAACGTGCGCCATCCGGAAGAACCATCAGTATATGATCTGACCAACCGGCTATTGGGAATGGATCTGTGTCCAGAAATATGACAAGATCCTCAGAGGCTTCCTTGCCTTTGTAGAGGAGCTACAAGACCTCTTCCAGCGGGAGCTGGATAACATGGTGAGGAGACAGGAGGTGTGGGACGCACTGGCAGCAATGGCAGAGGGTCCTGAGAAGCAAGAGCTTCGTCTGACCGTGAATCATCTGGAATATGAGCAGCATCGTCTGGAGCTTGAGAAAGCGGCAATGCATAGAGAATGTAGGACCTTGAGGAGAAATCCTCCTTTTTAATTGTAAGATGCATATGTATGAAATGCCCATTAATAAAAAAAACGTGTTTGTTTGTTAAGATTAAAACATTTTATAATGTACAACTATTATGCAGCACATAATAAAAAAATAGAATAAACATAACATTGAAAAGTAGGATGAAGAAACATAGTTTAATAAGAAGGAAAATAAAATAGATAGAGAAGAACATAGAAGAAAAGAGAGTTCCTAAAATCTAAGGATTAGGTGTTCTCCGTAGAAGCTCGGAGCACATCTGTTTTAGATCTTGAAGAATGGCATCATGAGAATCAAGGCGTTGTTCAATGAGATCAATCCTAGGATTTGACTGAGGTGGAGCAGATGTTGTAGCTTGATCAGAGTGAGGAGCTTGACTGAATGCAGAAGCAACTGGAATAATGCTAAATGCTTGATTTCTGAAAGCCTCAGCTTCAGCTTGAAGTTCAGCAGCTTGTTCCAGAGCTTGCAACCTTGCAGCTTCACGTTGCTCTTATTCAATCCGTGCAACTTCTTCTTCTTGTTCGTTCTTCTTTCGTGCTTCTTCAATAGCAGAGTAGAGTTGTTCCCTTATTTGTTGTTCAGCCATAAGTTCTCTTCGTCTGAGACGTTGAGTAGCAGCTTCAACACATTTTGCCTTCTCAGAGTTGAGAAACCCCATCATCAGAGGAACTTGGTCCACCATCCAAGAACACAGATGTTCCCATTCTTCAACAACCAAGTCTGGACTTGCACTTAGGTCAGTGCGACCATGCACATTGCTGATCCTTAATGATGCTTCATGATTAAATGCATTGATGCAGTCAAGGAGGGTGGTTGGTGTAACACCCCGACTTCCAGGTGTCACTTTAGTAACCAAAAATAAACTTTACGCGGAAAACAGGTAATTTTTTTTTGATTTCCTTTAAATCAAAGCGATAAAGAAGTAGAGACAACACCCAACAACTAAACTAACCGATATACAAATATATACATCTGTACAGCCTCGGCTGCACTCCATGTCACGCGAAGCCGCAGTGACTCCAAAGTAGTACGCCCGCAGGCAAATATACAAAAAAATGTCGCTAATCCTAACCTACCCTCCCAGCTCAGCTCACCAATCATCCTCCTCCTCATCGCTGCTCGGCGAGTAGCTCTCCCCACTGCTCTCGGAGTCAGAGTCGGAATCCACCGTAATCATCTCGGTGCCCAAATCCATAACCTCCCTCCTCACTGTCCTGCGCACCGCCCTAGTCGAGCCGGTCTCCACATCCACCTCTCCTGTGAGAACATCCTCCTCCTCCACCCTCATCAAGGGGTCCACACGGTAGCCGTGCGGTGAAGAGAAAGATAAGAGACGTGAGACAGATGGGACAACAGACTTCCTCCTCGGCTGTACGAGCCTAGAGGACGACGCCACGTCGGTAGAAGCGATGGCAGTAGCCGGAGGTGGCACAACAGATATAGCAGCAGCAGCAGGCTCGATCTCCTCTGGGTCCTCCTCAACAGAAGGTGAAGTCGGAGGTGGTGCAGGTGGTGCATGTCCAGTGCCTGGTCCACAATGAACTGAGGGCGGCAAGTCAAAACTCAGCTCCATACGCCGTAGCACTCCGCTCGTCAGGCGTCCTCGCTCATCCGTCCGGTCCTCCATGACCCTTCCCCTATACGTCGCCCGGTGACCAGCCACATCGATCACCCAAGCGGTGGGGGCATCCCTATCCAGCAACTCATATCTGATCCCCCCCGAGGGAGAGACCGTCGAGAACCAGTCGGCCATCGACATCTGGCAGCAGGCCGACCGCCCAAAGACAAACATACAAACAAAGCCAAGGCGCTAGGGTCAACTCACAGCAATAAGTACATATACACACAACATGTGACAGGGTATATATATAGGTTGTTATATAAGCATATAAGTAATCCTAGCATGTTATGGCCCTAACATTACTTCAATAAACAAACAGCACACAGTCTCAGTCAGCATGAATGTATGCGTGAAATGCACAATATGAATCCGGATTTGTGACGCGTTCCCGTTCGCCACAAGTGAAGCATTCCTGTTCTTCACTATGGATGGACCATTCCCGTTATCCATCCTGGATGAAATCCATCCTGGATGAACCATTCCCGTTATTCATCCTTGGTGAACCATTCCCGTTATTCACCGAATGATGAACCATTCCCGTTATTCATCATTTATGCAAGGTGAACCATTCCCGTTATTCACCATGATATGCACAGGTGAACCATTCCCGTTATTCACCCGATTGAATGCAACGTGGTTAGCCAAACAACGAATCGCCCTTACCACGAAAGTGTCTAGCTCACAACCCAATCTCAACAAAACCCAATGAGTTAGTGTCGGTCAATACAACACGACTCGGAGTAAGTGTCGGTCAATACAACACAACTCCAACAAGAAAACACAAGGTTCTAGTGTCTGTCAATACAACACAGCCCAAACAACAAGAGCACTAGGTGTCGGTCAATACAACACGGCTCCACAACACTCCCCAAGAGTACTAGAGTACTCGATGACTTTCAATCATCACCATAGCTCACCTTAGTGGCTTTCCCCAATTCCGATAACTCTCCAAACCCACAACAAAGGTCGACTTTTCCCCGTCTTTCGTAAATATTTTCCCTTTTAGTTCTCCTATGATTATTCGTTTAGTAAAAACGTTTCGAATTGAATTAGTCAGGTTATGAATTTATTTCTCAAAGTCTAATTCTTCCAAAGTCTCTAGTTTACAAAATTCTATTCATTCTAGGTTTTCCGAAAACCAACCACCCAAAAGAAGTTTCCCGGGGAAAGTCTAAGTAAACCAACGAATCCCAACAAATGGCTAAGTCCCAAACCCCTCGTTTGAACTTGCCTAGGGTTGCTCATCCAACCCGAAACATCAAAGATCACCAGATCAATGAATCTCCACTCCGAAGTCGCGTCAAAACGCACAATCCAACAAAGCACAACATCACAACATCAGTTCATCAACATAATCAACATCAAAGTAAAGCATAAGTCGAATTGATCGACGCCTATCATGCATTCATAGCTAATATATAGTAAGTTGCCCTAACCTCGAGCTGTTCCAGCTTCGAAATCAAGGTTGTCCTCAAACAGTTGCTCTGAATATTCCAAAGTTCCTTCAACTGAACCTCGGAGAAAAACAAAGCAGAATTCAAACAAAATCGATTAGTTCGATCGCAAAACAATACATAAACGATAGACAAAGCATCAAAGCTTCAGAATACGACAAACGGGTACGAAAGGACAAGTTTTCGAAAACGAAACACTCCCCCCCCCTTAGGAAAAACCCACGGCCATAAGGAGAAAAGGGCTTCGGCTCTTTTTCTTCGATCAAATCAGTTTACAAGGTAGTTTTAGGGTAAAACTAAGGCAAAGAAACTGTCAGAACAATTTTCGGACAATCGGGTCGAAATACGACTACGCAGGGGCATTTTGGTCCAAAATAAAGGCTCAAAACTTCAAAGTTATCAGTTCTGAAAACAGATTTGACAGCAACGATCCTCATGACATCCGTGACAACAAATCCTAAAGGCACGAAGTCAGATTATAGCTTTACGACAATAAAGTTTCGAAATGTGAGACAAAAAGAGTTTTGAGTCAATTTTTCAGATCCTGGACAACTGAATCGCAATCAGAGTTTACTGACAGAGGTTTTAGACTCAGGGGAACATAAGGAACATAACCCAAGCGAGAAATCAGAGAAATCGGACAATTTTAGAAAAAGCTCGAAACTTAGAGCACAGAAACGGCTTCAGAAACGCAACAGAAACAACAATCAGAGGTAGGAATCGTGTTAGTTACCTTGATACCTAGAAGTAGGGACGAACTGCACGAAGATTGGTCAAGATTTCGCGAAAATCTCTCCTCTCCCTCTCTCTCTACAATTCTCGGCCTTGATGGGTGGAAATGAAGAGGATTTCGCTTTTTCGCCTATTTATAGGCGGGCGAAATCGCGGGAAAATGAAAATTTCGCGATTCCGATTTTTGCAGCACGATCACCGTGGAATTCTAAGAGAGATTCTGGCGTCAGAATTCCAGAACTCAAAACAAATATCTAGGATTTGGGAAAAACGATATCGAAAAACTCAAAAGCGGTGTCGGTTAATCTGCCCCGAAAAACTACTTTTTGCTGTGATGCTCAGACGACAAAACTTCCAACAGAAGAAAGTTTCGAAATGTCGTTAGAAGTCCCGAATAGAAAAAGTCTTCATCCATTGCTAGAAAATAGGGTTTCGAAGCAAAGAAATTAGCGTCGGCGGACATCCGAAAAGTGAAACCTATCGTGCGTATAGTCCAGAGTTCCGAAATGAAACGCTGGTCGATGGAAAAATAAAGAGAATCTTTAAATTTTCCGAGAGTTCGAAATCTCACTCAAAACGTTGCTTTAAGAGCGAAATAGCCTATTCTGGACACGCTCGCCCTAAGGCAAGTGTGCAGACGACTCGCACTAACTCCGAAAACGACTACGCAACATTCCTCAAGCAATTCCTGAACTTTCTTCTTCATTAATCTTCCTCAAATATCAAACTCCTGTCACGCTTACACTGATTCTACGCGTGAGTCGGAAACTAGCTTGTTCTGAAAATCCAGGTCTTACAGTTGGTCCAGAGTAAGTGTAGGGAATAAGGGAAAGGTTTGGTTCAGGTGATGAGGAGTGGTTGCTGCTGGCAACTTCAGAGGGAGAGCCAATCTGCAGTGTCTGAGGTGCAGAGTTATTGGTCTCAGGATTTGGTTGAAGAGTTTCAGTCTCAGGATTCTGTGTGTTATCTGATGAATGGTTGGACACTGACTCATCATTCTCTTGAGGAGGAGAAGGATAATTAGGAGGAGGAGGAGGCATTGAGGATAGAGGAACTGCTTGGATGGGGAAATCAGGAGAAACCAGAGGTTCTGGCCTAGGTCCAGGGTAGCGGCGAGGACTAGGAACATTGATGAAATGCTCAGGGATTTCAGAGAGCATTTCTCTAGCAATTTGAAAGAATTGCCTAGAGGCTTCTGACTTGTTGGATGGAGAAGAAAATTGAACATTTATGGGAAAGGATACAAACGTAACAGGAGAGAGGTTGTCACGATCAAAAGGATGACGTGATTGTGGATTGGCAGTGATTTTATCAGAGTCTTGAGGTTCAGTAACTTGTGGTGCGGAGGTTTGTTGTTCAGAGGCTTGTGGTTCAGAAGTTTCTTAATGGTATGGAAGAATGATAGGTGTGGTGGAGGCAGAGGGTTTGTTGGCTTGAAGCATATTCCAGAGGGGTTCTTCCTCAATGGTAGGTTGAAAGAAGTAGTCTCTAGGGGGTGAAGGGTGAGAGGTTTGTTGATGAATTGGTGATGGTTTGGGATTGGTAGCATCAAGGGTTGCATCAAGCAAATTTAAATCATCATCAGAGAGAGCAGCAAACTTACTTGAAGCTCTTGCTGCAGATCTTGTGATTCTGATGGAGGGTGTAGGCCTAGCATGTTCCTGAGTAGTTTCCATGAGAACTACTTGAGGTGCAATCCTGACCTTCTTGGCCTTCTTCTTAGGCAGTGGAGCATCATCATCATTGTCATCACCATCAGAGGGATCCTTCTCCTCAGATGCTTCAACTTGCTTCCTCTTGGTCTTCTTCTTCTTTGGGGACTGAAAGTCCGGAGGCTCTGGGAGATTTCTGAAGAACTTGTTCGCATCAATCTCAAAGCCTTGCTGTTTCAGATCCTCAAGATAGTATCTGATTGCCTCTGGATCATCAGCCTTGGACCAAAGAGGATAGTCCTTTAGAGGAATCCTTTTCCTTGGCCTTGCTTCAGCAGTGCTGGATTCAGCTTTGGTTTCGATCATGCCCATTCTTTTCAAGGATGTGGCATTGAAAGTATCTCCAGCCATTATTTTGTGGCAGATTTTGGTGAAGCGGTGGTTTTGGACTTCTTGATGCACTCCTTCAGATAAGAAAAGATGAAGTAAGGCAGGCACACCTTCTTGTGGTCCTTGATGAAGAACAACAACACCTTCTGGGTGAAGTTGATGTAATCAGGAGAGCTTCCCTTTGGTCTTTGGTTGATGCAGTGCAGAAGAATCTTGTGCCAGATTCTCAAGTCAGGGTGAAGCTCTTTGGTCTTGCAGTCATTCTTTCCTGGCTTCCATGTAGAGTAGAGAGCCATGTTGACTTTCTCCTTGGTGTTTGTTGAGACCTTTGATTCTTGCAACTGGAACCTGTAGCCCTTGCTTGAATCTGGACCCAGAAGCCTTGCAATTGTCTTCTCAGTTATGATGATCCTTTTGCCCAGAATAAAGGATACTACTTGATGCTCATTGCAATCTGCGTGTTTCCAGAATTCCTTCACAAACTTATCATACACAGGACCACTGATCCTTTGAAAATACCCTTCCCAGCCTTGTGCTTGAATTTCAGGACGCAAGTCAAACCCATTTGCAGCAATGACATCAAAATCAAATCTCCATTCAGCAAGAACCTGGAGTTCTTCAGGAGCAAAGCAACAGGTGACCACACATTGTCTCTGAGAAAGTGGGACAACATCCTCAGCATCTTGCACTTCAGGTTGGGCACTTTCAGTCGAACGAGGACGCAGAACAGGACCCACTTGCCCTGTTGGAAGACCCACAACCATTCTGGGGAAAACTCTTCCATCGGCGGAATCAGACTTGTCACCGGAGTCAGCTCTTTCTTGATTCACCATTGTTAAGGATGAAGGTTTGGGTAGAAGAGAAAGGGTCGAAAGCGAGAGAGAATTGAAGAAGATAAGGGTTTTGCAAAAGCAAGAGAGAGAAATTAAAACCGAAAGTGATGGGAAACGTGTGTGCGTAGTGGTTTTAGAAGGTAACCGTTGTCGATTAAAAAGCAAGGTGAAATCAACGGTTAAAAATTAAAGACATCATTACGAACAAATAATACACATATCACACAGTGGAGAGAAGCACATCTACACTCATTACAACAGATTGTCAGCACGGGCACAAGGAACGATGTATCATAGCAACTGACACACGTTTACTGTCTCAGTTTCAGAGTAAGCACCAATGGGTACTAAACCTCTGATAGAGTTACCTTCTGAACTAGACATCTTCTGATAGAGAAGCATCGTAGCCAGAGGTTCTGATCCATCTTCAAGCTGGACAAAAAGTCCATATTCAGATTTTTCAGAATGAAATTAAATCTATCCTCTGCTAAGGGCTTTGTAAAGATATCTGCCCATTGATGGTCAGTATCAACAAACTTCAAGGGAAGTACGCCCTTCTGAACATAATCTATAATAAAATGATACTTTACCTCAATGTGTTTTTCCCTTGAATGTAAGATAGGATTCTTACTCAGTGAGATTGCAGGAGTGTTATCACAATAGATTGAGATGTTTCTCTCAAGGATTTGATAATCCTCTAGCTGATGTTTCATCCAGAGCATCTGAGTGCTGCAAATGGTTGCTGAGATATACTCTGCTTCTGCAGTGGATAGTGCAATGGTTGTTGCCTCTTGCTTGCCCATGAGACTAAGTTGCTTCCCAGAAATTGACAATTTCCAGAAGTACTTTTTCTCTCAGTTCTATCTCCAGCATAATCAGCATCACAATAACCTGAAAGCTTATACTCTGATGTTTTCTTATACATCAAGCCAAGGTTAGTGGTACCTTTCAGATATCTGAGAATTCTCTTAACAGCAGTTAAGTGAGTTTCTCTCGGATCTGATTGGAATCTAGCACACAAATGTACACTAAACAGAATATCTGGCCTAGATGCAGTTAAGTATAAGAGAGAACCTATCATTCCACGATAGAGCTTCTGACATACTTTCCCACTAGCATCTTCTTTCTCCAGAATGCATGTAGGATGCATAAGAGTCTTAGCAATTGTTGATTCTGTCATGTTGAACTTCTTCAGAAGTTCTCTTGTGTACTTGCTTTGATGAATAAAAGTTGCTTCTGGTTATTGATCAACTTGTATTCCCAAAAAGTACTTAAGTTCTCCCATTATGCTCATTTCGAATTCAGCCTGCATCATCTCAGAAAATTCTTTGCAGAGAGATGGATTAGCAGATCCTAATATAATATCATCAACATAATTTTCACAATTAAGATATCATCTTTGTAAGCTTTGAAAAAGAGAGTTGTATCTACTTTACCCCTTACAAACTTATTCTCCAGAAGGAATGAGCTTAATCTCTCATACCATGCTCTGGGAGCTTGCTTCAGACCATAGAGGGATTTCTTCAATTTGAAAACATGGTCAGGGTTCTTCTCATCTTCAAAGCCAGGAGGTCGGTGCACGTATACTTCGTCTGAGATGTATCCATTTAGGAAGGCACTCTTAACATCCATCTGATGAAGAATTATGTTGTGATTCACAGAGAATGAGATCAACAATCTGATAGCTTCCAATCTTGCTACTGGAGCAAAAGTTTCAGTGTAATCTATTCCTTCTTGCTGACTGTAGCCTTGAGCAACTAGCCTTGCTTTGTTTCTGACTACATCTCCTTTTTCATTTAGCTTGTTTTTGAAAACCCATTTAGTTCCAATGATGTGAACATCTTGAGGCTTCTTAACAAGGCTCCAAACATCATTCTTGGAGAATTGATTCAGTTCTTCCTCCATTGCCAGAATCCAGTCTTTGTCTTGAAGAGCTTCATCGATAGATTTTGGTTCAATTAAGGATACCAATCCCTTCAGACTTAGCAGAGTCTCTTCAGAGGGTCTGAATGCTGATCTGGTTCTGACTGGATCATCTTTGTTTCCCAGAATCAGTTCCTTAGGGTGAGAGGCAATAATTCTGCTCTTCTTCTGAAGCTGTGGATCAGAGGGACCAGCTTCTTATAGAGTAGCTTCCTCTGAAGCATCTTCCTCTAGTTCAGCTTCTTCTGGAGCTTTGCCTTTGTCAGAAACACTGATACTCATATCTGCAAACTTTTCAACTAGCTTTGACTGATCAGAGTCAAGCTTATCGTCAAATCTAACGTGAATAGATTCCTCAATAGTTTAAGCATCAGTATTATAAATTCTAAAGCCTTTAGAGCGATCAGAGTAACCTGAAGGTATGAAAAACGGTAGAAAGAGGGGGTTTGAATAACGTTTTCAGAATAAAACTTCCACCTTAAAGATTTTACCAAATCTTTCGAGAACAAAGTGCTTAAGATAAGAGATAGAAAAGCACACAAGGATTTTATCCTGGTTCACTTGATGAATCACTCAAGCTAATCCAGTCCACCCGTTAAGGTGATTTCTTCCTTCTTAGAATGAAGGCAATCCACTAATCAGGTAAATGTTACAACTGCACTTGAAACCTACAAGTGACTAACAATACACTGACTTAGCTCACACTAAGATTCACTCTCTTAGTCTTCTCTAGGATCCGATCAAACTTGATCTCCTAAAGGTAACTAAACAACTGTTTAAGAAAGAATGTTTACAAAGAATTTGCTTCTGAAAAGCTAATAGTAAACACAATGAATTCAGATGAAAGAATGCTTAGAAGGTTTGAATATAGCTTGCGCGTGTGTGATTCTTCCAACCGCATCTTTCAATCTTCAGCCTCTATTTATACTCCAAGGATTAAGGTTTGAACGCTGCATGGGAATGCTACCGTTGGAGGGCAGTTCTGGAAATTCCAGCTTCTGCTGTGGCTGAGAATGTTAGGTAGGTCGTCAGGATAGTACATTTGCTTTTGTACTTGGATAGTGACTTGACCTTTAAACCTAGTAGACTTCTGATCAGGGGAATGCTTCATGTTGGAACTTGTGAAGCTCGTTGATCAGAGTCAGAGGGAAGCAGAGATCCTCTGACCGTTGTATCTTCTGATTCTGAACTCAGAGGGAAGTACATGGTCTTCAGAGTCATCTTGCTTCTGGACATCAGAGTTTCCACTTTTCAGCTTCTGGATCTTCAGAGTCTTCTACACCATCAGAACATCTGAACCTTCAGAGTGTCTGGGTTGTCAGAACGTCTGGATCTTCAGAACTTCAAGTGACTGAGGCCATATCAGAGCTTGTATGACTTCAGATCTTCTGAAGCGTTTCTACTGTTCAGAATGAACATAGATGTTGCGAAAGCGTTGCTTGGGTCACTCTTTATGCATAGTGCTTCTGATTTGTGTGAGACAAAATTGAGGTCAGAGCCTGTAAATAGCACACTCAGAAAAACACGTTAGAGTACCATAATTGTTCATACTTAAATGTTAACTTGTAATCATCAAAACATAGAGTTGTACTACTCGATCAAAACTTGATCTTACAATCTCCCCCTTTTTGATGATGACAAAACCAAGTATTTTGATGAACAATTCTTAAACAATAAACTGAATTCACTCAGAGTTTAGAGATATAGAATTAGACTTATCCTGATGTGAATAGTTTATTTTGCTCATTTTGAATCCAAGTCACAGCTTGATTCTGAGCATAGCTCCCCCTGAATCTAAGACTTAATGAAAACGTTAGAAATGTCTAGATTCTGAGCTAAATAGTATAAGAGTTCAGAGTGAAGGCGCATGACATCGATGAAATAAAATAATCAGAGCGCATAAGTATTCAGAGTCAACAATAAGGGTATCAGAGTCAAATAGAATCACTTCATAAGAAGTGAAATGTATTCCTTGTATTTGCCCAGTGACACATCTATGGTCATAAATGTGGAACTCTTAAATTCTCCAAAAGAACAATAAATCACACTAACACAGCTTACACATCAAAAACTGGGTGTACTTCCCCTTTTTGTCATAAGCAAAAAGTATGGGGTGTGAAAAACTTAGCTTGAAGTGCAAGGTACTCCCCCTTAGAGAAGGTCTAAGTTTCAAAACGATGGAGAAATAAACGATGCATGAATGAGAGTTAAGCGAATTAAAGAAGGGAGTTAATGCAAAAGAAGAACGTTTACCACCGGCCACGGGAGTAAAGAGAAGCTTAGTTAACAAGGACTTAACCTCGAGAAACTGTAGGAGCAATAACTTCCAAGGAGAAAATGAAGCTTATATAAAGCGATTTAGAAGAGGGTAAGCTTCACAACTCGATCAATACCAATTAAGAGAAAATGGCATCATACAGAATGGCATTAGAAGAGCTCAGAAGGAAGGCCTTCGAGGAAGACATGTTCCTTAACATCCGGCACCCTGATGGTACACGAACGATACAGGAGCTGACGAAGACACTGCTTGACGAAAATCTTGGTCCAGAGATGGAGAAAGATCTGAATGAATTCCTCTGCTTCGTGGAGGAGATTCAGGAGCTTTGCCAGCTTGAGCTGAATCTGCTAGAAGAGAAGGAAGCTGTTGAAAAGAGACTCAAGACGACAGAAGATAGTCTGGAGAGGGATGAGCTGAACATCAAACTCAACAACATAGAGTATTCATTGGATCGTCTGGAGAAGGAGAGGGTAGAGCAGCGCCAAGAATGCAGAAGAATGAGGAAGGATCCTCCATTCTAGATATAGGGAATAAAATGTATGATGTAATAAACATGAATTATCATGAATAAAAAAAAATTTTGCAAACACAATGTCATATATATATATGCAATGATAAACGACGAGTAAGCAAAACATAAATAATGCAAATAAAATAAAAGTAAAATAAGTTAAGAAAGAAAAAACGAAAGAAATCCTAAAACTAGGGCTTGTCAGAGCGACGCAGAAGTTCTTGAATAGCTTGCTTCATTTCCAGCAGCAGAGTCTCATGAGAATTGAGACGTTGTTCCATGATGTCAAGTCTGGAAGAACTTTGCTGTGTAGAGGTAGAGGGAACATTCTGAGCAGAGTGAGGAGCTTGAGTGGAATCAGAAGCAGCATGAGTGAAAAGCACTGGTGCAAGAGCTTGGCATCTGAGAGCTTCAGCTTCAGCTTGTAGTCTCTCAGCTTCTAATCTAGCATTTTCAGCTTGCGCAGCCTCTTGACGTGCAGCTTCTTCTGCTTGTTCTTTCTTTCTTCTGGCTTCCTCAACAGCTTCAAGTAGCTTAGTTCTTTGTTGTTGTTCATGCAGAGCCACTCTTCTGTTAAACCGCTGCCTAGCAGCCTCAATCCTCTGATCCCTTTCTGTAGTGAGATGACTCATCATAACAGGAACTTGAGCAACTAACCAAGTACTCAGACGATTCCATTCTTCAACAACAGAGTCAGAGTTCTCACTAAGGTCAGTGTGACCTTGCACATTGCGAATCATCAGTGAAGCTTCATGATTAAAAACACTGATGCACTCAGAGAGAGAGTTTGGCCTGAGGTAGGTATAGGGAACAATGGAGATATTGGTTTCAGGAGAGGTGGGGTGGTTGCTGCTATTTGCCTCAGAGGCACCTTGAGGAGAACCAACATCGAAAGTATGGACATTTGAAGTGTGGGTCTCAAGGTTTGGTTCAGAGGTTTCAACCTGAGGGTGTGGTGATCTAACCGAAGAGTGGTTAGACACTGAGTTTTCTGGTTCTGGTTGAATGGGTTCTTGTTGAACTTGGTCTGGTTGAACTTGTTGGGCTAAAGGGTTTGCTTCATGCAAGGGGTCAGCCTGGATAGGATGATCTGGGTCAATTAGACGTTCTGGTCTAGGTCCAAGGTATCTCATAGGGCTAGGTACTGTGTGGTAGTACTCTGGAATGACAGACTCTTTTTCTTTCCTAACTTCGTGAAATTTACGAATTGATTCAGAGTTGTTGGAGGGTGAGGAGTCAGCAACATTGGTAGGAAATGATACAGGAGTATAAGGAGTTGAAGAATTTGTATCAGTTGTTCTAAGAGCAGGACGTTCTGATGCTCTGGGGACAGAGTGATCAGAAGGTCTGGGTTCAGGTTCTGGTTGTTCAAGAATGATGGTTTCAGAGGTAAGTGAGTTATATTGAATGGTAATGGGTGAGGTTGGTTCAGAGGGTCTAGGAGTCTGAAGCATGTTCCAAAGAGGTGCTTCTTGTTGGGAACGTTGGAAAAATGAAGATCTAGGTGAATTTGGTGGGGAAGTGGTTTGATCAGCTGGTTGAGACTCTGGGATAGGAGTGAGTTGGGTGGCAGTGCGGTTAAGGAGTGTAGAGATGGGGAATGCACCAAGTGAATTTAAATCATCATCAGATTCAGTAACAGCAGACTTACTTGATGATCGCACGGCAGACCGAGTAACTCTGGCAGAAGTTTCCATTCTGATTACTTGAGCAGTTGGTTCCACACGAGTTGGCTTTTCCACAATCCTCACTTGCTTCTTTTTCTTCTTTGGAGGAGGAGCATCACCATCATCACCATCAGATGGGGCATCTGGTTTGGTGGGTTCCTCGTGCTTCCTCTTAGATTTGTCAGCTTTCTTCTTCTTCTTCTGATCATCAGACTCTTCAAAGGATTCCTCCAAGACCATTTTTCTCTGAACTTTCCTCTTGGGAGGAGAGTCAAACTCTGGAGCTGGTGGCAATTGTCTGAAGAACTCGTCCACATCTATCTCATACCCTTGTTTCTTCAGATCGTCAATGTAGCACAAAATAGCTTTAGGGTTATCTGCTTGGGACCACAGAGGGTAATCATTCAGAGGCACCCTTCTTTGTCTTACTTCATCAGAAGTATCTTCATGAGCAGGAGCAACCTTCTTCTTGATCAATCCCATCTTCTTCAAAGATGTGGATGTGAAGACATCACTAACAATTGTTGACAGATACTCTGTGCATCCTGTCTTGATCAGATATTCTATGAATTTGCTCTCAATGAAGAGATCTGAAAGCAGTCTCCCAAAAGGGATGTACTTGATAGCAGACTTGATGGAGGCAGTGGTTCTGGATTTCCTGATACACTCTTTCAGGTAAGAGAACAGGAAGAAAGGAAGGCAGATCTTTCTATGATCCTGAATGAAGAACAACATCGCCTTCTGACAGAAGTTGATGTAATCAGGAAAGCTTCCCTTTGGCCTCTGGTTGATGCAGTGAAGCAGAATCTTGTGCCAGATCCTTAGCTTGGGATGAAGATCCACCACTTTGTAGTCGCTCTTGCCAGGTTTGTATGTTGTGTAAAGAGCCTTGTTTGTTTCATCCTTGGCTCTGGGTTTCACCTTTGATTTCGTCAGTTGGAATCTATACCCAGTTCCAGTGTGTGCACCCAGAAGATCAACAATAGACTTCTCAGTGATGATTATCCTCCTTCTAGCAATGTAGGAAACCACTTATGTGTCATCGCAGTCGGCATGCTTCCAGAATTCCTTGACCAATTTGTCATAGATTGGACCTCGAAGCCTGTTGAAGTATTCTTCCCAGCCTTGAACATGAACTTCAGGACGAAGATCATACCCATTAGCAGCTATATTATCCAGGTCGAATCTCCATTCAGCAAGAACCTGGAGTTCTTCAGGAGCAAAGACGCAGTGAACGGCACAACCCCGTTCTGCAATTGGAATCATCTTCTCTTGAGCTTGCCCTTGACCTTGAGTTACAGGACCCGATTGACCTGTAGCTTGGCATACTACCATAGTAGGAAATCTGGTTGCATCTGCAGTTTCACGTCTGTTGGGTCTAACCATCTTGAAGGCGGTTGAAGGTTTTGGGTAGATAGGAGAAGGATGAATAGAGAGAGAGAGAGATCGTGGAGATAAGGTCTTGAAAAACTGAAGAGAGAGAAGGTAAAACCGTAAGTGTAGGAGAACGTGTGTGTATAGTGGGTTTTTGAAAAATAACCGTTGTTGATCAAAAAGCAAATTAAAATCAACGGTTAAAAATTAAAGACATAATAGTAACAGTTAATACACATATCACACGCAGGAGAGAAGCACATCAACACTCATTACGACAGACTGTCAGCACGGGCACAAGGAACTATGTATCAGAGAAACTGACACACGTTTACTGTCTCAGCTTCAGAGTCAGCACCAATGGGTACATAAACTTTGATAGAGTTATGTTGGTAAATCCGCAAGTGTACGAATCCACCTGGTTTTAAATATCGAACCACAGGGATTGTGAGTGAATAGATTCGGTTCAAGCTTTGAGTTTGAAGGTTTGTTTATTGAGGCAAACATATGTCGAAGTAGTAATAAGGAAAAAGAAAATATAAATTCAGAAATGAAACAGAGAAGGAAAGGAAAGAGTGATTTACTTTGGGTTCTTGCTCAACTAATCAATTCAAGCACATCATTCTAAGCACATGTTCTCATGAATCTCTCCTTGATGTTATAGCCTAATCAACTACCTATCGATGCCTCGCATAGATAATTCTTTTAAACCAAAAGATAAGCCCAATTCCTTGTGTACTTAAACATTTGTTTGAAGCATAAAGATTGTAAAGTTCAGGCCAACAAACCCCAACCCTTCCTCTATTCCTAGTAGCAAGTATAGAAGAGGTAATCCCATAACAAGTCCCTAATCTATAACAAACTTCCGTTCTATTATAGAAAAGCATAAAGCTAGCACATGTTCTAACTTGAAACATAAAGCATGGATATGGGATTCAAGGAAAGAAGAAGAACATGTGGGAAAGAACTTAAGATTATAACTTAAAAGGAAAAGTCTTACAAGAAAACCAAAGTAAAAGAAGAGAGATTAGCCAAGCCATGCTTGGCTAAGAACCTGAATTACAAGCTTGGAAGCCCTCTCTCACTCTCCTAGATGATCCTCTACCTCTGAATTTTACAAAGTATCAAAAGATATCAAAAATTTCAAGAGAAAATGAATAAAATCCTATTTATAGGCAAAAATCACGAGTTTGGGCTGTTCCGGGCGCTCAGGCGCCAATTCAGAGCGCCTGAGCGCCAATTCCATGCTGAAAAAGTGCCTCTGGAAGGTAATTGGCGCCTAGGCGCCAATTCAGAGCACCTGAGCGCCAATTCCAGAGCGCGTGAGCGCCAATTC
The DNA here is from genome assembly GCF_012489685.1 of Lotus japonicus. NCBI lineage: Eukaryota > Viridiplantae > Streptophyta > Magnoliopsida > Fabales > Fabaceae > Lotus > Lotus japonicus. The sequence goes on from NC_080044.1 coordinate 30,700,868, forward strand.
AGAGCGCCTAGGCGCCAATTCCGATTTCTGGAACAGGGCAATTGGCGCCTAGGCGCCAATGGAGCATGCCTAGGCGCTCAGACTCGCTGGAAAGTCCCTTGATCTTCATTTTAACTCCTCTTTATGCCTCTTTAAGCCTCCCTTCAATTCACCAAGCTTCTTGACCTTCCTTCTTCTTTAGTTTCAGACCTGATTACTCTCATGAAAGCTCAAGGAAAAATATCAAGAATACCAACCATTTAATTGCACAAGGGACTCAAAACTAATGACAATTAACAAAAGACTCAAAACTATACTAAAATGCAACTAAAGTCCTTATAAAACTACATAAGTACTAAACTAATGCAAATGCACAAATAAAAGTAAAAATGCATGAGAATGCATGAAACACTACACGAGACACAAGAAAAAGACTCAAAACCTACAAGGAAAAACCCTAAAAACATCATATAAACCCGGGTCATCACACCACTATACTCAACGACAGCTCGCCCTCGAGCGTCACTAAGATTAGCTTGCCCTTAAGCACAAAGAATTGCTCCCAACACACATGCCAAAAGAAGGATACATTTTTAGAATACCGGGGGATCAAGTAAATGTAGTTAGTTCCAAGATAAAGATTCAACAATCAACTTCATGTAACTCTTAGACAAAGAAGAATTAGAGTCCACTATGAGAAGCATTTAGAGCTAACATCCTAGCATGAGACAATTGTTTAGTGCACTGAGCACAAAAGCAAGTTCATAGGTTCTGAGAATCATTCACTCAAGAGCAACTAAAGTTGACAATGCATTATTCAATGAGACTTCAAAAGGGTTGTAATGTTGGCTAGGTAAAGCACAAGGTAGGTGGTCCCTAAGGAAGATTAAGGCTGCACAAAATTTGAGTGTGGTCCAATTTGGAATTCCGGAGCTTTCAAGCTATTGATACTTAGCACTCAAGTCTCTTAACCCCTTTTTGTTTCATATTTTTTCTTTTTTTTTTTGGAACTCCACCACACCATGGAGTTCATTTTCTCTTTTGACTTTTTTCAATTTTTTTTTCTTTGGGGCAAGAGACAATTGCACTTTTTATAAACTAGCTCCATCAAGAGTTAAGAACCACAACTCCCCATTGAATCCTCCAAACAACCAGCCCATTAAACATAGATACCAAGGAAATCTCCATAAGGCTCAAAAGGGTCAACTAGGGACAAAGATGTTATAAAACAATTTCTGAAGTACAAGAAAACCTACCAGTCTCAAGAATGCAAGTCTCCTAAAGCTACACTCAAGGACGCATGAAATGAAACACAGAACCAAGAAGTGCAAGTGAGTCAGGATCCTCCAGGGAAATTATATAGTGAAGGGTCAAAGATGGACCCTTGTGGACTCACATCAACTCTATCCTCAAGATAACACTTAGAAGACCGAAGTCTCTCCCTCTCTTTCCCAAACATACAATCACTCCCCAAAAGAAAGCACAAAGTATCCACTTAAAAATATTTTCAAAACCAGCATCACGTGAGTGAGCAAGACTTGGGAACATGTCATTTGAGTATGAGGAATAAAGACCAAGGTATAAAAGACTCTATATAACAATGCATGATAAAATTGGATAAACAAAATCTATAAAAGAAAAATATGCAAAAATGCATGGACTAAAACTCAGGGTAAGAAAAGAACCTCCTTCAAAGTGATTATGTGCCTCCAAGTGTGTATCCTTTTTATTTCCTGAAACACTAAACATAAAACGTAAAACAGCAAAAGGAGATCCTAAGTATCAACTTATCAACTCATGACCAATGAACCTAATTAAAATTAAATTCACTAGCTGATTCACTCTAGGTCAGGTTCATGGAATTCCAAACCTCAAATCATGTTATAATTGATCAAGTCACAACAAGCACTAAGAACAAGAACGAATCAGTTAAATTGATACATAGGAACAAAACAGAAAAAAAAAACATGGGTTGTCTCCCATTCAGCCCTAAGTTATAGTCTTAGGTAGACTAAACTTCAAACTCGTAACTCAAACCAAAAATCACAAACAATCCCCGGCAACGGCGCCAAAAACTTGTTGGTAAATCCGCAAGTGTACGAATCCACCCGGTTTTAAATATCGAACCACAGGGATTGTGAGTGAATAGATTCGGTTCAAGCTTTGAGTTTGAAGGTTTGTTTATTGAGGCAAACATATGTCGAAGTAGTAATAAGGAAAAAGAAAATATAAATTCAGAAATGAAACAGAGAAGGAAAGGAAAGAGTGATTTACTTTGGGTTCTTGCTCAACTAATCAATTCAAGCACATCATTCTAAGCACATGTTCTCATGAATCTCTCCTTGATGTTATAGCCTAAGCAACTACCTATCGATGCCTCGCATAGATAATTCTTTCAAACCAAAAGATAAGCCCAATTCCTTGTGTACTTAAACATTTGTTTGAAGCATAAAGATTGTAAAGTTCAGGCCAACAAACCCCAACCCTTCCTCTATTCCTAGTAGCAAGTATAGAAGAGGTAATCCCATAACAAGTCCCTAATCTATAACAAACTTCCGTTCTATTATAGAAAAGCATAAAGCTAGCACATGTTCTAACTTTAAACATAAAGCATGGATATGGGATTCAAGGAAAGAAGAAGAACATGTGGGAAAGAACTTAAGATTATAACTTAAAAGGAAAAGTCTTACAAGAAAACCAAAGTAAAAGAAGAGAGATTAGCCAAGCATGGCTCTTGCCATGCTTGGCTAAGAACCTGAATTACAAGCTTGGAAGCCCTCTCTCACTCTCCTAGATGATCCTCTACCTCTGAATTTTACAAAGTATCAAAAGATATCAAAAATTTCAAGAGAAAATGACTAAAATCCTATTTATAGGCAAAAATCACGAGTTTGGGCTGTTCCGGGCGCTCAGGCGCCAATTCAGAGCGCTTGAGCGCCAATTCCATGCTGAAAAAGTGCCTCTGGAAGGTAATTGGCGCCTAGGCGCCAATTCAGAACGCCTGAGCGCCAATTCCAGAGCGCCTGAGCGCCAATTCAGAGCGCCTAGGCGCCAATTCCAATTTCTAGAACAGGGCAATTGGCGCCGAGGCGCCAATGGAGCATGCCTAGGCGCTCAGACTCGCTGGAAAGTCCCTTGATCTTCATTTTAACTCCTCTTTATGCCTCTTTAAGCCTCCCTTCAATTCACCAAGCTTCTTGACCTTCCTTCTTCTTTAGTTTCAGACCTGATTACTCTCATCAAAGCTCAAGGAAAAATATCAAGAATACCAACCATTTAATTGCACAAGGGACTCAAAACTAATGACAATTAACAAAAGACTCAAAACTATACTAAAATGCAACTAAAGTCCTTATAAAACTACATAATTACTATACTAATGCAAATGCACAAATAAAAGTAAAAATGCATGAGAATGCATGAAACACTACACGAGACACAAGAAAAAGACTCAAAACCTACAAGGAAAAACCCTAAAAACATCATATAAACCCGGGTCATCAAGTTACCTTCTGAACTAGACATCTTCTGATAAAGAAGCATCATAGTCAGAGGTTCTGGTCCATCTTCATGCTGGACAAAAGTCCATATTCAGATTTTTCAGAATGAAATTAAATCTATCTTCTGCTAAGGGCTTTGTAAAGATATCTGCCCATTGATGGTCAGTATCAACAAACTTCAGAAGAAGTACGCCCTTCTGTACATAATCTCTAATAAAATGATACTTTACCTCAATGTGCTTTGCCCTTGAATGTAAGATAGGATTCTTACTCAATGAAATTGCAGCAGTGTTATCACAATAGATTGGGATATTGCTCTCAAGGATTTGATAATCCTCCAGCTGATGTTTCATCCAGAGCATCTGAGTGCTGCATGTTGCTGCTGAGATATATTCTGCCTCTGCAGTAGATAGTGCAATGGTTGATTGCCTCTTGCTTGCCCATGAGACTAAGTTGCTTCCCAGAAATTGACAATTTCCATAAGTGCTTTTTCTCTCTGTTCTATCTCCAACATAATCAGCATCACGATAACCTGAAAGCTTATACTCTGATGTTTTCTTATACATCAAGCCAAGGTTAGTGGTACCTTTCAAATACCTTAGGATCCTCTTAACAGCAGTTAAGTGGGTTTCCCTTGGATCTGATTGGAAACGAGCACATAAATGAACACTAAACAGTATATCAGGCCTAGATGCAGTTAAGTATAGAAGTGATCCTATCATACCACGATAGAGCTTTTGACAAACTTTACCACTTGCATCTTCTTTCTCCAGAATGCATGTAGGATGCATTGGAGTCTTGGCAACTGTAGATTCCAGCATATTGAACTTCTTTTGAAGTTCTTTAGTGTACTTGCTCTGATGGATATATGTTCCTTCTGGTGTTTGATCAACTTGTATTCCCAGAAAGTACTTGAGTTCTCCCATCATACTCATCTCAAATTCAGCCTGCATCATCTCAGAAAATTCTTTGCATAGAGATTGATTAGCAGAACCAAATATAATATCATCAACATAAATTTACACAATTAAGATATCATCTTTGTACGTTTTGCAAAAGAGAGTTGTATCTACTTTACCCCTTACAAACTCATTTTCCATAAGGAATGAGCTGAGTCTCTCATACCATGCTCTGGGAGCTTGCTGCAGACCATAGAGAGATTTCTTCAGCTTGAAGACATGGTCTGGGTTCTTCTCATCTTCAAAACCTGGGGTTGATGAACGTAGACTTCCTCTGATATGTATCCATTTAGGACGGCACTCTTAACATCCATCTGATGTAGAATTATGTTGTGATTTACTGAGAAGGAGATCAGCAGTCTGATTGCTTCTAGTCTTGCTACTGGAGCAAATGTTTCTGTGTAGTCTATTCCTTCCTGCTGACTGTAGCCTTGGGCAACTAGCCTTGCCTTGTTTCTGACTACATCACCTTTCTCATTCAACTTGTTTCTGAACACCCATTTTGTTCCAATTACATGGACACTTTGAGGCTTCTTCACTAGGCTCCAAACATCATTCTTGGAAAATTGATTCAATTCTTCTTCCATGGCCAGAATCCAGTCCTTGTCCTGAAGAGCTTCATCAATTGACTTTGGTTCAATTAAGGACACCAATCCTTTCAGACTAAGCAGGGTCTCTTCAGAGGGTCTGAAGGCTGATCTGGTTCTGACTGGTTCATCTTTGTTGCCCAGAATCAATTCCTTAGGATGAGCTGCAGTGATTCTGCTCTTCTTCTGAGATTGTGAATCAGAGGGACCAGCTTCTTCTGGTTCATCTTCCTCTGGCTCAGCTTCCTCTGGAGCTTTGCCTTTGTCAGAAACACTTATACTTAAATCTGCAAATTTCTCAACTAGCTTTGACTGGTCAGAGTCAAGCTTATCGTCAAATCTAACATGAATAGATTCTTCAATTGTTTTAGCATCAGTATTATAGAATCTGAAACCTTTAGATCTTTCAGAGTAACCAAGTAATAGACATTTAGACGTTTTAGCATCAAACTTATGCAATCTATCCTTAGTAACACAACCAAAAGGATGAAAGTAAGAAATGTTGGGTTTTATATTCTTCCACAATTCATAAGGAGTCTTATTCAGAATTGGTCTCACAGAGATTCTATTCTGAATGTAACACGTTGTGTTTACTGCCTCTGCCCAAAAGTGCTTAGCCATGCTAGTTTCTTGGAGCATGGTTCTAGCCATCTCCTGAAGAGTTCTATTCTTCATCTCAACAACACGATTTTGTTGAGGAGTTCTGGGACAAGAGAAATCATGTGCAATTCCATAGGAATCAAACAGACTCTCTAACTTGTCATTCTCAAACTCTCCACCATGGTCACTTCTGACACGCACAATCCTACAAGCCTTCTCGTTTTGCACTTGTGCTATGAAGGTAGAGAACACAGCATGAGACTCATCCTTGCGGGTTAGAAATTTTACCCATGTCCAGAGGCTATAGTCGTCAACAATGACCATCCCATATCTCTTGCCACCTATAGACTCAGTTTTCACTGGTCCAAACAGGTCGATATGCAGAAGTTCCAACGACCTTGAGGTTGAGACAACATTCTTTGCCTTGAAAGGGTCTTTTGTGAATTTGCCTTTCTGACATGCTTCACAAAGAGCGTCTGAAGAGAACTTCAGAGTGGGTAAGCCCCTGACAAGGTTTAGCTTACTCAGCTGAGAAATCTTTCTCATACTGGCATGCCCTAACCGTCTATGCCATACCCATTGCTCTTCATTAACAGACAGAAGGCACTTCACATTCTGAGCCTCCAACTCAGATAATCTGATCTTATAAATGTTGTTCTTCCTCTTGCTGTTAAACAGAACAGAGCCATCGATCTGACTTATAGCCCGGCAGGACTTTTGATTGAAGATAACATCATAACCCTTGTCAGCTAATTGACTTATAGACAATAAGTTATGAGTTAAACCGTCTACCAATAAAACATTGTCAATGCATGGACTACTATCTACACAAATAGTACCAGTACCAACAATTTTACCCTTTTCGTTGCCACCAAAGCCAACTTCGCCTCCAGGCTTAAGTTTTAGCTCTTGGAACATACGCCTTTCTCCCGTCATGTGAAGCGAGCATCCACTGTCCAGATACCATGATTGGTGTTTCAGTGGAGCTATCAAGGATATCTGCAACATAGATAATCTTATCCTTAGGTACCCACTTTCTGGGTCCTCTCTTGTTAGTTACCCCAGATGTTCTGATCACCTTGGGTTTCTCAACATGGTAATGTAAAGGAATTTTTGCATGATATTTAGACATGGAGAAAGATCCCTTTTTAAGAGGAGGTTTAGCAACTTCAGCGGGTAAAGGATCAGGCAATATGGTACCAGAGGGAACAAAGCATTCATACGAAGATTTAGCTTTAGGCATAGAAGGCTCATTTCTAATTGGTTTAGAATAGCCAATGTCATGCATTCCATTTCTGCTTACGCCAAAGATCATTGAAGCCATTAAGCTTCTGTCTACGCTTTTAGCCAGGAATCTTTGAAAAGATTTTTCATACTTAGATTCATGCTTACTATCAGAGGCATCGCAGGCAATAACTTCTTCTAACTTAGCAATTTGATTCTTAAGCACAGAGTTAGAATTCACTAAAGCATGGTTATCATTTTTCAAATCAGAAATGATTTTCTCATGTTCAGAAGGAGTCTTAGAAACAGCAGATAAGTCCTTTTTCAACTTTATATGCTTCGACAATAAAGAGTTATACTTATTCATGATATCTGACAAAGCATGTTTCAGTTCAGAGGTTGAGAAAGAAGCGAATATCTCATTTTCATCGTCTGAGTTAGGATCTCCTTCTGATTCTGAGTCGGAGTCAACAGCATCCTTTGACTCTGCTCCTTTGTCTTTGACAATAGCCACGAGTCCTTGGACTTCACCATCAGAGTCAACATCCTCTGACTCTGATTCGTCAAAAGTCACCATCAGACTTTTCTTGGTCTTGAAGTGCTTCGTTGGCCTCTTGTCCTTCTTCAACTTTGGACAGTCACTTTTGTAGTGCCCTGATTCTTTGCACTCAAAGCATGTGACTTCCTTAATTGAGGACTTCTTCTGGCCTGAGGATTCAGACTTTCCTTTGGCCTTTCCAGAGCCTCTGTACTTGCTTTGCTTGTGCTTCCAGATACGGTTGAGCCTTTTTGAAATCAGAGTCAACTCATCTTCATCAAAATCTTCTGATGGTTCTTCAGATTCTTCTGCTTCAGCTTGGAGAGCTTTTGAATTCTCAGCTTTAGCCTTCTCAGATTTGGATTTCAAGGCTATTGACTTCTTCCTCAGATCTTGCATCTCTGAGCGCTTCAGCTCATGACACTTCAGTATGCTGATGAGTTCTTCTAAACTCATACGCTCAACATCTCTCGTAAGCTCTATTGAAGTCACCAAGGGAATCTAGCTTTCAGGAAGACTTCTGATGACCCTTATGACATGATCTTTTGTTGTGTAGCTCTTGTTGAGAGGTCGTATTCCAGCTACAAGCAACTGAAATCTGGAAAACATTTCTTCAATGGACTCATTTGGCTCCATTATGAAGGATTCATACTTTTGGATCAAAGACAACGCCTTTGATTCTTTGACTTTCTTGTTTCCTTCATGAGACATCTTCAGGGATTCAAAGATGCCCTTAGCATACTCACGATCTGTAATCTTCTGGTACACTTCATAAGAGATAGCACTTAGAAGAATTGCTCTAGCTTTGTGATGTTGTGAGTAAAGCTTCTTTTGATCTGCAATCATCTCTGACCTTGGGATCTTCTTGCCTTCTGCATCAACTAGACACTCATAGCCATCCACAATAATATCCCAGAGATCTGCATCGAACCCCAGAAAGAAACTTTCAATTCTATCTTTCCAATATTCGAACCTTTGACCGTCGAACATGGGAGGCTTTGCATTGTAACCATCTTTTTGCGTTTCACTGGTGGTAGCCATTGTTTTTCACACCGGCCCGGATCACTGAACACTGTTAGGTGTGGTAATCAGAACTTGTGCTCTGATACCAATTGAAGGTATGAAAAACGGTAGAAAGGGGGGGTTTGAATAACGTTTTCAGAATAAAACTTCCACCTTAAAGATTTTAACAAATCTTTCGAGAACAAAGTGCTTAAGATAAGAGATAGAAAAGCACACAAGGATTTTATCCTGGTTCACTTGATGAATCACTCAAGCTAATCCAGTCCACCCGTTAAGGTGATTTCTTCCTTCTTAGAATGAAGGCAATCCACTAATCAGGTAAATGTTACAATTGCACTTGAAACCTACAAGTGACTAACAATACACTGACTTAGCTCACACTAAGATTCACTCTCTTAGTCTTCTCTAGGATCCGATCAAACTTGATCTCCTAAAGGTAACTAAACAACTGTTTAAGAAAGAACGTTTACAAAGAATTTGCTTCTGAAAAGCTAATAGTAAACACAATGAATTCAGATGAAAGAATGCTTAGAAGGTTTGAATATAGCTTGCGCGTGTGTGATTCTTCCAACCGCATCTTTCAATCTTTAGCCTCTATTTATACTCCAAGGATTAGGGTTTGAACGCTGCATGGGAATGCTACCGTTGGAGGGCAGTTCTGGAAATTCCAGCTTCTGCTGTGGCTGAGAATGTTAGGTAGGTCGTCAGGATAGTACATTTGCTTTTGTACTTGGATAGTGACTTGACCTTTAAACCTAGTAGACTTCTGATCAGGGGAATGCTTCATGTTGGAACTTGTGAAGCTCGTTGATCGGAGTCAGAGGGAAGCAGAGATCCTCTGACCGTTGTATCTTCTGATTCTGAACTCAGAGGGAAGTACATGGTCTTCAGAGTCATCTTGCTTCTGGACATCAGAGTTTCCACTTTTCAGCTTCTGGATCTTCAGAGTCTTCTACACCATCAGAACATCTGAACCTTCAGAGTGTCTGGGTTGTCAGAACGTCTGGATCTTCAGAACTTCAAGTGACTGAGTCCATATCAGAGCTTGTATGACTTCAGATCTTCTGAAGTGTTTCTACTGTTCAGAGTGAACATAGATGTTGCGAAAGCGTTGCTTGGGTCACTCTTTATGCATAGTGCTTCTGATTTGTGTGAGACAAAATTGAGGTCAAAGCCTGTAAATAGCACACTCAGAAAAACACGTTAGAGTACCATAATTGTTCATACTTAAATGTTAACTTGTAATCATCAAAACATAGAGTTGTACTACTCGATCAAAACTTGATCTTACATAACCAAGTAATAGACATTTAAAATATTTGGAATCAAACTTATGCAATCTATCCTTAGTATTCAGAGCATAGCAAACACAACCAAATGGATGAAAATAAGAAATGTTGGGTTTTATGTTCTTCCACAGTTCATATGGAGTCTTATTCAGAATAGGTCTGATTGAGATCCGATTCTAAATGTAACATGCTGTGTTTACTGCCTCTGCCCAAAAGTGCTTAGCCATGCCAGTTTCTTGAAGCATGGTTCTAGCCATCTCTTGAAGAGTTATGTTCTTCCTCTCAACAACCCCATTTTGTCGAGGAGTTCTAGGACAAGAGAAATCATGTGCAATTCCATAGGAATCAAACAGACTCTCAAACTGTTCATTCTCAAACTCTCCACCGTGATCACTTCTGACACGCACAATCCTACAAGCCTTCTCGTTTTGCACTTGGGCTATGAAGGTAGAGAACACAGAATGAGACTCATCCTTGCGGGATAGAAACTTTACCCATGTTCAGCGGCTATAGTCATCAACGATAACCATCCCATATCGTTTACCACCTATAGACTCAGTTTTCACTGGTCCAAAAAGGTCGACATGCAGAAGTTCCAACGGCCTTGAGGTGGAAACAACATTCTTAGCCTTAAACGGGACTTTGGTAAATTTGCCCTTCTGACATGCTTCACAAAGAGCGTCTGAAGCGAACTTCTGAGTGGGTAAGCCCCTGACAAGGTCAAGCTTACTCAGCTGAGAAATGTTTCTCATACTGGCATGCCCTAACCGTCTATGTCATACCCATTGCTCTTCATTAACAGAAAGAAGACACTTCACCTTCTGAGTTTCCAACTCAGACAATCTGATCTTATAGGTGTTGTTCCACCTCTTGCTGTTAAACAGAACAGAGCCATCGATCTGACTTACAACCCGGCAGGACTTTTGATTGAAGATAATATCATAACCCTTGTCAACTAATTGACTTATAGACAATAAATTATGATTTAAGCCATCTACCAACAGAACATTATCAATGCATGGACTATTATCTACACCAATAGTACCAGAACCAACAATTTTACCCTTCTCATTTCCTCCAAAGCCAACTTCGCCTCCAGGCTTAAGTTTTAGCTCTTGGAACATACGCCTTTCTCCCGTCATGTGACGTAAGCATCCGCTGTCCAGATACCATGATTGGTGTTTCAGTGAAGCGATCAAGGATATCTGCAACATAGATAATCTTATCCTTAGGTACCCATCTTCTGGGTCCTTTCTTGTTAGTTACCCTAGAGGTTCTGATATCCTTGGGTTTCTCGACATGATAATGTAAAGGAATTTTAGCATGATATTTGTGCATAGAGAAGGTTCCCTTTGAAAGGATTTTTCATATTTAGATTCATTCTTTATATCAGAGGCATCACTAGCAATAACTTCTTCTAACTTAGTAATTTGGTTCTTAAGCACAGAGTTAGAGTTTACTAAAGCATGATTGTTTTCTTTAAGCTCAGAAATAATTTTATCATGTTCAGTAGAAATTTTGGTGATAGTAGAAAATTCCTTTTTAAACCTTTTATGCTTAGTCAATAGAGAGTTATATCTATCCATGATATCAGACAAAGCACATTTAAGTTCAGAGGTTGAGAAGGAAGCAAATACCTCATTTTCATCATCAGAGTTTATGTCTTCCTCTGATGCAGATTCAGTGTTAGTTGTTTCTTTTGACTCTTCTTGCTTGTCCTTGACAATGGCCATAAGTCCTTCCACAACTTCTCTGTCAGAGTCAACATCTTCTGACTCTGATTCATCAAAGGTCACCATCAGACCTTTCTTTGCCTTGAAATGCTTCTTTGGCTTCTTGTCCTTTTTCAGCTTTGGACAATCATTTTTGTAGTGCCCTGGTTCCTTGCATTCAAAGCATGTGACTTCCTTTGATGAAGACTTCTTCTGACCAGGTGAAGATTCATACTTTCCTTTAGCCTTTCCAGAGCCTTTGAACTTGCTCTGCCTGTGCTTCCAGAGGCGGTTGAGCCTTCTAGAGATCAGAGTCAACTCATCCTCATCAAATCTTTAGATGCTTCTTCAGATTCTTCTGCTTCTGCTTGAAGAGCCTTAGCCTTTTCAGATTTGGATTTCAAGGCGATAGACTTCTTCTTCTGATCTTGATGTTCAGCACGCTTCAGTTCATGGCACTTCAGTATGCTTATGAGTTCTTCCAGACTCATCTGATTAACATCTCTTGTAAGCTCCAAGGAAGTTATCAAAGGCATCCAGCTTTTAGGAAGACCTCTAAGAATCCTTATGACATGATCAGCAGTTGTGTAGCTCTTGTTGAGGGGTCTAATTCCAGCAATGAGTAACTGAAATCTGGAGAACATGTCCTCAATGGACTCACTGGCTTCCATTTGGAAGGATTCATACTTTCTGATCAAGGACAATGCCTTTGACTCCTTCACCTTCTTGTTTCCTTCATGGGTCATCTTCAAGGAATCAAAGATACCCTTAGCATACTCACGATCTGTAATCTTTTGATATTCTTCATAAGAAATGGCACTTAGAAGAATATTTCTAGCTTTATGATGTAATGAGTAAAGTCTTTTCTGCTCAGTGGACATCTCAGATCCGGGGATCTTCTTGCCATCAATATCAACAAGACGCTCGTAGCCATCCACAATGATATCCCAGAGATCTCCATCAAAGCCCAGAAAAAAGCTTTCAATCCTGTCTTTCCAGTACTCAAATCTTTGTCCATCAAACACAGGAGGCTTTGCACTGTAAACATCTTTTTGCAATTCGCTGGTGGTAGCCATCTCAGTTTTTCACACCGGCCCGGATCACTGTTAGGTGTGGTAATCAGAACTTGCGCTCTGATACCAATTGAAGGTATGAAAAACAATAGAAGGGGGGGTTGAATAGCGTTTTAAAACTTAAAACTTAACCCGCTTGAGATTTAAACAAATCTCTTCGATCGCCAAGATGAATGTGCAGAGATAAGAGATAAGGAAAGCACACAAATGATTTTATCCTGGTTCACTTGATAAATCCCTCAAGCTAATCCAGTCTACCCGTTAAGGTGATTTCTTCCTTCTTAGAATGAAGGCAATCCACTAATCAGAGTTTGTTACAACTGCACTTGCTACCTGCAAAGTGACTAACAATACACTGACTTAGCTAACACTAAGATTCACTCTCTTAGTCTTCTCTAGGATCCGATCAACCTTGATCTCCTAAAGGTAAAACAAACAACAGTTTGAGAATATTTGGTTTACAAATAAATGCTTCTTGAAAAGCTAATGGTAAACACACTTAGTTCTATTTGAAGAAAGATTGCTAAGAAGATTTGAATATTGCTTGCGCGTATATGTTTCTTAGACCGCATCTTTCAATCTTCAGCCTCTTTATATACTCCAAGGATTAGGGTTTGAACGTTGCATGGGAATGCTACCGTTGGAGGGCAGATCTGGGTTTTCCAGCTTCTGTTGTAGCTGAGAACGTTAGGTTAGGTCGTCAGGATAGTACACTGCTTTTGTACTTTAGATAGTGACGTGACCTTTAACCTTGTTGACTTCTGATCAGAGGGATGCTTCGTATTGGAACTTGTGAAGCTTGTTGATCAGAGTCAGAGGGAAGCAAGGATCCTCTGACCATTGTAACTTCTGATTCTGAACCCAGAAGAGAAGCACTTGGTCTTCAGAGCCAGCTTGCTTCTGGACTTTAGAGTCTTCACTTTTCAGCTTCTGGATCTTCAGAGCATCGAGACCATCAGAGCTTCTGGACCATCAGAGCTTCTGAACCTTCAGAGCTTCTTGACCTTCAGAGCGTCTGGGTTTTCGGATCGTCTCGATCTTCAGAACTTCAAGTGATCTGAGTCCACATCAGAGCTTAACTATCTTCAGATCTTCTGAAGCATTTCTACTGTTCAGATTGAACATAGAGATTGCGAAAGCGTTGCTAGGGTTACTCTTTAAGCAAAGTGCTTCTGATTCGTGTGAGATTGTATCAAGGTCAGAGCCTGCTATGAACACACTCAGAAAACACGTTAGAGTACCATAATTGTTCATACTAAAACGTTAACTTGTGATCATCAAAACATAGAGTTGTACTACATGATCAAAACTTGATCTTACAGGCAGTGCTTGGCAAATTTTCCAGAAAAGTGGAAGTTCAGCGAGCTAATGAGGCGGAGGTGTTGGCTATTCTTTATGCTCTCTTATTTTGTCAACAATTTTTGGTGTCTTCAGTGGAGGTTGAAAGTGATTCTACCTTAGTTGTTTGATGGGTAAGAGGAGAAAAAATGAGACCTTGGAAGCTTACAAATGAGTTGAACATGATAGATTTTTTGATGCCGCTAGTTTCGTGTATTGGGGTAAATCATATTTTGAGGGAAGGGAATGCGGAGGCGGACGAGTTGGCAAAGCAAGGTTGCTCTCGTGAGGAGCCGGTTTGGGTCTATTCAGGGCTCTAATTGTGTTGATGTAAGGTGTCTTTTCTCGGAATTATATTTTTGTTTGCAGGTAAAAGAGTGGCATGAAATGTTCGACGTTTCTTGGAATATTTAGTCTGCTGTTTTTGGGGGTGTCAATTTGTTGTTTTTGCTGGTGCTGTTGTTGCGGTCATTGCTGTTGTTGCTGTTTGCTGCTGTTGCTGCTGTTTTTGCTGTTGCTGTTGTTGCTGTCATTGTTGTTGCTGCTGTTTGCTGTTTCTGTTGTTTCTTGCTGTTGCTGTTGTTGATGTATGAATTGGGCTGCTGTTTTGCTGTTGCTGTTAATTGCTGCTGCTGTAGGTGTCTGTTGCTATTGCTGCTGGTCCAGCTTGAATTTGCAAGCTGCTGTTGTTGTTGATTACTGATGTTTTGACTGTTGTGTTCTTGCTGGTTTGACAGAATATGGCACGATTTAATTTTTCGGAATTTTTGTACATGGCCTGAGCTTGTATACATTTTTAGTTCTTGGTTTTGATTAGAAGCAGAGTGACATTCCCAAGATTGTGGCACTCTTTTTCCCACTGGGTTTTTCCAAGTAAGGTTTTAATGAGGCTCTTTCTTGAGATTTTGTTTTTGTCATTCGGCGGGTTGGTGGTGGGTTTTTTAGTTTAGCTCAGGGCGCATCCGATGTCTTCTGTCTGATCTTTTGTACTTTGATTTTGGCCTTGAGTTGTTTTGGACTCAGGTTTCTAATAATAATTATTCATTTCTCTTTCGAAAAAAAATCAAACTAAAACACACTTCGGAGCCAATTTGATTAAAAATATTCAAGGGATCCAATTTGATGTGAAAATTTTTCAGGGACCCAATTTGACTCCCTTTACAATTTCAAGGACCGAAAGGTTATTAAATGTGAAATTTTTTTTATGAAAATTAATGTGATAATAAGGAAAAGATGACAAAATAGAATTCCGCTATCAGTTACTTTGCTTCATAGTAATTATACTCGTTCATGCAATGATTTAGTTTTACAATATAACCTTACACAGAGGATGATTACAATTGTAAGTTAAGGGTGGAAACTACCCCCACAACATTTTTTTATTAAGATTATACTATAATATTATAGTAAAAGATATTAATCCCCCGGCGAATTCTCTGGTGCCCAAATTATTTTTTTGGGTAGGGTACTTGAGTGATGTGGACCACTGAATTAACTACATTTGTAATATTTGTTATTATTAATATTAAGGAATGAAATTTAATTTAATTATAGAAAAGTCCCTGATGTAAAAAGTAAATACTGCATTTTAGCCCCAAAACAGCTTAGCATTTGAAACTTACACTTGCAGAAGCCACCATTTCCATTTTAGATCTCCCTCTTCCATTCCCAATATGCAAAATCAACATTAATTCTCCCCATGCTTCAACTGGATTCAATTGTCGCTCTTCAACGAGATCCGGCGCGCGGTGATTTCCTCCGAGAGGTTCATTTAGGAAAAAAATCACTTTTGTTCCTCAGATTTTGTTCGTCTGATTCGTTTCCCTGTGTTGCGGGTATGGTGGCGGTCGTGCGGAAGCGTGGGTAGTCTGACGTAGTCGATGTCTCGGCGTGGTATCTCCATGCTCAGAAACCATTGCATCTGCTCCATCTTCCTTTATGTCTGTTTCCTGCAGATTTTGGTTCTGAAGGGGGGTTTGGGTTTGAATGCTTGAAAGGGCTTTTGGGTTCAATTTAGAGCTTTTGGGTTTTAATAGATTCTGGTTTATCCAGAAACCCGATCATCAACCTCCTTTTTCTGTTATTTGTTCTCAGATTACATTCTTTCATCTATTTTATCTTCTATTTTTGAAAAAAAAAGATTCTGGTTTGTGGGATTTTGGTTTGAAGGGTTTATCAGTTTTGTTTGATTTTGGGTGGGAAGAAAGTAGAAGATTGAGAAATTGAGAACTGGAGTGAGATTACTGTGTTCGATTATGGAAATGAGTTTTGAAGAATATGAAGATGAACTCTAGTGATTATAATAAAAAGAAGCATGTAATTTAGAATAAATTTAGGGTCTTTACATAAGTA
Organism: Lotus japonicus; assembly: GCF_012489685.1. Classification (NCBI taxonomy): domain Eukaryota; kingdom Viridiplantae; phylum Streptophyta; class Magnoliopsida; order Fabales; family Fabaceae; genus Lotus; species Lotus japonicus. The sequence continues at coordinate 30,717,042 of NC_080044.1, forward strand.
ATAAAATAATAAGGATATATTAGAACAAGAGTAAATTCATTACAAGAGTCTTAATATTATTGGTACATGTCATTCATATACCTACACTCATTTGTAATTGTGGGTACCATAGCATGCACCAAACCCCCCATAGAAGAATAAATGCTCCCATAGGTTTTCAATTTTACTTTCACTAACGTCCCATCCACGTTCACTGACATTGTATAAGTGGATGATTCATCCTTATTAAAATCCTTGCATAATCCATCTGATAATGGGACACCGTGGCGCTATCACTTCACACATAATTCCCCAAGGAATTTCCAACAGCAGCAAAAAACGACTCATGCCATAACCTCACCGGAACCTGTCACAGTCGAACCCAGAAATATTGCGAGACCCTAAATATAAAAATCACACACGGCTTAATTTGGGTCAATTTTTCTTCCGAAAATTCATGGCATTCAGCAATTGTAATCTCCATTACGTCCTTATTCTCAAACTCCATAAGCACCCCATTCGCACTAAAAGGGATGAGCCTTAAATTACAAAAACCAGTCCTACTACTGATGCCCCTTCCAGTGTTCTGGCGAAGCATCTTATCGTTGATCTCATGGTATTTCCTTGTCCTTTGTTACCGTCGCATTGCAGGCCGCCATACTTTACCTCGGACTTCATTATGTAGCCTGCATGATGGAGTGTGAATTGGCAGCTCAAAAGCCCTCTGTCTTTGACGCTAAAACTTGGCTTTCTGCACCACCAAAAAATATCCTTCCAGTCGTAATCCACTAAACATTCGAATGGCTTTCCAAGCTTCTGCATCTTGTGGAAACCGAGTAAAAGAAAACCTGAATCGTCTTCCAAGTTTCTTCTTATGTTGTATGAAAATGTCTCTCAAACTCCATGCTTTTGAAAATATGGCATGAAGCTTGTCCACCATAATCCATCAACAAACACTGAAAAGCTAAAATCTTAGCCAAGGTTGTCAGACTCGTGAGTCTAAGCAGACTCGTTTTGGGTAGGTAGACTCGACTCGTAGACTCGACGAGACTCGAGTCTACCAGAAATGAAAATTTACTAAGTATAACCCTGTCACATGAAGAATAATACAAACATATAATCTAATTATAAGAGCATCCAAAATGCAATTAATCAAATAAACTCAAAATCCAACTTTCGGGATAGTTCGGTCTTCCTCTTACATTAAAAGAATCAGTAGCAGCATTAACAGTGTTATTAGAAATATAAGAATCACACTTAGTGATTAGGAATAGTTACTTAGTGATTAGGAATAGTTAGGCATTTGTGCTATCATTTGTGCTATAAATAGCATACTCATTGTACTATTTTGACAATCAATTTTAATAATGAATGAATATTGGAATCAATTTTCCTATTCTCCATTTTGCTATGTTTGGGATCCCATTGAAGAAATCCATGTGATTTCTAACATGGTATCAGAGCTCCAATGGAGCTCACCGCCACTTCCGCCACCGCCGTCGCCGAGTTACGAGCTCTTCCTTCGACCTGCTCGCCGTGGCTTCAAGCGTCGCCGCCGCAACACCACTGCGAGATTATCTTCCTTCAATTTCTCTGATTTGGTCACTGATTTTAGAGACATTGCTGCAGTTTCATCTTCTCCTTCATCGTTCTCTGATTCGATGGTCATGGCTTCTGATTCTCTCATGGTGCAAGAATCATTCGTGAAGGTTGAACATGAGGATTCTGTCTTGCATTCTCCAGTTCCTCTTTCCTTTGCGTGCTTTGATTCTACCATAGATGAAACGATTTCTGAGAATATTCTTGATCATTTGCCTATTTCTTTCTTCGCCGATTGAGAAATCAAGATTCCGGCCTGGAAACCGGCGATTGATCCGTTCGTTTTTGGCACTTTCAGCAAGGGTTTCTTGATTCCTTCTTCAATTTCTGCATCGACGCTAGATTTATCACCGTCGCATTTGCACACTGATTCTTGTCATGCGCTTCAGACTTTTGCCATCGCTGTTCAGCCTGTTGCCGTCGCCGTGCCAGAAGAAATTCTTGAAGCTTCGTCTTCATCAATTTTTGTCATGGAAGAAGCTGTGTTTGATTTGTCTTCTCCAGAAGTTTCTGAGATTTCGTCTACCTTGTGTTTCGAAGCCATTGCTTCAGATTCGCCAACCACCGATCCTGCCGTAGCATCTTCCTTTGTTTCGCATCTTTCGTTCTTTGCCGATCGGGATGTTCAATTACCGGCATGGAAACCAGCCACCAATGCTTATGTTTTTGGAGATTTCAGTGAGGGTGTGATCAATCTTGGAGCAGATTCGAGTCTCATGAAGAATTCTATCACAGAGGTAATTCAAATCCTTCTTTCAATCAAAGAATCTCAATTGTATTGGCTTGGATTAAGGAATTTTTCTTTTGGTTGGAAGAATGATTTGAACCTGTTGCTTGAGATTGCTGGTTCTTGGACTTGCACACCAAGTGTTTGTGGAAATTACTATGAGATAATGAATCTCCCTAAGAAACTTTCATTCGATCCTGGAGGTTTTTGGGATTATTCACAAGATGTTTGTGAAAATTCCTCAGAGATAGGAAATCTTCAGTTTGATCTTGATGGTTTTTTGTGTTGCTCACAAGGTGTCTATGAGAAAGCTACAGAGAAGGGAGCTTGGTATCTAGTTTTTCTTTTGCTTGTATTCATGACTATCATGTTTTCATGGTATTATGGAGCTATGAAGAAGTGTGAGTTTGTTGGATGTGATATTTCATCTAATTTGTGGTCTATTGCATTATGCCAAATGTTAGTTAGTATGGCTACTGGGATATCTCTGGGTTATGGTTATCATGAGTTTGTTGGAAGCCATTTTCACTGGTGTGTTACATCCTGGATTGGAGAAATGATTGTTGAAGCTCAGCTTTATGATGCAGCATTTGCATTTTTTATGAACTTCAACTTGCATGTTCAAGCTGTCAATGTCTTGTTAGAAAATGTTCATAGCATTGATAGAGCTGTGGAGTTTACTTTCTGAGCTAAAAAGGATTATGATAATGATGATAAATGGTGGAAAGCATTTACAAGTGGTTCTGTGACCCAGTGGACAACAATGCATCATCAAATGGCTGATGCACACTTTTATGATCACTTCATTGAGGAATTCTGAGAACTTCAAGTTTACTGTTGGAAAGCAGCCTACAATTGTTTCTGGAGGCACCCTCTGTCCATGTGAAGCTCCAACAAGAGCATTGAATTGGCCTCTTATACAAAGCTCTTACCTTTTTGCATCTTCAGTCCCTTGATTGCTTGTTACAAGACATATCTGTTTTTCTCTTCCTTTTTACTGTGTTGCTGTTTGTTAATAGTGTTCATAATCTCATTTTGTTTTGTTCTTAGTCATGGTGTTCCCAAGCTGGATGTGCTAATGTTTATCACTTCCAGCTTGCAGGGGGATATTAGAAATATAAGAATCACACTTAGTGATTAGGAATAGTTACTTAGTGATTAGGAATAGTTAGGCATTTGTGCTATCATTTGTGCTATAAATAGCATACTCATTGTACTATTTTGACAATCAATTTTAATAATGAATGAATATTGGAATCAATTTTCCTATTCTCCCTTTTGCTATGTTTGGGATCCCATTGAAGAAATCCATGTGATTTCTAACAAGTGTTTTGTGAATTTTCAGCCCCTGACATTGCACTCACTCACTGTTCGATCTGACCCAGAAAACAAAAAGAGCAAGTAAGCAAATTTCTCACTCACACAGGCACAGCTCACTGTCTCAGAATAAAAGAACATGAAAATGAAAAAAAAAACAAAAGAACTGACAGTCACAGAAATAGAAGGTGACGAACAGTAGGAGATGTAAGTGAACAAACAGAAATAGGGAACAGAAGCATTATTGAGAGCAGCAAATTAACAAACAATAACAAAGAAAGAGGAGATGAAAGCAAACGCACAGGAAGAAGGAAGAAGCAAATGCAAACGCAAACGCAAAAAGAAAACAAACGCAGAGGAGCTTGCTTACCCACGAACAGGGATGGAGGAAGAAGGAGACGCGAGACGCAGCGGCGGCGCGGGGCGGCGGCGCGAGACGGTGGCGGTGGGAGACTGTGGAAGAACGAGAACGAACGCAGAGAAGGAGAACGAAACGCGATAGAGGAAACTCAACTGAGGAAAGGTTTGAAATTAGGTTTAGTTTGGGGATTTTTATTAAATTTGGGATTTATTAACTTAAAAAAATAAATAAATAAATAACCCTTGACTCGGTGACTCGGTCTTGACTCGCGAGTCAACCGAGTCAGACCGAGTCAGACCGAGTCTGGGCAGAAAACGAGTCTACCACCGAGTCGACTCGTTTTTCCTATGTAGACGAGTCACTGAGTTAACTCGCGAGTCTGACAACCTTGATCCTAGCCATGCTTCTCAACCGGTTGGCGCTCTAGTTTACTCGCCGACCCTGCTCTTGCTGCCACCATTGTCCTCCTGGAAAATTCCATGAAGAAGAAGCTTGGGCAAAGCTTCTCTCTCTAACCTTTAATCAAGTTACTCAGTACATAAACCCAAAATAGTGTAAAAATACTAAAATAGGCTTAAGAATTATTTAATTAACTATTTTAAAGCATAGGAAGTTGGAAATATGTTGGACAACAAGGCGAACATAACATGTTTGGCGGGTTGTTTAGTTCTTATTGTGTTTTGCAGGGTCATAAAACTATGGGAGATTTTGCTGTGTAGTATTCGCACCAATTTTGTAGCTGTTTTGCTGTTTTGTAAATTACTGGTGGGGCTTGCTGTTTGCTGGTTTTTCTGTTTGCTGTTGCTGTTTTCTGGAGTGCTGTTGCAGCTGTTTGCAGCTTTCTGTTTTGCTGTAACTGCTGCTGCGTCGTTTGATTATGCTGTCTGTTTACTGAGTACTGTTGCTGTTGCTTTTTCCTGGTTGCTGTTGTCTGTTTGCTGTTGCTGATTGCTGTCGCTGCTGCCTGTTTGCTGTTGCTGCTGCGTCTGTTTTCTGTTTGCTGTTTGGCCTGCTTACTGTTGCTATTTGCTGTTTATGTGTCATAGAAAGTCCAAAATGTTGCTGTTTTAGCTGTGTACGAATTTCAGCTGTTGTTCTGTTGTTTTGGGCTCTTTTTCATGTTTTCTAGTAGCAGGGTGGCTATCCCAAGTTGGTGGTACTCTTTTTCCTTGCTGGGGTTTTTCCCAATGGGTTTTTCTTAGTAAGGTTTTAATGAGGCTCCTTCTTGGGAATATGCTAGTTGTCACCCTGCGGGTTGGTGGTGGGTTTGGTGCACTTTTGCACAACGTTTTTCAGGAACTTCTCTGATTCATATTGTACCTTGCTCTGGCCTTGAGACTATTTTGGCTCAAGCAATTACTTAATACTATTCATTTTGTTTTCAAAAAAAATATACCTATATGAGATGCATAAACAACCCCTAAAAGCGAGAATCCCTACAAACCAATCAAAGGCTAGCAAAGACCACTGACAAACAACAGATCAGCAGCTCGAACAAGAAACCCCAAAAGAGATCAGCAACTTAACCTGGACTAAAAATACGGGCCCTAATATTCTCAGTTATGCCTTGAACAACAACCTCATCCGAACAAGAGTAAGTCAAGCCTAGCCGTTTCCTAAGAAGCAATGCCGATCTCGCCCTCGTCATAACTCCCCTGGGGCACTCCGGCTTATTTCAAATTTAAAGAGATAATCTTGTACTTATTTAAGTAAATCTTTTAAAAATTGAAGAAAAGATAATATTATTGGATAAATATATTTTGATAAGTGAAAATAATTATACTTAGTATTATTTTTGTGATTATTGGGCGAAAAATAATGATTTGAATTATTTTGGATTAAAATTGGCAATTCCTTATTTTCTAGAGAGAGAAAATAGGATAAATTTATTTTTGGTGAAAATAATTTAAAATTAAAAATATTATTTGAAAAGTAATTTAGAGGTTATTTTGAATCTTAGGAATTAACTTTAAAATTTCTGGAATTTATTATGAGATGTCAAATAAGACTATATTATTGAAAATTTAGGAGATAAAAGTGAAAATTAGAGGAAATTTAAATTTTAAATTATATTCAAAGATAATAGTTGTATATATTATCTTTTGTTTTGAGAGAAAAAGAAATATTATTCATTAATAATCAAAAGAAGGAACAACCCAATATGATGGGATAGAACAAAACCACCAAGCCACCTAAGAGAAAAAGCGCAAAGCTTCCTAACACCTAGAAGGAAAATTCTTTTTAATAACCGCGGCCAACCCTCGAATGACATCTTCATCACTTCTAGGAAAAGACATGCCTGCAAACTTAGCAAGGCACCAAGCCTTCCTTGTACGCGTGACAAGGCGACTGCGGCCCAATAGCGAGATCCACACTCTCGGATTTACGAGGACGACCCCTAGGCCGCCGAGAACTCCCTATACTACGATTCACCTCTTTATTCAGCTTAGGCCGACCGCGAGGGCGAGGCCTCAGAGGGAAAAAATCAAGCGCGGGATCATCGACAAAGGCAGCAACATCCACCTCAAAGGCACCCTCCTCCCTCACAAATACTATACAAAAGCTTCCAAAGAATCTTGAGCATCCCTGACAGGATCGAAGCCAAAAACCAGAAGAAGCGCCTAGAAGCCGCAAAAACAGAGGGACAAGCGCAACCCGTAGAAGCCATAGAGAAAAGAACGAAATGATGCAGCAAGTAATCATTTAATCAGGGCCAAAAACTTCTCATGGTTCTAAGGGGAGCAGCTAATGATAATTTAAAATTCAAAAACCCAATATCAAAAGTAACCAACCCATCCCTTATTTCAAGCCTTGGAGAGCTCAAAGTTAAAATCTAATAAATTTGTATTATTAGGCACTAATGAGGAAAACTGGTCCTTCTCTCCTCTTGCGGATACTACCTCTCTGCTTACCACCTTAAGTGTTCCTCCATCTTCAACAGGACCAGCGGCACAAACGACTAATGTAAGACCTGGATTTACAGAACAAGTTAATTTCCGACTCACGCGTAGAATCAGTGTAAGCGTGACAGGAGTTTGCAGTTTGAGAAAGATTAATGAAGAAGAAAGTTCAGAAATTGTTTGAGGAATGTTGCGTAGTCGTTTTAGGAAGTAGTGCGAGTCGTCTGCACACCTGCCTTATGGCGAGCGTGTCCATAATAGGCTAATTTGCTTTTAGAGCAACGTATAAAGTGAGATTTCAAATCCTTGGAAAATTTAAAGGTTCACTTTATTTTTCCTTCGACCATCGTTTCATTTCGGAACCCTGGACTGTACGCACGATAGTATTCACTTTTCGGAAGTCCGACGACGCTAATTTCTTTGCTTCGAAACCCTAGATTCGATCACTGGATGAAGACTTTTTCTATTCGGGACTTCTAACGAAGTTTCCGTCCGCGATACCAGATTTGTTTCGAAGTTTCCAATCTTTCTTCAGAAGGTAGTTTTGTCGTTTGACCATCACAGCAAAAAGTAGTTTTTCGGGACAGATTAACTTACACCGCTTTTGGGATTTTAGATATCGTTTTTCCCAAATGTCAGAGATTTGTTTTGAGTTCTGGAATTCTGTCGCCAGAATCTCTCTTAGAATTCATCGGTGAATGTGCTGCAAAAATCGGAATCGCGAAATTTTCATTTTCCCGCGATTTCACCTGCCTATAAATAGTCGAAAAATCAAAATATCTCCCATTTTCTTCCCAAGGAGGCCGCGGATTGAGGAGAGGAGAGGGAGAGGAGATTTTCGCCGAAACTCGACCGATCTTCGCGCAGTTCGTTCCTACTTCAAGGTATCGAGGTAACTAGCTTGATTCTTACCTCTGATCATCGTTTCTACTACGTTTCTTTAGTCGTTTCTGTGCTCAAAGTTTTGAGTTTTTTGTAAAACTGTCCATTTTTCCTGATTTCTCTGTTGGGATTTGTTCTCTATGTGCCCAAGAGCCTAAAACCTCCGTCAGTATTCGCCGATTGTGATCGAGTTGTCAAGGATCTGAAAAACTGATTCAAAACTCTTTTGTCGCACATTTCGAAACTTTATTGTCGAAAAGTCGTAATCTGACTTCGTGCCTTTAGGATTAGTTGTCACGGATGTCGTTAGGATCATTGCTGTCAAATTTGTTTTCCGAACTGATAACTTTGAGGTTTTGAGCTTTTATTTTGGACCAAAACGCCCCTGAACAGCCGTATTTTGATCCGATCGTCCGAAAATTTTTCCGACAGTTTCTTTGCCTTAGTTTTACCCTAAAACTACCTTGTAAACAGATTTGATCGAAGAAAAAGAGCCGTAGCTCTTTTTCCTTTTTGGCCGAGAGCTTGTAGTGAGGGGGGGAGTTTTTCGTTTTCGAAAACTTGTCTTTTCGTATCCGATTGTTGTATTCTGAAGCTTTAATGCTTTATCTATCGTTAATGTGTTGTATTGTGATCGAGCTAATCGATTTTGTTCGGATTCTGCTTTGTTTTTCTCCGAGGTTCAGTTGACGGAACTTTGGGTTCTTCAGAGCATTTGAGTGAAGGAACCTTTGATCACGAGACTGGAGCAGCTCGAGGTTAGGGCAACTTACTATTAGCTATGACTGCATGATAGGCGTCGATGAATTCGACTTATGCTTTGTTTTGACATTGATTGTGATGATGAGCTGATGTTATGATGTTTTCTATAATTGTTGATGTTGAGATGTTGTTGAATGGTGCGTTTTGACGCGACTTCGGAGTGGGGATTCATTGATCTGGTGATCTTTGATATTTCGGGTTGGATGAACAACCCTAGGCAAGTTCAAACTTGGGGTTTGAGACTTAGCCATTTGTTCGTATTCTTAGACTTTCCCCGGGAATTTCCTTTTGGGTGGTTGGTCTTTGGAAACATAGAATGACTAGACTTTCGAAAAATAGAGACTTTTGGAAACTTAGACTTTGAGAAATAAACTCATAACTTGACTAATTCAATTCGAAACATTTTTTATTAACGATTAAGCATAGGAGAACGAAAGGAGGAAAATAATTGCGAAAGACGGGGAAAAGTCGACTTTTGTTGTGGGTTTTGGAATTGGGGAAAGCCACTGAGGTGAGCTACGGTGATGATTGAAAGTCACCGAGTACTCTAGTACTCTTGTTATTCGAGTTGTGTTGTATTGACCGACACTAACTCTAGGTTTTGGGTTGTTGGAGTTGTGTTGTATTGACCGACACTAACTCTAGGTTTTGGGTTGTTGGAGTTGTGTTGTATTGACTGACACTAACTCTAGGTTTTGGGTTGTTGGAGTTGTGTTGTATTGACCGACACTAAACTCTTGGGTTTTGTTGTTGGAGTTGTGTTGTATTGACCGACACTAACTCCGAGTTGTGTTGTATTGACCGACACTAACTCTTGGGTTTTTGAGATTGGGTTTTGAGCTAAACACTTGTGTTGTGAGGTCGATTCGATGTTTGGCTAACCATATTGCATCATGCATCATTTGGTGAATAACGGGAATGGTTCACCAATGCATTATTTGGTGAATAACGGGAATGGTTCACCGATGCATATTCGATGAGGAACGGGAATGCTTCATCGATGGTGAATAACGGGAATGGTTCACCAGTGCATCATTCGACAAGGAACGGGAATGCTTTGTCGAGGATGAATAACGGGAATGGTTCATCCATAGTGAAGAACGGGAATGCTTCACTTGTGGCGAACGGGAACGCGTCACATATATCCGGATCATATTGATTGCATTTCACGCATACATTCACTCTGACTGGAATTGTGTGTTGTTTGATTTATTGAAGCATTGTTAGAGCCAATAACATGCTAGGATTGTTTATATATATATATATATCAACATATATATCTATACCCCATATCACATGTCGGGTGTATATCTACCTATTTCCGTGAGTTGACCCTAGCGCCTTGGCTTTGTTTGTATATCTGTGTTTGGGCGGTCGGCCTGCTGCCAGATGTCGACGGTGGATTGGGTTTCGATGGTCTCTCCTTCGGGGGGGGGATCAGGTTTGAGCTGGTTGACTGACATGCCCCCACCGCTTGGGTGATCGATCTTGTGGGTCATCGAGCGACGTACCGGGGAAGGGTCATGGAGGACCGGACTGACAAGCGTGGACGTCTGACGACGAGAGTTTTACGACGCATGGAGCTGAGCTTCAACTTGCCAACTTCAGTTCACTGTGGACTCGGTACTGGGAGGGTATGTTTAGGCAGGCGTCATATTTTGTGTAGAGCTCTGATTCGTTTTGGTTTGGGATAGGGTAGGTTCCCGACGCATGGCTTTTCGTGTGGTTCTCTTACTGAGGGATCACAGTGAGTCAGTCGGACTGTAGGGGTCTTTGCTTGGGCCATTCTGAGGCCGACTTTCTCCTAGTGGATTGTAATTGTAACTTTCTCACTCACACTTCTGGATCTGTATATATTTGCCTGCGGGCACACTACTTTGAAGTCACTGCGAATGCGCGTGACGAGGGAGTGCAGCTGAGGCTGTACATGTGTATATATGTTTGTATATCGGTTAGTTTAGTTGTTGGGCTATGTCTTTAATTTCCATTCCTTAATTTAAAAGGAATCAAACGAAAAAAAATTACCTGTTTTCCGCGTAAAGTTTATTTTTGGTTACTAAAGTGACACCCGGAAATCGGGGTGTTACATTGTGGTATCAGAGCTTAGTCGAGTCTTTCGGGAGTCTTTGGGGAATAGGTCTTCTGTGCTAGGTTGTGTGACTCTGCAAGGAGTGAAAATTGATTGTCTGTAGAGCGATTTTCGCTCTAATTGCTTGCGTTACTACTTAATCGGATTGAGTGGTTCGTCTAGTGCTACCTTATGGTTAGTACTAATTGGACGTATGATGGGACATAGGATGGTGGACCTTAACCGGATGGCGGAGGCAATAGCTACACTGATCGAGGCAATGATGAACCAGGCTGCGGAAGACGCTTATATGCGCGCTGAAGAAGCTGCACGTGAGCATCATCAACGACTGATGGCGACGGCAATGTATCAACAAAGAGGAATGAACTGAACAGGAGCTAGGGGACCAATGAGGTCAGGTTCCCAAGGCTACAACGGAAGGGAGAGCTACCATCAGTGGGGACCATATCAGCGTTCCGAGGGAAGAAAACTTATCTCAAGAGTGTACAAACCAACAACTGCTGATACTGGAGGGAAGCCAGTTGGTGACAAAGGTGTGACATGTTTTCGTTGCGGAAAGTTTGGGCATTTTGCTAACAAGTGCTCAGTGATTGGAAGGAGATGCTTCAAGTGTAACCGAGAGGGGCATCTAGCTGTGAACTGCAAGACACTTCAGGAGGGAACGTCTGATAGTAAGATGAAAGGGAATGATGCTACCGGAGGGACAGGAAACAAGATCTCGGGGAAAACAGTGACGTGTTACAGGTGCAGGAAAGTGGGGCACTACAGTAACAAGTGTCCAGACGGGGGATCTCTATGCTTCAATTGTGGGGAAAGCGGGCACTATGCCAGTAGGTGCAAGATCAAGGAAAGTCTATGCTTCAATTGCAACCAACCGAGACATTTCTCCAGAGATTGTAAGACACCCAAGGGCGAATCATCAGGGAATGTTGGGAAAGGAAAACAACTTGCTACAGAGGAAAGGATTCATACCAAGGAGGGGGCAAGAGCTGAGGAGTTGAACGAGGAAGAACGTGGGAACGATGGTAATATTTTAACTGTTCTCTTATTCTAGAATAACTTACTCCTTTATCTTCGAAACGAGTGTGACGCGCCTAACTTGTATTTACTACTTAGACTATGATCTTATGATTATTATTCCTAGTAGGACCTTATTCGAGGTTGCTCGTGATTTAACTATAGAAGTTACACGGGGTCTAGGATAGCACGCTGAGCTAGGAAGTTGTTTTACCGACGCGTTGATAAGGAAGCTAGGATCTCAGGGAAATTCCTTATGGGTACGATACGTAGGATTTTAGGGCGTTTAGTTTTGAAGCGGAATCGTTGGAGGATCTTTCGGCAAAAGGGATTCATTCGATCAAGTGTTTCACCGTGGGGAGCGCTAGTGCTTTTAGTTAAGAAGAAAGACGGAAGGTCAAGATTGTGTGTGGATTATCGACAACTGAGCAAGGCGACGATCAAGAACCGATACCCGTTGCCGAGGATAGATGATTTGATGGATAAATTACGAGGGGCTGTCGTATTTTCCAAGATAGACTTGAAATCAGGCTATCATTAGATCAGAGTGAAGACTGAGGATATACCAAAGGCTGCATTCAGAACACGTTACGGACACTACGAGTACCTAGTGATGCCGTTTGGAGTGACAAATGCACATGCTGTTTTCATGGATTACATGAACCGCATCTTTCAGGAGTTCTTAGATCGGTTTGTGGTGGTGTTTATTGATGACATATTGATCTATTCGAAGGACGCGAAGGAACATGAAGGACATTTGCGCCAAGTTTTACTAGTGTTGAGAGAGAAAAAGTTGTATGTGAACCCTTCCAAGTGTGAATTCTGGCTGGAGGAAGTCAATTTCTTAGGCCATGCTATCTCGAAGGAGGGCATAGCTGTGGATCCAGCGAAAGTGGAGACTGTTTTGGCTTGGGAGCAACCGAAGAAGGTGACAGAGATCAGAAGTTTTGTGGGTTTAGCTGGATATTATAGACGCTTCATTGAGGGATTTGCCAAGATTGTTGGACCTTTGACTCAACTGACGAGGAAGGATTAACCTTTTACATGGACTGAGGGTGTGTGGTTCCGTAGCGGAATCGTTAGGGACTTGATATCAGGATATTTGTGGTTACTGGATGTTAGGAACTCATTGACTGTTCCAGTGGGTTTTTCTAAATTTCCACCTTCGATGTATTAGGCCTGATCAACCTAATATTGAGGGGGTGATATTCGGAATCACAGCTGGTTATGGACTTTGATAGAAGGATGTGTAAGATGAATTTGAATTGACCGAGGATTAGTCGGGTTGAGAGGAAAGTTCGTGTTAAGTAATTGATTTTCCTTGGGAAGGAGTTGTAGCTTTAAGAAATGAATATTCATTTAAGAAGTGTTGGAGAGTTAAAGGATATTGGTGGTCCAAACTTAGTGAAGGTTTAGATGTTAAGCCAATCGATTTTATCCCAAACGCGTGAGACATGAAGTCTTGTCGGGTTCGGATCGAGAGACTAAGTGTTGGATTGATTGGAGGATGATTAAGTTACAGAAAGGGAAATGTTAGTATTAAGATGAATACCTGAGGTTATTATATTTGGACGAGTTTCGTAGGGTTTAAGAGTCAATGGAACTTTGTTATGGATTTTGATGATGCATAATACGGTTAACAAGTGAATTTTACTAAAGTTGAATGAGAATCCTAGGGCTAAGGTTGACCTAGTGAGCTGAGATTCATGTACACATAAGAGATTTAGTGGTGTTAGCGGTTACGATAACAGTTAAATCTCAGAAAGTTGAAGGATCGGATGATAAAATGACTAGTTAAGTCCCTTGAGATATAGTTATGATTTAATCTTCTAGAGGATAAGTCTCGATTTGTGCATAGTGTTAGGGATTTCAGTAAGTGTAAATAGGTTTGAGTGAGGGAAGTTTTGAGGAAGATGACGATAATAATGGATTGTTAGATATTAAGAGGAGGATTATCTTATAAGTTGTTGATAAATTGATGTTGAAGGGGATAAGATTAGTGAAGGACAAGAAATAAGGACATGAGTCGAGTTTTAATTCGAATAGTGACTAAGTAGAAGTTTGATTCCTTGGTGTATGTAAAGATAGTTACGAAGTTGGAGGTGTTTTAATGGACTAGCGGTTTCCAAGGGGATGATTCGTCTAGGAGTTATCGAATGGACAAGTGGAATTTTGGACTGTAGATGAATATCACGAGGACAAGTTGAGTATTTACTTTGGAGGACAGAGAGGCACCGAGTTTAAGAAGAATTTCGGACGACTGAAAGTAAAGAAGCAAGTGGCTAAGATTGTGCGACTGCACGGAGTGCCAACCGGTATCATTTCAAGCAGAGATCCGACGCAAGTGATCGAGCCAGACGACATGAAATTGAATGATGGTTTGTCTTTTGAGACGCCGACAGTTAGCAGTGGGGATAGAAGAGTGAAACAGTTAAGGGGAAAACAGATTGCTTAAGTAAATGTTATGAGGAACAATGACACGGGCAATACTACATGGGAATTGGAAGACAAGATCAAGGAACTGTATCCCGGACTTTTTGCAGAACTCTGAGTTTCGAGGACGAAACTTTCTTTTTGGAGGGGAGTATTGTAAGACCTGGATTTACAGAACAAGTTAATTTCCGACTCACGCGTAGAATCAGTGTAAGCGTGACAGGAGTTTGCAGTTTGAGAAAGATTAATGAAGAAGAAAGTTCAGAAATTGTTTGAGGAATGTTGCGTAGTCGTTTTAGGAAGTAGTGCGAGTCGTCTGCACACCTGCCTTATGGCGAGCGTGTCCAGAATAGGCTAATTTGCTTTTAGAGCAACGTATTAAGTGAGATTTCAAATCCTTGGAAAATTTAAAGGTTCTCTTTATTTTTCCTTCGACCAGCGTTTCATTTCGGAACCCTGGACTGTACGCACGATAGTATTCACTTTTCGGAAGTCCGACGACGCTAATTTCTTTGCTTCGAAACCCTAGATTCGATCACTGGATGAAGACTTTTTCTATTTGAGACGTCTAACGAAGTTTCCGTCCGCGTTGACAGATTTGTTTCGATGTTTCCAATCTTTCTTCAGAAGGAAGTTTTGTTGTTTGACCATCACAACAAAAAGTAGTTTTTCGGGACAGATTAACTTACACCACTTTTAAGATTTTAGATATCGTTTTTCCCAAATGTCAGAGATTTATTTTGAGTTCTGGAATTATGTCGCCAGAATCTCTCTTAGAATTCATCGGTGAACGTGCTGCAAAAATCGAAATCGCGAAATTTTCATTTTCCCGCGATTTCACCTGCCTATAAATAGTCGAAAAATCAAAATATCTCCCATATTCTTCCCAAGGAGGCCGCGGATTGAGGAGAGGAGAGGAAGAGGAGATTTTCGCCGAAACTCGACCGATCTTCGCGCAGTTTGTTCCTACTTCAAGGTATCGAGGTAACTAGCTTGATTCTTACCTCTGATCATCGTTTCTACTGCGTTTCTTTAGTCGTTTCTGTGCTCAAAGTTTTGAGTTTTTTGTAAAACTGTCCGTTTTTCCTAATTTCTCTGTTGGGGTTTGTTCTCTACGTGCCCAAGAGCCTAAAACCTCCGTCAGTATTCGCCGATTGTGATCGAGTTGTCAAGGATCTGAAAAACTGATTCAAAACTCTTTTGTCGCACATTTCGAAACTTTATTGTCGAAAAGTCGTAATCTGACTTCGTGCCTTTAGGATTAGTTGTCACGGATGTCATTAGGATCATTGCTGTCAAATTTGTTTTCCGAACTGATAACTTTGAGGTTTTGAGCTTTTATTTTGGACCAAAACGCCCCTGAACAGCCGTATTTTGATCCGATCATCCGAAAAATTTTCCGACAGTTTCTTTGCCTTAGTTTTACCCTAAAACTACATTGTAAACAGATTTGATCGAAGAAAAAGAGCCGGAGCTCTTTTTCCTTTTTGGCCGAGAGCTTGTAGTGAGGGTGGGGAGTTTTTCGTTTTCGAAAACTTGTCTTTTCGTATCTGATTGTTGTATTCTGAAGCTTTAATGCTTTGTCTATCGTTAATGTGTTGTATTGTGATCGAGCTAATCGATTTTGTTTGGATTCTGCTTTGTTTTTCTCCGAGGTTCAGTTGACGGAACTTTGGGTTCTTCAGAGCATTTGAGTGAAGGATCCTTTGATCACGAGACTGGAGCAGCTCGAGGTTAGGGCAACTTACTATTAGCTATGACTGCATGATAGGCGTCGATGAATTCGACTTATGCTTTGTTTTGACATTGATTGTGATGATGAACTGATGTTATGATGTTTTCTATAATTGTTGATGTTGAGATGTTGTTGAATGGTGCGTTTTGACGCAACTTCGGAGTGGGGATTCATTGATCTGGTGATCTTTGATATTTCGGGTTGGATGAACAACCCTAGGCAAGTTCAAACTTGGGGTTTGAGACTTAGCCCTTTGTTCGTATTCTTAGACTTTCCCCGGGAATTTCCTTTTGGGTGGTTGGTCTTTGGAAACTTAGAATGATTAGACTTTCGAAAAATAGAGACTTTGGGAAACTTAGACTTTGAGAAATAAACTCATAACTTGACTAATTCAATTCGAAACATTTTTATTAACGATTAAGCATAGGAGAACGAAAGGGAGAAAATAATTGCGAAAGACGGGGAAAAGTCGACTTTTGTTGTGGGTTTTGGAATTGGGGAAAGCCACTGAGGTGAGCTACGGTACGGTGATGATTGAAAGTCACCGAGTACTCTAGTACTCTTGTTATTCGAGTTGTGTTGTATTGACCGACACTAACTCTAGGTTTTGGGTTGTTGGAGTTGTGTTGTATTGACCGACACTAACTCTAGGTTTTGGGTTGTTGGAGTTGTGTTGTATTGACCGACACTAAACTCTTGGGTTTTGTTGTTGGAGTTGTGTTGTATTGACCGACACTAACTCCGAGTTGTGTTGTATTGACCGACACTAACTCTTGGGTTTTTGAGATTGGGTTTTGAGCTAAACACTTGTGTTGTGAGGTCGATTCGATGTTTGGCTAACCATATTGCATCATGCATCATTTGGTGAATAACGGGAATGGTCCACCAATGCATTATTTGGTGAATAACGGGAATGGTTCACCGATGCATATTCGATGAGGAACGGGAATGCTTCATCGATGGTGAATAACGGGAATGGTTCACCAGTGCATCATTCGACAAGGAACGGGACTGCTTTGTCGAGGATGAATAACGGGAATGGTTCATCCATAGTGAAGAACGGGAATGCTTCACTTGTGGCGAACGGGAACGCGTCACATATATCCGGATCATATTGATTGCATTTCACGCATACATTCACTCTGACTGGAATTGTGTGCTGTTTGAATTATTGAAGCATTGTTAGAGCCAATAACATGCTAGGATTGCTTATATATATATATATATATCAACATATATATCTATACCCCATATCACATGTCGGGTGTATATCTACCTATTTCCGTGAGTTGACCCTAGCGCCTTGGCTTTGTTTGTATGTCTGTGTTTGGGCGGTCGGCCTGCTGCCAGATGTTGACGGTTGATTGGGTTTCGATGGTCTCTCTTTCGGGGGGGATCAGGTTTGAGCTGGTTGACTGACATGCCCCCACCGCTTGGGTGATCGATCTTGTGGGTCATCGAGCGACGTACCGGGGAAGGGTAATGGAGGACCGGACTGACGAGCGTGGACGTCTGACGACGGGAGCTTTACGACGCATGGAGCTGAGCTTCAACTTGCCAACTTCAGTTCACTGTGGACTCGGTACTGGGAGGGTATGTTTAGGCAGGCGTCATATTTTGTGTAGAGCTCTGATTCGTTTTGCTTTGGGACAGGGTAGGTTCCCGACGCATGGCTTTTCGTGTGGTTCTCTTACTGAGGGATCACAGTGAGTCAGTCGGACTGTAGGGGTCTTTGCTTAGGCCATTCTGAGGCCGACTTTCTCCTAGTGGATTGTAATTGTAACTTTCTTACTCACACTTCTAGATCTGTATATATTTGCCTGCGGGCACACTACTTTGGAGTCACTGCGAATGCGCGTGACGAGGGAGTGCAGCTGAGGCTGTACATGTGTATATATGTTTGTATATCGGTTAGTTTAGTTGTTGGGCTATGTCTTTAATTTCCATTGCTTAATTTAAAAGGAATCAAACGAAAAAAAATTACCTGTTTTCCGCGTAAAGTTTATTTTTGGTTACTAAAGTGACACCCGGAAATCGGGGTGTTACAACTAAGGGCAAAACGGAGTCAAGGCCAGACCAAGCAGCGACCTCCGGGAACAGCAAGTCGTCGTTATCTTATGGCCCACCGCCATCTTCGCAAAAGCCAATTCAAGGAAGAGAAAATCATCAAAAATCCTCTGCGTACCGGAACAGCAACCACCCACCCCTACGAGCATAACCTCAATGTCCAACAGCAAACGCTTTGCAGGCCTCACCACTGAACCTCCCTTGACCACGTCGCTCTAGGAACGACTGGCCGAAGAAGGGCCTCCCGGAGAAAACTGCCACCCCGGAGCAAGAAAATTTTCATTGTCGCTAGAGGTACCACTAGAACATGGCACCTTTGCCGAGACCTACCCCTCATCCAAGAAGCAGAAATTTATGGTTTCACTGATAGATAAGCACCTCCTATCCTAACACCATCCAAGAATTCCATAGCTCTAACAGCATCCTTCTTATTGGCGTACCGAACAAAATCAAAGCGAAATTTTCTCCCACTTTTCCTCTTACGTTGAAGAAACACGTTTTTCAATTTACCATGTTGTAGAAAAAAATCTCTCACCTAAAAGTAATCCACAAAATCTGTGATTCCATCGATGAATCAGGGGTAGCAAGGACGAGTAGAAGGCGTAGCAGCCCTGGCCACCCTAGCAGAGCCGCCACCCTGCACTTCATCGTCATCGTCATCCTCATCAACATTTGAAACGTCTCCAAAGGAATCACCTACGACCTTCTCGGAGGCATGCGAAAGAGAAACCCTAGCAGAGCAAGTAAACTGCTTCATGTTTTTTCATTGTGATCTAGGACTAGTTGTATATAATATCTAAAAGATAATTATATTTATCTTAGGTATTTTGTGATTTATTGGCGGAAAATAAGATTATCTCTTATTTTAATTAACAGATAAGATAAAGATATATTTCAATTTTAATTAAAATAAATATAGTTTAGAAAATTATTTTGAAAATCTGAATTCATAATATTATTTTCAATTTAGAATTATGTGGATTTATTTTATAGGTGTCAGTTTCTAACTCTGATTTTGAATATATGATTTTGAATTAAGAGATATGGTTGGATTTAATTGGGGAGAATTAATTCAGAATATTACTGCTAATATTTATTCTGATAAGATGATCTAGTCTTATTTGAAATATTTTTAGACATATTTGCTTTTAGCTTAGTTTAAGGCTAAATAGAGTGCATTTTAAAGTAGGAGATATTCATAGGAAATTGTCTGTGATCAAACAGATAGATTTTCAGCTGAATTGAGGCGGTGTACGAAATTCTTGAGGGGTATTGTGATCTTTTTTCTTCTTTTTCCACTCAACATTATAAATAGAGAACTTTAGTTAAGGGAAATATCATTCACCTGAAGCTGTTTCTCACCCTCACTAAAAGTACACTTGAGAAATCATCTAACCTCAAGCTCTCTTTTCCTCCCTTTGGATGAACCTTTTTTTCTCCCTCCCTCCTTGTAGTTCTCTTCTTTGCTTGGTGTAATTTCATTTTCTTGGAGCAAGGAGGCTTGAATCTTTTGGCGTGCTTGGTGTTTAACTGTTCGTTCGTAATTTTCCACTTACGTTCTTCAATAGGACTTTAATCTTCTATGGAGGATGTCTTTTGTTGGCTTGTATGTCGAGATTAATAGGTCAAGGTAATGGGAACTCAGTCCTAGAGCGTCATATAATCTTGTGTGCTTTCTCTCCCTCTCCTTTGCATGATACTTGAGATGAAGATGTTAATTTATTGTTTGTAAGATTGCGCTATAACATGTGCTATTGGTTTGAGTTGTTTGTTGAAATTGTGTTTGTCTTACCTTGTCGTTTTGTCGCATAATTGAATTTCTACACGAATTAAGAACATACTTTGTTGAAATTGTGTTTGTCTTGCCTTGTCGTTATGCTGCTTTGTTGCTATCTTATCTTGTTGATTTTGAATTTTTGATATCTTATCTTCTTAATTTGAATTGTTGTTATCTTATCTCTTGAATTTATGTAATGATTGTTTGCTTTGATTTAACCCTTTCTGTTTGCTACTTGCTACTTAGGCAATCATCGCCAATTTTTAGACGATGGAGAACCAGTTGGTGAAGCTTTATCTTTACGATAACGATGAGTCTGATTCGTGGAATTTTGACGTGGCGATGTGGACGCCTACATATTGAGGTTCTACTAGGCGACGAGAAGGTTGACGTGACAAAGATGGAGATCTTTGGATTGACTTTGTGATTTTCGTCGTTGACTTAGATATTAATTTGAATTTCACTGTTATCTATTTAATTTATACTTGGGATATAATTATGTGATAATTATTGGGAAATATATTTATTGCGATATGATAATGTTTTTGAAATTTCTTAAAATTGAATTGTTTTATCAAGCAAGGGCTAAAGGATAAGCTTATTTGAATTCGAGTAAAAAATCTTGGGTTGTTCAGCTTAAGTAAAGTTGGTCTTTAATCAAGCATTGTGTTGGACCTCACACTGATTGAGAAATTGTGGCGTTATACTTTCACATTAAGTTTATTTATGACCTTTAATTAGAGTTGTATGGAATAAATTTTGGAAAACCACAAACTTTGAGTTTTCGGGTTTTGTCATGTTTTAGTCCCTATACTTTAAACTTCATAAAAGTGGAATTTTTATGCCTTTAACTTTCAAAACACAATAATTATGAAGCATACTTTTTAACGAGAAATAAATGGTAATTCAATTTAGACCGTGTATAGAAGTTTGGTTGATGTTTTAGTCATAGAAATCTCATAAAAATGCCTAGGAATTAAGTAGTTTTGGAAGAAAATGTTAGGATGCCATGAACCTATTGTTAAGAGAAGAGAGAAAAGACAAGAAGCATCGAAGAAAAGACAAGCCAAGTCAAAGGAGTCAACCAAAGGACAAAGCAACAAAGGCAGACGACAGAGTAAAGAAGAAAGTCATACACAATTTATCGTCTATCCAAGAAGGTCAGTCAAAGCATCAAGGGAGACTTCACAAGCAAAGGAATGCTTTATCTACTGAATAGTTTGATCAGAAGAAGAAATAGAAGAATGATCAAAGCTTCAGCATACATCATGAATAAGCGAAGAATGATCAAGAGCTACAATGCAACAAAGCTAGCAAAGGAAAACCACTAGAACGTCTATCAGGAGAAATTCAACAAGACGAAGAGATCAAGAAATATGAAAAGAAAAATCATCAAGATCATCTTCACAAGGAAGAGCTCAAGCTTTCAAGCACATCCTCTTAAGGAGATAATCAACAGCTTTAGAACTACACATGAAAGATTAAGAGCTTCGAGGACATACAATGCCAGATCTGTCCAAGCCATCGGATCATCTAAGGAGATTGTACTCCATGTCTACTACATCATCTATCTCAAGGCTGATCAAAGGAAAGCAATGTTCAGAGAAAAGAGCGTAATATTCAAATGAAAATATCTCTAACATTCTTGAGGAGAAAGTCAAGTGCTAGGAAATTACGTGATACTCTACAGACCACTTTGACCAAGGAAACTAGTGCATCATGTGAACATCAAAGTTTCCTTTTTCTCTCATCAAAGGATCAACGGAATGGAGTGAAGTCTATTGTCTTTGTATTCAACAACTATCTAATACAGACAAACTAGACAATCAATTTCTGAAGAAGAAACTGGTCAACGCTGAAAGTCTCAACTACTAAGTGACCAACAGACGAGAGATATGAAGCATGCACCAAACCGACAAATATTCTCTAAAAAGAATGGTTGTAGAAAGATCCTCGTCTGAGATAAATCAAGAAAGCAAAGCTTCAAGGGAAACCAACGTTTATCATCATATGAAGTCTGTTGTGTCAAGAGAGAAGCATGATGATATGAGCTCAATAGAAGAATCATCTGAATGAGAATCAATCATGTGAAGAAAGGTCGTCGTCTGAAGAACTGAAGAAGGACGAAGACGACAGAAGCATAAGATCATTTATAGAAGAATCAAGGTCTCACTCAAGCAAGCTACAAAGTAAGATATAGAAAACTTCCCATTGAAGATAAAGCCGAGAAAGCTTTGGTGAGAAGATTCAAGTTGAAAATCAAATATCTGACACGGTGCTAAAGATAAAAGCTTTGTGGTGTCACTATCATATTTCCATATCTCTACACCAATTAATAGAAACTCAAACCTATGCTACCTGCTACAAGATAGGATACATCTTTACGACATAAGGTCTCCATCAAACTGTACCACTCTCTACGATAGTACCTTTTGTACAGTTTGATTCAACGGCTAGAAGTTTTGTGAACAACACGCTCCAACGGGCCGCAACGGAGAGGCATGGACAAGTCTTTTCCAATACTCAATTCCTGGAGAGGCAGTGGTAAAAGAATACCTGTTATGCTTGGAGAGGCATGGACAAGAATACTCATTATGCCCGGAAAGGCACGAACAAGAATACTCAATGCATGAAGAGGCAGTGAAAGAATACTTGGAGGAGTCCTGGATAATACTCAATGCCTGAAGAGGTAGTGAAAGAATACATGGAGGAGTCCTGTCTAATACTCGTTGGGAGGAGTCCTTTCTAATACTCAATGCCTGAAGAGGTAGTGAACTGGGAGGAGTCCTGTCTAATACTCAATGCCTGAAGAGGTAGTGAAAGAATACTTGGAAGAGTCTTGTCTTATACTCAGTGCTTGAAGAAGCTGTGAAAGAATATTTGGAGGAGTCTTGCCTAATACTCATTGGGAGAAGTCTTGTCGAATACTTGTAAGGATAAGTCTTTGATACTTGTTGTTAGTGAAATCTTGGTGCTGCCAAGGACTGGACGTAGCCCTATTTTTTGGGGGTGAACCAGAATAAAATTGCATGTGTGCATCATCTATTCTTCTGCTCTTACATTTACGCTGCACCAGACGTTACCAACGAAGATGTGAAATCTTTATATCGTTTGGAAAATCAAGATTTAAGTGGGGCACAATTCAAACCCCCCCCCCCCTTTCTTGTGCAACTTTGATCAACTTCAATTGGTATTCGAGCCTTGGTCTCTGAATACTAACACCTTAATAGGGTTGGAGTAAAGATCTATGAAAGGAGCTAAAGATCCCTACCAGCTACAGACAAGCACTCAGACATTAAGACTTCTCCTAAAGACTCTAACATCATTCAGAAGACAAAGGACTACATTAGCCTCAACATGCAATCAAGGATAATGCCAAACCCCTCATCTAGAGATAAAGACGATATCACAAGAAGAAATTGAAGATAAGAGACGTCTAGACTCTTCAAAATTGGTTTGTGAGGTTTAACCATCGGTGATGTCATCATCCACTCTCCCAAGTGGGATGAAAGTTTGAAGAATATCAAGAGTCTAAACTCGTTGGTGTCGGGGAAGTTATCAAGATCACGTATGACAGTTTCAAAAATTTATCCTCATCATTGTCCTAGAGAACTTCACAAACTCAACAGTCATCCTCTCTTTTCAAACACTCCATCCACGCCAGACCAACAGAAGCTCATCTTCATCTCTCAAACTCCAAAGGATATTCTCTGCAAATGGCTGGACCTTCTTCTCAAGGAAAACCCATTGGAATGTTTCCTGAAGGAACCAATGAGTGGTATTACAACAATGTATGAGTCTACAATTGAGTTGTAACTTGGAAAGAATTAAAAGGAAAACTTGTGCATGATTTTGAGCCTAAGAACGTGAGTTATGTAAGGAAAATGGAAGATAAAAGTTTATGGAATTCACTTAGAAACATGCTTAAGGATAATTATTGGAAAGTTGCATGATTTGTATACTTGTATGTGTTATTAGAACATTAGGAGACTTGCTTGGTAAATGCATGATTAAAACTTTTGTTTTGGATTAATTGTCTTCTTGGGTGATGTTTTGTGTTGTTGGGTGAGTGAAAGTACTCTTAGGGCCTAGGAAACATTTTCTTGTGTTTGTTGTGTTGTTTTGAGGTTGAGAGTCGCTTAATGACTAAGTTAAGTTATGTTTTGCTTAAGGTTCAGAATGCTCGAGTTTGGAACGATCACAACAAGAGAAGAAAGACCGAGGAAGCGCCAAAGGTGAGGTCAATTTTCCGGTTATTAGTTATATTCTAAGTATTGATTTAGTGTGTGATGACTCGAAGCATGTTGTTTGAGATATTGAATGATATTGAAGCATATTGATTGAGATATTGTTTCCGATAAGAGGTATGGACTACTGTTGTATCAGGATCGAGATTTTCCTTCGGAAGATTATCCTTAGGGGGAGGCAACCTTTGAAAATTGATAAGTTTTGGAAAAAGAAGAAAAGACTTATAGTTTTAATAATAAATCTTCGTAATAATGAAACTAATCCAAGTGATAACACTTCTATAAGGAATCACCTTGGGAAGGAAAATTTAAGACTTTGGAAAGAGTTTTGAAAACGGGAAAGATCAACAATCCAAGTGTTGAGAAGAGAAAGAGAACTTGAGTTTTGGTCATCAAGAGGATGATCCTTTTGAAGCGTCTTCTTCCTTCATTGTTGCAACTTAAATGTTCCGGCCAAGAACATAGAAAGAAGGTATGGTACCTAGAATGAAAGGATTCCAATGAGAGAATCTAGAGAGAGAGAGAGCGTGTAACCGCTTAGAGAGAGTGTGTAGCTGAATTTCATGATTGTTATTTATCAAATGAGCCAAGAGTCCCTTACAATTGGTAGCCGCCCCAAATTTATAGGCTAGGGGTTGGGCCCGGCATCCCTAACTATCCTTAGTGGGCCGGTTGGGCCTCTCGAGGGAGGCCCAATTCCCTGGCTCGCGCGTCGCCCTGAGGCAAGCGTTCCTGGGCGAGGGCTCCACGGGTCTCGCCCAGTCCACAAGTCCACAAGACACCGAGCTCGAAGCGTGAGAGCTAAGAGTGTCTTTAATAACAAGGGCGACAAGCATGAGAAAAACTAACTAATGTCAAGGCCTAGTGATCAAGAATAATTCCAGCATGGCATAGTAGGTAAAGCTAAACTTTGATTTACTTAACGGGCCCCTCTAAGCTCACGAGTCCACAAGTAGGCTTGTGACGACAGCGCTTGGCTCGCTTGCCCATCTGCATCTGTGATTGTAAGATCAAGTTTTGATCTAGTAGTACAACTCTATGTTTTGATGATTACAAGTTAACTATTCCGTATGAACAATTATGGTACTCTAACATTGTTTTCTGAGCGTTCTAATGACAGGCCAAGACTCTAGACCTATCTCACATGATTCAAAAGCACAATGCTCAAAGAGTAACCTTTGCAACACTTACGCACGTACTATGTTCAATCTGAATAGTAGATCAAACTTCAGAAGATCTAAAGATTACAAAGCTCTGATATGGATTCAGCTCACTAAAGCTCTGAAGGATCAGAAGCTCTGAAGGATCAGACGCTCTGAAGGATCAGACGCTCTGAAGGATCAGAAGCTCTGAAGCATCAGAAGCTGAGTAGTGAAGACTCTAAAGTCCAAGAGTAAGCTGGCTCTGAAGACCAAGTACTTCTCCTCTGAGTCCAGAAGCAGAAGGTACAAAGGTCAGAGGATCCAAGCTTCCCTCTGACTCTGATCATCAAGCTTCACAAGTTCCAAGATGAAGCATCACTCTGATCAGAAGTCAACAAGGTTGAAGGTCATGTCGCAATCCAAAGTACAAAAGCAATTGTACCATTCCTGACGACCTTACCTAACTGATTCAGCTACAGCAGAACCTGGAAATTCCATATCTGCCCTCCAACGGTAGCATCTCCATGCAACGTTCAAACCCTAATCCTTGGAGTATATAAAGAGGCTGAAGATTGAAAGATGCCGCCTAAGAAACTCATTCACGCGCAAGAAATATTTCAAATCTTCTTAGCAATCTTTCTTCAAATAGAACTAAGTGTGTTTACTATTAGCTTTTGAAGAAGCACTTATTTGTAAACCCAAAACATTCAAATAGTTGTTTGATTTACCTTTAGGAGATCAAGGTTGATCGGATCCTAGAGAAGACTAAGAGAGTGAATCTTAGTGATAGCTAAGTCAGTGTATTGTTAGTCACTTTGCAGGTAGCAAGTGTAGTTGTAACAAAACTCTGATTAGTGGATTGCCTTCATTCTAAGAAGGAAGAAATCACCTTAACGGGTGGACTGGATTAGCTTGAGGGATTTATCAAGTGAACCAAGATAAAATCATCTGTGTGCTTTCTTTATCTCTTATCTCTGCACTTTTATCATTGGTGATTAAAGAGATTTATTTAAATCTCATGTGGGTTAAGTTTTAGACACAAAACGCTATTCAAACCCCCCCCCCTTTCTATCGTTTTTCATACCTTCAATTGGTATCTGAGCGCAAGTTCTGATTACCACACCTAACAGTGTTCAGTGATCCGGGCCGGTGTGAAAAAAAAAACTAAAATGGCTGCCACCATTGAAAAGCAAAAAGATGTCTACAGTGCAAAGCCTCCTATGTTTGATGGGCAAAGATTTGAATACTGGAAAGACAGGATTGAAAGCTTCTTTCTGGGCTTTGATGCAGATCTCTGGGATATTATAGTGAATGGCTACGAGCGTCCAGTTGATGTTGATGGCAAGAAGATCTCAAGATCAGAGATGTCTGCAGAACAAAAGAAGCATTACTCACTGCATCATAAAGCTAGAACTATTCTTCTAAGTGCTATTTCTTATGAAGAATATCAAAAGATCACAGATCGTGAGTATGCTAAGGGTATCTTTGATTCATTGAAGATGACCCATGAAGGAAACAAGAAGGTGAAGGAGTCAAAGGCATTGGCCTTGATTAGAAAGTATGAATCCTTCCATATGGAATCCATTGAGTCCATTGAGGATATGTTCTCCAGATTTCAGCTACTCATTGCTGGAATTAGACCTCTCAACAAGAGCTACACAACTGCTAATCATGTCATGAGAATTCTGAGAGGCCTTCCTGAAAGCTGGATGCCTCTGATAACTTCCTTGGAGCTCACAAGAGATGTTGATCAAATGAGTCTGGAAGAACTCATAAGCATACTGAAGTGTCACGAACTGAAGCGTTCTGAACATCAGGATCAGAAGAAGGCTAAAGCTCTCCAAGCAGAAGAAGAAGAAGAATTTGAAGAAGCTTCTGAAGATTCTAATGAGGATGAGTTGACTCTTATCTCCAGAAGGCTTAACCGCATCTGGAAGCACAGGCAAAGCAAATACAAAGGCTCTAGAAAGTATAAAGGAAAGGATGAATCTTCTTCTGGTCAGAAGAAGTCTTCATCAAAGGAAGTCACATGCTTTGAATGCAAAGAATCAGGGCACACTACAAGAGTGATTGTCCTAAGCTGAAAAAGGACAAGAAGCCAAAGAAGCATTTCAAAGCTAAGAAAGGCCTCATGGTGACTTTTGATGAATCAGAGTCAGAGGATGTTGACTCTGATGGAGAAGTTGTTGAAGGACTCATGGGTATTGTCAAGAACAATAAAGCAGAGTCAAGAGAAGCAACTAACTCTGAATCAGCATCAGAGGAAGATCCAGACTCTGACGATGAAAATGAGGTATTCGCTTCCTTCTCAGCCTCTGAACTTAAATGTGCTTTGTCTGATATCATGGATAAATATAACTCTCTCTTGACCAAGCATAAAAGGTTGAAAAAGGAATTTACTGCTGTTTCTAAAACTTCTACTGAACATGAGAAAATTATTTCTGAACTAAAAGAAAATAATCATGCTTTAGTCAACTCTAACTCTATGCTTAAAAACCAGATTATCAAGTTAGAAGAAGTTGTTGAATGTGATGCCTCTGATATAAAGAATGAATCTAAATATGAAAAATCCTTTCAAAGATTCCTAGCTAGAAGCGTAGATAGAAGCTTGATGGCTTCAATGATCTATGGCGTTAGCAGAAATGGGATGAGTGGCATTGGCTATTCTGGACCAAGTAGAAATGAACCTCATATGCCAAAGGTCAAACCTCTGCATGAACATTTTGTACCCTCTGGTACCATTTTGCCTGAATCATTGCCTGCTAAAATTGCTAAACCCTCTCGTAAAAAGGGAACTCCTTCTGTGCTTAAATATCATACTCAAATTCCTTTACATTATCATGTTGAGAAACCCAAGGTCATCAGAACCTCTGGGGTAACTAACAAGAAAGGACCCAGAAAATGGTACCTAAGGATAAGATTATCTATGTTGCAGATATCCTTGATCGCTCCACTGAAACACCAATCATGGTATCTGGAAAGTGGATGCTCGCGTCACATGACGGGAGAAAGGCGTATGTTCCAAGAGCTAAAACTTAAGTCTGGAGGCGAAGTTGGCTTTGGAGGAAATGAGAAGGGTAAAATTGTTGGTTCTGATACTATTGGTGTTGATAATAGTCCATGCATTGATAATGTCCTGTTAGTAGATGGATTAAATCACAACTTATTGTCTATAAGTCAATTAGCTGACAAGGGTTATGATATTATCTTCAATCAAAAGTCTTGCAGGGTTGTAAGTCAGATCGATGGCTCTGTTCTGTTTAATAGCAAGAGGAGGAACAACACTTATATGATCATATTATCTGAGTTGGAAACTCAGAAAGTAAAGTGTCTTCTTTCTGTTAATGAGGAGAAATGGGTATGGCATAGACGGTTAGGGCATGCTAGTATGAGAAAGATTTCTCAGCTGAGTAAGCTTGACCTTGTCAGGGGCTTACCCACTCTAAAGTTCTCTTCAGATGCTCTTTGTGAAGCATGTCAGAAAGGCAAATTTACAAAAGTCCCTTTCAAGGCAAAGAATGTTGTTTCAACCTCAAGACCGTTAGAACTTCTGCATATCGACCTTTTTGGACCAGTGAAAACTGAGTCTATAGGTGGCAAGAGATATGGGATGGTCATTGTTGACGACTATAGCCGCTGGACATGGGTAAAATTCCTATCCCACAAGGATGAGTCTCATTCTGTGTTCTCTACCTTTATTGCCCAAGTGCAAAACGAGAAGGCTTGCAGGATTATGCGTGTCAGAAGTGATCGTGGTGGAGAGTTTGAGAATATAAGTTTGATTACATAAGTTTGATTCTAAATCTTCCAAATGTCTATTACTTGGTTACTCTGAACGGTCTAAAGGTTTTAGAATTTATAATACTGATGCTAAAACTATTGAAGAATCTATTCATGTTAGATTTGATGATAAGCTTAACTCTGATCAGTCAAAGCTAGTTGAAAAGTTTGCAGATATGAGTATTAATGTTTCTGACAAAGGCAAAGCTCCAGAGGAAGCTGAACCAGAAGAAGACTCTCCGGAGGAAGTTGGTCCCTCTGATTCACAGCCTCAGAAGAAGAGCAGAATTGTTGCCTCTCACCCAAAGGAGTTGATTCTGGGAAACAAAGATGAACCAGTCAGAACCAGATCAGCATTCAGACCCTCTGAAAAGACTCTACTTAGTCTGAAGGGATTGGTTTCCTTAATTGAACCAAAATCAATTGATGAAGCTCTTCAAGACAAAGACTGGATTTTGGCAATGGAAGAAGAACTGAATCAATTCTCCAGGAATGATGTTTGGAACCTTGTCAAGAAACCTCAAAGCGCTCACATCATTGGAACCAAATGGGTATTCAGAAACAAGCTGAATGAAAAAGGAGATGTAGTCAGAAACAAAGCAAGACTAGTTGCTCAAGGCTACAGTCAGCAAGAAGGAATAGATTATACTGAAACATTTGCTACAGTAGCAAGATTGGAAGCAATCAGACTGCTGATCTCCTTCTCAGTGAATCACAACATAATCCTTCATCAGATGGATGTTAAGAGTGCTTTCCTGAATGGATACATCTCAGAGGGAGTATATGTGCACCAACCTCCTGGTTTTGAAGATGAGAAGAACCCTTACCATGTTTTCAAATTGAAGAAATCACTCTATGGTCTGAAGCAAGCTCCCAAAGCATGGTATGAGAGACTCAGCTCATTCCTTATGGAAAATGAGTTTGTAAGGGGTAAAGTAGATACAACTCTCTTTTGCAAAACTTACAAAGATGATATCTTAATTGTGCAAATTTACGTTGATGATATTATATTTGGATCAGCTAATCCATCTCTTTGCAAAGAATTTTCTGAGATGATGCAGGCTGAATTTGAAATGAGTATGATGGGAGAACTCAAGTACTTTATGGGAATACAAGTTGATCAAAAACCAAAAGCTACTTACATTCATCAGAGCAAGTACACCAAGGAACTTCTGAAGAAGTTCAACATGATAGAATAAATAATTGCTAAGACCCCTATGCATCCTACATGCATTCTAGAGAAAGAAGATGCAAGTGGAAAAGTATGTCAGAAGCTATATCGTGGAATGATAGGTTCACTTCTATACTTAACTGCATCTAGGCCAGGCTCGTTTCCAATCAGATCCTAGAGAAACTCACTTAACTGCTGTTAAGAGAATTCTCAGATATCTGAAAGGTACCACTAACCTTGGCTTGATATATAAGAAAACATCAGAGTATAAGCTTTCAGGTTATTGTGATGCTGATTATGCTGGAGATAGAACTGAAAGAAAGAGTATTTCTGGAAATTGTCAATTTCTGGGAAGTAACCTAGTCTCATGGGCAAGCAAGAGGCAGTCTACTATTGCATTATCCACTGCAGAGGCAGAATATATCTCAGCAGCTATTTGTAGCACTCAGATGCTCTGGATGAAACATCAGCTAGAGGATTATCAAATCCTTGAGAGCAACATTCCAATTTATTGTGATAACACTGCTGCAATTTCACTCAGTAAGAATCCAATCTTACACTCAAGGGCTAAACACATTGAGGTAAAGTATCATTTTATTAGAGATTATGTTCAGAAGGGCGTACTTCTTCTGAAGTTTATTGATACTGACCATCAATGGGCAGATATCTTCACAAAGCCCTTAGCAGAAGATAGATTTAAATTTATACTGAAAAATCTGAATATGGACTTTTGTCCAGTATGAAGATGGATCAGAACCTCTGACTATGATATTTCTTCATCAGAAGATGTCTAGTTCAGAAGGTAACTTAGTCAGAAGATAAGTACCCATTGGTGCTTACTCTGAGATGAGACAGTAAGCGTGTGTCAGTTACTTTGATACATCGTTCCTTGTGCCCGTGCTGACAATCTGTTGTAATGAGTGTTGATGTGCTTTATCTCCACCGTGTGATGTGTGTAATAATTGTTCATAATGATGTTCTTAATTTTCAACCGTTGATTTTACTTTTGCTTTTACAATCAACAACGGTTACTTTCTAAAACCACTACGCACACACGTTCTCCATCATTCACATATTTTGCTTCTCTCTCCTGTTTGCAAAACCCTCATTCTCTTCGATTCTCTCTCGCTTTCACTCATCTCTATTCTACCCAAACCTCCTACCTTCAACAATGGCAAATTCTGAAAGAGCTGACTCCGGTGAACGATCTGATTCCGCCGATGAAAGAGTATTTCCCAGAATGGTTGTGGGTCTTCCAACAGGGCAAGTGGGTCCTGCTCTGCGTCCTAGATCGACTGAAGGTTCTCAAGCACAAGTCCAAGACGCGGAAGATGTTGTTCCTTTATCTCAGAGAAGATGTGCAGTTTCCTGCGTCTTCCCTCCAGAAGATCTCCAAGTTCTTGCTGAATGGAGATTCGACCTCGACAACATTGCTAACAATGGAGTTGATCTTCGTCTTGAAGCTCAAGCTCAAGGCTGGGAAGGGTATTTCCAAAGACTCCATGGTCCAGTTTATAATAAACTCGTGAAGGAATTCTAGAAGCACGCTGACTGCAATGAGCATAAAGTGGTGTCATTTGTTATGGGGAAGAGGATCATTATTTCTGAGAAGTCGTTTGCAAGGCTTCTGGGTGCAGAAACAAGCAAAGGCTACAGATTCCAGTTGCAGGAATCAAAAGTCAAACTAAAGACCAAAGAGGCAGTCAACATGGCTCTCTACTCTACATGGAAGCCAGGGAAAAATGACTGCAAGACCAAGGATCTTCATCCTGAATTGAGAATCTGGCACAAGATTCTGCTAAACTGCATAAATCAAAGGCCAAAGGGAAGCTCTCCAGATTACATCAACTTCACCCAGAAGGTGTTACTCTTCTTCATCAAGGAGCACCGCAAAGTCTGTCTGCCCTACTTTCTCTTCTCCTATCTGAAGGAGTGCATCAAGAAGTCAAGAACCACTGCTTCACCTAAGTCTGCAATCAAATACATACCATTTGGCAGACTGCTTTCTGACTTCTTCATTGAGAGCAAACTGATAAAGGATCTGCAAAAATTAGGATGCACTGAAGACTTGACAACAATTACTGGGGATGTCTTCACTCCTACTTCCATGAAGAGAATGAGCCTGATAAAGACAAAGGCTGAGGTCAAAGTTGCTGATGCAAGACCAAGAAGAAGAACCCATCTGAAGGACTACCCCCTCTGGTCCAAGGCTGATGACCCAGAGGCAATCAGAATCTACCTTGATGATTTGAGACGGCAAGGCTTTGAGATTGATGTGGATGAATTCTTCAGGAATCTCCCAGATCCTCCTGATTTTGAATCTCCCAGGAAGAGGAAGACCAAGAGAAAGCAAGTTGAAGTCTCTGAGGAGAATGATCCCTCTGATAGTGATGACCAAGATGAAGCCTCAGAAGAAGGCCAAGAAGGTCAGGATTGTGACTCAAGTCACTCATCTGCAACCAACTCAGGAGCCTGCTAGAACTGCACCCTCTACCAGAGTCACAAGATCTACACTTAGAGCTTCAAGTAAGTTTGTTGTTCTTTCAGATGATGATTTAAATTTGCTTGATGCAATTCATGATCAAACCAATCCTGAACCCACTCCAATAAATCAACCAACCTCTCCTCCTTCACCCCCTAGGGCTTCATTCTTCCAACCTTCCATTGAGGAAGAACCCCTCTGGAAAATGCTCCAAGCAAACAAACCCTCTGCTTCCACCTCACCTATTATACTTCCATACAATCCAGAAACCTCTGAACCACAAGTCATTGAAACACAAGCCTCTGATAAAACCACCTCTGAACCACATACACATACTCACTCTGAACGTGAAATTCTCTCTCCTGGTCCCTCTGTTTCTTTTCCAACCAATGTTCCTTTCTCTTCTCCCTCAAATGAATCTGAAGCCAATCGGAAAATCTTTCAAATTGCAAGAGAAATGATTTCAGATATTCCTGCACATTTCATTACTGTTCCTAGTCCAAACCGCTACCCTGGACCAAGGCCAGAACCTCTGGTTGCTCCGGATTTCCCAATCCAAGCAGTCCCTCTGGCTTCAATGCCTTCTCATTCTCCTCTTCCAGAGAATGCTGAATCAGTCTCAAACAATTCCTCAGACAAATCACCAAACCCTGAGACTGAAACCTCTCATCAAAACCCTGAGACCAACATATCTGCACATCAGACTCTGCAGATTGGCTCTCCCTCTGAGGTAGCAAGTAGCAATCACTCTTCATCACCTGAACCAAACCTCTCCCTTGTTCCCTACACCTACTCTAGACCAACCACCGTCCTTGATTGCATCAACTCATTTAATCATAAAGCATCTTTAAGGGTTTGCAATGTGCATGGTCGCACTGACCTAAGTGAGCATCCAGACATGGTTGTTGAGGACTGGGATCGTTTGTGTTCTTGGATGGTTGACCATGTTCCAGTGATGGTTGGGTTTTTAAATGCTGAAAAAGATAAGTGTGTTGAAGCTGCAACTCAACGCCTCAGAAGAAGAAAAGCTTTGAATGAACAGCTGATGAGAGAACAACTTTATACTGTTATTGAAAAAACAAGAAGGAAGAAAGAACAAGAAGAAGAAGCTGCACGGATTGAGGCAGAACAACGTGAAGCTGCAAGGTTGCAAGCTCTGGAACAAGCAGCAATATTACAAGCTGAAGCTGAGGCACTCAGAAATCAAGCACTTAGAATTGTTCCAGTTACTGATGTTGCTTCCACATCTGCTCAAGTTCCTCACTCTGATGAAGCTACAACGTCTGCTCAACCTCAGTCAGTTTCAAGGATTGATATCATTGAACAAAGGCTCAACTCTCATGAAGTTCTTCTTCAGAGTTTGAAAGAAATGTGCACAGAGCTGCTTCGGAGGACACCTAAACCCTGGTTTTAGGAACTCTCTTCTCTTCTGTTCTTATCTATGTTGATTTATTTTCTTCCTGTATTATGTTTTTCTTTTCCACGTTTATTTGTTTTGAACTATGTTTCTTTACCTATTTTCGTGTTATTCAATTATCATTTTCATTATGTGTTGCATAATACTTGTTCATCATAACATTTCTTTCTCGCATACTCATTACCCAACAACCAAACTCTTTTATTCATTAATAAGAAATTGCATACAAAGCATTGCTACATTAAAAGGGAGGATTTTTCCTCATTTCTCTACACTGCCTACGCATCGCTGCTTTCTCAAGCTCCAGAAGATGCTGCCTATACTCTAAGAGGACTAAGCTCTGGCGCAGCTCCTGCCTCTGAGGACCCTCCGCCACCGTCTCCAGAGCCGCTTCAGTTGCTCTGATTTCCTCATACAGCTCCAGCTTTTTCTGGAAGCAGAATTGCATTTCCTCCACGAATCTGAGGAAGCTCCTAAGAATGTTGTCCATTTCTGGACTTAGGCTCATGCCTAATAGCCGGTTTGTAAGGGTATAGACGCTCGGTTCCTCTGGATGGCGTACATTGATGAAGAGATCTTCATCAAAGGCTTTCTTCCTCAACTGCTCGATGCTTGCAATGAAAAATGCCATTGAAATTTTAAGATCAAGAGAAAATGAGATGTGAAGACTGATATGGTTTAACCGCTATTTATAAGCTCAGTTCAGTCTACAGAAGTTTATGCTGAAGCAGTTTCTCAAGGATTACTTATTGGTAACAGAAGTTTACTTTAACTCCTTGGGCGGTGGTAAACGTTCAACCTTTTTCATTTAATCTTCTGCATATGCATTTATCACAAACGTTTTCCTTTACAATTCTTTTTTTAATTTCTTTTTCTTTTCTCCATCTTTTTACACTTAGACCTTTCCTAAGGGGCAGTACCTTGTACTTATAGCTAAGTTTTTCACACCCCATGCTTTTTGCTTATGACAAAAAGAGAGAGTATAACCCAGTTTTTGATGTGTAAGCTGTGTTAGTGTGATTTCTTTTTTCTTTTAGAGAATTTAAGAGTTCCACCTTTATGACCATAGATATGTCACTGGGCAAATACAAGGAATACATTTTCATTTCCTCTGAAGTGATACTAGTTGACTCTGATAACTTTACTCTGCTCATGACTCTGAATACTTATGCGCTCTGATTATTTCATCTCATCTAGGTCATTTATTCTCAATCTGAACTCTTGTATTATTTAGCTCAGAATCTAGATATTACTAATATTTTCATTAAGTCCTAGATTCAGGGGGAGCTAAGCTCAGAATCAAGTTGTGACTAGGATTCAGAAAGAGCAACACAAACCATTCACCTCAGGATAAGTTTTTCTCTACCTTCTAAACTCTGAGTGAATTCAGTTTATTGCTTAAGAATTGTTCATCAAAATACTTCGTTTTGTCATCATCAAAAAGGGGGAGATTGTAAGATCAAGTTTTGATCTAGTAGTACAACTCTATGTTTTGATGATTACAAGTTAACTATTGAGTATGAACAATTATGGTACTCTAACATTGTTTTTTGAGTGTTTTAATGACAGGCCAAGACTCTGGACCTATCTCACATGATTCAGAAGCACAATGCTCAAAGAGTAACCTCTGCAACGCTTACGCACGTACTATGTTCAATCTGAACAGTAGATCAAGTTTCAGAAGATCTGAAGATTACAAAGCTCTAATATGGATTCAGCTCACTAAAATTCTGAAGGATTAGAAGCTCTGAAGGATCAGACGCTCTGAAGGATCAGAAGCTCTGAAGCATCAGAAGCTGAGTAGTGAAGACTCTGAAGTCCAAGAGTAAGCTGGCTCTGAAGACCAAGTACTTCTTGTAACACCCCGATTTCGGTGGCGTCACTTTAGTAACCAAAAGAAACTTAATGCGGAAAAACGTGAATATTTTTTTTATAATGATAATAGAACCAAAGACTGAAAGAAGTAAACTCCCAACAAAAGATAACAGAACTAATATATATTATAAATACAGCCCCCGCTGTAAGTAGCTAGCCTCGTCACGAGTAAACCTCCAGTGACGGGTAATGAGAAAAGTAGCGCCCGTAGGCAAAAGGTACAGACCAAAAGAAAGGTCAAGTGTTCGCAACACTATCTTTCAAAATGAGAATAAGCTGGCCCATCGGCCTAAAACAAGACCTCCTAAGTCCAACCAACTCTCTGTGATTCTCGTAAAGAAACCACACACAAAGCTATAGGTGGGAAACTACCCTGTCCCCAAAGAAACAAATGATGTTCAGAGCTAAGACTCTACTCCTACTCTAATCCCATCTCAAGGAGCTCACACCAGCACTAAAACCTACATGCTAGTATGATCGTCGTCCGAATTCGAAATTCAGAACGACCTAGTCTATGTACACACTCCGTCCTCCTCTCGCGACCGCGATGCGCTCCGGTTCCGGCATCTCAAATCTAGTTCCCCCCGAAGGGTGAACCATCGTGAATCAGTCCGTCATAGACATCTGACAAAGGGCGTTTGTCCGCCAAAGCACACACAGAAGACGCGAGGGTCAACTCCAAAGAATTATATAAATAATACCACCAATAGATATAGATAAGAGAATAGCCACTTAGGCTTATAGCTAGGGATAACATCCTAGGGTTGTATATTTCACAATGAATATAAACGCAGTAATAACAGATAACATGTATCAAATAGGATTAACAATTATCAATCGCACTCAACAACTAAGTCAGTATGCATGTTGCATGAAATGCAAATGACGGTTAACCCAGTTAACCAAATGCATTCCAGAAACGGATGGACATCAACGGATCAATCCTAGCACCAGCAACGGTGGGACCATTTCCGCCCGCGTGCCTCTTACACCACACAAAGGTAGCCAGATCTGCTACTAAGAGTCGCCTAACAGCGCTCTTACGCGGAAATCCGTGTCTTATGACCATTTTGGAATCCACCGAGGTCCGGTATCACGCCGTGTATTAACCTCCTATGTATGCATGAGTGCAATGTGATTAGCCAAACAACGTCTCCGACCTCACTCGACACGTCGCCACGTGTTCTAGCTAAATTAATGTAAGGCCCAAGTTTTTAAGCTTATGCTAAGTGAATAAATTTCTTATTCACGATTAGGGTTGATGTAATGTGAAGGGAAACCTGAACAAAAGTTCATTAAATGAAATAAATTTGTGAAGGAGAAAGTTCAGGAAAAGTCAAAGGATTGTATCGAAGTCGATTTAAGTTATAGCACGACTAATATCCGTTTTAAAACCTAGGACAAGAACCTTAGGAAATCAAACTATGTTCCACCCTTGGAACACTGTAGGAATTTAGTCCAAAAATCTTCAGAAAAATGTTAGAACTTCTCTTTTTCCATATATCACAATCGTTTCGAGGCGAAACTCTAGGATCTACGAACGTCCGATTTCAATCATCGGAAGTTTGCCGAAACCGAATCCCTGGTATTTCAAAACCCTAGAATTTCTCGACAATGAAGACTTTTTCTATTCAGAGCTTCAAATGAAGATTCTACACGCGTACACCCATTTCTCTTGATGATTTCAATCTTTCTTCAGAAGGAAGTTTTCCATTCCGACATTCGATGCAAAAAGCAACTTATCGGGTAAAATAGTTTTACACCGACTATGCTTTAGTTGCCAAAAATATAAGGAGACCTCATTTTAGTTTTGGAATTCTTTCGCCAAAACCTATCTTAGAATTCACGGAGAATGACGCCGGAAAAATCAGATTCGCGAAACTTTCATTTTCCCGCGACTTTCCATCTTCTATATATAGCAAACAAGTGAGAAAAAAACACAAAACTCCTCCATTTTCTCTCCTCAAGGCCGCGAGTTCATCCAAGGAAGAAAGAAGAAGAATTTTCTTCATTACTTGCTTGATCGTTGATCCGTTAGTTGCTGCTTCAAGGTTTCGAGGTATAGTCGCTAATCCTTACCTCTGATCGCTTTTTCCATAGCTTTTCTGTAGACTTTTCTGAGCCGATAGTTTATGGGTTTTTGCAAAAATATCCTGAATCTTTCATTTCTGATTCTAAACCTCTTCTTTATGTGCCCAAGATCACTTCTGTCGGATTAGATTTTCCGTTATGTCGCCGGAATTCCGTCGGAATCAATTTTAGCCTAAAATACCCATTTTTGGAGTTTTTGGAGTAAAGCTTCAACCTTTAGGCTGAAAACTATCGCCTTAGCTTAGTGCTAGTAGGATTAGTTGTCATAAACGTCGTTGGTGACGTCCCTGCAAAATTTTATTTTTGGGATTTCAGTTTTGAAAAATCATGACCAAAATACCCCTGCGACAGTTTTTGATCCGATAATTTTTCCGAGTTCAGAATACCCTTAGTTACGGCTTATGAAAGCATAGGAACCAAGTTTGATCGAAGAAAAATCGAACCCCACAATTAACCAAAGTGGCCGAGCCCTATAGGGGGGAGGAGGAAAATTTCCTTTTCCGAAAACTTGTCCTTTCGCGCTAGATTATCGTACCTCGGAGTATGTATTGCTTCGTGTAACCTTAGTAAGTATTGATAGCTTAGTTTCCGATAGATTCTGATAGTATTTCTGTGGTTTTGCTCTAAAGGTGATTTTGAGGAATTTCCAGCTGAGCAAGGCTTTGATTGTGAAGGAGCTTTAGGAGATAACCCTGGAGAATCTGCAGGTGAGGGCTTCTCACTGAATCTCTAGTTAATGCTTAGGGTCGATGTTTCGACATTGTTTACTGTTTATGCACTGGATTGTGTGTGATTGGAAAATGTTTTCTGAGGCTTCGGCTGACAATGTAGATGATTCATCTACTGAATGTTTTTGAGATTGACTTACATGCTATGTGCTATGTGGGTAATCTAGGATGTGTGGTGCATGCTTTATATGCTAAGTGCTAAGTGTTAATGTTGAGATTTCTTGATATATGACATGTTGTTGATTGTGATGATTTAAATATGCTTTATACTGGAAATCTGAGATTCTGAATGGTGAGAATAGCGGGCAGGTCATGCCGATTTTATTTTGAGAGTTTTGAGAAAGTTTGATAGGACGAATGAGATTCGGGCCTTGTATAGGGTTTATGGATCGAGACATTCTCTGGAGTCATTTGGGGATTCGAAGATCCCGAGAACTTATAGGATTCGCGATAAGACTAAAGGGATAATTATTTTGTAAAGAAAACTCATAAGACATTAAACAACCTCTAAATCTTTAAGTAATGGTATAAATCTCGAAAGGAGGCTTTGGATGCAAATCATAGTTTTGGAAAACGAGAAGTGTCGTCGGATCCAAGTGTTGAGTCTGTTGTTGATGTGCTGTTGGAGCAGCGTTTGTTGTTGTGCTGTTGGAGCAGCGTTGGTTGTTGTGCTGTTGGAGCAGCGATGTTGTTGGGCTATCCTGGGGATAAGTCCGGGAAACCGTTAGTTTCCGAGAGTATGATACTCTGTGCTCGTTGAGCAGTTGTGACCATCGGATTGAGATGAGTCGGATGATTTGGAGATCATCGTGGGTTATGTGTTGGCGTGAAGTGTGTCTTTTGTCGCAGAATCGACTTTACCTTAGGGTAAGCTTTTAGAAACTTTAATTTACCTAGAACACGTGGCGACGTGTCGAGTGAGATCGGAGACGTTGGTTGACTAATCATCCTGCATTCATGCAACATTAATGGGGTATTAACACAGGACGTACTCTGGACCTCGTCGGATTCCAAAATGGTCATAAGACCCGGATTTCCGTGAAAGAGCATTTGTAAACGTCTCTTGTAGCATACCGAAATGGCAGACCTACGGGTTACGGCTGATCTGAC
This sequence comes from Lotus japonicus, assembly GCF_012489685.1. NCBI lineage: Eukaryota > Viridiplantae > Streptophyta > Magnoliopsida > Fabales > Fabaceae > Lotus > Lotus japonicus. The sequence goes on from NC_080044.1 coordinate 30,756,730, forward strand.
TACCGCTGTCGTTGGAGTAAGAGGCACGCGGGCCGAAATGGTCCCACCGTGGCTGGTGCTAGGGCTGATCCGTTGATGTCCATCCGTTCCGGATTGCATATTGGTTGACTGGGTTAACCTGCATACATATCATGCAACATGCATACTAATTTAGTTGTTGAGTGTGATTGGTAATTGTTAAACCTATTTGGAACATGCTAATTGCTATTATTGCGTTTATGTTATTGTGGAACATGCAACCCTAGGAATGACATCTCTAGCTATAAGCCTAAGTGGCTATCTATTACTTGTACCTATTGGGTTTATTATCTACATAGTTCTTTAGAGTTGACCCTCGCGTCTTCTGTGTGTGTTTTGGCGGACAACGCCTTTTGTCAGATGAATATTGCGGATTGGTTCACCATGGTCCACCCTTCGGGGGGGATTAGGTATGAGATGATCGATCAGGACGACCCCGGGTCGTGGGTGGTTGACCCCGCGAGCCATCGAGCGACGTATTCGAGGCGCATCATGGAGGATCACATGGATAGCGGAGGACTTCTGAGGTCAGGAGTGTTGAGGCGATGCTCTATCAGCTTCAACTTGCCACCGGGCGTTCACTGTGGACCAGGACTTGGAGGACCACCACCACCACCATTGTCTTCAGACGAGGAGGATCCCTCAGAGGAGATTCCAGTGGGAGTGCCTTCGGCAGGGTCTAGTGCACCCACCGTTGCGATCATCGATGATCAGGGTTCGGGCCCTAAGCCCGTAAGTCCAGCATCGGAGCGCACTGCGGTTGCGAGGGGAGGACGGATAAGGTTAGTAGACTTGGTCGTTCTGGATTCTGATTCAGACGACGATCATGCTAGCACATAGTTTTGAGTGTTGGTATGAGCTCCTCGAGTTAGGATTAGTGTAGGAGTAGAGTTTTAGCTCTGACAGTCTTGCTTCATTTGTTACTTAGGGGACAGGGTAGATCCGCCTATAGCTTTTTGTGTGGTTTCCTTACGGGAATCACAGAGAGTTGGTTGGACTTAGGAGGTCTTATTTTCAGGCCATTGGGTCAGCTGATTCTCAGTTTTGAGGGATGGTGTTGCGGGCACTTCACCCTTTTCATTTGGTTTGTATATATTGCCTACGGGCGTTGCACTTTTCTTTCCGTCACTGGAGGTTACTCGTGACGAGGTTGTTACTTACAGCGGGGGCTGTTTATATTTTGTATATTAGTTCTATTGCTTTTTGCTTTTGGGTTTTATTTAATTCAGTCTTGTCTTAGTTATTATCGAAAAAAAAATATTTCACGTTTTTCCGCATTAAGTTTACTTTTGGTTACTAAAGTGACGCCACCGAAATCGGGGTGTTACAATTAATGTCTCTAAAAACTTACCCTAAGGTAACAGTCGATTCTGCGACAAAATACAATAATCATAAAATGAGTGCAAACACTCACGATAACTCTTCGAGTCATCAATGCTCTCACGAAGTCTCACGCTTCAGTGGAGTCTCACACATTCACAAAGTCTCACACTTCAGTGAAGTTTTATGCTTTCACGGGGTCTCACGCCCCAGTGAATTTACACACTTGCACGAAGTCTCACGATTCAGTGAAGTTCCATGCTATTCACGAGGTCTCACGCCTCAGTGAAGATCCATGCTTTCCACAAGGTCTCACGCCTCAGTGGAGTATCCCGCATTCACAAGGTCTCACGCCTCAGTGAAGCTTCATGCTGTTCACGAGGTCTCACGCCTCAGTGAAGATCCATGCTTTCCACTAGGTTTCACGCCTCAGTGGAGTATCACGCATTCACAAGGTCTCACGCCTCAGTGAAGCTCCTCGGCTCATCCCTTGGATAGCCTAACAACACAACTGCTCCCAGAGCACAAGAGTATCGACATACTCAAAACTTATCAATCTCCTCAACACTTGGATCCGACGACACTTCTCGTTTTTCAAAACTAAGATTTGCATCCTAAGCTTGCATACGAGATTGTTATCATTATTTAAAGGTTTAGAGGTTGTTTAATATCTTATGAATTTTCCTTGTAAAAATAGTTTCCTTTTAGTCTTATCGTAATCCCTATGAGTTTCAAAGTTCCCATAATCCCAAGTAATTCCCAGAGAATGTCTCGATCCACTAAAACCATAACAAGGCCCGAACTCCGTTCGTCCTTTCAAACTCTCTCAAAAATCTCATAAAATAAAATCGGCATGACCTGCCCGTTATCCTCACTCTTCAGTATCACAAATATAAGTCGAATAATATAGTTAAATCAGCGCAATCCAATAAGCATAAATAGCATATTCCAACACATCCTAAATTAACCATTTAGCACATAACATGTGAATCATTTAGCACACAATATCAAGGCATCATGAAATCAACAAGCTCGGCCGAAGCCTCTGAAATCATTTCAGACATTTAGCAATTAAGTGCATAACACATAAATCAAGTCGAATTCGTCGACACCTAAAACATTATCTAGTAATTCAGAGAGTAGCCCTCACCTTAGCCAATTTCCAGGGTTCTCTTCAAACGCTCCTTCACAATCAGCTCCTCAATCTTTCCTTCACAATCTCCCCCCTCGAATCCACAAAGTTCCTTGTTCTTCGGGAAATTCCTCAACGAACCTTTAGAGTAAAACCACAGAATTCTATCAAAATCTATCGAAAACTTAAGCTATCAATACTCACTAAGGTTACACGAAGTAGTATGTACTCCGAGGTATGATAATCTAGCGCGAAAGGACAAGTTTTCGAAAAAGGAAATTTTCCTCCTCCCCCCCTTATAGGGCTCGGCCACTTTTGGTAATTGTGGGGTTCGATTTTTCTTCGATCAAACTTGGTTCCTATGCTATCATTAGCCGTAACTAAGGGTATTCTAAACTCGGAAAAATTATCGGATCGAAAATTGTCGCAGGGGTATTTTGGTCATTATTTTCAGCTCAGAATTTCAAAATCAGAGTTTCGAAAAACAAATTAGATGGGGTTGATACTAACGACGATTATGACGACTAATCTTACTAACGCTAAGCTCAGTCGAGGGTTTTAAGCCCAAAGGTTGGAACTTTAGCCAAAAATGGGTATTATGAGCAGAATTGAAACTCGGCAGCAATTCGGCGAGAATCAGCAAAATGTAATCCGCTAAACATGCTCAGGGGCACGCAGGGAATAAATTTAGATAAAAAGATGAACTTATCTAGATAGTTTTGCAAAAACCTCAAAACTAAGAGTACAGAAAAGTATAGAGAAAAGCGGCAGAATTTACGATCAGAAGTAAGGAAAAGCGTCAGTACCTTGAGGCCTACGCGTAGCAACGAACTGTGGGACGATCAGACAAGAATCGACGAAAAGCTCTCCTCCTCCTTCTTCTCTCCAAGCCGCGGGTTGTGTGTGTGTGTTTGTGAGGTTTTTGTTTCAAGCTTCACATATTTATAGGGAATGAAATGGAAGATATTTATCAAAGATCGGATAAGTATGAATAGATATTTATTAAAGATTGGATAAGGTTGAATAGATATTTATCAGAGATTGGATAAGAATGAATAGATATTTTGTAAACCGGTACAGTTTTGTTTAGATATCGGAGGATTTAACTCATAGAGTTAAGATAAAAATATAAAAGCGATCCCGATTTCTTCCTACTGATTCCAACGTATTTTAGACACGATATTCACCCCGCTGAATCTTCTAATTCTTCAAAGAAATATCAGTATGATTTTTGGTTTTCGAGGCTTGCTATATAGAGGATGGAAAAACGCGGGAAAATGAAAGTCTCGCGATTCCGATTTTTCCGGCTTCATTCTCCGTGAATTCTAAGATAGGTTTTGGCGACATAAATCCAAAACTCAAAAGAGGTTTCCTGGTATTTTAGGTGACTAATGCAAAGTCGGTGTAAAACTATTTTACCCGATAAGTTACTTTTTGCATTGAATGTCGGAATAGAAAACTTCCTTCTAAAGAAAGATTGAAATCATCAAGAGAAATGGGTGTACGCGTGTGGAATCTTCATTTGAAGCTCTGAATAGAAAAAGTCTTCATTGTCGGTTGATTCTAGGGTTTTGAAATACCAGGGTTTCAGTTTCGGCAAACTTCCGATGATTGGAATCGGACGTTCGTAGATCCTATAGTTTCGCCTCGAAACGATGGTCATATAAGGATTAAGAGAAATTCTAACATTTCTCTGAAGATTTTTGGAATTAGTTTCCATCGTGTCTTTAAGTGGAAATCAGCTAATTCTAGCGCTCTTGCCCTAAGTTTAAGTGTATATCGATCGTGCTATAACTTTTATCGACTTCGATACGATTCTTAGACTGTTCCTGAACTTTCTCCTTCATAAATTTATTCCTTCCGATAAACTCTTGTTCAGGTTTTTCCTTCACGATACTTCAAGCCTAATCGTAAATGGAGATCTCTTCCACTTATTTTAAGCTTAAAAACTTGGGTCTTACATTACTACCCTCCAAAAAGAAAGTTTCGTCCTCGAAACTTAGGGTTCAGTAAAAGCTCCAGATATTATTCCTTGATCTTCTCCTCTAAGTCCCATATAGCACCGTCCGTGTCTTCGTTCCAAATAACTTTTACGAAAGCACTCTGCTTTCCCCTCGATTGTTTCACTCTTCTAGTCCCAATGTTGACCGACGGCGTCTCAACAAACATATCATCTTTCAGCTCTATGCTGTCCGGCTCGACCACTTGCTCCTTTGCTTTTGTTCGTCCAAAAGACAATGATAGTGAGACAACCAATCCATTCTTAGGATAACATCTAGGTTCTGTTAAGTCAATCAAACAGTTAGTACTCATCATAAGATAGCATCTAACATGCTATACAATATGATAAAGCAATAACTTCAATCAATTCTAAGCGAAAAATCGCTTGGCAGACAATCAATTTTTACTCTTTGCAGAGTCACACAACCTAGCACAGAAGACCTATGTAAGGCCCAAGTTTTAAGCTTATGCTAAGTGAATAAACTTCTTATTCACGATTAGGGTTGATGTAATGTGAAGGGAAACCTGAACGAAAGTTTATTAAATGAAATATATTTATGAAGGAGAAAGTTCAGGAAAAGTTCAAGGATTGCATTATGATCGATAAAAGTTATAGCACGAACGTTTTACGCTTAAACCTAGGTCAGAAACCCTAGTATATAGCTAATTTTCACTTTTAGGCACAACGGAAGCTAATTCCAAAAATCTTCAGAGAAATGTTAGAACTTCTCTTTTTCCATATATCACAATCGTTTCGAGGCGAAACTCTAGGATCTACGAACGTCCGATTCCCATCATCGGAAGTTTGCCGAAACCGAATCCCTGGTATTTCAAAACCCTAGAATTTCTCGACAATGAAGACTTTATCTATTCAGAACTTCAAATGAATATTCTACACGCGTACACCCATTTCTCTTGATGATTTCAATCTTTCTTCAGAAGGAAGTTTTCTATTCCGACATTCGATGCAAAAAGCAACTTATCGGGTAAAATAGTTTTATACCGACTATGCATTAGTTGCCAAAAATACAAGGAGACCTCTTTATAGTTTTGGAATTCTTTTGCCAAAACATATCTATTAATTCACGGAGAATGACGCCGGAAAAATCAGATTCGCGAAACTTTCATTTTCCCGCGAATTTCCAACCTTTATATATAGCAAAGAAAGGAAGAAAAACTCAAATTCTCCTCCATTTTCTCTCTTCAAACCCGCGGCCAAGAACAAGGAAGAAGGAAGAAGAGTTTTTGTTCAAACCTTGCTTGATCGTCGATCAATCAGTTGCTGCTTCAAGGCTTCGAGGTATAGTCGCTAATCCTTACCTCTGATCGCTTTTTCCATAGCTTTTCTGTAGAGTTTTCTGAGCGGATAGTTTATGGGTTTTTGCAAAACTATCCTGAATCTTTCATTTCTGATTCTAAACCTCTTCCTTATGTGCCCAAGATCACTTCTGCCGGATTAGATTTTCCGTTATGTCGCCGGAATTCCGCCGGAATCAATTTGAACCTAAAATACCCATTTTTGGAGTTTTTGGTGTAAAGCTTCAACCTTTAGGCTGAAAACTATCGCCTTAGATTAGTGCTAGTAGGATTAGTTGTCATAAACATCGTTGGTGACGTCCCTGCAAAATTTTATTTTTGGGATTTCAGTTTTGAAAATCCTAAGTTAAAAATCATGACCAAAATACCCCTGCGACAGTTGTTGATCCGATAATTTTTCCGAGTTCAGAATACCCTTAGTTACGGCTTATGAAAGCATAGGAACCAAGTTTGATCGAAGAAAAATCGAACCCCACAATTAACCAAAGTGGCCGAGCCCTATAGGGGGGAGGAGGAAAATTTCCTTTTCCGAAAACTTGTCCTTTCGCGCTAGATTATCGTACCTCGGAGTATGTATTGCTTCGTGTAACCTTAGTAAGTATTGATAGCTTAGTTTCCGATAGATTCTGATAGTATTTCTGTGGTTTTGCTCTAAAGGTGATTTTGAGGAATTTCCAGCTGAGCAAGGCTTTGATTGTGAAGGAGCTTTAGGAGATAACCCTGGAGAATCTGCAGGTGAGGGCTTCTCACTGAATCTCTAGTTAATGCTTAGGGTCGATGTTTCGACATTGTTTACTGTTTATGCACTGGATTGTGTGTGATTGGAAAATGTTTTCTGAGGCTTCGGCTGACAATGTAGATGATTCATCTACTGAATGTTTTTGAGATTGACTTACATGCTATGTGCTATGTGGGTAATCTAGGATGTGTGGTGCATGCTTTATATGCTAAGTGCTAAGTGTTAATGTTGAGATTTCTTGATATATGACATGTTGTTGATTGTGATGATTTAAATATGCTTTATACTGGAAATCTGAGATTCTGAATGGTGAGAATAGCGGGCAGGTCATGCCGATTTTATTTTGAGAGTTTTGAGAAAGTTTGATAGGACGAATGAGATTCGGGCCTTGTATAGGGTTTATGGATCGAGACATTCTCTGGAGTCATTTGGGGATTCGAAGATCCCGAGAACTTATAGGATTCGCGATAAGACTAAAGGGATAATTATTTTGTAAAGAAAACTCATAAGACATTAAACAACCTCTAAATCTTTAAGTAATGGTATAAATCTCGAAAGGAGGCTTTGGATGCAAATCATAGTTTTGGAAAACGAGAAGTGTCGTCGGATCCAAGTGTTGAGTCTGTTGTTGATGTGCTGTTGGAGCAGCGTTTGTTGTTGTGCTGTTGGAGCAGCGTTGGTTGTTGTGCTGTTGGAGCAGCGATGTTGTTGGGCTATCCTGGGGATAAGTCCGGGAAACCGTTAGTTTCCGAGAGTATGATACTCTGTGCTCGCTGAGCAGTTGTGACCATCGGATTGAGATGAGTCGGATGATTTGGAGATCATCGTGGGTTATGTGTTGGCGTGAAGTGTGTCTTTTGTCACAGAATCGACTTTACCTTAGGGTAAGCTTTTAGAAACTTTAATTTACCTAGAACACGTGGCGACGTGTCGAGTGAGATCGGAGACGTTGGTTGACTAATCATCCTGCATTCATGCAACATTAATGGGGTATTAACACAGGACGTACTCTGGACCTCGTCGGATTCCAAAATGGTCATAAGACCCGGATTTCCGTGAAAGAGCGTTTGTAAACGTCTCTTGTAGCAGACCGAAATGGCAGACCTACGGGTTACGGCTGATCTGACTACCGCTGTCGTTGGAGTAAGAGGCACGCGGGCCGAAATGGTCCCACCGTGGCTGGTGCTAGGGCTGATCCGTTGATGTCCATCCGTTCCGGATTGCATATTGGTTGACTGGGTTAACCTGCATACATATCATGCAACATGCATACTAATTTAGTTGTTGAGTGTGATTGGTAATTGTTAAACCTATTTGGAACATGCTAATTGCTATTATTGCGTTTATGTTATTGTGGAACATGCAACCCTAGGAATGACATCTCTAGCTATAAGCCTAAGTGGCTATCTATTACTTGTACCTATTGGGTTTATTATCTACATAGTTCTTTAGAGTTGACCCTCGCGTCTTCTGTGTGTGTTTTGGCGGACAACGCCTTTTTGTCAGATGAGTATTGCGGATTGGTTCACCATGGTCCACCCTTCGGGGGGGATCAGATATGAGATGATCGATCAGGACGACCCCGGGTCGTGGGTGGTTGACCCCGCGAGCCACCGAGCGACGTATTCGGGGCGCATCATGGAGGATCACGTGGATAGCGGAGGATTTCTGAGGTCAGGAGTGTTGAGGCGATGCTCTATCAGTTTCAACTTGCCACCGGGCGTTCACTGTGGACCAGGACTTGGAGGACCACCACCACCACCATTGTCTTCAGACGAGGAGGATCCCTCAGAGGAGATTCCAGTGGGAGTGCCTTCGGCAGGGTCTAGTGCACCCACCGTTGCGATCATCGATGATCAGGGTTCGGGCCCTAAGCCCGTGAGTCCAGCATCGGAGCGCACTGCGGTTTCGGCAAACTTCCGATGATTGGAATCGGACGTTCGTAGATCCTATAGTTTCGCCTCGAAACGATGGTCATATAAGGATTAAGAGAAATTCTAACATTTCTCTGAAGATTTTTGGAATTAGTTTCCATCGTGTCTTTAAGTGGAAATCAGCTAATTCTAGCGCTCTTGCCCTAAGTTTAAGTGTATATCGATCGTGCTATAACTTTTATCGACTTCGATACGATTCTTAGACTGTTCCTGAACTTTCTCCTTCATAAATTTATTCCTTTCGATAAACTCTTGTTCAGGTTTTTCCTTCACGATACTTCAAGCCTAATCGTAAATGGAGATCTCTTCCACTTATTTTAAGCTTAAAAACTTGGGTCTTACACTTCTCCTCTGAGTCCAGAAGTAGAAGGAACAAAGGTTAGAGGATCCAAGCTTCCCTCTGACTCTGATCATCAAGCTTCACAAGTTCCAAGATGAAGCATCGCTCTGATCAAAAGTCAACAAGGTTGTAGGTCATGTCGCTATCCAAAGTACAAAAGCAATTGTACCATTCCTGACGACCTTACCTAACTGATTCAACCACAACAGAACCTGGAAATTCCAAATCTGCCCTCCAACGGTAGCATCTCCATGCAACGTTCAAACCCTAATCCTTGGAGTATATAAAGAGGCTGAAGATTGAAAGATGCCGCCTAAGAAACTCATTCACGCGCAAGAAATATTTCAAATCTTCTTAGCAATCTTTCTTCAAATAGAAGTAAGTGTGTTTACTATTAGCTTTTGAAGAAGCACTTATCTGTAAACCCAAAACATTCAAACAATTGTTTGATTTACCTTTAGGAGATCAAGGTTGATCGGATCCTAGAGAAGACTAAGAGAGTGAATCTTAGTGATAGCTAAGTCAGTGTATTGTTAGTCACTTTGCAGGTAGCAAGTGCAGTTGTAACAAAACTCTGATTAGTGGATTGTCTTCATTCTAAGAAGGAAGAAATCACCTTAACGGGTGGACTGGATTAGCTTGAGGGATTTATCAAGTGAACCAGGATAAAATCATTTGTGTGCTTTCTTTATCTCTTATCTCTACACTTTTATCATTGGTGATTACAGAGATTTATTTAAATCTCAAGTGGGTTAAGTTTTAGACACAAAACGCTATTCAAACCCCCCCTTTCTATCGTTTTTCATACCTTCAGTGATCGTCGTGAATCATGGTGGCTTGACGCGTGTAGGCCACATGTAATCATGCTGAAGAAATGCAAAGGTCAGTGAATCTGCAGAATCTCAACCGCTGCCCTCGAAACGTCCCCTCTAATCGTAATAAAGTCTGCCAATTTGAATTCAAACCAATCAGCATCAGCCGTTGTGACTTCCCATTTAATGTGTCGTTTTCGAACGCGGTCGCGGCTTCTCTCTTGACAAAAACCAAATTTAACGCCTCCATTCCCAGTTAGACCTTAGCCCAGTGGGGGCGTTCAAGAAGGTCACCCCTGCCGGATTGGTTGGTCCCGAGGATCCTCCGGGCTTTGTAGCCGAGCATTTCCTGAATGATGAAGACATAGAACAGGAAAAGACTGTTAATAATACTTAGAACGATTGTGTAATAATTGTGTCTTTTTCCGTCAACTCCGATAACTTTGTTTATATTTGTTTTAATGAGAATAGTTGTTTTGAGTGCCTTTGTTCTCCTTTTGCTTATCTTCTCGCCATGTTTCGCTTTTGCGTTTGTTTTTCGGAATAAGTCTGAATTACGTTCAACGACTTTGAGAGTGTGCCAGGTTTGACTAGGACTTTTGCTCAGTATTGAACTGAGGCTTTGTTCACACGTTTTTCTCGTAAGATCAGGTGCGACCTCGCCAGCCTTATTTGGCGAGGACTTATGGTGGCTCGGGTCCCAATGGCCATGTGGGTTGCCCAAGGCTTAGCCTAGTTAGAAATGCTCGCCCATATTTCGGGGAGGCTTTCGCTCGCCCATATTTCGGGGAGGTTTTTGGGATAAGAAGCTTATCCGCACACGTCGCTGACGGGTAGCAACGGTCGCGCCGGACTTTCCGAAGCGATCCCCAGACATCAAGGTCGTGTTGGCATCGCCACCTTCAGGGAATTTTTCCCACCGGGCAACCGTCACAATTCAGTTGTGAGTTAGGAGTATTGCTGAGAATATCCTTTTGTATTTGACTGTAAAAATATTTTTACATTAATTGAGGGATGCCTCATTAAAAAACTCTCGTGATGGAGAAAAAGAGTACATCTTTATTTTTGTCCTAATTTTTACTCCTCCACGCCACGCCATTACTCCTGTCATAGGCCCATTTTGCTTTCCCGGTAGTCGCCCCCTCTGGTTAGTATACCACGCCAAGCACCTCATCCTTCAGCCCCGACGTGCTCACCACCCACTCTTCACCCTTGGGAGACTGGTCGGCCCGCTCAGCTACCCTATAAAAGAAAGGGGGCTTGCCTAGCCTGTTCTCCCGCCTGATGCACCGGGCCGCCTTTGTCGGTCTCGAATTCGCGGCCCCCGCTAGTTTCCAACACTCCACCTTCCTCTTTCTCTTGTTTCTGCGATGATGTGCCTGGCACCGCTCTTCTTCAGTCTTCAGCTCGCCCTGAAATTGATCGACTTTTACTAATTCGCTTGGGATCGCACCCTGTAGCGCTGCCCATTTCTCTCCCCTTTCCTCCAGCTGTGTTGGTTTGTTGAATATGGGCAACCTCCAGAGTGCTGCGTCTTTTTGGCTCCAATTGAAGAGATCGAAATTGTCTCCTACTAACTTTTCCAAGCGCCTTTCCTGATCAGCTGTGAGCCTGGGTTCAATCGCCAACACACCCCTACTAGATTTATTCATTTCCAGGTCCTCCCAGCGCTCCTCAGCATGAGCATCCGTAAATTGTCCATCTTTCCCCGTCCTTTCAGCTGGCCTTTCCTGACTTCGGCTCCTTCTTGGCCCCCCATACCTTTCATTAATCCACCGTCCCTGTCTTCTCACGCCGCCTTGACCCTAGCCCTGTAAGCCCTGCTGACCTTGACCGCCTTCCAAGACCTCAATCTCGTGACATCTATGCCCAGCGCCAGCTCCCTTCTTCCCATACAAGCTCAAGCAGTTATTGTAGCATTCCCTCGCCCGCCGTTGATCTACCACAATCTTTCCTACTTTTCCACAGGTCGGTGGGTACTTTACCGCCAGGTGAGCCGTTGATATCATTGCGCAGAGGCGATCCGACGTGTTCCGACCAATGATGACATTGTACGACGCCACTACCTGCAAAACCAGATATCTTACGCGCAAGAGCTTTGCGTTCTCGTCTAGACCAAAGACTGTGTCCAAATCCAAGTAGCCACGCACCCAGACCTGTTCCTCCGAAAAGCCTACCAAAGTCCCGAAGTATGGTGTAACACCCCGATTTCGGTGGCGTCACTTTAGTAACCAAAGATAAAATAAAGCGAAAAAGCAGGTATTTTTTTTCGATATTTGTTTAAATAAAAAGACTTGTCGAATTTAAAGACTCAACCCAATCGCGATTAACAGCGACTAACATACAATAAAAGCACAGCCCTCGCTGCAACCAAAATCATCGTCACGAGTGTCATCGAGTGACGGAAAGTAACACCTAGTAACTAAAAGTATTACCCAACGGCAAACAAGTGCGACCCATAGATAGAGTCATAAGTTTTATAAATACAGTCCTCCAAAAAGTAGGTTAGCCCATAATGGCTTCCAAAAGACCTGATACGTCCGACAAACCCCCTGCGATCCTCATGGGAGAGAACCACACAAAAAGCTAATAGTCGGGGACCTACCCTACCCCAAAATAAGAAATGAAAATCGGAGTTATGACAACGAAACCCTATATACTACACCCCTAACATCGACCTTCATCCGATCCTGCATGAAGTCCGGGTCCACGTCGAAGGCTTAGTAGTAGTCATTTCGCTCCGGGTCTTCCCCGAACGACGAAGCATCACGAAACGATCTGTCAACGACATCTGACAAAAAGGGCATACATAGCCCCCCATACACAGGTAGCACGCGCAAGGGTCAACTCAAAGAATTACATAATAGTATATCCAATAGGCAAAACTTAAATAGTAGCCACATAGGCTTAATTATGTATAAAAACACTATAATTGTATATCCTGTCCAATGAATAAATAACAGTTGCAAGCATTTAACATGTCTTAAACAACGATAACAAGTAGCAAACACATCCAGCAACTAAATCAGCATGAATGGTGCATGAAATGCAAATGCTAAGGAACAAGATGCATTCCGGAGGGATGGGCACCAACGAGTCAGTCCTAACACCAGCCACGGTGGGACCATTTCTGCTCGGGTGTCTCTTATACCAAACAAAGTGTAGTCAGATCAGCAGTAAACCCGCAGGCCTGCCATTTCCGTCTGCTACCAAGAATCACCGCAGTGTTCTTACATGGAAATCCGGGTCTTATGACCATTTTTGGAATCCAACGAGGCCCGACATCCTGCCGTATATTAACCTCAATGAGTGCATGAATGCAAAGTGATTAGCCAAACAACGTCTCCGACCTCACTCGTCACGTCGTCACGTGTTCTAGCTAACTTATTGTCTCTAAAAGAATACCCTAAGGTAAATGTCGATTCTGCGACAAAAGACAATTAAATATCAGAAAGAGTGTAATCACTCGTGATAACTTCTCGAGTTATCTGACCCATCTCCATCCGACGGTCAAAATCTGCTCAGCGAGCGAAGAGTACCAATGTACTTGGAAACTTATAGTTCCCGGACTTATCTTTTAGATAGTCAAACAACAAATCTGCTCATCGAGCGTAAGAGCATCAAAGTACTCAGAAACTTATTAATTTTCCCGGCTTATCTTTTAGATAGCCAAACAACAAAACTGCTCATCGAGCGAAAGAGTATAAGAATACTCGGAAACTCATTAGTTTTTCCTAAATCTTGGATTCGGCGACACTTCTCATTTTTCAAAACTAATATCCAAATCCTAAGCTCTTATTTGAGAATGTGATCATTATTTAAAGGTTTAGAGGTTGTTTTATGTCTTATGAATTTTCCTGGTAAAAACAGTTTCCATTTAGTTTTGTCTTTAACCTTATGAGTTTAAAAGATCCTGTAATCCCAAGTAATTCCCAGAGAAGATCTCGATCCAACAAAACAACAACAAGTCTCGAAACTCTGTTCGTCCCGTCAAACTTTATCAAAATCTCACGATAAATCCGGCATAATCGCCCGTTATCCTCACTCTGTCAAATCAACAGATATATGTGTATTTGCACATTCAAAACAATACAATCCAACAGTCATGGCACATATATCAATACATTGAGGAATAACCATTTAGCACTTAGCATATAGGGCAGATATCACACATCCTAGATTAACCAGGTAGCACATAGCATGTGAATCAATCTCAACAACAATCAAGCAATAAAAGATTATCAATTGTCAGCCGTAGCCTCAGAAAACATTTTCCCAATCAAACACAATCAAGTGCATAAACAGAAAATCAAGTCGAATTCGTCGACACCTAAATCATTATCTAGTATTCAGTGAGTAGCCCTCACCTGTAGGTTTTCCAGCTTGCTCCCCAAACTTTCCTTCACAATCTTCTTCCTCGAATCCACTAAGTTCCTCAAAAGAACCTTAGGACAAATTCACGGAAATCAATCACAATGAGTCAGAAACTCAACAAACAATACGTACTAGGGTTACAAGAAACATCACAAACTCCGAAGTACGACAATCTAACGCGTTAAGACAAATTTTCGAAAAACGAAATTTCCTCCCCCCCCCCCTAGGGTAGCTCTAGGCACTTTTCACAATTAGGAGGGCCGATTTTTCTTCGATCAAACTTGGTTCCTAGGTTATCATTAGTCGTAACTAAGACGGTTCTAAGCTCAGAAAACTGTCGCAGGGGTATTTTGGTCATTATTTTCAGCTCAGAATTTCAAAACTGGATTTTCGAAAAACAAATTGGATGGGTATGTCAACAACGACGTTTATGACAACTAATCCTACTAGCACTAAGCTAAGTCGTGAATTTTCAGCTTAAAGAACGGAACTTTGCCCAAAAATGGGTTTTTCCAACAGAAATTGATCCCGGCGGCATTTCGGCGACATTCGGCAAAATGTAATCCGCTAAAAACGCTCAGGGGCATGCAAGGAATAAGTTTAGACACTAAAATCAGCTTATTTGGACAGTTTTACAAAAAGCTCAAAACTTTGAGCACAGAAAGACAGAGAAAAGCGACAGAATTTACGATCAGGGAAAAGCATCAGTACCTCGAGGTCTACGCGTAGCAACGAACGGAACGACAATCGGTCAAGAATTGGAAAAATCACTTTTCTCCTCCTTTCCTCCAAGAAGCTCTCGGCCGTGTGTGTGGGTTTGTGATTTTTTTTTTTTTCATTTTTCATACTATATATAGGAAATGGAAAATGCGGAAAAATGAGAATTTCGCGATTCCGATTTTTCCTACTGATTCCAACGTATTTTAGACACGATAATCTTCCCGCTGAATCTTCTAATTCTTCAAAGAAATATCAGTATGATTTTTGTTTTTCGCGGCTTGTTTTTAATGTTTACCGGCTTAAAATGCACTTTATGCACTTTATGGTTTTGACCTCGGATGCAGAAACTTCCTTCTGAAGAAAGATTTGGAACGTCGATTAGAGTGAGCGAACGCGGATGAAATCTTTATTTGGAGCTCCGAATAGAAAAAGTCTTCATCGTCCGTTGATTTTAGGGTTTCTAAACTATCAGGGTTTCAGTTTCGGCAAACTTCCGAGCATTGGAATTTGGCCTTCGTATATTCCAGGGTTTCGTATCGAAACGCTTGTCATGGAAAGGATTAAGAGAAATTCTGACATTCCTCTGAATATTTTTGGAATTAGTTCCTATAGTGCTTTAAGGGTAAATTAATCGTTTACTAACGCTCTTGCCCTAGGCGTAAGCGAATAAGACTCACGCTATAACTTATATCGACTTTAATACTATTCTTAGCCTTTTCCTGAACTTTCTCCTTCATAAATTAATTCCATTCGATAAACTTGTTCAGGTGGTCCTTCACGTTACATCAAACTAATCGTGAATAAGGAATTTCACTAATTTATTCCAAGCTTAAAAACTTGGGTCTCACATATGGCATCAGGTCTTTATCTGTTAACCCCAACTGGTCAAACGCGTCGCCATAGATGATATCCGCAGAACTACCCTGATCTAAGAGCACTCATCGCACATTGAAATTGTTGATCATCACCATCACCACCACAGGATCTTCCTTGTGTGTCTTAATCCCTTCAACGTCTGCCGACGATATCACTATGTCCGGGTGCTGAAAACCAAATGGAGTTGACAACTCTCGCACTGAACTCACCGCCCTCACATGTCTTCGTCTCGATGACGGCTTGTCGCCGCCTCCGCCGAAACTCCCTGAAATTGTTCGACATCCTTGTTGAAGGTTTCTTCAGCTCCTTTTTTCCTCGTCGCCAATGTCTCCTTCTTGTCCGCTGTTGGTTGTAACACCCCGATTTCGGTGGCGTCACTTTAGTAACCAAAATAAACTTAATGCGGAAAAACGTGAATATTTTTTTTTTTATAATAATAACTAAGACAAGACTGAATTAAATAAAACCCAAAAGCGAAAAGCAATAGAGCTAATATACAATATATAAACAGCCTCCGCTGTAAGTAACCTCGTCACGAGTAAACCTCCAGTGACGGAAAGAAAAGTGTAACGCCCGAAGGCAAAATGCACAAACCAAATCTAAAGGTAAGTGTCCGCAACACTATCCCTCAAAACTGAGAATAAGCTGGCCCATCGGCCTGAAGCAAGACCTCCTAAGTCCAACCAACTCTCTGTGATTCTCGTAAAGAACCACACAAAAAGCTATAGGTGGGAAACTACCCTGTCCCCAAAGAAAACAAATGATGTTCAGAGCTAAGACTCTACTCCTACACTAATCCCATCTCGAGGAGCTCACACCAGCACTAAAACCTACATGCTAGCATGATCGTCGCCCGAATCTGAATCCAGAACGACCTAGTCTATGTACACCATCCGTCCTCCTCTCGCTACCGCGATACGCTCCAGTTCCCGCATCTCAACCCTAGTTCCTCCCGAAGGATGAACCATCATGAATCAGCCCGCCAAAGACATCTGACAAAGGGCGTTTGTTCGCCAAAGCACACACAGAAGACGCGAGGTCAACTCCAAAGAATTATGTAAATAATAGCACCAATAAATATAAATAAGATAATAGCCACTTAGGCTTATAACTAGGGATAACGTCCTAGGGTTGCATATTTCCACAAAGAATATAACGACTGTAAATCACAGTTAACATGCATCAAGTAGAACTAACAAGTATCAAACACACTCATCAACTATGTCAGTATGCATGTTGCATGAAATGATATGCAGGTTAACCCAGTCAACCAATATGCAATCCGGAACGGATGGACATCATCGGATCAGCCCTTCACCAGCCACGGTGGTGCCATTTCGGCCCGTGATGCCTCTTACTCCAACATCATCATGTAGTCAGATCAGCATAAAACCCGAAGGCCTGCCATTTCGGTCTGCTACCAAGAGTCGCCTAATAGCGCTCTTACGCGGAAATCCGGGTCTTATGACCATTTTGGAATCCACCGAGGTCCGGTATCACGCCGTGTATTAACCTCCAATCCACCGAGGTCCGGTATCACGCCGTGTATTAACCTCCAATTTCCCGAGGTCCGGTATCACGCCGTGTATTAACCTCCTATGTATGCATGAGTGCAATGTGATTTGCCAAACAACGTCTCCGACCTCACTCGACACGTCGCCACGTGTTCTAGGTAAATTAAAGTTTCTAAAAGCTTACCCTAAGGTAAAAGTCGATTCTGCGACAAAGTACATTAATCATAAAATGAGTGCAACCACTCACGATAACTCTTCGAGTCATCAATGCTCACACAAAGTCTCACGCTTCAGTGGAGTCTCACACATTCACAAAGTCTCACGCTTCAGTGAAGTTTTATGCTTTCACAAGGTCTCACGCCTCAGTGAATTTACACACTTGCACGAAGTCTCACGCTTCAGTGAAGTTTCATGCTCTCACAAGGTCTCACGCCTCAGTGGAGTTCCATGCTTTCCACAAGGTCTCACGCCTTAGTGGAGTATCATTCATTCACAAGGTCTCACGCCTCAGTGAAGCTTCTCGACTCATCCCTTGGATGGCTAACAAACTGCTCAACGAGCGAAGGAGTACCAACATACTCAGAACTCACCAAACTCCTCAACACTTGGGTCCGACGACACTCCTCGCTTTTCCAAAACTATGATTTGACTTCCAATGCCTTCCTTCGAGGTTGTTATCATTACTTAAAGATTTTGAGGTTATTTAAGGTCTTATGAATTTTCTTTATAAAATAGATTCCCTTTTGTCTTATCGCAAGTCTTATACATTTGCAGGATCTCCCAATCCCAAGCCGCTTCCAGAGGATGTCTCGATCCACTAAACAGATTAAGGCCCGAACCTCGTTCGTCCTATCAAACTTTCTCAAAACTCTCAAAATAAAATCGGCATGACCTGCCCGCTATTCTCACCATTCAGAATCTCAGATTTCCAGTGTAAAGCATATTTAAATCATCACAATCAACAACATGTCATATATCAAGAAATCTCAACATAAACACTTAGCACTTAGCATATAAAGCATGCACCACACATCCTAGATTACCCACATAGCACATAGCATGTAAGTCAATCTTCAAAAACATTCAGTAGATGAATCATCTACATTGTCAGCCGAAGCCTCAGAAAACATTTTCAATCACACACAATCTCAGTGCATAAACAATAAACAATGTCGAAACATCGACCCTAAGCATTAACTAGAGATTCAGTGAGAAGCCCTCACCTGAAGGTTCTCCAGTATGATCGTCAAGCGCTTCCTCGCACTCAAAGTGTTGTTCCTCAGAGAAATCCTCAAAAGCACCTTTACAATGAAACCACAGAATACTATCAGAATCTATCGGAAACTAAGCTATCGATACTTACTAAGGTTACTTGAAGTAATCTATACTCTAAGGTACGATAATCTAGCGCGAAAAGACAAGTTTTCGGAAAAGGAAATTTCCTCCTCCCCCCTCTAATAGGCTCGGCCACTTTTCACAATTAAGGGGCTCGATTTTTCTTCGATCAAACTTGGTTCCTATGCTTTCATAAGCTGTAACTAAGGGTATTCTGAACTCGGAAAAATTATCGGATCAAAAACTGTCGCATGGGTATTTTGGTCATGATTTTTAACTTAGGATTTTCAAAACTGAAATCCCAAAAATAAAATTTTGCAGGGACGTCACCAACGACGTTTATGACAACTAATCCTACTAGCACTAAGCTAAGGCGATAGTTTTCAGCCTAAAGGTTGGAACTTTACTCAAAAACTACATAAATGGGTATTTTAGGCTAGAATTGATTCCGGCGGAATTCCGGCGACATAACGGAAAATCTAATCCGGCAGAAGTGATCTTGGGCACATATAGAAGAGGTTTAGAATCAGAAATGAAAGATTCAGGATAGTTTTGCAAAAACCCATAAACTATCCGCTCAGAAAACTCTACAGAAAAGCTATGGAAAAAGCGATCAGAGGTAAGGATTAGCGACTATACCTCGAAACCTTGAAGCAGCAACTGATTAATCAACGATCAAGCAAGGATTGAACAAAATCTCTTCTCCTCCTCTCCTTAGCAAACTCGCGGCCTTTGGGTGGGTTTTGGGTAGTTTGTTTTGATTTTTCTTCCTTTCTTTGCTATATATAAAGGTTGGAAATTCGCGGGAAAATGAAAGTTTCGCGAATCTGATTTTTCCGGCATCATTCTCCATGAATTCTAAGATAGGTTTTGGCAAAGGAATTCCTAAGCTAAGAAGATGTCTCCTTGTATTTTTGGCAACTAATGCAAAGTCGGTGCAAAGTCGGTGTAAAACTATTTTACCCGATAAGTTGCTTTTTGCATCGAATGTCGGAATGGAAAACTTCCTTCTGAAGAAAGATTGAAATCATCAAGAGAAATGGGTGTACGCGTGTAGAATATCCATTTGAAGCTCTGAATAGATAAAGTCTTCATTGTCGAGAAGTTCTAGGGTTTTGAAATACCAGGGATTCGGTTTCGGCAAACTTCCGATGATTGGAATCGGACGTTCGTAGATCCTAGAGTTTCGCCTCGAAACGATTTTGATATATGGAAAAAGAGAAGTTCTAACATTTCTCTGAAGATTTTTGGAATTAACTTCCGTCGTGCCTAAAAGTGAAAATTAGCTATATACTAGGGTTTCTGACCTAGGTTTAAGCGTAAAACGTTCGTGCTATAACTTTTATCGATCATAATGCAATCCTTGAACTTTTCCTGAACTTTCCCCATCATAAATATATTTCATTTAATAAACTTTCGTTTAGGTTTCCCTTCACATTACATCAACCCTAATCGTAAATGGAAATCTCTTCCACTTATTCTAAGCTTAAAATCTTGGGTCTTACATTACTACCCTCCAAAAAGAAAGTTTCGTCCTCGAAACTTAAGGGTCCGTAAAAGTTCTGGATATTATTCCTTGATCTTTTCTTCTAATACCCATATAGCACCGTCCGTGTCTTTGTTCCAAATAACTTTTCATTAAAACACTCTGCTTTCCCTTCGATTGTTTCACTCTTCTAGCCCCAATGCTGGTTCGACGGCGTCTCAAAAGACATATCATCTTCCAACTCTATGTTGTTCGGTTCGACCACCTGCGTTGGGTCTCCGTTTGAAGTAATACTTGTTGGCATTCGTGCAATTGCACAACATTAACCACTCGTTCCTTTGCTTTTGTTCGTCCAAAATGTTGTTTAGAAACTCGGTACATCTCTAAACTTGTCCTCGTGACGTGCACTCATGATCCAAAACTCAACTCAATCGCTTGATCACTCCTAGACGAAACATTACGTTGGAATCTAATAATCCATTATTGTTGTCTCCGTCCTCAAGACCTTCCTTACTCAAACCAATTTAGACTTACTGAAATTCCTAACGCTTCGCATAAATCGAGACTTATCCTCTAGAAGATCAGTTCATAACTGTACCTCAAAGGTCTTAACTAGTCATTTTATCATCCGATCCTCCAACCTTCTGAGGTTTAACTACTATCGTAACTGCTATCACCACTACATCCCTTATTCATACATGATTTTCAACTCCCTAAGTCAATCTTAATCATAGGATTCTTATTCAACTGAGCAAAATTCACTTGCTAACTCTAGCATGCATCACCGAAATCCATGACAAAGTTCCATTCACTATTAGACTCTGAGTAGCCTGTCCAAATATGATAACTTCAAGTATTCATCTTAATACTAACACTTTCCTTCTTGTAACTTGATTACCATCTCGTCGATAAACTTCTTAATCCCTCAATACTCCTTAAGTGAATATCCATTTCTTAAAACTATAACTCCTCCGCTTACCCAAACAACCTGATAAGTGTCGTCACGTTCTCACACTCATAACTGGATCTTGATATCCATAGTCATAACTTGTTATGTTAACATCATTCAAATCTTATCACATGGTTCATTATGTCCGCAGTCTCATAATCAACATCAATCGATTACCAACTTATAACCAACTTTAACACTCTACACAACTCAGAATTTCTTTACTTCAAGATCTCTCTTATACTATACCTCAAGGTCTTAATCCGCAACTCATCTTCAGATTTCCAATCTCCTACTCGTACGTGATTCTCAACTCTCAAGGTCAATCTTAACCCTAAGATTCCAATCCAACTTAGTAAATCTCACTTTGTAATCTGAGCATATTTTCTTTGAAATCCATATCAACAACCTCAAGGATTCAACTTATGCTAAAACTTTCTTTTTCTACTTAATCATTGATTCAACACTTAGTCACTCCCGAAAACTCCTGACGATTCTCTAAGTCTTACACATTCAAGTTAAACTTCCTGGGCTTGAAATCTAAACTTTTATCTAGTTTGCATCGGTAATGTCCTTTGACCCTTTAACACTTTTCAAGTGAAAATTCATTTCTTAAGACTATAATGTCTCCACAAAATCATGTACTTAGCAAAACTTATTCCTCGAACTCGACTACAACAATCTAGTTCAAAGTTAATTCTTCTCCATCTTGCTACTTATCAAGCTATCATCTATAACCTGATTAAATCCAACCTATTTGGTCTCTAACAATTCCACTCTGTAATCACATAACCTATGACTTCATAACTTCCGAGAAAATACCTAATTTGTTTCCAACATTAAATCTTTTGACTGAGTCTACTTCTACTTGGAGTAATCACACGAACCAACCAATTAATGTCTAAACGACAATCATCAACTTCCAAAGGTTCAATTCTTAATCTTGTACAATCAAGTGCTTAACACGAACTTTCCTCCCAAATTCAACTAATCTTCGATCAGATCAAGTTAATCTTACCAATCCTTCTATCAAAGTCCATAGCCAGCTGTGATTCAGAATATCACCCCCTCAATATTAAGTTGATCAGACCTAATACATCGAAGGTGGAAATCTAGAAAAACCTACTGGATCAGTCAATGAGTTCCTATCATCCAATAGTCACAAATATCTTGATATTAAATCCTCAATGATGTCGCTTCGGAACTACACACTCCCGACATCATAGGTATAATATCCATACGAAATCTCTCTAAGATTCATTCCTTAGCTTCTAGCTTCTGGTCAGACGCATCGGTACAAGACGACTTTCTAGGCTTAACGTGTTATCTTAAACCTCAGGTACTTCTATAGCTAAAATACGAGCTACGTTCAAATAAGGTATTAATAGGCGTAATAACTATAAGGTCAAAGCTTAGACAGTATAAATAAGTTAGGTGTGTTTGCACACGCTACGAGAGTAATGGAATATATTATACTGAAATGAGAAAGAATGGTTAGAAAGTTACCATCGTTCTGTTTAGTTAAACCAACAGTTAGTACTAGTCATAAGATAGCTTTTCCATAACTATACGATATGAGTAAGCAATAACTTCAATCAATTTTTAAGCGAAAAATCGCTTGCAGACAATCAATTTTCGCTCTTTGCAGAGTCACACAACCTAGCACAGAAGACCTATTCCCCAACAACTCCCGAAAGACTCGACCGTGCTCTGATACCACAATGTAACACCCCGATTTCGGTGGCGTCACTTTAGTAACCAAAATAAACTTAATGCGGAAAAACGTGAATATTTTTTTTTTTATAATAATAACTAAGACAAGACTGAATTAAATAAAACCCAAAAGCGAAAAGCAATAGAGCTAATATACAATATATAAACAGCCTCCGCTGTAAGTAACCTCGTCACGAGTAAACCTCCAGTGACGGAAAGAAAAGTGTAACGCCCGAAGGCAAAATGTACAAACAAAATCTAAAGGTAAGTGTCCGCAACACTATCCCTCAAAACTGAGAATAAGCTGGCCCATCGGCCTGAAGCAAGACCTCCTAAGTCCAACCAACTCTCTGTGATTCTCGTAAAGAACCACACAAAAAGCTATAGGTGGGAAACTACCCTGTCCCCAAAGAAAACAAATGATGTTCAGAGCTAAGACTCTACTCCTACACTAATCCCATCTCGAGGAGCTCACACCAGCACTAAAACCTACATGCTAGCATGATCGTCGCCCGAATCTGAATCCAGAACGACCTAGTCTATGTACACCATCCGTCCTCCTCTCGCTACCGCGATACGCTCCAGTTCCCGCATCTCAACCCTAGTTCCTCCCGAAGGATGAACCATCATGAATCAGCCCGCCAAAGACATCTGACAAAGGGCGTTTGTTCGCCAAAGCACACACAGAAGACGCGAGGGTCAACTCCAAAGAATTATGTAAATAATAGCACCAATAAATATAAATAAGATAATAGCCACTTAGGCTTATAACTAGGGATAACGTCCTAGGGTTGCATATTTCCACAAAGAATATAACGACTGTAAATCACAGTTAACATGAATCAAGTAGAACTAACAAGTATCAAACACACTCATCAACTATGTCAGTATGCATGTTGCATGAAATGATATGCAGGTTAACCCAGTCAACCAATATGCAATCCGGAATGGATGGACATCATCGGATCAGCCCTTCACCAGCCACGGTGGTGCCATTTCGGCCCGTGATGCCTCTTACTCCAACATCATCATGTAGTCAGATCAGCATAAAACCCGAAGGCCTGCCATTTCGGTCTGCTACCAAGAGTCGCCTAATAGCGCTCTTACGCGGAAATCCGGGTCTTATGACCATTTTGGAATCCACCGAGGTCCGGTATCACGCCGTGTATTAACCTCCAATCCACCGAGGTCCGGTACCACGCCGTGTATTAACCTCCAATTTCCCGAGGTCCGGTATCACGCCGTGAATTAACCTCCTATGTATGCATGAGTGCAATGTGATTTGCCAAACAACGTCTCCGACCTCACTCGACACGTCGCCACGTGTTCTAGGTAAATTAAAGTTTCTAAAAGCTTACCCTAAGGTAAAAGTCGATTCTGCGACAAAGTACATTAATCATAAAATGAGTGCAACCACTCACGATAACTCTTCGAGTCATCAATGCTCACACGAAGTCTCACGCTTCAGTGGAGTCTCACACATTCACAAAGTCTCACGCTTCAGTGAAGTTTTATGCTTTCACAAGGTCTCACGCCTCAGTGAATTTACACACTTGCACGAAGTCTCACGCTTCAGTGAAGTTTCATGCTCTCACAAGGTCTCACGCCTCAGTGGAGTTCCATGCTTTCCACAAGGTCTCACGCCTTAGTGGAGTATCATGCATTCACAAGGTCTCACGCCTCAGTGAAGCTTCTCGGCTCATCCCTTGGATGGCTAACAAACTGCTCAACGAGCGAAGGAGTACCAACATACTCAGAACTCACCAAACTCCTCAACACTTGGGTCCGACGACACTCCTCGCTTTTCCAAAACTATGATTTGACTTCCAATGCCTTCCTTCGAGGTTGTTATCATTACTTAAAGATTTTGAGGTTATTTAAGGTCTTATGAATTTTCTTTATAAAATAGATTCCCTTTTGTCTTATCGCAAGTCTTATACATTTGCAGGATCTCCCAATCCCAAGCCGCTTCCAGAGGATGTCTCGATCCACTAAACAGATTAAGGCCCGAACCTCGTTCGTCCTATCAAACTTTCTCAAAACTCTCAAAATGAAATCGGCATGACCTGCCCGCTATTCTCACCATTCAGAATCTCAGATTTCCAGTGTAAAGCATATTTAAATCATCACAATCAACAACATGTCATATATCAAGAAATCTCAACATAAACACTTAGCACTTAGCATATAAAGCATGCACCACACATCCTAGATTACCCACATAGCACATAGCATGTAAGTCAATCTTCAAAAACATTCAGTAGATGAATCATCTACATTGTCAGCCGAAGCCTCAGAAAACATTTTCAATCACACACAATCTCAGTGCATAAACAATA
Organism: Lotus japonicus; assembly: GCF_012489685.1. Lineage (NCBI taxonomy): Eukaryota > Viridiplantae > Streptophyta > Magnoliopsida > Fabales > Fabaceae > Lotus > Lotus japonicus. Next base: position 30,781,649 of record NC_080044.1, read on the forward strand.
AACAATGTCGAAACATCGACCCTAAGCATTAACTAGAGATTCAGTGAGAAGCCCTCACCTGAAGGTTCTCCAGTATGATCGTCAAGCGCTTCCTCGCACTCAAAGTGTTGTTCCTCAGAGAAATCCTCAAAAGCACCTTTACAATGAAACCACAGAATACTATCAGAATCTATCGGAAACTAAGCTATCGATACTTACTAAGGTTACTTGAAGTAATCTATACTCTAAGGTACGATAATCTAGCGCGAAAAGACAAGTTTTCGGAAAAGGAAATTTCCTCCTCCCCCCTCTAATAGGCTCGGCCACTTTTCACAATTAAGGGGCTCGATTTTTCTTCGATCAAACTTGGTTCCTATGCTTTCATAAGCCGTAACTAAGGGTATTCTGAACTCGGAAAAATTATCGGATCAAAAACTGTCGCAGGGGTATTTTGGTCATGATTTTTAACTTAGGATTTTCAAAACTGAAATCCCAAAAATAAAATTTTGCAGGGACGTCACCAACGACGTTTATGACAACTAATCCTACTAGCACTAAGCTAAGGCGATAGTTTTCAGCCTAAAGGTTGGAACTTTACTCAAAAACTACATAAATGGGTATTTTAGGCTAGAATTGATTCCGGCGGAATTCCGGCGACATAACGGAAAATCTAATCCGGCAGAAGTGATCTTGGGCACATATAGAAGAGGTTTAGAATCAGAAATGAAAGATTCAGGATAGTTTTGCAAAAACCCATAAACTATCCGCTCAGAAAACTCTACAGAAAAGCTATGGAAAAAGCGATCAGAGGTAAGGATTAGCGACTATACCTCGAAACCTTGAAGCAGCAACTGATTAATCAACGATCAAGCAAGGATTGAACAAAATCTCTTCTCCTCCTATCCTTAGCAAACTCGCGGCCTTTGGGTGGGTTTTGGGTAGTTTGTTTTGATTTTTCTTCCTTTCTTTGCTATATATAAAGGTTGGAAATTCGCGGGAAAATGAAAGTTTCACGAATCTGATTTTTCCGGCATCATTCTCCATGAATTCTAAGATAGGTTTTGGCAAAGGAAATCCTAAGCTAAGAAGATGTCTCCTTGTATTTTTGGCAACTAATGCAAAGTCGGTGCAAAGTCGGTGTAAAACTATTTTACCCGATAAGTTGCTTTTTGCATCGAATGTCGGAATGGAAAACTTCCTTCTGAAGAAAGATTGAAATCATCAAGAGAAATGGGTGTACGCGTGTAGAATATCCATTTGAAGCTCTGAATAGATAAAGTCTTCATTGTCGAGAAGTTCTAGGGTTTTGAAATAACAGGGATTCGGTTTCGGCAAACTTCCGATGATTGGAATCGGACGTTCGTAGATCCTAGAGTTTCGCCTCGAAACGATTTTGATATATGGAAAAAGAGAAGTTCTAACATTTCTCTGAAGATTTTTGGAATTAACTTCCGTCGTGCCTAAAAGTGAAAATTAGCTATATACTAGGGTTTCTGACCTAGGTTTAAGCGTAAAACGTTCGTGCTATAACTTTTATCGATCATAATGCAATCCTTGAACTTTTCCTGAACTTTCCCCTTCATAAATATATTTCATTTAATAAACTTTCGTTCAGGTTTCCCTTCACATTACATCAACCCTAATCGTAAATGGAAATCTCTTCCACTTATTCTAAGCTTAAAATCTTGGGTCTTACATTGGTGTCCGTCAACGTCCATCCCGCTCGCGATCATTCTGCTGGCGGATTTCCTGTTGGTGCTCACCCCGACATTTGCGATCGTCCCGCCCTGATCAGCCTCTCGATCTCGCCTTTTAACGTAACACAGTCACTGGTGCAGTGGCCCGCCGAGTGATGATGCTCGCACCATTTAGTTCTGTCTACCGCCTCCCGTGGCAGATTAACTTCCTTCTCGCCCTCTTCTGCCGGCGACACGTCCCTTTGTCCGCCATCTTTTTCCACTTTTGCACGCCTCCTTTTGAACGCTGTAAGATCAAGGTTTGATCAGTGGTTGCATCTCTATGTTTTGATGATTACAATTAAGGTTTGTGATGATGAACAATTGTGGTACCCTAACGTTTGTCTTTTTAAGTTGTGACAAACAGGTTCTGAATCTGACCCAAGCCTATTCGTTCAGAAGAAGAAGAACCAAGGGTTACTAAAAAGAGAGCTATTTAATCTATCATGTTCGTTCTGAATAGTGGCAAATACTTCAGAAGCTCTGAAGATGGAAGCTCTCAAGAGGTTCTGAAGAACTCAAGTCAGAAGTTCTGAAGACCAGATGTTCCAGTGGAACGGTCCAGAAGCAGAAGACTCAAGTTCTGAAGACTTATAAGAAGTTGGTTCTGAAGACCCAAGCTATTCTAGCTCTGACGATCAGAAGTTCTGAGTAACTCGTTCAGTAGCAGAAGTTGCATGGTCAGAAGAATCCAAGCTTCAATCTGACGATGATCAGAAGCTTCATCAACGTTCATCTGAAGCTCCTTCATCACAAGTCAACTGGTGAAAGGACAGGTCGCTATCACAGTACAACGTCGTACAAGTCTCAGTCTGTCCGCCACCTACCTTGTACAGCCTAGCAGTCTGATATTACAGAATTGCCACTCCAACGGATAAAACCCTAGCAACGGCTACATCACAAGTCTTGGAGTATATAAAGGCTGAAGAAAGAAGAAAGAGGTCAAGAAACTTTGCTGAAAATATTCAACACAAACGAACCATTCTCTTAGCATTATTTCTTCATTGTTCTTAAACATCTGAGTTTACTATTCGCTTGTTAGAAGCACTCATTGTAAACCCGAAACCTTTTACATCATATTGTAAAGTTCATCAAGAGACCAAGGTTGGTCAGATCTTGAGAGGACTGAATCAAGGCTGATTCAGTATTTAGCTAGTCTTAAGAGGATCGGTAGATCAGCTTCTTAAGAGGATACTAGTGAGAATATCAGTGTACTGTTAGTCACTTAGCAGGTTGCAAAGTGCAGTTGTAACACTCATTGATTTTAGTGGATTGCCTTCATCAGAAGAAGGAAGAAATCACCTTCACAGGTGGACTGGATTAGCTTGAGCTTTTATCTCAAGTGAACCAGGATAAAATACTCGTGTGCTTTACTTCCTATTTATTCAGCACTTAGTTTTATCTTTGAGTATTGAAAAAGCTAAAAAGTATACCCGAGATACAAAAACTCTATTCAAACCCCCCTTTCTAGTGTTTTTCGCACCTTCAAACGCGTCGTCCTCCTCATCCAGGATGTAGGTATTCGTTCGAGCGCGGACTTCCGCCATCAAACAAGCTGGCCTCCTACTTAGCTTGCTGTTCAGCTTCCTCGGTAGCAGTCCATTCTTGAAGGCGCGCGCACAGGCTTGCGGCTCCAACTCCTCGATCTTGACAGATGCGGCACCGTACCGCTTCACATATTGCTTCAACGTTTCTCGTTCTAACTGGCGAAAATTATACAGATCATCAATTGTGACCTGCTTGTTCTTGTTTGCGGAGAACTGAATGAGGAATTTCGACGAGAAATCGCGGAATTTCGCAATGGATCCTCGAGGCAAAGTCGTGAACCAAGCTATCGTCGTGCCTTTTAATGTTGACAGGAACATCCTGCACTTCACCGCATCAGAAGCTGCACTTATCGCCATTTTTGTGTTGAAATAAAGTAGATGATCCTTCGGATCAGTCTTTCCACTATACGTCTCCAGAACAAGATTCTTCATGTTGTCAGTATGGCTACCTCCCTTACTGCCGCCGAGAATGGCTCAAACTTCGCTACAGCCTCCGTTTCCCGTTCTCCTTCGTCCTGTTGCTCAAGGCGATAGTAATCTAACTGCTCCTGCAAGTAATCTTTCTGTTGCTGTATGTTGTCAAGCGTCTCCAATCTATTTGAGTGATCGGAGCTTGAGGCAACGACGATCCACCTCCTGAGACCTACGGCGAGCGTGCTGGAGATCCTTGTTGTGAAGGTGAGGACGATGGAGAAGGTAATGGAGGCGTCGGAGAAGGAGGAGGAGGAGGAGGCGGTGGAGGCGGAGGAGGAGTCGGTTGCTCAGGTTGCTCGCGACGAACCTCCTCACAGCACGGCCTTCCCCTTACATGACGCGGTGGTGAACTACGCCTCTGCTCCAGCGTTTCGCTGCGTCGACGACGGCGAGTCTCCATCGAGTTTCAACCGCGAACCAGAAATTCAATCAAAAAACACGAAAATCAGAGGAAATTGCACAGAATTCCGAACTTTTCCCAACCAAAACAGCGATCCACATAGTCTGGGAATCGAAATCTACCGATCCCCACAGACGGCGCCAAATGTTCCGGCCGAGAATATAGAAAGAAGGTATAGTACCTAGAGTGAAAGGATTGCAATGAGAGAATCTAGAGACAGATAGAGAGCGTGTAACCGCTTAGAGAGAGAGTGTGTAACTGAATTTCAAGTTTGTTATTTATCAAATGAGCCAAGAGTCCCTTACAATTGGTAACCGCCCCCTATTTATAGGCTAGGGGTTGGGCCTGGCGTCCCTAACAATCCTTAGTGGGCCGGTTGGGCCTCTCGGGGGAGGCCCAATTCCTTGGCTCACTCGTCGCCCTGAGGCAAGCGTCCCTGGGCGAGGGCCCCAGGGGTCTCGCCCAGTCCATTAAACACCAACTGCTGATGTACCAGTTATTGATCCCACTGTCATACCATCTACCTCGAGATAAGTTGTGCTTAAGAAAGAGTACTTATCACCACTAGCTTCACTGTAATACACTCATAATTCACCCCTTCGATATCACATCCAGCATCTGATACGCTTTGAGGAGCGGATCGTAAGGGTAGCTATAACGCCTTGATTTCTCGAGTGTCACACAGTAACCAAACATCATGAATTTCGTAAAGAATTTTCGTCGTTTATTTAATTAATCTTCAATTAGTGACAAAAGTTCAACTTTACGAATTTCGTCAAACTTAACCATATTAACGTCGCGGAAATAATCAACAACGCAAAACTTCGAAATTTAATAATCACCAGGAAGAGTATGAAACATGAAACAAAAAACCAAGGTAAAATTACATCACTTTTAAATACCCAAAACGAAAAGCAAAAGAAATAGTTCAATGCCCAACTCAGTACTCTCAAACCCCAAAAGAAAGTGAATGTCTCTTAGCCCAACCCTACTCCTTAGCCTCTTCCTTTACTTCATCTTCTTCCGTGGAGTAGTCGTCATCTGACAGTGGCTCATTGGTGAACTCCCTCAACAGATGATTCCTCAAACCTCGATAGAGTTGGCCCTTCTACTGATAGTACTGATCGACTGCCAGTCGAAAGAAGCTATAGGCCTTAACCTCATCCTCATCTGGGTTCTTCATGTTCCAGGACTCTCCTTGTAGCGGTAAAAGTTCCTCCTCCTTCACCTCAGCTTTCAGTAAGTCCTCGGGTTCAACTAGAGGTTCTCTCGTTTCTGCCGATGTCTCTTCAGATGGATCCGACTCCAACTCCGACTCCTGGTTAGAGGATTGCTCTGACTCCGCAGTAGGTGTCTGGAAACGAAAGGGCGCGAATGGTAGTTCCACCCTTCCCGTAAGCATCCGAGACTCGATTCACTCTCATTTCTTGTCAGTGCACTTGAGCGTAGCATTACCGATGTATATCCGACAGACTTGGTGCGCGTCGGACACCCAAGCCTCGTCCTTGTTCTCTTCACTGAGAATCAACTCCCAAGAACGCACCGCACTCTTGGACACATTCATCTAGGCCCCCCCAGAACAAACAGATAACACATAATAGAGGGTCAATTCTCATGCAAGACTCACAAATAATCACAGTTCGAACATAAGCATACAATTAACAAGAGTCTCAAAATCTCATATCTCAAGTTAGCAAATCTAAGGTTTAGTTAGACTAACGTCCTCACCATTCACACAACCACCTCAACACCTTGGCCAATCTCGATCAACCGCAGATGAACACACAAGGGGACCACACAGTCAACCTAAGTCACGTGGAGACCGCACGGTCAATCCACAAATCTCAAGGTGACCACACAGTCAATCCTTATCCCATGACTAAATCATGGTTATCACGTGGAGACCACACAATCAATCCACAAATTCACCCTCGCGTGCAAGTAACTATTTGTCTCTAACGACATCATTGTTCTCGTGGTCCATAGCCTATGACTAGCACTATAACCACATAATCACTACTTGCAAGAAAATTCACATCTCAAGGTTCAATACTTAATATCATAATTTAGGGTACAATAATCAGTCTTCATGCATAGTATATTTCTCAAGAGGTTTAGGGTTTCGCCCCGTTCCCCACAAAGATAGTAATTATCCAAACAACTCTCACATGTAGCCAAATCAATGCCCAAACCCTAGAGAGTAATAGGATTTCAGCCAACCTTCATAGCACATCAAATAATCATGCTTTTCATGTACCAGGTAGTAAAATATCAGCAACATACATCAACTCAAACAAATAAATCAAAGGATAAGAAAAATCGCCTAAACCCTAAAAAATTAGGGTTCGACCGTGGCATGCTTTATGTAACATCCCGGTTTTCGGGTGTCACTTAGTAACTCAAAAATAAATCAAAGCGAAAAAGCAGGTATTTTTTTTTCCGTTTTCTTTTTTGAATAAAAGACATTTTCAGAATAAAGACGCAACCCAAAATGCGATAAACATAAACTTATATACAATACTATTACAGCCCTGCTGTAACCAAAAGTGTCACAAGTATTGACAAGCGACGGAAAGTGAGCCCGAAGGCAAAATAGTACAAGTCCAAAAATCAAGTGAGAAGTTTATAAGTACAGTCCTCCAAAACATGAGAGAGTCAGCTCAAAACAGCCTCCTCCAGACTTCCTAATGTCCGACTACTCTCTGTGTTCCCCATGACAGGGAACCACACAAATAGCAATGCGTTGGGGACCTACCCTGCCCCAAATATAGACACGACTAGTCAGAGCTATGACACTAACACCCAACCTTAGTAAGCTCTAAACACCCATACCCTATACTTCCATCCTCGACCCTCATCTGGTCATGCATTCAGTCCGGGTCCTCATCGAAACTTCAGTAATGGTCATTACGCTCCTGGTCCTCCCCGAGTGACGAATCATCACGAACCAGCTGTCGAACGTCTGGCAGCAGGCCGACCGCCCAAACACAGACATACAAACAAAGTCAAGGCGCTAGGGTCAACTAACAGAATACAATAGATATACAACCAACATTTGAAGAATAAGGGGGTATATATATATATTGTATATATACGTATAAGTTATGTGTTGCCTACTCTAAGGTATATACATAGCATGTTATCAAATCTCTAATAATAACCCAATCATCAACATCTCAGCAAATATAATTAAAGGGCATGATGTGTCATGCAACGTCAATCATAATAAGATGCATGGTGTGCCAATGCAAAATATGCTGACACAATCCGAAAAACGTCACTCTGCTTGGCGACGGGACAAACCAACGGTATTGGCATTTAAAGGCTGGGCACCTCGAGACGGTCGTAACACTGGCCTCGTGTTTAACCATTTCTGCTCGGGTGTCGCTTATCACCTTTGGCTATAGTCGAGACGGTGCAAACTCTACATGGTTTGACCATTTCTGCTTGCTATGCCGAACATCAACAGGGACGATACAACTCTACACGGATGATCGTCACTTCCTGTTGTGCCAGGTATAGTAAGGACCGATTCAACTCTGCATGGATGATCGTTACTTCCTGCTATACCGAAGTACTCTGCTTGGCACTTCATCGCGTGTATGCATGAGTGCAATATGATTAGCAAAACAACGACTCGCCCTCACAGGTACATGTTTAATTACAAATCCCAATATAAAAACCCAAGTGTTTAATGTCGACCCTGACGATATAAACCCCAATGGGAGAGTGCTAGAGTACTCGGTGACCTCCTCTCGTCACCGTGGTTCAACCTCGTGGCGTCCAATGGAAGAGTACTAGAGTACTCGGTGACCTCCTCTCGTCACCGTGGATCACCCCCGTGGCGTCCACCAAAATTATTCAAGAAGTGCAAGGAAGCACTTATTTCCTTTATTAGTCATGTTGACTCATCCACTTGACGGTCAAGCAACGAATCAACGAGCGAGAAGGGTATTACCCACGCTCAGTTTCTTGCTCAAAGCATGGCTTGTCGACTTATTCCCGTATTTCACAACTATTTGCAATTCCTAAGTTTCCCCTAAGGTCATCGTTAATTAATTAAAGCGTCTCAAGTTGAGTTAATTCAATTATGATGTTTATTGTCAAAATCCAAGTTTCATGAATTATCAAGTTCCATGTTCTAACTAATCAAAGTTTCCCGAATCCCCCAAATACAATCCCCGGGAAAAGTCCAAGTGTTCGAAAGAAGGGCTAGGTCTCAGACGCCCATCAGAACCTGCCTAGGTTATTTCAACCCGAATGATCAAAGAGACTCAATTCAAATGTCCTACACTCCGCAATTGCGTTAAAGCACACGATTCGACAACGATATCAATATCTCAAGCTATAAGAAGCAATACGACAATAATTATGTGCGGAAATTATAAGACAGAAACCAGTAAACAGCTGAAGCTTCTCAGAAAACGGAGACACACGTCTCATATAAGTTCACTCGGCCGAAGCATCCAGAAAACATTTTCCTATAACGCGATAAACATATTAAATGCAATGTTCAATATCAAGCAATATTCAAGTCGAATTTATCGACACCTATAAATCAATAGCTAGTAAGTAAGTTGCCCTAACCTCGAGTAGTTCCAGTCTCGCGGTGCAGGTCTCGCTCACAAGCTTGTTAAGTCAAACCCAAAGTTTCCACAACCAAACCTTGGAACAAACAAAGTAATAACCAATCAAAACATGTCGATACCATCGAAACAATACAAACTAACGTTCGACAAAGCTCAAGAAGCTTTTGTGTTCAACATTCTAACGCGAATGGAAGAGTTTCCCCGAATGGGTAAGTTTTGACTCGTGAAACCAAACTAGAAATTCTAATATTTACCTTTGCTCACTAAAATGTGCATAGCTCGAGCTACAGAACTCGGAATGACACGAAACCAAAGCCAAAATTTCGGCGACTCGAAGGGCTACAGTGAGCGTAAGGCCAACCTTGCCCAGATTTGAGGTTCCTCACTGTCCTAACACAAATAGGTCTCGGCCACTCCCCAATTTAGCGTTTCTGAGCTTTTTCTTTGATCTAATTTAATTCCTAGGTAGTTTTAGGGTAAAACTAGGGCAAGGAAACTGTCGGAAAAATTTTAGAACGAGCGGGTCCATATACAACTAGTTAGGGGCACTTTGGTCCAAAATTAAAGCTCAAAAACTCAAAGTCGAAACTTTGAAAAACACATTTGATGGGGTCGTTCACAACGACATTTATAGCAACTAATCCTAAGGGCGCAAAGTCGGATTGTGGCTTTTTAATCAAAAAGTTTCAATATGTGAGTAAATAGGTTTTTATACCGTTTTTCAGATCTACAGCAACTCGATCGAAATCGGCGCGCATCGGCGAGAGATTTAGCTTGTTGGGTAGTAGTAGAAGGTAGTTCAAAAGAAAAATCGGGAAAATTGGACAATTTTGGAAAAAGCTCGAAACTAGGAGCTTAGAAAGAGATAAAGAAACGCGATATAAAAGATGATCAGAGGTAAGAATAAGCAAGAGTACCTCGATGTCGCGAAGTAGCAACGAACTGCACGAAGATCGGTCAAGAAACGGCGAAGATCTCTCCTCTCACTCTCCTCCTCAAGCTCGCGGCCACACACATGGAAAATGACAAGTTTTTTTGTTTTTTTTTTCTATTTATAGGAGAGAGAAATCGCGGGAAAATGAATATTTCGCGATTCTGATTTTTGCAGTACGTTCATCTGTGAATTCTAAGCGAGATTCTGGCGACAGAATTCCAGAACTCAAGACAAGTCTCTTGAATTTCAAGAAAACGATCCAAAAGCGGTGTCAGTTAAAATACTCTGAAAAACTACTTTTTGCTGTGAAAGTCGGATGGCAAAACTTCCTTCTGAAGAAAGGTTGGAAACGTCGAAAGAAATCTGGCATCGCGGATGGAAACTTCGTTAGAAGCTCCGAATAGAAAAAGTCTTCATTCAGTGTTGGAATTTAAAGTCTTGAGATAATAGAATTTAGCGTCGACAGACTTCCGAGAAGTGAAACCTATCGTGCGTACAGTCCAGAGTTCTGAAATAAAACGCTGGTCGAGGGAAAAATAAAGAGAACTTCTTATTTTTCCAAGGATTTTGAATTTCGATTAAACAGTGCTTTAAGAGCGGAAATAGCCTTTTTCGAACACTCTCGACCTTAGTCGGGTGTGGAAATGGCTCGTGCTAACTCTTATACTGAACACAGTACTATCCTCAAGCAATTTCCTGAACGTTATTCTTCATCAAGTCGTCCAAAACAGCATTATCCTTTACAAGGTCCTTTTGCGGTTAAACCGGTTCTACTCTTAGGTTGGAAAAATAATTATTTAAATTCAAGTCTGAAATTTGGGTCTTACACTTTAGATCTAGGGTTTTCAAAACTTTTAAACATGCTTGATCATGCTTCATAAATCAATTTCCAGCAAGCTTTCCAATCATAACCATCAACATATAACTCAATCCAATACATGTTATTAGTCATCAATTTAGATCTAGGCATATATGACAAGATTAGCAAGGTTTTGAAATAAAATCATCATGGATCATGGCATCACGTGATTAGGCATAGCAAAACAGAAACCTCTTCACTCTAAACATGCAAGGAATGATCCCTAATCATACATACAAGTCCCCCATGTTAAAGATCACCCAAAACCACAAACTTTCACATAAAATCATGAAATTTCAAGCATGCATTTTCCTAGACTTTACCCAAACTAGAACAACCCTCACCTTGGCCTAAGTTTTGAGAAAGAGAAGATGAAGAATGAAGATATTGGTCCTTGGTCCTTGGTCCTTGCTCCTTGCTCGAGCCCCTTCTTCTCCCTTGATCTCCTTCACAAGCTTCCTCTTCTTCCCCTTGCTCTCTTCCTCACTTTCACGATCTCTCTCTCTCTCTTTCACGATCCCTCTTTCTCTCTTTTCTCTCAAAAGCTCTCTCTTCTCTTGCTGGAGTTTCACGTGAAATACAAGAGTGTGTTTGCCCTCTGATTCAGTTTTGTGACAAAGGAAAAGAAAAGAAAATCCTCCCTCTCTCCCTTACAAAACGGGGGGCTATACTATGGGTTAGGGTTTTTACCAATTTTCTACCCAAGCCCAACTCATTTCAATTTTTTCCTTCTTTTCTCCTAATTAGTTTAAAAACATAAATAACATTCAGCCTTTTTCCTAGAAAAACTGAATATAAATATCATAAATATCAAAATGTAACTCCCTTTTAAAATCATGCTTTAATCCTCCATTCCTTGATTTTCTCATTCTCCATAAACACCATAAATCACCTTAAAACATGGAAAAAATCCTCACCTTTCTTCCCCACACCTCTTGGCCGCCCATTCCTTCCTTCTCTTCATATTTTTCACTCAAAAAGTCATGTAACACAAAACCAAGTCAAAGACATGTGATTAAGTGCATTATCCACCATGTTTTTCCTCTTAATGCACCATAAAACCTCAAATTTGAATTTCAAAACCTCTTCATCTTTTTCATCTTCAAAAATTCGACCAGGCCTTCATTAAGGCTCCAAAAATATTTACAAAATTATTTATTTAATAAATCATAGGTTTAAAAATAATTAAATACATTTTATCTAAATAAACAAAACCTATTTTATTTAAATAAAACCTCCAAAAATAAAACAAAGCAATATTCCCTCATGGAATATTCTTAAAACCATGCCCAGCATCTCCCCATAAGGTGTGGCCCACGAAACTGTCCTCGCCGACTCGATTCGCCAACTCATCGCCGTTGTCGGACCGATTTTAACCTAAAAGTCGTCGGAAAATAACCCTAGCAATATTACAGTCAAAATGACCGTAATGATGAGTACATTGTCATCTAGATATTATTAAGGTCTAATAATGTCCTTAATAAAATAATTTCCCTTCCTAAAGGCATAGTATCACATATAACACAAATAATTCACAGAATATTATTCAATATTATTATTAAAATAATATGCCTTAAAACCGGGTCTTACAATACCACCCTCCTTAAAATAGTTTCGTCCTCGAAACTACTATAGAGAGAAACACCACGCCTCCACTGCGCACTCTGATACTCTCCATGAATTTTCAGTCGTCTCAACGCATAGGTTATCGTCCTTCGTCTCATCTTTCTGGTTTTCACGTGACATCTATAGTGGTCGGGTTCCACATCATTTCGACAAAGGGAATCCGTCTCTCCTTAATGTTCCTTTCATAGTCCAACACCAACTATCATTCTGATCACCATTTTCCAATATTAAGTTGATCAGGCTTAATATCTAGAAGATGACAATTAGAAAATAACAGGTAAGGTTGTTCGAGTTACTCTCATTACACTGTCTAAAATCTAGAAACTCGTTGTAGAACCTTACGAAACCCTCCCATAAGAACACGACCCAGACTGCCTCATTGCAGTCACGCGAAAACAACAAAAGTTTAAGTCAAACAGGTGTTATGCTCATGTCGGTACACGCTGGTCGGCGTCTCGTCCAGGTGATCCAGATGCAACATAAACAGCTCAGACACGGGAAAACAAACTTTCCGGACACCGAGCTCAAAGGTTCCATCCACCAATTCACTCGTTCGGTGGTTCCATCCACCACCTAGTCCATTCGACGGTTCCATGCACCATCTGGTTTGTCTGATCTATGGTTCCATCCACCATATATGATCGTTAGTTCCATCCACCAAACTCGTCTTTCCAGATGGTTCCATCCACCATCTCGGCATGACCAATGGTTTCATCCACCATTCATACTTCACCGATGGTTCCATCCACCATCTCATCGACCTTGATGGTTCCATCCACCATCTTGATCGACGCACTTCGTTCACTGGCTCCATCCGCCATCCTTTCTTAGCCGATGGTTCCATCCACCATCTTTGCTAAGTGAGGATAATCGAGAGTGTATCACAATCACGTAAAACACCACAAAACATACGGGTGACAGTGACTTGGTTACCCTTTGACTCAAGAATGAGTCTCCAACACACCAAATCACATACATCATAGCTAAGCAAAATTCTAGGAAAAACTTAGGTTGCAAGGAAATCTCTTATTGAATATCATCAAGAGGTTACATCTTGATTTAGGAATTAAAATAAAAGGTAGCGACCGCTACAACATAGATAAGTGGAATACAATTCCAAAAAAAAAAACAAAGCCTCGAGTTCAAAGCAAAGCGGTGACAAGGTCACGAACAAAACTAGCATATTCCCGAGCTAGCTCCTTGGTGTTCTCAACTTCGTCAGCGTTCAAGGTGTACACTTGTCCTGCTGTTATCGGACGCCTTCCTCCTGCAGCATTCAAGGTTGCTCCCGCTTCGACCTTTGGTGCCTTGTAATCCCTTGCCACGTGTCCTAGCTTATTGCAGTTAAAGCACACTCTAGAGTCTTCCTTGCAAACATTAGCATAGTGACCCACTTTTCTGCACTTAAAGCAAGTCACGTCCTTCCCTGGGGCTTGGTTACCTTGACCTTCATAGGTTGCACCATTGGGTGCGTTCTGGCCCATAACTCGATTGTTGCCTCGTTGGTAGTCGTAAGGCTTCTTCTGAGGTGCTTTACCCTTGTCAGACCCCCCCAGCCTGTCTCTGCCTGTCAAACCTCCCGGTTTGTCTCTGCCCAGAACGGACTGGTCCTCCACTCTCAGGTCGACTCCTCTGTCGGTTCTTCATAGTCTCCACCTCTCGAGCCTTCTCAACCAGCTCTTGGAAAACTTTGATCCCCAACGGTCTCAAAGACTCTTCTATGTCATTCATCAATCCTCTCATGAACCGATTGCACGGGTACGGTTCATCCACTTGCGCTTGGAAGAAGCGAAAGTGTTTTGACAGCGTCTCTAGCCTAGCAGCATATTCTCCCACTATCATAGCTCCCTATCTCAACCCAAGGAACTGATTCTCCATGTCCTCCCTAGCAGTCTCAAGGAAGTACTTCTCCATGAAAGCCCCCTTGAAAGAGTCCCAAGTGATAACCACGTGATTAGCAGTCATCAATTGTCTGGCACTCCTCGACTAGTACTCAGCATCGCCCTTCAGCATGAAGGTAGCCAAGTTCACTTTTTCCCCTTCCGGAGTATGGAGAGCTTCGAAAATTTTCTCCATCTCTTGTATCCATAGATCAGCTTTCTCTGGCTCCACCTCGCCTTGGAATTTAGGTGGTCTATGTCGGTTGAAATCACTTCTCGTCCTGATCTGATCCTGTGCCAGATCACGTTCAGCCCTCTGTGCTCTCCTAGCATTCTCCTCAGCATCCCGCTGAGCATGTGCTGCAGTCTGAGCAGCAGTCGTAGTAGCCTGTTGGGCCATCACATGGGCCAGTTGGGCCATGGCTTGAGCAAGTTGAGCATTGGTTGGGTCCTGTTTCGGAGGCATGATGAAATCCTGCCTAGAAATAAAACCACAACTCAATGTCAGTGCCCCAAATATTAATAAATAACTTAATGTATAAGCAAACAATTTGTCTCAAGTATCACGACAATGATACTACCTACAGACAATCTCACAGCCAAGCAACCATCTTAGTAAACAAGTCTACCCAAATCTCACCGCGGAAACCTAGAAATCACTTCCACCCCAAACAAAACATAAACGAGTTCAAAAACTCATGTGCCCAAAACCCTAGTGCTCTGGTTTCTCAACTAGAGCTCTGATACCACAATGTAACGCCCCGATTTCTCGAGTGTCACACAGTAACCAAACATCATGAATTTCGTAAAGAATTTTCGTCGTTTATTTAATTAATCTTCAATTAGTGATAAAAGTTCAATTTTACGAATTTCTTGAAACTTAACCATATCAACCTCGCGGAAATAATCAACAACGCAAAACTTCAAAATTTAATAATCATCGGGAAGAGTATGAAACATGAGTCGGAAAACCAAGGTAAAATTACATCACTTTTAAATACCCAAAAAGAAAAGCAAAAGAAATAGTTCAATGCCCAACTCGGTACTCTCAAACCCCAAAAGAAAGTGAATGTCTCTCAGCCCAACCCTACTCCTTAGCCTCTTCCTTTACTTCTTCTTCTTCCGTGGAGTAGTCGTCATCTGACAATGACTCATTGGTGAACTTCCTCAACAGATGATTCCTCAGACCTCGATAGAGTTGGCCCTTCTGTTGATAGTAATGATCAACTGCCAGTCGAAAGAAGCTATGGGCCTTCACCTCATCCTCATCTGGCTTATTCATGTTCCAGGACTCTCCTTGTAGCAGTGGAAGTTCCTCATCCTTCACCTCAGCCTTCAGTAAGTCCTCGGGTTCAACTAGAGGTTCACTCGTTTCTGCCGATGTCTCTTCAGATGGATCCGACTCCTGGTTAGAGGATTGCTCTGACTCCACAGTAGGTGTCTGGAAATGAAGGGGCGCGAATGGTAGTTCCACCCTTCCCGTAAGTATCTGAGACTCGATTCACTCTCCTTTCTTGTCAGTGCACTTGAGCGTAGCATTGCCGACGTATATCCGACGGACTTGGTGCGCGTCGGACACCCAAGCCTCGTCCTTGTGCTCTTCACTAAGAAGCAACTCCCAAGAACGCACCGCACTCTTGGACACAGTCATCTAGGCCCCCCAGAACAAACAGATAACACATAATAGAGGGTCAGTTCTCATGCAAGACTCACAAATAATCACAGTTCGAACAAAAGCATACAATTAACAAGAGTCTCAAAATCTCATATCTCAAGTTAGCAAACCTAAGGTTTAGTTATACTAACGTCCTCACCATTCACACAACCACCTCAACACCTTGGCCAATCTCGATCATCCGCAGATGAACACACAAGGGGACCACACAGTCAACCCAAGTC
Source organism: Lotus japonicus (assembly GCF_012489685.1). Lineage (NCBI taxonomy): Eukaryota > Viridiplantae > Streptophyta > Magnoliopsida > Fabales > Fabaceae > Lotus > Lotus japonicus. The sequence goes on from NC_080044.1 coordinate 30,797,572, forward strand.
ACGTGGAGACCACACGGTCAATCCACAAATCTCAAGGAGACCACACAGTCAATCCTTATCCCATGACTAAATCATGGTTATCACGTGGAGACCACACAATCAATCCACAAATTCACCCTCGCGTGCAATGTAACCGTTTGTCTCTAACGACACCATTGTTCCCATGGTCCATAGCCTATGACTAGCACCATAACCACATAATTACTACTTGCAAGCGAATTCACATCTCAAGGTTCAATACTTAATATCATAATTTAGGGTACAATAATCAGTCTTTGTAACGCCCCGATTTCTCGAGGGTCACTTTAGTAACTTTTATCCAAACTAAATATGTTGACTAAACTTTCGGAGTCCAAAAATGCGAGTAGTTTTTTTTTTTCAAAACATACTCTAGCGAATGCACAGTAATTATCCAATAATATATAACTTTATATCCCAAAGTATAGGTACAGTTGAGTCTTAAAAAGAGATATCAAAAGACGTATGCCCGACACACTCACTATGATATCTACGCTGGATAGACCACCAAACAACACTCATCGGGACCTACCCTTCCTCCGAACCCAATAGAATACAAATTCATATGATCATCCTACAAACTTCAACCAACGACGGTAAGCTTTCTACCCAAAGGGCTCAAGCCCTACACAAAACTCTACTTCTCCTCTGAGCGAGTCTCCTCAATGGTCGATCAATCAATCTCTGATAAGATCTGCGACAGATTTATGGCATCAACAGACATTTAGTCAATCCCACGAACGACTAGCAGCGCACTTCACCAAACTAATACATAAGCATGGCTCATAGTCTCATTATCATGGATCCTCGTCATTGGTAGCATCACTATGGCCCCTCCAAAGCATGGTACTTGATCACGTCGTCGTCCATCACCTGGCAGTCGCCGGCTGCCCAAACACAAGCAATACATACAATGGCGTGCGAGGGTCAACTTCCAGAATATATGTATATATATAATACTAGGTCACACAGTATACACATAGTCACATACTTATACGTTTCACGCTTACTCACGCAGATCTATCGATCACGTGGCTTACATAAAATACGAGGGTTGTCAATGACAAACCTCTCCCACACACATAACAATTAAATCACATTTAGCTTATCTCAAGCATATCAAAACTCATAGCACATATCACCTCATCATCAAGCTCAATCGAAAACCCTAAGGTTAGTCTATATGCTCGTGCAAATGCAATGCCACATAGGCACATCAAATGATCCGGATATAAACGCATTTTCCATGAGGTAGGCGGGACAACACTTAGTCGGTCTGATACCCACTCCAGTATCGACCTTTGACTAGTGAATGCCACTTAGTTGATACCCACTCCAGTATCAACATAGTTGATACCCACTCCAGTATCAACATGGTTGATAACCTCTCCATTATCAACATCTGAAGGTACGACCACTCCATCGTCCTCAGAAGACAGGCATGGCCACTCCACCATCCTGACAAAATGTATGCATGCATGATATGAATCATTGTTAGCCAAACAAACGGTTGCACTCCACTACAAGTGACCGAACTTTACACTACGACAGGTCACTCCACTCCAAGTAACCGTGTCGTCAAGTCTCGTCTTTCTTTTCTCAAAAATCATCAATTAAAGTCCCCATTGAAATTCTCTTTTCTAAAAATGGATTGATTGAAGTTCTTTTGAAAATATCTTTCTCATTCTTTCAAAGTACAAGTAAACTTTCTTTCAATTTACAAAATATATGTACACTTTGGTTATTTATATTAGACGAAGTTTATACGTAAAACATGAATAGATTTGTTCTTTTTTGAAAACTTTGGTAGGTTTAAATAAAAGTTCCCACCCTGTGTAACACTTTTTTAGAAAACCTCTCAATCAAAAACCTCAGTAGATCAAAAGCATCGTTAGAATCTCCTCTAACCGACACTCAGAAAAAATCCTTCGGTTACAAAAACGATATGCCGCCAACAGACAATCAAATTCACAATACAAGTAAAGACATCATCACAACAAAACATTATATCAAATAGTAAGCATCAAAGCGCTCTCACAACAATCATATAGCATATATTCAATAATATAAATAGCCGAAGCGAAGTGCCCTCACCTTAGCCACTTCCTTTCTAAGTTGCGACTTCGATCAATCACGTCATCGCTCCTCGTATCGACTCGCTTTCCTTTCATTCTTTAGCTCCAACATGAACGCATTCTTGCACCTCGTATCAAATCCCAAGTTCGGGAATTTTCCGGCGAGAAGTCACCGGAGAAGATGAAGTTCACGGCGGTCCTTGCGCGGTGAAGGTAATCGGAAAACATAGGAGATGAAGGGCTCGCGGCTGTCACTTCCTACTTCCCGTGGTGGTGCTCAAACCCATGCTCATGGAGCTTATAAAACAGGCTAGAGAATAAGAAAGCAAGGATTGTTTGTGAAGAAAATGAGAGAGGGCCAGCAGAGAACGAAGAGGAAGAAAAAAAGTGAAGTTTGATGATGGTGGTGATGCTCACGGCCTAAAATTATTTTTGTAGACAAGGATATGTATTTTCCCTTCTCAACACTTCAACTAATGGTAAAATTGATATCATAAAGTCATGGCATTCCTCGCCTTTTATAGGCTTCCAGAGCTTAAAAAAAATAGAAATTAATGATGAAGAATTCCAAGCAGCGGATGTCTACAAGGGAAAGAGGGTTCGTGAGCTGTTTGATAATTTTACACGTGTAAGAGAAAGGAAGGCTGAGATGTTGTGTTGTCAAGAGAATAGAGGAATGATTCAGCATTTAAATTCAAGTGTCGTGCTTAAAGAAATTTGAGAACATGGTCCTCTGCTACGCGAAGCATAGATTAAAGGATTGAAGTTATATAATATACTGGTGGTATTGAGAGTGAATATTTACATATCAGATAATTTTGGTAGTGTAGGATTTAACTCATAGAGTTAAAAGAAAAATATAAGAATGATATATTATTATACCAAAAATTATGAGAAACTATATGATATAGTTTAAAATCACTTTAAGCAAAATTAAGTGATCAAGTGTAGAAATGTTAACAAGTTAGATATACATGTATATCTATTCTTACACTTCGTAGTATTCTTCTTCTTCTCTTTTACTTTTTATTTTCTATTCTTCCCTCATAAACTGAATTGGTCTCTTACTATTCTTTTATCATTTCCTATTCTTCTTCCACAAATTGAATTGGTCCTTAGACTATCTCCAATGGTTTCAACATTCAACACCCTCAACACTCCACTTTTTTTCTTCCCAACACTCACTACAAAAAAATTATTTTTTAGTGGCGGTCTGTTTTTCAATTTGTGGCGGTTTACAACCGCCACTAAATGATTACGTGGCGGTCACTTGCCCGCCACCTTCCCGGATAGCACAAACGTATTTGTGGCGGTTTTCACTCGACTGCTGGTTTTACATGCCACAACAATTTGCGGCGGTCAATAGACCGCCACAATGACCGCCACAAAATATTTTAACGACAAATGGGTTCTTTTGAGCTGAAATTCATGTTCTTGAATCATATTACCATCACCTTAAAAAGAGGAAATTTTATTCTTTATAAATTTCATATGATAAACTTATATAAAAGTCAAAGAAGTCACAATTAAATTCTCTATAATACAAAAGACTCATGAAATTTCAACTACTTTTAAAAGTGATCATTAAATTCTCTATAATATGAAAGTCTCATAAGTAACCATTAAATTTCAACAACGCAATTACCACAAAATGCTAAGAACACCTTGTTCATAGTTTTCTCTGAGTATGAACTACGGATACATAGGAATACTATGTTCTATAAAAGTTTAAAACTCAAAACTATGAAGAGCTCCTACACCTAGTCCTCGCACACATCCGGAATGATCTGGCCCCAAAACTTTGGCAAGGGCGTCATTTTTTAAAACCTAAGAGGAATCAAGTGTTTGGCTTAGCTCTTACTCAACCAACACCTGCATATATTTTAAATTAATGACATTAAAGTACAGTTGCTCAATTCAGAGTGTCATACTTTAGAAATTGCAAAATCAGCAGATGGAAGAAATCACTAGTTGGTGTAGGAAAAGAATAAAAAATGAGCAATCAGAGAAAGCAACAGCACAAGCAATGTTATTCACGGGTACAAGGGAATCCAAACCAGAACCCAGCATCCGTAAGAGACCACACACGAAGACCTCCCCCTCTACAAATACAAAAGGTCAAACAATGAGGAACACTTTCAAGAAAAAAGAAAGTAAAACATAACCAATGCCACATCAAAACAGATCATCTCTAACAAGGATTCAAAGCACGAGTAGATTCATCTCATACAAAGAGAAGAAGCACAGCATCAATCTAAGTTAAACAGAATCAGTAAAATCAATACAAAGAAAGAAAACAAAATCAGCTCATATAGAGTATAAATAAAGATCAGTCTTCAAGTAGAAGATAGAATAGAGTCTGAGGTTCAAAACTAAATGTACATGTCAGATCCTTTTTAATTGTGCAACAAATCTTAATAGATGTGGATTCTAGAGCTTCCTGCACTTTGGAACTTCTTGACTCCCTGCAAGAGATTTTAACATTTTATCAACAAAAAGAAAAGACCAAATATAAGAAATTGAAAAGGAAAAAAATCTGAGGAAGGTGATAAAATTGAACTTGATAAATTCATTCAACTTATAGAATCAAAGAACAAGCTATAGCTATCATCGGTAAAGGAGTGCTGCAGCTTCTCCACAAGCTTGCATTTGCCTATCAAATATGTTAATGTCAGAACACATGAATACACCCTACACCAAGCACAATCAAAGACAAAGAGACACAGATTAGAACAATAAATTAGTTTGAAATTAGTTGTAAAATTGAAATGGATATATACATATTCAATTATTCATATACCATAGAGGAACTTGTTATTAGATTGAGATTCAGGGTTCTCACTTGTGTGAGATAGAATCATGCTAAATTGAAAGAGGAATGGACATTGATACAAGGCAGATTTCAGGGTTTTCATTGTACTCTAACTTCTTTTTTGTAGTTACCTGGTTCTTAATATTTACCAAAACTAGATGATTCTTCGTTCCCCCAGAAACAAACTCATAGCTCCAATGTACCTGTGGAAATTTTGCAATTACTGAGAACTTACTCTTGATATGCTCTATTGTTATTTATTACCAACAACATGTGTCATTACCATCTCCTAAAGCCTTTTTCTTACAAAATAAATAGTCCAACTTTTATAATTGCACAACTAACATACCTCTGCTACTTTAATTTTGTGTTCCACCTTGATTCTAACTCATGACCAAATTGCATCCGGGAAATCAGCATCATTTAGATGAATGTCATGAGTCTGCATGGAAAAAAGAGTGACTATGTCCCCTATGGCTAATGGCTTGTAATACAATTGGTAAATATGCTAAGCTTAGTACCCAAAAATGATCAACATATTTACATGATGCAGGGTAGAAAAGTCAGGAAATCTATGAATTGACACTTTCTTGACAGAACCCGGTTCTATAACTACTATGCAGCACAATGCTATTGCAAATAACTGTTTATAACAACAAATGACATTTTAGTCACACCAACCATGGCATAAAATTGTAAATGTAAAGCTAGCAGGGAAACTGAACCTGGATAAACAATGAGTAAAGGTTTTTCGGCTTCGTTCTGCAGGTTATAATGGAAGCATTCCTATAAAAGAAGTACAATTTTAAACAGTCACAAAGATATTAGAATATATTATAATCCTAGCACATCTTGAATAATAGCACATAGAAAAATTATATGGAAACAATCAATTTGATTTCTACAAACTGCTGAAAAATAAACTTACCTCCATTCCAGAGTGCACAAAGACCCATATAAAGCCTCTTCACGTGTCACACTATGTTGTTATCACAATCTATCAATAATGGCCACATTAAAAGCACAATAAATTAACAAATTTTGTGACCTGAACAGATAGATTGAAGACACATAACAAACCTCATTTTTTCCTCAATCTACACTCCAGTTCCAGTTGAGATCAACTCCTCTCTGCCTGCAACATAATATAAACTCAGGTTTCAAAGATAGTTAACTATTACACTAAACATTATAAAGGAGGAAAAAAAGACCATTTCTTCTCTCGCAAAGATCTCCAGCCTCAACAAGTTTGCATCTATTCAAGTTACAAATAGTTTCCTTCAAAATTGATAAAAAGCACATACTCAACATATGGATTATGTTTTCCTGATTCACATTTAACAGTCACACCTATCTTCCCTCTTAGAAAATTTGAGGTGCAAATGAGACCTGAAGTGAATGATAATAATCAGGATCAACCACAGTGAATGAAAGACTTAAACACAAACCCATTGAATTTTTTTACAAATTAGGGATTACAATTCAAGCAAGGTTTAACAATTCAAAAAAAAAGAGCATGAATCAAATGTGATAAGAAAACCTAAAGATCTTCCAGAATCAGTTGAACAAAACAGATTTAAGGTTCGAGAAAGCTAGATAACAGAAGGAAAAACCAAAAAAAGAGATCAAATTAAAGGAAATCTTAACCAGAAAAACAATTAATCCACTATTTCTAATATATATGCATCAAGATTAATATAGTCACACACTTATCTGTAAGTGATCTCAGCTTCAACTGTGATTCCAAAGAGAAATGAAACTCAAAAATCAGAATCAGAGATCAAACAAAGAGAAACCTAATCAAAAAATCTAACAGTCATTGAAGATGGCTGAGCTACAACCGAAGCAAAAATAGAAGAAGAGACTTCCATTGCAGATTCAAGAGCTAGAAAGGAAAACAAATCGCAAATCACAAATCACAAAATGGAGAGAAGACATACATATTTAAGACGAGAATTGCAGAATGAGCGTCGATTGAGAATCACAAATCGCAAATGGAAGAAACAAATCACAAATCGTAAATGGAGATTCTGAGAAGAAAAGGCGCCAATGGATGAAAGAATTGCAAAACGCAAATGGAGATTCAGAGTAGGATTCTATTTCAGAGAAGGAGAAGAATCGCGAAGGTGAAGTTGTCAATGGTGAAAGGCTTCAACGCCACAGTGAAGGTGAGGCGAGAGAGTTGAAAACCTTTCACGACATTTCTCTTTGAAAAACCTAATAAATTTAAATTAAAAAAATGAAAAAATTACTAATAGTGGCGGTCTTTGTAAGACCGCCAGAAACTGCATGCCACTAAAAATTACTTTTTTTGTAGTGACTCCACATCACCTTCTCTCTCCAGTTCAACACTTCATTCAACTTTTACCTACTCCAATGGTTTTTCATTCAACACCCTACCCCCTACACCACCACTTTTATTTCATATTTTGATTTAATTTTATATTTTTCTTTTTATGATTTCATAAAATTAAAATTTACGATAAAAATTAAATTAAATAAACTATTATCGATTTAATTTAATTTAATGTTTTTTTTATTTATTTAAATTAAATTAAATTAACGTAATATTTTTTTAACGTAAATTAAATTAAAACACTTAACAATTTAATATTTTTTTAAAAAATATACACAATAATTTATTTTATTTTATTAACTTCAAATGGAAGAAAAGAAACTAAGCACACAATAATACATTTTATTTTCTTAACTTAAAATGCAAGATAACAAACTAAACACACAACACACAAATAACGTAATTAGTACAATACAAAGCATATTTAATCATCATACATTCCAAACTTTGCCCAGATATGCTTCACTAGATCTGCTTGTAGTTGGTGATGGACATTTGGATCACGGAACTCGGATCTAGCACGCACATGATCCGCAAAAGCGGGTAACACTGTAACATCCCGATCTGACGACTGGCCTCACGGTAACAACACGAGTCTTTTCAGCGTGCTTTGTCCTCACTTGCGCGCTTCCCGGGAAAACTTCCCAGGAGGTCACCCATCATAATATTGCTCCAAGGCTAGCACACTTAACCATGGAGTTCTTATGAGTTGGGCTCCCGAAAAGAAGTTGCAACTTGTTGTTATGGGTAGTACAATCAAATCATATATGCCCTCCCCAACTGTATAGTCCATCCCTACACAGTCTCGGAATACCTCTTGTTCGGGTGTGGTGCGTCCCTCCACATAGAAGGCGATCAATCCTCGCCCTCGTCAGCTCAAGGCGTCACAGGCCCACCAACTTCCGCTTGGTTCGTCCTCGAACCACACCGTACTGGGAGAGGTCGGCTCTGATACCACAGTGTAACACCCCGATTTCGGTGGAGTCACTTTAGTAACCAAAAATAAACTTAATGCGGAAAAACGTGAATATTTTTTTTTCGTCGATAATATAAACAAGATTGAAATAAATAAAACTCTAATGCGAAAGATAACAGAACTAATATACAATAATAATTACAGCCCCCGCTGTAAGTAGCAAACCACGTCACGAGTAAACCTCCAGTGACGGGAAGTAAGAAAAGGAACGCCCGTAGGCAATATGTACAAACCAACAGGAAGGGTTAAGTGTCCGCAACACAAACCTTCAAAAATGAGATTAAGTTAGCCCAATCGGCCTAAAACAAGACCTCCTAAGTCCAACCAACTCTCTGTGATTCCCGTAAATAAACCACACAAAAAGCTATAGGCGGGAAACTACCCTGTCCCCAAAGAAACAAATGACGGTCAGAGCTAAGACTCTACTCCTACACTAATCCTATCTCGAGGAGCTCACGCCATTACTAAAACCTACATGCTAGCATGATCGTCGTCCGAATCTGAATCCAGAACGACCAAGTCTATGTACACCATCCGTCCTCCTCTCGCAACCGCGATGCGCTCCTGTTCCAGCATCTCAACCCTAGTTCCCCCCGAAGGGTGAACCATCATGAATCAGTCCGCCATGGACATCTGACAAAGGGCGTAGTCCGCCAAAGCACACACAGAAGACGCGAGGGTCAACTCCCAAGAATTATGTAAATAATATCACCAATAGATACAGATAAGAGATTAGCCACTTAGGCTTATAGCTAGAGATAGCATCCTAGGGTTGCATATTCCACAATGACTATAAACGACAGTAATAACAAATAGCATGCATCAAATAGGATTAACAATTATCAATCACACTCAGCAACTAAGTTAGTATGCATGTTGCATGAAATGCAGATGCCGGTTAACCCAGTTAACCAATATGCATTCCGGAAACGGATGGACATCAACGGATCAGCCTTAGCACCAGCCACGGTGGGACCATTTCGGCCCGCGTGCCTCTTACACCACACAAAGGTAGCCAGATCAGCATAAAACCCGAAGGCCTGCCATTTCGGTCTGCTACTAAGAGTCGCCTAATAGCGCTCTTACGCGGAAATCCGGGTCTTATGACCATTTTGGAATCCACCGAGGTCCGAAGTCCGTCTCGTGTTAATACCTCATTAATGGTGCATGAATGCGAAATGATTAGCCAAACAACGTCTCCGACCTCACTCGACACGTCGCCACGTGTTCTAGCTAAATTAATGTCTCTAAAAGCTTACCCTAAGGTAAAGTCGATTTCTGCGACAAAAGACACTTCTTTACAACAACACAATAACTCATGATGATCTCCAAATCATCCGACTCATATCCATTCGATGGTCAAAACTGCTCAACGAGCAAAGAGTATCAACATACTCGGAAACTACCCGTTTCCCGGGCTTATCTCTCAGATAGCCCAACAACACAACTGCTTCTCGAGCACAAGAGTATCAACATACTCAGAACTTATTAATTTTCTCAACACTTGGATCCGACGACACTTCTCATTTTCCAAAACTAAGATTTGAATCCTAAGCTTCCTTTCGAGTTTGTTATCATTATTTGAAGATTTAAGAGGTTGTTTAATGTCTTATGAATTTTCCTTATAAAATAATTTCCATTTAGTCTTATCGCAAATCTTATGAGTTTTCAACATCCCATAATCCCAATTAACTCCCCGAGAATGTCTCGATCCACTATAACCATAACAAGGCCCGAATCTTCGTTCGTCCTATCAAACTTTCCCCAAAATCTCAAAATAAAATCGGCATGACCTGCCCGTTATTCTCACTCCTCAGTATCACAGATATCAGTGAAAAGACATAGTTAAATCAGCACAGTCAACAAACATGTCATATATCAACACATCCTAGAATAACCACGTAGCACTTAGCATATAAAGCATACATCACACATCCTAGATTAACCACTTAGCACGTACCATGTACTTCAATCTCAAAAACAGTCAGTAGATGAATCATCTACATTGTCAGCCGAAGCCTCAGAAAACATTTTTCCAGTCAAACACAAACAAGTGCATAAACAGTAAATCAATGTCGAATGCGTCGACCCTAAGCATTAACTAAGGATTCAATGAGTAGCCCTCACCTGTAGATTCTCCAGGATTCTCCTCGAAAGTTCCTTCACAATGAGCTCCTTGATCTTCAGGAAATTCTTCAAAAGAACCTTTAGAGTAAAACCACAGAATTCCATCAAAAACTATCAGAAACTCAGTAATCAATACTCACTAAGGTTACACGAAGTAGCATATACTCCGAGGTACGATAAACTAGCACGAAAGGACAAGTTTTTGAAAAAGAATTTTCTTCCTCCTCCTAGGGTAGTCTCGGCCGCTATTGGTAATTAGGTGGGTCGATTTTTCTTCGATCAAACTTGGTTCCTAGGGTATCATTAGTCGTAACTAAGGGTATTCTAAACTCGGAAAAATTATCGGATCGAAAACTGTCGCAGGGGTATTTTGGTCAATATTTTTAGCTCAGAATTTCAAAACTGAAATTTCGAAAAGCAAATTGGATGGGGACGTCACCAACGACGTTTATGACAACTAATCCAACTAGCACTAAGCTAAGGCGATAGTTTTCAGTCCAAAGGATGAAGCTTTGCCCCAAAATGGGTATTTTAAGCAGAATTGAAACTCGACGGTAGTTTTTCGAGAATCGGCGCAGTATTATTCGCTAAACATGCTCTTGGGCACGTAGGGAAGATGTTTAGATAGAGAAATGAAGTTATCAGGATAGTTTTGCAAAAACCTCAAAACTATGAGCACAGAAAGACATAGTGAAAAGCTACGGAAACGACGATCAGAGGTAAGGATTAGCGACTATACCTCGATACCTTCAAGTAGCAACTGTTGAATCAACGATCAAGCAAGAAATGAAGAAAATCTCTTCTCCTCCTCCTCTTGTGAAGCTCGCGGGTTTTGGGAGAGAAAATGGTGAAGTTTTGCCATTTTTTCTCATTTTCTTGCTATATATAGAGGTTGGAAAAACGCGGGAAAATGAAAGTTTCGCGATTCCGATTTTTCCGGCTTCATTCTCCGTGAATTCTAAGATAGGTTTTGGCGACATAATTCCAAAACTCAAAAGAGGTTTCCTTGTATTTTAGGTGACTAATGCAAAGTCGGTGTAAAACTATTTTACCCGATAAGTTACTTTTTGCATTGAATGTCGGAAGAGAAAACTTCCTTCTGAAGAAAGATTGAAATCATCGAGAGAAATGGTTGTACGCGGGTAGAATCTTCATTTGAAGCTCCGAATAGAAAAATTCTTCATTGTCGGTTGATTTTAGGGTTTTGAACTATCAGGGTTTTAGTTTCGGCAAACTTCCGAGGATTGGAATCGGACGTTCGTAGATTCTAGGGTTTCGCCTCGAAACGATTGTCGTATAAGGAATAAGAGAAGTTCTAACATTTCTCTGAAGATTTTTTTGGAATTAATTTCCATCGTGACTTTAAGTGTAAACTAGCTATTTGCTAGGGTTTCTGCCCTAAATTTAAGCGTATATCGATCGTGCTATACCTTTTATCGATTTTGATGAAATCCTTAGACTTTTCCTGAACTTTCTCCTTCACAAATTTATTTCATTTAGTAAACTCTTGTTCAGGTTTCCCTTCACGATACATCAACCCTAATCGCGAATAAGAATTTTATTCACTTGGCATAAGTTTAAAAACTTGGGTCTTACAAACACCTCGGTCGAGTATGGTTGCGGTGTACTAGATCCACTTCCCTCAGCTTGCTCAAAATCGGTCCAGCGTTGAGCATATGAATCTCGTTCATCCTCAACAATCATATTATGTAATATGATGCATGACCTCATGATGATACCCAAATCAGTTATGTCCCAGAAGCGAGCTGGTTCACGGATGATTTTAAAACGAGCTTGAAGCACTCCAAATGCACGTTCGATGTCCTTCCGACATCCCTCCTGATGTTTTGCAAAGCACTTATCGGGTTCAGTTTGAGGAAGTCTAATAGACTTGACGAAAGTTGGATAAGAAGGGTAGATACCATCAGCTAGATAGTATGCCATATTATAGGGACGTCGGTTCACGATGAAATTCACACGTGGAGCGTTTCCCTGTTCCAATTCATCAAACACTGGTGACCGGTCTAGAACGTTTATATCGCTCAACGTTCCCGGACATCCAAAAAAGGCATGCCAGATCCAAAGATCAGGAGATGCAACTGCTTCAAGAATAACTGTGGTGGTTCCCTTATCCCCTCTAGCAAATTGATCTTCCCATGCTTTAGGACAATTTTTCCACTCCCAGTGCATGCAGTCAATACTCCCGATCATGCCTGGGAACCCCCGCATTTCACTAACCTGTAGTATTCTTTGCAGGTCCTCTTGGGTTGGTGCTCTCATGTACTCTTGCTCATACAATCGTATGATTCCTTTACAGAATCTACGTAAACACTCCAATGTTGTAGTCTCTCCTATTTTGATGTACTCATCGACTGCATCTGCTGACACATCATATGCTAACATTCGCATTGTTATGGTGCATTTTGCTAAGGGCGATATACCTTCTTTCTTCTCTGCATCGACTCGTTGGGTGAAGTAGTTATCACTACTTGAAAGGTCCGCAACGATTCGAAGGAACACATGTTTTTGCATCCGGTACCGGCAACGGAATATTCCATCGTCGTATGTAGGGTCATTGGCAAAGTAGTCGGCAATTAGCCTTTGGTTTGCCCCTGCATGATCTCTACTGAGATGTTTTCTACCACGAGGTGTGCTAGCCTCCAATATTAGATTTCGACGCTCCCTAAAGTGGTTGAGTATATAAGTGTCTTCTCTCTTGCTTTTTTCAAGGTAAGCTTCGAGATCAAACTCTAGTGGATCCATTTTTTGTGAAATTTGAAGTAGATGGGAAGAGATACATTGAATGGTGGATCTATGAGTCCATATATATAGATAAATTGAATGGTGGACATTGACGGATTCGAAATAATATGAACTATAGTTAATTATCGGATAAGGACTAGATTCGAATTGAGTGATGCATATTCAAACTCGGTAACCCATACATTAAAGCCACTGACAACACTGACAAATTATTAAAGTAAACAGTACAGACTTGACAAAACACTGACAAATTATTAAAGCAAACACTACAGACTCGACAACACTGACAAATTATTAAAGCAAACACTACAGACTTGACACCACTCGAAAAATAATAAAGCAAACACTACAGACTCGACAACACTGACAAATTATTAAAGCAAACACTACAATCAATTAATTTCCAAAGAGCTCTTGGGACAACCTGTAAGACCCAAGTTTTTAAGCTTAGAATAAGTGGAAGAGATTTCCATTTACGATTAGGCTTGATGTATCGTGAAAGGAAACCTGAACAAGAGTTTACCAAATGAAATAAATTTATGAAGGAGAAAGTTCAGGAAAAGCCAAAGGATCGTATCGAAGTCGATAAAAGTTATAGCACGATCGTTATACGCTTAAACCTAGGTCAGAAACCCTAGTATATAGCTAATTTTCATTTATAGGCACGATGGAAGTTAATTCCAAAAATCTTCAGAGAAATGTTAGAACTTCTCTTTTTCCATATATCACAATCGTTTCGAGGCGAAACTCTAGAATCTACGAACGTCCGATTCCAATCATCGGAAGTTTGCCGAAACCGAATCCCTGGTATTTCAAAACCCTAGAATTTCTCGACAATGAAGACTTTTTCTACTCAGAGCTTCAAATGAATATTCTACACGCGTACACCCATTTCTCTTGATGATTTCAATCTTTCTTCCGAAGGAAGTTTTCCATTCCGACATTCGATGCAAAAAGCAACTTATCGGGTAAAATAGTTTTATACCGACTATGCATTAGTTGCCAAAAATACAAGGAGACCTCTTTATAGTTTTGGAATTCTTTTGCCAAAACATATCTATTAATTCACGGAGAATGACGCCGGAAAAATCAGATTCGCGAAACTTTCATTTTCCCGCGATTTGCCATCTTCTATATATAACAAGCAAGTGAGAAGAAATCACAAAACTCCACCATTTTCTACCCACCAAGGCCGCGAGTTTGAGAGGAGAGGAGGAGGAGAAGATTTTCTTCATTTCTTGCTTGATCGTTGATCCGTTAGTTGCTGCTTCAAGGCTTCGAGGTATAGTCGCTAATCCTTACCTCTGATCGCTTTTTCCATAGCTTTTCTGTAGAGTTTTCTGAGCGGATAGTTTATGGGTTTTTGCAAAACTATCCTGAATCTTTCATTTCTGATTCTAAACCTCTTCTATATGTGCCCAAGATCACTTCTGCCGGATTAGATTTTCCATTATGTCGCCGGAATTCCGCCGGAATCAATTTTAGCCTTAAATACCCATTTTTGGAGTTTTTGAGGTAAAGCTTCAACCTTTAGGCTAAAAACTATCGCCTTAGCTTAGTGTTAGTAGGATTAGTTGTCATAAACGTCGTTGGTGACGTCCCTGCAAAATTTTATTTTTGGGATTTCAGTTTTGAAAATCCTAAGATAAAAATCATGACCAAAATACCCCTGCGACAGTTTTTGATCCGATAATTTTTCCGAGTTCAAAATACCCTTTGTTACGGCTTATGAAAGCATAGGAACCAAGTTTGATCGAAGAAAAATCGAGCCCCACTATTACCAAAAGTGGCCGAGCCCTATAGGGGAGGAGGAGGAAAATTTCCTTTTCCGAAAACTTGTCTTTCGCGCTAGATTATCGTACCTTAGAGTATAGATTACTTCGAGTAACCTTAGTAAGTATCGATAACTTAGTTTTCGATAGATTCTGATAGTATTTCTGTGGTTTTGCTCTAAAGGTGATTTTGAGGAATTCCCAGAGGAGCAAGCCTTTGATTGTGAACAAGTGTTAGGAGATCGTCCTGGAGAATCTACAGGTGAGGGCTTCTCACTGAATCTCTAGTTAATGCTTAGGGTCGATGTATCGACATTGTTTACTGTTTATGCACTGGAATTGTGTGTGATTGGAAAATGTTTTCTGAGGCTTCGGCTAACAATGTAGATGATTCATCTACTGAATGTTTTTGAGATTGTCTTACATGCTATGTGCTATGTGGGTAATCTAGGATGTGTGGTGCATGCTTTATATGCTAAGTGCTAAGTGTTTATGATGCGATTTATTGACATATGACATGTTGATTGATTATGATGAGTTAATTCTGCTTTTGCACTATAATCTGAGTTTCTGAACGGTGAGAAAAGCGGGCAGGTCATGCCGATTTTATTTTGAGAGTTTTGAGAAAGCTTGAAAGGACGAATGAGATTCGGGCCTTGTTGGGGTGTTGTATGGATCGAGACATTCTCTGGAGTCATTTGGGGATTAGGAGATCCCGAGAACTTATAGGATTCGCGATAAGACTAAAAGGATAATTATTTTGTAAAGAAAACTCATAAGACATTAAACAACCTCTAAATCTTTAAGTAATGGTAATAATCTCGGAAGGAAGCTTTGGATGCAAATCATAGTTTTGGAAAACGAGAAGTGTCGTCGGATCCCAGCATTGAGAAAGTTGAGGGGCTTCGAGTATGTAGATGTTGTGGTGCGGTTGGAGCAGCGTTTGTTGTTGTGCTGTTGGAGCAGCTATTGTGGTTGTGCTGTTGGAGCAGCTATGTTGTTGGGTGTATCTTCGACTTTGCGGCGCGAATCCGTATGTCCAAACCCGACGGGTTGGGCCGATTCGGCAATAATTGTTGACACGCGCGAATCCGTATATTCAATCCGATGGATTGGATCGATTCGGCGGTAGTCACTCAGGCACGCGTGAGTCCGTATGTTCAATCAGAGGGATTGGATCGATTCAGCGATTGCCATTTTACCTCGCGTGAATCCGTATGTTCCATCCGAGGGATTGGATCGATTCAGCGACAACTTTTCGACACGCGCGAATCCGTATATTCAATCCGATGGATTGGATCGATTCGGCGGTAGTCACTCAGGCACGCGTGAGTCCGTATGTTCAATCCGATGGATTGGATCGATTCAGCGATTGCCATTTTACCTCGCGTGAATACGTATGTTCAATCCGAGGGATTGGATCGATTCAGCGATAACCTTTCGACTCGCGCGGATCCGTATGTTCAATTCGATGGATTGGATCGATTCGGCGATAGTCATTGGACACGCGCAATGTCCGTATGTTCGACTCTTTTGAGTGAACCGACTTGGCGTTGTCATTTGTTGCGTGTGCGAGTCCGTATGTTCATCCCGATGGGTTGGATCGACTCGACATGCCTAATTGTGGGAGTTGCGTGTGCGAGTCCGTATGTTCATCCCGATGGGTTGGATCGACTCGACATGCCTAATTGTGGGAGTTGCGTGTGCGAGTCCATATGTTCAACCCAAGGGGTTGGATCGACTCGACATGCCTAATTGTGGGAGTTGCGTGTGCGAGTCCGTATGTTCAACCCAAGGGGTTGGATCGACTCGACATGCCTAATTGTGGGAGTTGCGTGTGCGAGTCCGTATGTTCAACCCAAGGGGTTGGATCGACTCGACATGCCTAATTGTGGGAGTTGCGTGTGCGAGTCCGTATGTTCAACCCAAGGGGTTGGATCGACTCGACATGCCTAATTGTGGGAGTTGCGTGTGCGAGTCCGTATGTTCAACCCAAGGGGTTGGATCGACTTGACATGCCTAATTGTTGGGCTATCCTGGGGATAAGTCCGGGAAACCGGTAGTTTCCGAGTATGTGATACTCTTTGCTTGTTGAGCAGTTGTGACCATCGGATTGAGATGAGTCGGATGATCCGGAGATCATCATGAGTTACTATGTTGATGTGAAGAAGTGTCTTTTGTCACAGAATCGACTTTACCTTAGGGTAAGCTTTTAGAGACTTTAATTTACCTAGAACACGTGGCGACGTGTCGAGTGAGAGTCGGAGACGTTGTTTGACTAATCATCCTGCATTCATGCATACTGATTTAGTTGTCGAGTGTGATTGTTATTTGTTAATCCTATTTGGAACATGTTAATTGTTATTATTGCCGTTAAGTTCATTATGGAATATGCAACCCTAGGATGTTATCCCTAGCTATAAGCCTAAGTGGCTATTCTCTTATCTATATCTATTGGTGCTATTATTTATGTAATTCTTTGGAGTTGACCCTCGCGTCTTCTGTGTGTGCTTTGGCGGACAAACGCCCTTTGTCAGATGTCTTTGGCGGACTGGTTCACGACGGTTCACCCTTCGGGGGAAACTAGAGTTGGGATGCTGGAACAGGAGCGCATCGCGATAGCGAGCGGAGGACGGATGGTGTACATAGACTAGGTCGTTCTGGATTTCGAATTCGGACGACGATCATGCTAGCATGTAGGTTTTAGTGCTGGTGTGAGCTCCTCGAGATGGGATTAGTGTAGGAGTAGAGTCTTAGCTCTTAACATCATTTGTTTTCTTTGGGGACAGGGTAGTTTCCCACCTATAGCTTTTTGTGTGGTTCCTTTACGGGAATCACAGAGAGTTGGTTGGACTTAAGAGGTCTTGTTTTAGGCCATCTGGGCTGACTTATTCTTATTTTGAGGGACAGTGTTGCAGACACCTAACCTTTCTTTTGGATTATACCTTTTGCCTACGGGCGTTCTTTTCTACTACTTTCCGTCACTGGAGGTTACTCGTGACGAGGTTGGGTACTTACAGCGGGGGGTTGTAAATATATATTGGATAATAGTTTTATTGCTTTTCGCATTTGGGTTTTATTTAATTCAGTCTTGTCTTAGTTATTATCAAAAAAAAATATTTACGTTTTTCCGCATTAAGTTTACTTTTGGTTACTAAAGTGACGCCACCGAAATCGGGGTGTTACATTGTGGTATCAGAGCTTGTCGAGTCTTTCGGGAGTTGTTGGGGAATAGGTCTTCTGTGCTAGGTTGTGTGACTCTGCAAAGAGTGAAAATTGATTGTCTGCAAGCGATTTTTCGCTTTAAATTGATTGAAGTTATTGCTTAATCATATTGTATAGTTATGGAAATGCTATCTTATGATGAGTACTAACTGTTTGTCTAACTTAACAGAACGATGGTAACTTTCTAACCATTCTTTCTCATTTCAGTATAATATATTCCATTACTCTCGTAGCGTGTGCAAACACACCTAACTTACTTATACTGTCTAAGCTTGACCTTATAGTTATTACGCCTATTAATACCTTATTTGACCGTAGCTCGTATTTTAGCTATAGAAGTTATACGAGGTTTAGAATGACACGCTAAGCTTAGAAAGTAGTCTTCTACCGATGCGTTTAAAAGAAAGCTAGAAGCTGAAGAATGAATCTCATAGAGATTTTTTATGGATAGTATACGTATGATGTCGAGGGCGTGTAGTTCCGTAGCGGAATCGTTGAGGATGTGAGGTCAGGATATTTGTGACTATTGGATGATAGGAACTCATTGACTGTTCCAGTGGGTTTTTCTAAATTTCACCTTCGATGTATTAGGCTTGATCAACTTAATATTGAGGGGGTGATATTCGGAATCAGAGCTGGCTATGGACTTTGATAGAAGGATTGGTAAGATTAACTTGATTGGATCGAGGATTAGTCGAGCTGGGAGGAAAAAGTTCGCATTAAGTATAAGTTCTCTTGCGAAGGAGATATAGTTTGAAGAAATGGATATTCATTTAGGAAGCATTGAAGAATTAACGGACATTAGAGGTCCAAACTTGGTGAAGGTTCAGGTTTTAAGTCTATGAATTGTTGTCTTAAGTTTCTAGGACTCGAAGTTGGTTAGAATTTGATAGAGAGATTAAGAAGTTGATTGACGAGATGGTGATCAAGTTACAAAAAAGGGAAGTGTTAGTATTAAGATGAACACTTGAGGTTGTCATATTTGGAAAAGTTGCTTAAAGTCTAAGAGTGAATGAAACTTGTTATGGATTTCGGTGATACAAGCTAGAGATTAGCGAGTGAATTTTTCTAAGTGGAATGAGAATCTTAGGGTAAAGATTGACTTCAGAAGCTGGAGATCATATTCGAGTAAGAGTTTTAGTGGTGTTATCATTGATGATTGTAGTTAAACCTCGGCAAGTTGAAAGATGATATGTCTGTTGAGACGTCGTTGGTCAACATTGGGACTAGAAGAGTGAAACAATCGAAGGGAAAGCAAAGAGCTTTAGTAAGAGTTATTTGGAACAAAGACACAGACGATGCCATATGGGAGTTAGAGGAAAAGATCAAGAACAATAGTCAGAGCTTTTACTGAACTCTAAGTTTCGAGGACGAAACTTTCTTTTTGGAGGGTAGTAATGTAAGACCCAAGTTTTTAAGCTTAGAATAAGTGGAAGAGATTTCCATTTACGATTAGGCTTGATATATCGTGAAAGGAAACCTGAACAAGAGTTTACCAAATGAAATAAATTTATGAAGGAGAAAGTTCAGGAAAAGCCAAAGGATCGTATCGAAGTCGATAAAAGTTATAGCACGATCGTTATACGCTTAAACCTAGGTCAGAAACCCTAGTATATAGCTAATTTTCATTTATAGGCACGATGGAAGTTAATTCCAAAAATCTTCAGAGAAATGTTAGAACTTCTCTTTTTCCATATATCACAATCGTTTCGAGGCGAAACTCTAGAATCTACGAACGTCCGATTCCAATCATCGGAAGTTTGCCGAAACCGAATCCCTGGTATTTCAAAACCCTAGAATTTCTCGACAATGAAGACTTTTTCTACTCAGAGCTTCAAATGAATATTCTACACGCGTACACCCATTTCTCTTGATGATTTCAATCTTTCTTCCGAAGGAAGTTTTCCATTCCGACATTCGATGCAAAAAGCAACTTATCGGGTAAAATAGTTTTATACCGACTATGCATTAGTTGCCAAAAATACAAGGAGACCTCTTTATAGTTTTGGAATTCTTTTGCCAAAACATATCTATTAATTCACGGAGAATGACGCCGGAAAAATCAGATTCGCGAAACTTTCATTTTCCCGCGATTTGCCATCTTCTATATATAACAAGCAAGTGAGAAGAAATCACAAAACTCCACCATTTTCTACCCACCAAGGCCGCGAGTTTGAGAGGAGAGGAGGAGGAGAAGATTTTCTTCATTTCTTGCTTGATCGTTGATCCGTTAGTTGCTGCTTCAAGGCTTCGAGGTATAGTCGCTAATCCTTACCTCTGATCGCTTTTTCCATAGCTTTTCTGTAGAGTTTTCTGAGCGGATAGTTTATGGGTTTTTGCAAAACTATCCTGAATCTTTCATTTCTGATTCTAAACCTCTTCTATATGTGCCCAAGATCACTTCTGCCGGATTAGATTTTCCATTATGTCGCCGGAATTCCGCCGGAATCAATTTTAGCCTTAAATACCCATTTTTGGAGTTTTTGAGGTAAAGCTTCAACCTTTAGGCTAAAAACTATCGCCTTAGCTTAGTGTTAGTAGGATTAGTTGTCATAAACGTCGTTGGTGACGTCCCTGCAAAATTTTATTTTTGGGATTTCAGTTTTGAAAATCCTAAGATAAAAATCATGACCAAAATACCCCTGCGACAGTTTTTGATCCGATAATTTTTCCGAGTTCAAAATACCCTTTGTTACGGCTTATGAAAGCATAGGAACCAAGTTTGATCGAAGAAAAATCGAGCCCCACTATTACCAAAAGTGGCCGAGCCCTATAGGGGAGGAGGAGGAAAATTTCCTTTTCCGAAAACTTGTCTTTCGCGCTAGATTATCGTACCTTAGAGTATAGATTACTTCGAGTAACCTTAGTAAGTATCGATAACTTAGTTTTCGATAGATTCTGATAGTATTTCTGTGGTTTTGCTCTAAAGGTGATTTTGAGGAATTCCCAGAGGAGCAAGCCTTTGATTGTGAACAAGTGTTAGGAGATCGTCCTGGAGAATCTACAGGTGAGGGCTTCTCACTGAATCTCTAGTTAATGCTTAGGGTCGATGTATCGACATTGTTTACTGTTTATGCACTGGAATTGTGTGTGATTGGAAAATGTTTTCTGAGGCTTCGGCTGACAATGTAGATGATTCATCTACTGAATGTTTTTGAGATTGTCTTACATGCTATGTGCTATGTGGGTAATCTAGGATGTGTGGTGCATGCTTTATATGCTACGTGCTAAGTGTTTATGATGCGATTTATTGACATATGACATGTTGATTGATTATGATGAGTTAATTCTGCTTTTGCACTATAATCTGAGTTTCTGAACGGTGAGAAAAGCGGGCAGGTCATGCCGATTTTATTTTGGGAGTTTTGAGAAAGCTTGAAAGGACGAATGAGATTCGGGCCTTGTTGGGGTGTTGTATGGATCGAGACATTCTCTGGAGTCATTTGGGGATTAGGAGATCCCGAGAACTTATAGGATTCGCGATAAGACTAAAAGGATAATTATTTTGTAAAGAAAACTCATAAGACATTAAACAACCTCTAAATCTTTAAGTAATGGTAATAATCTCGGAAGGAAGCTTTGGATGCAAATCATAGTTTTGGAAAACGAGAAGTGTCGTCAGATCCCAGCATTGAGAAAGTTGAGGGGCTTCGAGTATGTAGATGTTGTGGTGCTGTTGGAGCAGCGTTTGTTGTTGTGCTGTTGGAGCAGCTATTGTGGTTGTGCTGTTGGAGCAGCTATGTTGTTGGGTGTATCTTCGACTTTGCGGCGCGAATCCGTATGTCCAAACCCGACGGGTTGGGCCGATTCGGCAATAATTGTTGACACGCGCGAATCCGTATATTCAATCCGATGGATTGGATCGATTCGGCGGTAGTCACTCAGGCACGCGTGAGTCCGTATGTTCAATCAGAGGGATTGGATCGATTCAGCGATTGTCATTTTACCTCGCGTGAATCCGTATGTTCAATCCGAGGGATTGGATCGATTCAGCGACAACTTTTCGACACGCGCGAATCCGTATATTCAATCCGATGGATTGGATCGATTCGGCGGTAGTCACTCAGGCACGCGTGAGTCCGTATGTTCAATCCGATGGATTGGATCGATTCAGCGATTGCCATTTTACCTCGCGTGAATCCGTATGTTCAATCCGAGGGATTGGATCGATTCAGCGATAACCTTTCGACTCGCGCGAATCCGTATGTTCAATCCGATGGATTGGATCGATTCGGCGATAGTCATTGGACACGCGCAATGTCCGTATGTTCGACTCTTTTGAGTGAACCGACTTGGCGTTGTCATTTGTTGCGTGTGCGAGTCCGTATGTTCATCCCGATGGGTTGGATCGACTCGACATGCCTAATTGTGGGAGTTGCGTGTGCGAGTCCGTATGTTCATCCCGATGGGTTGGATCGACTCGACATGCCTAATTGTGGGAGTTGCGTGTGCGAGTCCGTATGTTCAACCCAAGGGGTTGGATCGACTCGACATGCCTAATTGTGGGAGTTGCGTGTGCGAGTCCGTATGTTCAACCCAAGGGGTTGGATCGACTCGACATGCCTAATTGTGGGAGTTGCGTGTGCGAGTCCGTATGTTCAACCCAAGGGGTTGGATCGACTCGACATGCCTAATTGTTGGGCTATCCTGGGGATAAGTCCGGGAAACCGGTAGTTTCCGAGTATGTGATACTCTTTGCTTGTTGAGCAGTTGTGACCATCGGATTGAGATGAGTCGGATGATCCGGAGATCATCATGAGTTACTATGTTGATGTGAAGAAGTGTCTTTTGTCGCAGAATCGACTTTACCTTAGGGTAAGCTTTTAGAGACTTTAATTTACCTAGAACACGTGGCGACGTGTCGAGTGAGAGTCGGAGACGTTGTTTGACTAATCATCCTGCATTCATGCATACTGATTTAGTTGTCGAGTGTGATTGTTATTTGTTAATCCTATTTGGAACATGTTAATTGTTATTATTGCCGTTAAGTTCATTATGGAATATGCAACCCTAGGATGTTATCCCTAGCTATAAGCCTAAGTGGCTATTCTCTTATCTATATCTATTGGTGCTATTATTTATGTAATTCTTTGGAGTTGACCCTCGCGTCTTCTGTGTGTGCTTTGGCGGACAAACGCCCTTTGTCAGATGTCTTTGGCGGACTGGTTCACGACGGTTCACCCTTCGGGGGAAACTAGAGTTGGGATGCTGGAACAGGAGCGCATCGCGATAGCGAGCGGAGGACGGATGGTGTACATAGACTAGGTCGTTCTGGATTTCGAATTCGGACGACGATCATGCTAGCATGTAGGTTTTAGTGCTGGTGTGAGCTCCTCGAGATGGGATTAGTGTAGGAGTAGAGTCTTAGCTCTGAACATCATTTGTTTTCTTTGGGGACAGGGTAGTTTCCCACCTATAGCTTTTTGTGTGGTTCCTTTACGGGAATCACAGAGAGTTGGTTGGACTTAAGAGGTCTTGTTTTAGGCCATCTGGGCTGACTTATTCTTATTTTGAGGGACAGTGTTGCAGACACCTAACCTTTCTTTTGGATTATACCTTTTGCCTACGGGCGTTCTTTTCTACTACTTTCCGTCACTGGAGGTTACTCGTGACGAGGTTGGGTACTTACAGCGGGGGGTTGTAAATATATATTGGATAATAGTTTTATTGCTTTTCGCATTTGGGTTTTATTTAATTCAGTCTTGTCTTAGTTATTATCAAAAAAAAAATATTTACGTTTTTCCGCATTAAGTTTACTTTTGGTTACTAAAGTGACGCCACCGAAATCGGGGTGTTACACAACCGCTTCAACAGCTCTTTCTTGTGGTCACTGAGATGCTCCTCTTCACTTAACTTTAGAAATAATTCCATTTTCTTAGCTTCAGTCTCCTCTTTCCTCAATCTATTAGTCTCTTGTTGCATCGCCGCCATCTGCTTCAATTGTTCAACCTCTATCTCCTTGACTTGTTTGTATGCAGCCCAATCTTTCTCCATCGCCTCCAAGGCAACTGTTGTGCTCTTCTTTTTACCCTTTTTTTTAGCTGCATCTCTACCCATTGGACGGGGAATCGATCCTATAGAGTTTGAGCCACATGCATCACTCTCGCGAGATCTCTTAGATCCACTACTTCCTGAGCCAACACTTCCTCCTGCTGGACTACAGTAACGTGGTTGATCACGGAGAGCCTGCCATTCTGCCATCAAATTAAATTGACCCTTCTTCCCATCTGCGTATAATTCTTGCGCTTGGGTCAAAATATCATTCTCCGACCAACCGCTTCGTTGCATACGCTTAGCGCCTTCATAAGCGCAAATCCATTTATTTATTTGCTTGCTCATATAATTATAACGGTTTCGGCATGCATTTCCATCCCGCGGAGGATCGAATGAGCAATGATGATTACAATACTCAGCAATTTGACCCCAAAATGTTTCTCCTTTTTGGTTTCTCCCGACAACACTGTTTGTTCCATATTTAAGCCACCCACTAATTAACACCTTATTTTGATCAGTGTTCCATGCTGGTAAGTGACTTCTCCTGCTCGTAGGAGTTGAATCCTCTTCATTTGGAGTGACTTCATTACCAGCTGTCATGCCAGCAAGATTCATTTGTGTTGAAAACTCGGGAAATTCAGGTGCACCATCATTAGACGGCGGTGTTGGAGATGGATATCTGAACATAGATCCATGATGGGGATGAGGACGTTGGTTGAGAAATTGATTTTGATCTTGAAAATTGTTGTGATTTTGGTAGTTGGATTGATTTGGATCTTGATAATTGTTGTGATTTTGGTAGTTGGATTGATTTGGATCTTGATAATTGTTGGAATTTTGGTAGTTGGAAATTTGATTTGGATGTTGATAAATGTTGGGATTTTGGTAGTTGGGAAACTGATTTGGATGTTGATAATTGTTGGGAATTTGGTTGTTGGGAAACTGATTTGGATGTTGATAATTGTTGGGAATTTGGTTAGAAGAATTCTGGGTGTTGAAATG
Organism: Lotus japonicus; assembly: GCF_012489685.1. Lineage (NCBI taxonomy): Eukaryota > Viridiplantae > Streptophyta > Magnoliopsida > Fabales > Fabaceae > Lotus > Lotus japonicus. The sequence continues at coordinate 30,822,692 of NC_080044.1, forward strand.
GCACTTGTTGGGATCCATTTCAAAGCAAATGGGATAGTAGAAAGATAATAAGATGATGGAAAACTTGGTTTTTTTTTCTGTGTCCAAATCAAACGAACCAAGTCTCTATTTATAGAGAAAAAAAAATCATGAATTTTGATAAATTTTTTATATTTTTTAAATTTTTTTTTAATGAAATAATTGAGTTGGAAAGATTAGGATAAAAGAAAATCGTCCGGACCAATCAACGCGTGACACGCGTCCTACCTCAGACCGTCTCTCTCTCCTCTGACGCGTGGCACGCACGCGCCTGTCGGTGCCCAACCGACGCGTGCCACACGTCCCACCACCGGACCGCCTGGGACCCACTGCTACCACGGTCTGCAGATAACGCGCCTTGTCTGCGCGTGTGTGGCACGCGCCTGGCATTCACCAACCAGGTCGTGCCACGTGTCACCGCGGGCAGGTTTCAGCTGTGTTGAAAATTTTCAACACCTCTCTCCTCCTTTCAACTTTCAACACCACATTTCAACACTATTAATCACCCATTTCAACATTCAACTCCCCCCTTTACACATCATTGCTGATAGTCTTACGTGATCTTTTTCTTTCTTTCTTTTTACTTTGTTTTCTTTCTTTCTTTTTTATCTAGTTTGGGAGAAAATACTAATAATATTAATAATACTTCATTTATATAAAGCACACAGGGTACAAAGAACATATCATCTTAAGCTTAATCGCGCTTATCGCTCTTAAGCCGATAAATAACTAATTAATTAAACGTTTAATCTTACCTGGGTCTTACAGTCTTCATGCATAGTAGTTCTCAAGAGGTTTAGGGTTTCGCCCCGTTCCCCACAAAGATAGTAATTATCCAAACAACTCTCACATGTAGCCAAATCAATGCCCAAACCCTAGAGAGTAATAGGGTTTCAGCCAACCTTCATAGCACATCAAATAATCATGTTTTTCATGTACCAGGTAGTAAAATATCAGCAACATACATCAACTCAAACAAATAAATCAAAGGATAAGAAAAATTGCCTAAACCCTAAAAAATTAGGGTTCGGCCGTAGCATGCTTTAGATCTAGGGTTTTCAAAACTTTTAAACATGCTTGATCATGCTTTATAAATCAATTTCTAGCAAGCTTTCCAATCATAGCCATCAACATATAACTCAATCCAATACATGTTCAAAAAAAAATAAAGAATAAACGAATAAACGAATTGTCTTGAATCTTGATTGACCTTGGAACTTCAATTCGGATCAACCTCATAGGAATGCATTTCAAAATGGTCATGACCATTGGCATTTCGAGATTATCCTTTGAGCCTGCGTTTCGAGCTGATCATGAAAGTTTGCACTTTGAGCTGGTCTTCATGCTAATGTTCATATTAGACAATCAAAGCCTTTGAACTAAACAATGGGACCTGTCTTCAAGCTAAAAGCTTTCTTCTTGAACTGGACTTTGGTATTTCCGAAATGATCAGTTTTTTTTTTTTTTTCTGGTCAGTACCATGTTACCTACTGGTTTTTTCTTAGTAAGGTTTTAACGCAACATATTCTTAAGAATTGAGCATTCAAGGGGGAGTGTCATAAAAAATTGGATGTCCATCAGAGTCAGGAGCTAGGATTAGATGAAAAATCTATACGCCAAATCCATGTGTATACTTAAATATAAGGGATGTTGCACATAGTTAAGCATCCCATAATAGTATTTCTCTCTATTGTTTCAATCTTCTCCTCTCTTTATTTATTTACTTGTTTATTGGGATGGATTGTTAGATATTTTTTTGTATTTTCCTAATCTGTAGGGGGTTGTTAGTAGATAGTGGGGTGAAGAGGCTAATAGAAAGTAGTTTTATTTATCTGTTTTGTACATTATTAGGAGGAAGTTCAGATTTTATTTTCTGTTAATTAGTCTTATCTATCCTCCATGTACGTAGTCTATTTAAATTTTAAAGGGTTAATGCCTAATGAATAAATCAGAATATTCCTCACTGTCCATGGGTACAAGACTACAAGGAGTCCAAAACACTGAACAGTAGTCACTCTTGCTTGAAGCGTTGGAGCATAGATGGCTTATCCTTCATCTTCTTCTTCTACTTTCCTTATGTTTCCACTCTTCCTCTTTTTCTTCCACATCGGAAATGGTAATCATCGATCGTTAACTGCTTGCATTTTTTCATCTCTATTTTGGTTTCATTTTTCTCGTTTTTCAGTTCACGGCAAAGTTGTCATTCCCGAAGACGGTTACACCGTCACCACCGTGCTCGACGGCCACAAGCATCACATCAACCCCTATTCCGTCCTCCAGCGACCCGGTTCCTCCGATCTCATCGTTCTCGATTCCGTCAACAGCGCTTTCTACACCGTGCAGTTCCCCATATCCCAAGGTTTCATCTTTTTCTCGTCTTGTCATCAGAGTTTCAATCTTTTTGTTGGTTTTGTGATTATTTTTGGTTTCTCTGTTGCAGAAAGTGTTTTCACCAAGTTTTCTGGAAATGGGTCTCCTGGGTATTCTGATGGTGATGTGGGTTTAGCTCAATTTGATAAGCCCAGAAGTTTTGCCTTTGATCTGAGGGGGAATATGTATGTTGCTGATAGGTCCAATCAAGCAATTAGGAAAATCACTGCAAATGGTATGCTGTATGTGTTGTTTGCATCCAAATTAGAATAACTTATGTCACAATCAGTTTTGGCATAATTTAGAATAAACATGATTTTAGTAATTGTTCTTAAATGTGTGGTTAAGGTTGATGGTGATTGTGAATTTTGTAATAACTTCAGGTGGCTGTGTTGTGCTGTTATAGCAAATGATAACATTCCTTAATTTTATCTGTTATGGTCCCTGACTAGGTGTAACTACAATTGCTGGTGGGTTCTCAGAAAAGTCAAGCAGACAGGATGGACCTGCAAATAATGCATCACTTTCAAATGATTTTGAGCTGTCTTTCATCCCTGGCTTGTGTGCTTTACTGGTGTCAGATCATATGCATCAATTAGTCTATCAGATTAATCTGAATGAGCAGGATTGCACACTTGGTTCCAAGTCTGGTGAGATTTTAGAATTTGGGTAATTTTATAGTTTTGACTTTTGTTTTTCACATTTTTATGTAATTTAAGAGTATAAGAGTAAATTCACAGACATTTATTGAGTGGTTATGATTTCTTCTATGACACCCTCCATCTTTTGCTTTGAAAGCATTATAAAGAGCAAACCAAGCCTATGACGCTTGGATGCTTGGATATTTGTAGAAATGCAGGATTCATGAACATAGCAAAGGCAAACCGTTCAACTTTATGCTATACTTAATTTAGCTAATTTTTATCATATTGATATTACGAAAACTTCTATTTATTTATAAACTATAGATGTAACTCATCCCTCATCGCTCGTCAGTCTTTTATGACCATCACTCATAAGTTATTTCATTAAACGAGATATACAAATAAATATTTTTGGTTGCCATACATCATTCATGATCACTTTTGAACTCGGGTTTTGATAGGATGAACAGTGCGCATGAACAGTGCTCGTGAACAGTAGCAGTTAGAAAGTTATTATTTGATTATTTGTTGGGGTAGTTATTGGGTTAGTTATTTACATCAGTTTATGTTAGTTATGTTCTATCAAAACTTCCTAGGGGTGGTTATTAAATTTCTAGTTATAAATAGGAGTTGTGGCTGTTAGTTTAGACATTCAGAAATTGGGTGGTTGTCTTAGGGAGAGACTGGACTCTCAAAATTCCAGAATTTGTAGGAGAGAACTGGCTCTCGAACACCAGTACTTCCATAAATATTCTGTAATAAATTCGGTTCCTATCAGGTTTTTCTTCCTGAGTTTGGGCAAACAAGTTAGCTCGGCAGCTTTACTTCATTTTTATTTTGCACAATTTTAAAAACAATCTTGACTGAAACTTGTCTTTGTCCCTGTTCTGTAACACTGGTATTTTTGCTGTTTCCGTTGTACTCCTTGACTTATGAAACATGAATTCAAGAGAATGATTTTCTCCCTTTCCAGACCTAATTTCAAACTCCCTTAACGATTAACTTCTTTTGAACTTCTTTTTGTTTATTCATTTTCTTGTTAACCATGATTCTTGAAAATGACTAATGTCAGCTATTGAAATTTGAACTATTTTTGTCATTGGATTTCATCTCTACTTTAGTTTTTGGCGTGAGTTCCTCTTAATCCATCGTGGATGCATGAACATTTTATTAATATTCCATTGCCTTGTATCTACTATCTACTCTTGAACTATGATTCAGTTATGATGATAATTATCTATTTTGTTCCAGGGCTTGGTGCAGTTATGACATGGACTCTAGGATTAGGACTTTCATGTTTACTAGGCTTAGTAATTGGGATCGCAGTCCGCCCTTATATCATCCCTCATGTAAGTTCTTTTCAACTTGTTATGAAGATTTTATATGGCAAAGGGTTTGCTTACACCTTTTCTAACTGAATTGTGTAGACAGGAAGGTTCCAGCCCTTACCATTTCACCGCGACATGGAAGCATTGCCTAACCAGTCTGGGGAATCTAGTACGGAAACTCTTCTTCGGCATCAAAAGCGCAATTGCTAGCTGCAATTTGTCCTCCATTTACACTGTCCTGACTACACTTTGGAGACTGACTATCTCTCATCTTCATCTAATGTTTAGCATCAATATACTTTCTCCAACTCCTAGGCCACATTTGGAATCTGTATCTTTGCTTGATTTAGATGCCTGTAATAGTGGTGAGATAGCAAAGTCAAGCAAGTATCATGACCAGTTAAAGGATTTAATGAGTTTTGATGAAGACCTTAAGGATTCAACAAAGGCAACCTTGTCCAACCAAGGAAATGATGCTAGTGATGTCATGATGCAGCTTAATATGGGTTTTGCTGAAGCACCTAAAAGTAACTTTCTTCATCAAGAATCATCTGTATGTAGTTTGGGTATTGTCAAGCGGAGGTAAGGCTATTTGTACCAATGGACTATGTTATGTGAGTAGAATGCAAATAATATCGTGTTATTGTCATGGGCATAATTTGGGCGTTGTGAAGCGCAAAATACAGAACAATGTTCAATGACTAGTATGTAAATTCTGTCACCAGCATCGTGTTTTTGATATAACAAAAACCTTGTAAATTATTGATACCTGTACGATCATCAACCTATTAATTATATTAATTATTTTAAAAAATCAAATCAAATCAATTAACTATATTGGTGCTGGGTTTGGTGGTTTCTATGCTGGAACGCATGGGGGTGATGCTCTTCTTGCTCAGAATTCAGGCTTTTCGGATGGGTCTTTTGTTGGCGTGGAGGAGGAATTTTTGACGGGTTGTGTGGCATGGATTGGCTTGATTTGGTGGGTGTTCTAAAGCGGAAGAAGTATAACTACCATGTGTATGACAATGCTCTGTTCGACTTGCACCTCCTTGCACGTGACTGGGAAGTGACTTGTGATGCTAACGAGCCAGCGAAATGCCTTGTCGGGCTTGGGGGAAGAGTTGCAGTGTCCGTTGACAAAGTTGGATTCACCACCAGCTCCTGTTTTGCCTTGTAGTTTCTTTGTCTTTTCTTCCCATTCCACACAAAATTAATTGATTTGTTAGACCCTAGCATCTCGACCAAAAATGGTCTACTCGGTCAAAAGAGTTTTGCTTGGCCAAAAGTGGTCGGCCATTTATCTTGGCCACAACATCTTAGCTACATTTTGGTTAGTCAAATTGACAACTCAAACAATAATAAGCCTCAAATATTCAGCACTCCACCGCTATAAATACAAATTTGGTCATTCCTAAACACAACCATTACTCATTTTGCTAATTTTGAGTTCTTTTTAGACTTTGAGTCTCTCACATCGGGAAGCCGACTTGAGAGTTATAATGTCTTTTGTAGTTTTTTTTTTATAGGCAAATGTTAGTTGTTAATTGTTAGTAAATTAGTTCCTTCATCAGGATTTGAACCCTGACCCTTCACCCTTCAATACCCTTCATTTCTCTTAGCTCACTTGGTGAGCTACCCATCTCACCCAATGTCTTTTGTAGTTACAACCCTGTCGTTTCTCACTATGCTCCGTTGTAGGTTTCATAACTGCATTCAGAGCATTCAACTACAATCATTGTGCAAAGATTAGAGGTGCTCAAGATCTGATTTCCAGAAGAACATTTGACGCCCAATAATTTCTTCAAATTAAGATTCAAATCTTGCAAGCAAGAAATGCTTCAATTCAAGATCCAAATGTGAAATAGACACATTTCTCCATCAAATTCCGTACAAGACCGAGTAATTCCGTGCAGCTTGGGATTTTTTTCTTTTGATAACTTTGCAGCTTGGGATTTTAATTCCGTGCAACCAAATATTTTCAATATTAATGAGATATACTAGTATTATACCTGTTTGTCCGTGCGATGCACGGATAATTTTTTACGAACTTCACTTTTTTTTTTAAATCCGAAAGATAAATTGTACCCGCAAGGAAGCGATCCCTAGATCTCCCCCTACCCAACACATATGTCCTTAACTCCTACCACTTGAGCTATCTTACGGGGACACGAACTCCACTTTTATTGAGAAATTTATATATATATAGAATAATACAATGATGTATTTAATAAGTCATACAATTTTAATTAGTCAAACACTTATATGTCGTTATTATCTTATGTTTATGTTTAAATGTTTTATCTTTCTTATATATATTAATAGATAAGTTTCAAATGTTAACTGTATTTGACCCTTCCGCCTTGACAGGGCGGTGCTATGACCAATTAAACTACAATCCCAGGAAGAAAAAAATAGGTATACAACCTAAAAGTTATTATATTAGATATATCTTGATCTTAATTATTCATATTTTATGTCCTAGAACATAGATATTCTAGATACGCATTATGAATCGCCCGCCAAAGTCTTCCAACTTCTCCAATGTTTTCCTTACCCTGTCAACTTGTTCTTTGGCGCAATCTTTACGGTAAAAGATGTGATAATAATTTATACAAAGAAGGATTAGATTATTATCATCTATAATTTTGAATTTAAAAAAATTAAAAATACTCTTCAAAACTGATTAGATGAGATATTTTAGGGGATTGAAAAAATTAAAACAAAAACATTCTTTATATTTATTAAATAACTGTCTTTTACAACTAATTTTTCATAAGAATTTCTATTAAATAAATATTTCTGTTTTTATATTGTTAAAATCTAAAAATTAATTTGTTGAACAGTAAATGGATCTTTTTCAGTCACATTTTTTTACTTAGTTGTTTTTTCTACTATCTTTAGATGTGAACGGCAGTTGTACTTGCTTATTCGTCTCATCTTAAAATACTAAAATGAGTTTACTGTACATTTTGTGTGTTGATTTAGCAGTGCATTGATATGACATGAAGGGCTCATCATTAATTTTAATACCAAAGAAACACTGATTCTATCATCTATGAAGCATATTGGAATTATTAAACTGATAATAAATTAGAGTAGTTCCACCCTCTATTATGTGACTGCCATTCAAAAATTGAATTCACATACTTGAGGCAATGAACTTCACTACCTCTTCTCATTAAGGAAAATAATGAATATCATATGTTTCTTTACCACTCCATATTTAATAGATAGATTAACATATCTAACATAACATACAGAGGAGACAACAGCCAAACTACATCTCGTGAATCATAACATCCAATTAAGCAGCACACAAAAGGGATCCAATCCTCAAATTCCATCTTGTTTGTCTTTTTTGTTTTCTCATAATATCCACACCTAGCAAGTCAAAGGCAAATATTCATAGCTTCGTACAATGAGGCACTAAAAGCTGGGAACCAAACCATTATCCAGCTTGAGCAACAAAGATGTGTTTTTTTTTTTAATTTGCAATGATACATTCAAGGGGGTAAAAGGCTACCCCAAACCTTTACAAAAAGAGATTCAATAATTTGACTGAGAGCCAAAGTATTGCAAGTGTATCAGTAAAAATTAACAGAACCAACAAACTTAAGAATTCCTTCCATCTAATAATCGAGTAGGCAGAGGATTTGTTCAATCAATTCATAGGTAGCACGTGTGAAGTGGCAGCTTCTGGCTCTCAACCATTCCCACACTTTTAACTTGACCAAGTCAAAAATGCACTCAGCAGAAAAACCCCTTCTCTGAGAACTGCTTCATTCCTTCCCACCAAAATGTGCCAAACTACTACCAGCCATATTGATAAAATACCATCCTTGTTGACCGACAGAAACAAACCAGCAAAGGACATAAGATGATCAACTGGACTACCAGGACATACAAAACAGACCCCCAACCAATTAAAAACCCGACACCAAATGCTCCAAGCCCAATGAAGCCTCTGGTTTATCAATATCAGCAGCATCAAGAACCTTGAGGGCATCCCACACCTGTTTATTAGATAAGAACAATTCATCAAGTCTAAAGATTTGGAACACCATACATAATTATAAGATAATTCTTTAGGGAACAAAACTAAGGCAGCATATGTATTTTATTATTTCAACTTATAAATAAGCTTATAGGATAAATGCCTATTATTCTAACACTAAGTACTTAACTAAGCTGCTTAAAGGCACAACACAAAGATAATGATGCTGGTACTGGTAGGTTCCTCTTGTCACCCATATCTCTGATGGCAGATACTGCAGGCCCTATGAAGGTGAGACCCTTGTCTTCACAGAGTTGAGCAAAATAGAAAGGAACCCATAACCAGGTTACCTAAAATCTGATATAATGTAATTATTCAAATCTTAATGTCATAATTCTAAGGGGAATTAAATAATGATCAAGCCAATTCAAGGAAAATAATCAAAATATAATCATAAAAGTTATCAACGTTAAGGAGTAGCATATGTATAATGTCATTCTTCAAAGTCCCTTGCAGAGTGAGATTATCACCCTGCACTTGGTCACACAAACAATTTAATAAACAATTTACCTACAATTAAAACTATAATGGTAACATGGCCAAAATCTCTTCGCAGAACCAGTCTTTTTTAATGAGAACTCACGCTATCGATCCCATGATACACTGATCATATTTTAGTTCCATCAAATAGAGAAATAGAGATTATCAAAGCTCACGAGGAATCTGCTTGGTAACAACTTCAGAAGCTAAAAAGGATAGTACTTTTTCGCTAGTTTCTTTACCAATTTCTTGTTTTTGTTTATTGTTCAAGGCTTCAACATCCATCCAGTGGTCTAGCCCTTTCATCTCAACCTGCACACGGAAGAATAAAGCAATTGAAATTAACCCAGCAAAGAGGGAAAGGAAACACTTGAGAAGAAATTGACATTCAATTCCTCCCTTCTTGCATTCTTTTATGATAGAAAAACTCACTTCTTTGATTCTTTCCACTTCTCAATTGACAAAGATTCCTCATTCAAGGGCTTATTGAGAAAATGGTAGATATGAGGCTCTGCTGTAGTGGTACAAAGCCAAGCATAAATTTGTGTACAAAACTTTATCAAAACAAACTCATACAGACAATGAAAAAAAAAAGCATGACAAAGATAGAAAGCAACAAATTACTTCGAAACAATGCATTTAGTTGTAAACTTCCTATAAATCTCACTAATTGCCTCCACCAAGTGTTAGAAGGGTCATTGGTTCATTGATTTCTTTTTCAATAAAATTGTCTTTAAAGGCATTGGATTATGGAATTTGAACACCCTCTAAAGAAGCAATATCCATCTAAGTTTTTATATGTAAACTGATTGAGTCTCAAAGCATTAACTAATTCTTGCCTAAACCCTTAACTAAATTTTCAAGACAACACAGAACAACCTATAAGGGTTATAAAATGAAGAGCTGTATAGAAAAGTCAAATAACCTATAAAAAACCATTCTAAAGATTGTTCAATTCTGACCACTCTATGGATAAGAACTTGTTTGTAGTACCTTCCGGGTTTAACAATGCTAGAGACATTCTTAAGAATTATGAGCGTTGCTCTCTTAGCAGTACTAATCCCATAGGCACCAAGAAGTATTTCTACAATGTCCAATGCAGAATTTGGTAGGGTTGGCAAAGCTCTGCTACCAACATAGGAATCAGACTCGATAGTCAAATTCTTTTACCTTACTTCCACAGTTGGAGCTTTGCTCCCAAGTCCTAAGACAACATAAATAATCAATCAGTTTAAATCATCAGTATAAGTTATTGGGAAAGGTTAGCCACAAAGTGAAAAACTTGACACACAGCTACATAAACAAAGAACAAAAAAGACGTAAAAAGTGAAGCTTTGCTGCCTTAAACCACCTTCTTAGCGAAAGAGAAAAGAAAATTAAAAAATAAACAAAAAAATAGCCAATCAAGAAACTCAGTAGAAAGGCATTGTAACAATCACAGAGGAGCATATATCCTTATAATTTCTTTAACCTTTTTATCATATCTCCTTAAACCAGATAAACTAATAAAGTAATAAGGCAAGTGGAGTTAACATTCTAAAAGAGAAAAAAATAAAGTAATAGTCACTGGTATGATGCATAGTAGTTTCAGGAAAGACAAATTAAAAGTCACTGGTATGATGCATAGTAATTTCTTAGACCATAGCCTTCTATGATATAATGAATCATACACATACCTCAGACAAAAGCTCTGTAACATCCATAGCATGAAGATCCAAAAGCCCAGCTCCAAAATCCCCTCTGAACTCCGGAGAGTAAAGCCCATCTGATGCAGCCACTCCACCTAAAGTTCGGGTGGTGGGCGTATATGTCTCTGAACCAGATTCCCCATTGAAATTGAGATTTCTCATCAACTTCAAAAGCCTCTGCTTCTCTTCAGCGGACTGCGCTCCATAACCCTACAACAATTATCATATTCATCTAAGTCACCGCATAAACTGTCACAAAGTAAAAGTACACACATAACACATTTTACAAATCTGACATATACTACACTCAATTAAGCTTTGAACAAAAAGATAATCATCCGTAAATATTGTTACTGCTCAAATTTCTATAACATATATAACTACTTAAGCAAGGGCTACTAAATATAAATTTACAACAAAAATTTCATCTAAAACCTGAAAGACTGGAATCACGATAAGCATAATCAAGCAAAATTCCTTGGTTTAGCAAAGTCCAAATAAAGTATTCATATATTAACAACAATGCATAGTTACAAATTGTGCAAGGATGCAGAATTAAAGGAAATAGATGATCTAAACAGAGAAAATTGCAGCAAAATTCCATGAAGTGCGAGGATACCTGCATGAGAAGGTTGGGGAGGAAAATTCAACCATTCTTCTCTATTACTGGGACTGAATATGGATTTCACCTAGATCTTTCTTCAACCTTCCTTCAATCACAAACATAGGGCAGAAAAAAGTGAGAATAAGAGAATTATTCCAAATGATCCTTGGTAGAATAAAGTAAAGTACAAACAGATGTGATGTAATAGAAACACAAAATTGAAAATGAAACTTAAGTAGATTAAAAAAAGAGACTTACCCTTGATGAAAGAAAACACCTTGCTATGAAGACAACATGATCTAAATATGCAACATCACATGGTATAGCAACTTGAGCAAGCAATCATTCTGAAAACGTTCATGCCAAAAGGTACTAAATTTGACAGAGGAGAGTAAAATAATTTGTCAGTGTATATTTCAAAATAAACTGATCCAAATTTAAAATATAACAATAAGAGGCAAAACATAGCTTACCTTTAGGCATGGACTTTGAAGGAGTTTTCCCCAATTTTAAAACCCGAAAACCTGTTAGCAAAGACAGTTAAGTTAAGACAATCAAAGAAAGAGGCACAAAACAATCTGTCATTTGATTTCATCCATAACCAGACCTTAAGTTGGACCCTTTCCACAATTTTATATATCTGAATCTCTTCCTCCCTGAACAACACTGAACCATTTCTACATGACCACATCGAATTGACAGAGGATATCCAAATCATACACAGGGAGTATTTATAGAGAAATCAAATGTACAAATTTAGTGGAAAAATCAAGTGGATACAGATAAAGATGAATAAAAAGTACAAAAAATCAAAGAAAATCAGTAACAATAAAGGCGATTTAGACTGCTTACTAACCAAAGGACTGTGCATCCGTGATTTGCTCCTTGGGAATGCATTCAGACCTGGAATTAAGAAAGGAGGATGATCAAACAACAGTGATGAAGGGAGCTTGTCGAAATCTGGTTGGTTCCTCCATTTCTGGCGAGCGAAATCTCCTTGAACACGGAACGGCGAGCGTCGGCGATGATGCAATTGAAGGAAGCAGAGACGCGAGATGACGACAGTAGATGGGAAACTATGAGCTGTTGAAGAGAAATCAAGATGAATGGTACGGTGGAGTGGGTAGAAATGGAGAAGAATCACGCGATTAAAGATGGGGAGAAACAGTGCAGAAGTGAACAACACGACGTCGTTTTTCACGTTCTGGTTGGAGAAAAAAAAAAGTTAAAAGAGAAGGACACGTGTCAAAACGCAATAAGATGTCTTTTAGCTACCGTAGTGGAAGAATAAGAAGTAGTAGATGCTTTTGTGAAAGCAGCTCGATTGGTACATACTTTCTGAAGAGCACCATTTCATGGGGAAAAAAAAAATTGGTACATAGAAAGATAAATTACACCCGCCAGGAATTGATCCCTGGATGTCCCCTTGCCCAACCGATATGTCCTTCAGCTTCTACCACTTGAGCTATCATATAGGGGTATTTCATGGAAAATTTGATTTTACTGGATCACTATCGATGGAAGCCACAAAAAGAAGTTATGGATTGTTTGCCATTTTTCATCCCCTAACAAATAAGAGCTGCTAACAATGTCTTTTTTTTTTATTCCTAAACTCAAACTACACTCTTGAATAGAGAGTATTATAAGTATCAAACATATAAGGAACAATACAAAAAGAAGGAAGACCATCATAAATCCTCATATTCATGAGCAAGGAGAGCCCTTTTTTTGCAAACGAGTCAGTCACTGTATTAGCTTATCTAAAAATGTGTTTCTAATGCGAAAGAGAGCATTTTCCAAGCAAGCCTTTAATCTCTTTAACAAGAGGCACAAGCATTTGAGTCTAAGTAACCTTTGTCCAGCATACTAATAGCAAACTGGGAATCCAATTCCACTATTATCCTAGTGAAGCCTCTAGCCAAAGCAATTTTAATGCCATGATAGATACCCCTCAACTTTGCATGAAGAATCCACAAGGACCTCGCTTAACAGAATATCCAACTACAAACCTTCCCTCATGGTCTCTTAAAATGTCTACCACTTTAGTTTTAATTCAAAAATTTCTTTTGCGCAACTGTTATGTCCCTGCGCCTAGGATCTTATTACGGGTCTAAACACAAGAGAGTTCTTGTTATAACCCATATTGAAGGAAGAAGCGTCTTCTAATTTTAAATGGTATAAATAGTTTTTTTATTGATTTTATTCAATTCAATCCCATTTTTATAAGCATTGATATATAAGTGGAATGGGCAGGACTACAGGACAACTAGGCGAGGCTTTCTTTAGGCGACCAACTATTTGGGTCGAGGATTTGTGAGGCCCAGGAGCCCAATTAGGATAGTATTAGGATTTTGGATCATCCCACTATAAAAGGGGAGGTCATTCATTGAACGTACACCAACGTCATCAACCGCCTCGTGGAATGTCACTGTCTTACAAACACCTATGTTGGCCATTCATTCTCCATTCGCCATAGAGATTCTTAGGTCGGTTCTTTACCATATTTGTAGTCCTAAGCTCAGTATCAACCCTTCTCGCAAGAAGTTATGTGTGCTTCCTGAGTTTATTAAAATATCTAGTATTTGCATGATGTGAGAATCACGAGTTCCACTAATGCCATGGGGAGCAATTGTGGGATCATCTTGTGAGCCTCCTCTGTATCGCCTTCATCATCTAGAAGCTTAATCTAAAACAACCACTTACACTTATTCCATATTGAATAAGACTCATGAAAATTGTAGCACATTACTTTTACCCTCCTTTCTTCCATCTCTCCTCTTGTTAACCTTTTAAAAAAAGATGTTGAAGAACCCCCCCCCCCCCTTACTACTGACTGGTTTGGAGTTTTGTCTGCCTCCTTTAAAGGTTTGGTTCTTATCAATTGGGTTCATGGAATTGTTGCTGCCTGCAATTCTCGATGGTAGATGTAACACCCCAATTTCTCAACTGAGGAGTCACATTAGTAACCTAACAAAGTCTAAGGACCAATCTGCAATCCCTAAAAACCAAGGGAATTTTTTTCTGTAAAACAACTAAACACTTCGGCTAAAAGGTTGGAAACATACCATAACTTTATTTAGATAACTTGTTTCCCGATATACAGTAATAATAGTTTACAATACCATAAGTAAGGTTCAGAATAAACATGCGCACTTTAACAGTGGCGGAAGCAGGACTTTAATAACAGAGTTCTCATAAAGTGAAAGAGACTCCAACATAATCCACAAGAAGAGAAGCAAAGCTGCTTCTCATACCTCTACTCCACCGCTTACAACTCGATCTCCAACTCGAGTAGCTATGCATCGGCGGAAGGATCTCCATCGCCTAATAGCGTTAAGCGCCCAAACAACAAGTAGCAAATAGAAAGGGTTAACTCCATGCAATTACCATGTATAAAAGAGAAAAATCATGCTGTTCGAATTTAATTACCTGGCATGGTAAATAACTAGCAACATAACTCAACTCATATATCAACAACTTAAACATAAATTGGACTCAGATAATAATAACCTCAACAATGTAACATCAAATCAGATATCAATAAACCAATACGAAAATCCAACAACATAGGGTCAGGTGTTAGTTCCCTATAATGCAACTATATGCTGCTAACAAAATGGATCGATCAATATCGTCTCTCAAGACGGGACAATGATAGGACACACCTCCTCATCGCCACTTATAACGTCATACATGACGGGACAATCATAGGACACACCTCCTAATCGCCACTTAACGTCACACAAGACGGGACAATCATAGGACACACCTCCTGATCGCCACTTAGCATCTCGCAAGATGGGACAATGATAGGACACACCTCCTCATCGCCACTTGACTCAAGCCCTATATGCCAAGTCAGACAATAACAAAGCCCACCCAAGGACCAATCCAAAGTAACCACATGTTTCATCCACTAGGAAGCAGTAACGACAGAAACCAGTAAACGGCCGAAGCCTCTCAGAAAACATTTTCCAAATTCAGCATAATAATCATAATCATCTGCCAATCAATATAAACATCTTCATCTCAAACACAGGCAGTGCGATAAAAGCATGCAAGACTCAAAGACGCTCTAAAACCGAGTTACCCTTACCTTCGTGAGTAGAAGTTGGGCATGGAAATTGCGAACCTAGAACAAAGAAAACACAATCATCAACACAAGCTTCACTAGGAGCAACACGATCTACTAATACTAATCGAAATCGTAAAGAAAGCCTCTAAAGCTTCAGAGTTCCTATTTAGGCACAAATTGACAACGGAGACTTCGTTCGCTAAAACGAGCATAACTCGAGCTACAGAACTCAGAATGACACGAAACCGGCGCCAAAATTTCGACAATTGAAAGAGCTACGCAATGGCTCAGGTCATAGAGACCCAAAAATTATTTTTGGACACGGTACCCAAGCAATTAGGTTTCGGCCACTATGGAAAATAGGGTTTTCGAACTTTTTCTTCGATCTAAATCAATTCACAAGGTAGTTTTAGGGTAAAACTAAGGCAAAGAAATTGTCGGAACAATTTTCGGACAATCGGGTCGAAATACGACTATCCAGGGGCATTTTGGTCCAAAATAAAGGCTCAAAACTTCAAAGTTATCAGTTCGGAAAACAAATTTGACAGCAACGATCCTCATGATATCCGTGACAACAAATCCTAAAGGCACGAAGTCAGATTAAGTCTTTTCGACAATAAAGTTTCGAAATGTGAGACAAAAAGAGTTTTGAGTCAATTTTTCAGATCCTGGACAACTGAATCGCAATCAGAGTTTACTGACAGAGGTTTTAGACTCAGGGGAACATAAGGAACATAACCCAAGCGAGAAATCAGAGAAATCGGACAATTTTAGAAAAAGCTCAAAACTGTGAGCACAGAAACGACTTCAGAAACGCAACAAAAACAGTAAACAGAGGTAGGATTCATGCTAGTTACCTCAATACCTAGAAGTAGGGACGAACTGCACGAAGATTGGTCAAGTTTTCGCGAAAAAACTTCTTCTCCCTTGCTCCCTAGAACTCGCGGCCTTGGAGGAAAGAAAATGGCAAGATTTTGCTTTTTCGCCTATTTATAGGCGGGCGAAATCGCGGAAAAAAGAAAATTTCGCGATTCCGATTTTTGCAGCACGATCACCAAGGAATTCTAAGAGAGATTCTGGCGTCAGAAATCCAGAACTCAAAACAAATATCTAGGATTTGGGAAAAACGATATCGGAAAACTCAAAAGCGGTGTCGGTTAATCTGCCCCGAAAAACTACTTTTTGCTGTGATGCTCAAACGACAAAACTTCCAACTGAAGAAAGATTGGAAACGTCGAAACAAGTCTGGCAGCGCGGACGGAAACTTCGTTAGAAGTCCCGAATAGAAAAAGTCTTCATCCATTGCTCGAAAATAGGGTTTCGAAGCAAAGAAATTAGCGTCGGCGGACATCCGAAAAGTGAAACCTATCGTGCGTACAGTCCAGAGTTCCGAAATGAAACGCTGGTCGAAGGAAAAATAAAGAAAATCTTTAAATTTTCCAAGGATTCGAAATCTCACTTAAAACGTTGCTCTAAAGCGAAATTAGCCTATTCTGGACACGCTTGCCATAAGGCGGGTGTGCAGACGACTCGCTCTAATTCCTAAAATGACTACGCAACATTCCTCAAGCAATTCCTGAACTTTCTTCTTCATTAATCTTTCTCAAATATCAAACTCCTGTCACGCTTACACTGATTCTACGCGTGAGTCGGAAATTAGCTTGTTCTGAAAATCCAGGTCTTACAATACTACCCCCCAAAAAGAAAGTTTCGTCCTCGAAACTTAAGGCTCAGTGAAGAGTTCCGGATACTGTTCCTTCATCCTCTCTTCTAGTTCCCAAGTAGCATCGCCCGTGACTTGGTTCCAAATCACTTTTACCAGAGGAACCTGCTTGTTCCTCAACTGCTTGATCCTACGTTCCTCAATCCTCATTGGTGCCACTTCAAAAGACAAGTTGTCTCTAAGCTGAATATCATCTTCCTTGATGATGTGAGAGGGATCAGGAATATACTTCCTCAATTGTGACACGTGTAGCACATCATGAATCTTGGAAAGAAAAGGTGGCAACGCAATCCGATAAGCTACTTTACCGACTCGCTCGATAATCTGATACGGTCCAATGAACTTCGGTGTCAGCTTCCTCGACTTTATCGCTCTTCCCACTCCGGTAGTTGGTGTCACGCGAAGAAACACATGGTCTCCCGCCTCAAACTCTAACTCTCTCCGTCGTGTGTCAGCATAACTCTTCTGTCGACTCTGTGACGTCCTCATCTTCTCTTGTATTTGCTTCACTTTCTCAGTAGTTTGTTGTACTAATTCAGGTCCAACGAGAAGATGTTCGCCATCTTGAAACCAACATAAAGGAGTTCTACATCTCCTCCCATACAAAGCCTCATAAGGTGCCATTCCAATACTAGCATGAAAACTGTTGTTATAAGTAAACTCGATCAACGGCAACAGCTCATCCCAGCTTTCTTGACTATCCAGAACACAGGCTCGCAGCAAGTCTTCCAATGACTGTATTGTCCTCTCTGTCTGTCCATCCGTCTGAGGGTGATAGGCAGAGCTCAACCTCAACTTCGTCCCAAGCGCCTCGTGCAACGCCTTCCAGAAATGCGAAGTAAACTTCGGATCTCTGTCAGAAACAATACTCGATGGTACTCCATGAAGTCGTACAATCTCAGCGACATACACTTTTGCAAGTGCCTCCACATTGAACGTGGTCTTCACCGGTATGAAATGTGCTGACTTCGTCAGACGGTCCACAATGACCCAAATGGAATCAAATCTCTTCCTCGTAGCTGGCAAAGCTACCACGAAATCCATAGAGATACTGTCCCACTTCCACTCCGGCACATCAAGTGACTGTAACATACCCGCAGGCTTTTGATGTTCTATCTTCGCCTTCTGACATGTCAGACATGCCGCCACAAACTCTGCTACATTCTTCTTCATTCCTGGCCACCAAAAATTCAACTTTAGATCTTGATACATCTTTGTCGATCCCGGATGAATACTCAATCTGCTCTTGTGACCTTCGTCAAGAATCATCCTTCTCAACTCCATGTCCAATGGTACGCAGACACGTCCTTTGCAACGCAGAATGTTGTCGGTTCCTACCTCAAAATCCGGCGCTTTTCCCAAAATGATCAAGTTCCGTTTCTCGATCAGCTCCTCATCTAACAGTTGTTTCACCTTGATCTCGTTCAGAAAATCACTAGTGATCGTCACCATCCCAAAGCTCAATTTTCCAGGTGTCACTTGCATACCCAAACTGAGGTCGCGAAAAGTCTCGATAAGTTCCAATTCCTTAATCATCAACGATGAAACATGAATTGTCTGGCGACTCAGTGCGTCTGCTACAACATTTGCTTTTCCTGGGTGGTACAACAAAGTGAAATCATAGTCCTTGATGAATTCCACCCAACGCCTTTGTCTCATATTCAGATCCTTCTGATCGAACAGGTACTTCAAGCTCTTATGATCACTAAAAACAGTGAAAGTGCTCCCATAAAGATAGTGCCTCCAAATCTTGAGCGCAAATACCACAGCCGCTAACTCCAAATCGTGCGTAGGATAGTTCCGTTCATGTATCTTCAATTGCCTTGAAGAATAAGCCACAGCCTTTCGGTGTTGCATCAACACACAACCCAAACCTTGGTACGAAGCATCGCAGTAAACCTCGTAGGGTTCCTTCTCTTGTGGTAATGTCAGAACTGGCGCGGTCGTCAAACGCTTCTTCATATCTTGGAAACTCTGTTCACAATCCTCTGTCCAAGCAAAAGGTTGGTTCTTCCGGGTGAGTTTCGTCAATGGTCCTGCAATCTTAGCAAAACCTTCGATGAATCGTCGGTAATATCCAGCTAAACCGATGAAACTCCTTATATCTGTCACAGTCTTAGGACGCTCCCATGCAAGTACCGCTTCAACTTTACTGGGATCCACAGCAATGCCCTCCTTTGAGATGACATGCCCTAAAAACTTTACTTCTTCGAGCCAAAATTCACACTTTGTCGCGTTAGCATACAATACCTTCTCCCGAAGAACTTGTAAAACTTGTCGCAGATGCTCCTCGTGTTCTTCACGATTCCTTGAGTAGATCAAGATGTCGTCGATGAACACCACAACAAAGCGATCCAAGAATGGATGAAAGATCCTATTCATGTAGTCCATGAATACAGCTGGTGCATTCGTAACTCCAAACGGCATCACCAAGTACTCATAGTGCCCATAGCGTGTCCTAAACGCCGTCTTTTGAATATCCTCATCCTTGACTCTAATCTGGTGATATCCCGATCTCAGGTCAATCTTCGAGAAAATAGCAGCACCCTTCAACTGATCCATCAAATCGTCAATCCTTGGCAACGGATAACGGTTCTTTATCGTGACTTTGTTCAACTGTCGATAATCCACACAAAGTCGCGATCTTCCGTCTTTCTTCTTCACAAGCAGCACTGGCGCTCCCCACGGAGAAACGCTAGGTCGGATAAACCCCTTCTTGGTTAAATCTTCGAGTTGACTCTTCAGCTCAGTCAGTTCTGCCGGTGCCATACGATACGGTGCGATTGATATAGGTCCAGTGCCTGGGACTATATCAATTGTGAACTCCATATCTCTGACCGGAGGTATTCCAGGTACGTCTTCGGGGAACACATCCTCGAAATCTTGCACAACAGCAATTCCGTGTACTCCATTCTCCTTAGCTTCCACCACGGTTGTAGACATGAGAGAACTCAAAGCTCCTTTCCTCAAAGAAAGCTTTGAAAAGTACGAGTTCAGGAACTCAGCGAGTCCAGCATCGGGAAAGATAACTACCTTATTGGCGCAATCAAGAAGAACATGATGGTGGGACAACCAATCCATGCCTATGATCACATCCAATCCCTTGAGAGGTAAACAGATTAAGTTTGCTACAAACTTCTTATCTAGGTACATCCAAGGACATTCCAGACATGCAGTGTTAGTTACTAGACTCTTAGATGCAGGGGTAGACACTGTCAAGTCAAACGGTAGCTTTGACACTTCTAGCTTTAACCTTGCCGCACAAGCTATATCTATAAATGAATGCGTAGCACCAGAATCAAATAGCGCGATAAGGGAATTACCCGCAATCTCGCAGGTACTGCGGATCAGACCATCGTCTTCCTCAGCTTCAGTTCCACTGATCGAGTAGACCCTTCCACCAGCAGTAGGCCTCCTAGCCCCAGCAACATTTGCAGCAGCCTCAACTTTAGGAATCCTGCACTCTGCAGCAGTGTGGCCTGGCTTGTTGCAGTTCCAACACGCCGCAAGACTCTCAGAACAGTGGTTGGCATAGTGCCCCTTTTTGTTGCACCTGAAGCAAGTCACATCCTCCCGATTCCCAGATGGGGTTCTTAGTGCAATTGCATTTCCACCAGTAGGATAAAAGGACCCAGAAGTTGTCCCCCTACCCTGAGGACGAACATACGGCTTCTTCTGGAAATGCCTACCCTTGTCACCTCTTCCTGGGTTAGTCCTAGCCGGACCTCCACTTCCTTGGTAAGGCTTGTTCAGACCTTGGAATTTGCCCCTTGCATTATCAATGGCCTCAATCCCCTTGGTCTTCTCCACCAGCACTTGGTAGCGATTCAGTCCTAGCGGTTGCACCGCCCTCTGCAGCTCATAACACAGCCCCTCAATGAATCGCTCACACATGTAGCCTTCATCAATCTGTCCTCTAAAGTAACGGAAGTGTTTAGCCAACGACTCCAACTTTGCAGCATACTCAGCAACGGTCATGCCTCCTTGACGGAGTCTCAGAAATTGTGCTTCCTTAGCGGCTCTAGCACTTCTAGGAAAGTACTTGTCCAAGAAAGCTCCACGGAAACACTCCCAAGTGATGGCTTGATGGTCAGCCTCCATCATAGCCCTAGCCCCACGCCACCAATACTCAGCTTCACCCGTTAGCAGGTAGGTTGCATAATCAACTTTCATCTCTGCAGTTGTACGCAAGAAGGTAAAGATCTTCTCCAACTCTTGGAGCCATAAGTCAGCTTCTTCCGGATCGAAGCCCCCAGAGAACTTCGGCGGATCCTGACGCTTGAAATCATTCAGACCCCTGGTCTGAGCAGCAGCTAATTCACGTTCCTCCCGCTGAACACGGCGAGCATTCTCTTCAGCTTGGTTTTGTGCAGCCACCAAAGCAGCAGTAGCAGCACGTTGAGCTTCAGCTTCCTCCCTTGCAGCAGTGTTAGTAACTTGTTGTGCCATAAGGGCAGTCAGATTAGCAATAGCTTGCTCCATCGGATTCATGCTGTCTGAACCTTGAGTCTCGATCGGTTGTGGAAACCTCCTGTTCCTGTTTTCATGAACAGTCAAAGACCACAACAGATACTCAGGCCAGAACAACACAAAGTTCTATAATAACTAACTATGTATATACTTATATCAAATGTATAATTAATAATAACTAGCATAAGGTTATTCACTTACGAATAACCTTCAAAAATAATCTATATAAACAGTAATCAAGCACACTCTTCCTCCGATTGACACCCCATCAATCGGTCTCAGAGTTCAAACATCTTAAGCAGGCACTCTACCCAAAAGCTCTGGTTTTCTAGACCAAAGCTCTGATACCACAATTGTAACACCCCAATTTCTCAACTGAGGAGTCACATTAGTAACCTAACAAAGTCTAAGGACCAATCTGCAATCCCTAAAAACCAAGGGAATTTTTTTCTGTAAAACAACTAAACACTTCGGCTAAAAGGTTGGAAACATACCATAACTTTATTTAGATAACTTGTTTCCCGATATACAGTAATAATAGTTTAC
The DNA here is from genome assembly GCF_012489685.1 of Lotus japonicus. Taxonomy (NCBI): domain Eukaryota; kingdom Viridiplantae; phylum Streptophyta; class Magnoliopsida; order Fabales; family Fabaceae; genus Lotus; species Lotus japonicus. The sequence goes on from NC_080044.1 coordinate 30,844,695, forward strand.
AATACCATAAGTAAGGTTCAGAATAAACATGCGCACTTTAACAGTGGCGGAAGCAGGACTTTAATAACAGAGTTCTCATAAAGTGAAAGAGACTCCAACATAATCCACAAGAAGAGAAGCAAAGCTGCTTCTCATACCTCTACTCCACCGCTTACAACTCGATCTCCAACTCGAGTAGCTATGCATCGGCGGAAGGATCTCCATCGCCTAATAGCGTTAAGCGCCCAAACAACAAGTAGCAAATAGAAAGGGTTAACTCCATGCAATTACCATGTATAAAAGAGAAAAATCATGCTGTTCGAATTTAATTACCTGGCATGGTAAATAACTAGCAACATAACTCAACTCATATATCAACAACTTAAACATAAATTGGACTCAGATAATAATAACCTCAACAATGTAACATCAAATCAGATATCAATAAACCAATACGAAAATCCAACAACATAGGGTCAGGTGTTAGTTCCCTATAATGCAACTATATGCTGCTAACAAAATGGATCGATCAATATCGTCTCTCAAGACGGGACAATGATAGGACACACCTCCTCATCGCCACTTATAACGTCATACATGACGGGACAATCATAGGACACACCTCCTAATCGCCACTTAACGTCACACAAGACGGGACAATCATAGGACACACCTCCTGATCGCCACTTAGCATCTCGCAAGATGGGACAATGATAGGACACACCTCCTCATCGCCACTTGACTCAAGCCCTATATGCCAAGTCAGACAATAACAAAGCCCACCCAAGGACCAATCCAAAGTAACCACATGTTTCATCCACTAGGAAGCAGTAACGACAGAAACCAGTAAACGGCCGAAGCCTCTCAGAAAACATTTTCCAAATTCAGCATAATAATCATAATCATCTGCCAATCAATATAAACATCTTCATCTCAAACACAGGCAGTGCGATAAAAGCATGCAAGACTCAAAGACGCTCTAAAACCGAGTTACCCTTACCTTCGTGAGTAGAAGTTGGGCATGGAAATTGCGAACCTAGAACAAAGAAAACACAATCATCAACACAAGCTTCACTAGGAGCAACACGATCTACTAATACTAATCGAAATCGTAAAGAAAGCCTCTAAAGCTTCAGAGTTCCTATTTAGGCACAAATTGACAACGGAGACTTCGTTCGCTAAAACGAGCATAACTCGAGCTACAGAACTCAGAATGACACGAAACCGGCGCCAAAATTTCGACAATTGAAAGAGCTACGCAATGGCTCAGGTCATAGAGACCCAAAAATTATTTTTGGACACGGTACCCAAGCAATTAGGTTTCGGCCACTATGGAAAATAGGGTTTTCGAACTTTTTCTTCGATCTAAATCAATTCACAAGGTAGTTTTAGGGTAAAACTAAGGCAAAGAAATTGTCGGAACAATTTTCGGACAATCGGGTCGAAATACGACTATCCAGGGGCATTTTGGTCCAAAATAAAGGCTCAAAACTTCAAAGTTATCAGTTCGGAAAACAAATTTGACAGCAACGATCCTCATGATATCCGTGACAACAAATCCTAAAGGCACGAAGTCAGATTAAGTCTTTTCGACAATAAAGTTTCGAAATGTGAGACAAAAAGAGTTTTGAGTCAATTTTTCAGATCCTGGACAACTGAATCGCAATCAGAGTTTACTGACAGAGGTTTTAGACTCAGGGGAACATAAGGAACATAACCCAAGCGAGAAATCAGAGAAATCGGACAATTTTAGAAAAAGCTCAAAACTGTGAGCACAGAAACGACTTCAGAAACGCAACAAAAACAGTAAACAGAGGTAGGATTCATGCTAGTTACCTCAATACCTAGAAGTAGGGACGAACTGCACGAAGATTGGTCAAGTTTTCGCGAAAAAACTTCTTCTCCCTTGCTCCCTAGAACTCGCGGCCTTGGAGGAAAGAAAATGGCAAGATTTTGCTTTTTCGCCTATTTATAGGCGGGCGAAATCGCGGAAAAAAGAAAATTTCGCGATTCCGATTTTTGCAGCACGATCACCAAGGAATTCTAAGAGAGATTCTGGCGTCAGAAATCCAGAACTCAAAACAAATATCTAGGATTTGGGAAAAACGATATCGGAAAACTCAAAAGCGGTGTCGGTTAATCTGCCCCGAAAAACTACTTTTTGCTGTGATGCTCAAACGACAAAACTTCCAACTGAAGAAAGATTGGAAACGTCGAAACAAGTCTGGCAGCGCGGACGGAAACTTCGTTAGAAGTCCCGAATAGAAAAAGTCTTCATCCATTGCTCGAAAATAGGGTTTCGAAGCAAAGAAATTAGCGTCGGCGGACATCCGAAAAGTGAAACCTATCGTGCGTACAGTCCAGAGTTCCGAAATGAAACGCTGGTCGAAGGAAAAATAAAGAAAATCTTTAAATTTTCCAAGGATTCGAAATCTCACTTAAAACGTTGCTCTAAAGCGAAATTAGCCTATTCTGGACACGCTTGCCATAAGGCGGGTGTGCAGACGACTCGCTCTAATTCCTAAAATGACTACGCAACATTCCTCAAGCAATTCCTGAACTTTCTTCTTCATTAATCTTTCTCAAATATCAAACTCCTGTCACGCTTACACTGATTCTACGCGTGAGTCGGAAATTAGCTTGTTCTGAAAATCCAGGTCTTACAGTAGAGCTCTGTGGGACACCTTCCAATGGCCGAGCAATGTTCATAGCAACCCCAAGATTCTTAGGTTGTTGCATCTCAATGCCAACCCTAAGCTCTTCCATTAACCCTGTTGTGAACAAGTCCTCTTGCTGGTGGTATTTTCGGTTTATCATTTTGGCCTGCAATGATTGGAATTGACGCTGGTACTCCTCACATGACAACATTCCTTGAAATGGCTCTAATCCTATTCTTATCCTTTCCTGCTCCACCAGACCAAACCATAATTGGGCCTTGCCCAAGAGATTAAAAGTCGCTAAACTCACCCGGTATTCCATTGCAGTTCTTTGGCTGCGGAAGAATCGTTTGCATAATTTATGTTAGCCTAATGGATTGTCTGAACTGTCATAAACAGGAATTCCATTTTAGAATACCTCGGTACCATCATTTTTCCAGCACCCCCGTTGTCACCTCTGTTGGTCCTTGGGAGTTTATAGTTGGAGATTTCCCTTAAAGGATGTTACTTAATGGTGGTCCAAGCCTCACATGACAACATTCCTTGAAACGACTCCACTACAATTCTTTTCCTTCCGGCTCCATCTGATGGAACCATAACTGGGCCAGACATAAGAGATTAAAGTCCCCCTCACTTGGTCTTCCTTAATAGTTCTTTGGTTGTGGAAGAATCGTTTGCATGGTTTAAGCTAAGCCCAACTGATCGTCGATGTTGTCATAAACTGGAAGTTCTATTTTAGAATATTTCCATACCATCGTTTTTCCAGCACCCTCGTTGCCGCGCCCACTAGTCCCCCGGGGCTTGTTATCCAAGCCAAGAACAACGATGGAGAGTTTGACATAAGCTCTTCAAGCGCTTGTGGATGATTCGTCATCTACTCCATGAAAGCATTAAGCTTTTCTGTTAATTTCTCTGAGTTGTTATGTTCCTTCAGTCTGGTCACATGTATAGACGTAAGAGGGTTCTTGCGACTAAGAATGAAGGAAGAAGCAGGCTCGTCCTTGACAAAACCTCTTTTTTTTTTTTGTTACAGTTCTTAAGAAAATTCGTTTGTTAATTTTATTCAATTTATCAATCCCCTTATATTCTTGGTAAATTCTATGGTACCTTGATTTTTTTATGGGTGTGGTACCCGAATTAGGTAATTTAATAGAGGGTTAAATATTCTTTTTGTCCTTGAACTATAGCGAAAATTTGGCTTCCGTCCCTCAATTAATTTTTTGATGGTTTCCGTCCCTTTACTTAGTAAACCGTTTGATTTTTGTCCTTTGACCATGTTGACCGCTGATGTGTGATGCCAGCGTGTAGGTGACTGCTGACGTGGCGGTAAATTAGCCAGTTCAACCGGTTTTTTCTTTTTCTTTAATTACATGAAGGAAAAACCTATTTTTTATTTTTACTTTAATTCATAATTTCTACCCCCAAGTCAATTTGGCTTCTTCACAAAGTCATAAGCAAACCTCCATATTCTTCTTCATCTTCTAGAGAGAAGAGGGAGACGTTCTTCATCTTCCAGTTCTGTCACCAGCACAACTCCAGCTTACAAAAAAAAAAAAAAAAAAACCAGCACAACTCCATAAAATGCAACCCAAATCAAACCCCAGAAGCAAGATGAAGATGAAGATCGATATAAAGACCCATAATCAGATCGGGAAGAATAAACGTGCCCCACGCATACGAGGTGGAAAGGTTCCTCATTTCTTTGATGTGGTCTCCGATTCGAAGAGAGGAGAGGAAGATCTCCAAGAACGTGTCTTCCTCTTTCAGAATAGAGACCGTCGGAAAGTTCACCGGTAATCGCCTCTCGTGGCGGCGCGCGGCGTAGGACAGCGGAGGAGTCACATTTTAATGGATCCTCTTCTCCTTATTATGGGGATCATCTCGGTGGTATCTATTTTCCCAAAAGGTGCAAGATATGGCCAAAAAAAGCCGTTGCAGGTCGGGTGGCTCGATGGAGTAAACCCAGATTGTGGCGGAGCTCGGTCCTGGAGGCTTCTGGGGTCTTCTTCTTCACCTAGATCGAAGTGAGGGTTTCAAATCTGGCCTTGTGCTCTATGGGTCGGTCACGTTCTTGGTGGAGGTGATGGGGTTTGTGAGGATGATGATGAAACAGTGATGAAGAAGGGTGGAGATGAAACGATGATGATGAAACAGTGATCATCCAAATTTCTGGTTCGTGGTGTGTTTTTTGAGGTATGTAATCCTAATTTTGTGTATTTTAGTTTTGGTTCTTGTATTTGATGTTTTTTTTTTTTTTTTTTTTGCAATAATCACAACGCATGGGGGTTGGGGGTGGTTTCATGCGTTTGTGTGCTGGGTTAATGGGTATAGATTGTTGTAATTTACTAAAGGAGCTGTGATAATTATTGTATAAGGCTGTGGTTTTTTTTTCCTTGCTTGGGTGGGGTGTACCTATATATTGGTACTGATGTATTAACTTTTGGTTTGGTGTTTCAGATATGAAGAAAATGCACTAGCATGGGGAATTTTTGGTCTGAATATTTGTTTTGTTGATTGTTCATGGAAAGTAGAGAAGAGAACTACAATGGCACTGCAAGAGACTTCTCCAAAAAAAGAGCTTATAGAGGACAACTAGTAGTATTCTAAGGGGTGGTGATGATAAGAGTTCGCATGAAGGTCAGGTAAAAATAAAATGCAACAACATAGGCAGGAATAAAAAAATCCAACATGGAATAAAAAATAGAAATTATCAACTTTTCCTTCATATAATTAAAAAAAACTGGTTAAACTGGCTAATTTACCGCTGTCGCAACCTGGGGTCGCAGCAAGACGGCGCGCTAAAACTTAATCAAAGTATCAGAAGAGTCGCCACTAATGTTTTTAGGGAGAAAATAAGAGAACCCAAATAATAGAAACAAAATCTAGATTCGGGAGTCGGTTACGTATAGGGCGTTAGCGCCCTACAACGTCCGTTAAGAAACGGTTACCTATGTCAATTATACAAAATTTCTTAGCTTTCTAAATCATTTATTTTACCCTTAAGAAAATGTCTTGTATTTTTTTTTTTAAAAAAGGAATATATACAAGTTGCTAGTGTGATGGAAAGATTATTCTACAAAGAAGAACAAAATTTAGATTTTTGTTTGGAGTGCCTGGCGGGAGTGACCCCTGGCCTACGTATTCTCTATCAACAGAGAAAATCAAGGCTGCGTAATTCTTGGGTAGAAAAACATGAGTTGGTTGTGATGTTTTTTAGTTTTATTCATTTGAGAAAAGATAATGATTTGTTTTATTTATTTATTTTTATTTGCAAAAAGGTTTAATCCTTCCATTTTATGATGAATTCTCAATAACATTGAAAACAATATTTTTAGATTTTCTTAAGCAAATAATCAGTTAGAGAGAAAACTAGTAATAATTGGTATTCATATTTTCACAACCAAAAGCAATCTAATCTATATATGGTACCAAAAGAGAAAAACTGAACCAAGCCATGATTCAAAAAGAAAGGTCCCATCAGATATTGTTTTTGATAGTGCACGGGCTCACAAAAAGGAAAAGGGGCATAGACCATATAAAAAGAAATCAAGAAGAAAGGAAAGAAAGAATGAGAAAAAAAAAGAAAGGGAAAGAAGATGGGCCTAGGCGCGTAGCATAATCAGATTAGGTTACTTTAGGTTTATTAAAAAAAGAGCAAGAGACATTAGGGGAAATAAACCCCATCCCTTTTTCCAACCAGTTAGCATTTTTCTTTTATACGTTCTCTTCTCCTCTGTTTCGTTCCTGTTTCTCTTCTTCTTCCTTTCTCTTTTTTTTTTTTGAAACCCTAGCCTACGCCGCCGGCCTTCTCTTGTGCGCGCGTGGCCATGGTGGCCGCAGCCATGGCAGGGTTCGACGAGGCCGATTAGGGCCACCGCAACACCAAAGTCACCGCCGAAAGGCGGCGGTACGGCGAGAGCCACTCAGATCTGAGAGAGGGGTCAAAACACTCAGATTCGTCATGTGTTGGTGATGATTTATGTGGAAGTGGAACTGATTGAGTGGGGAAAGAGGAGAATCAGAGCAGCAACACAACCACAACGCAAAAGCCACCACCTTTCGGCGATGCTCCGGCGAGGGTTAGTGAAGGTGATCCACAAACACACCGCCACAACTCCGAGCCACCATCCTCCGGCGGTGGCTCAGTGAGGGCGTGAAGGGCTTGGCCTCCCCCTTTCCTGCACTGCTGTTGTTTATCACTGTATTTTACCTTTTTTTTGTTTTGTTGGTTTAAGTATTACTTAGTTTTTTCAATCCCTCATGTATCTATTTTAGTCTAAGTTTCTTTATTACCTTAGGATGTAAAGATGTAACAGGAACAATACAAAGGTGAAAAGGAAATGAATTTACAGAGAAACAAATTCACATGTATTTGTGTGTGTGAAGCCTTAAGGAAGAAAGAAAAAGAAATACCTTAGTGAAACAAACAGACAAATCCAAAAGCTTTGTTCTCTTTCAGAAAGTTTCAGACCCTTTTCTTACGTTTTTTTTTTTTTTTGTGTCAATTCTTGGTCCCCTGGAAAGTAAAAAAAACTTTCTATTTATAGGGGGACCAGCTTACCCCAGAAGAGTCCGGACACACCCACTTGCTGATTATCTTTATCATTTTTTCTTCTTTTTTGGTCAGTTTTATCCTTTCCTTCTCATGGCGGATTGCATAAAATGGGCCAAAGCCCACTAATTAAACATACTCCCCTTTTTTTTTAACTTGGCAAACCCACTTTCTTTTTTAGCATTTTTGGTCGAAAAATGGGCCAAAGGCCCATTAACCAGACACTCTTTTTTAACTTGGCAAAGCCCCTTTTTCTTTTAATGTTGTTATATGGTTAAGAAATCAAAGATAAATTAACTCACTTGATCACTAATACTAAAGAGTTCACTCTAACTTTATATCCCTAATTAAGTTATTAATAATTTTTAAATTCAAACTATTAACCCGGACAAAAATGGGTATCCACAGCTGCCCCTCTTTACTTGTCTCTTACCATGGTAAGAGCTAAGTAAAGACGTGGATACAAGGCGTGAGGACTTTACTTACACTGATATAAAGCCGGGAAACCCGCAGTAGGTTAGAGAGCAAACCTAGAGCGCGCAAACAACCTCGAGCGTCGGACTAAGCACTAACTCGAGTTAAACAAAGACAACATAGGCATCGACATTCATATACCCGCCTAAGTAGAACAAAATTTAAACAGGCATCGACAAATAACACACCCGCCTGAGGCTAACAGATATCGACAAGAACATACCCACCTGAAGCCAACGAAAAGATTAAACAGGCATCGACAAAAACATACCCGCCTGGGACCAAAATAAACTAAACAGGTCTTGACAATAATGTACCCGCCTGAGGCCAACAGATAACGACAAAAGCATACCCATCTGAAGCCAACAAAAAGATTAAACAGGCATCGACAAAAACATACCAGCCTGGGACCAACAGGTATCGACAAAAACATACCCACCTGAGGCCAACGAAAAAATTAAACAGGCATCGACAAAAACATACCCGCCTGGGACCAACATAAACTAAACCGGCCTTGACAATAATGTACCCGCCTGAGGCCAACAGATATCGACAAAAGCATACCCATCTGAAGCCAACGAAAAGATTAAACAGGCATCGACAAAAACATACCAGCCTGGGACCAACATAAACTAAACATAACTTGACAATAATATACCCGTCTGAGGCCAACAGATATCGACAAAAGCATACCCATCTGAGGCCAACGAAAAAATTAAACAGGCATCGACAAAAACATACCCGCCTGGGACCAACATAAACTAAACCGGCCTTGACAATAATGTACCCGCCTGAGGCCAATGAAAAAAAAAAATTAAACATGCATCGACAAAAACATACCCGCCTGGGACCAACATAAACTAAACAGAACTTGACAATAATGTACCCGCCTGAGGCCAAGAGATATCGACAAAAGCATACCCATCTGAGGCCAACGAAAAAATTAAACAGGCATCGACAAAAACATACCCGCCTGGGACCAACATAAACTAAACCGGCCTTGACAATAATGTACCCGCATGAGGCCAACAGATATCGACAAAAGCATACTCATCTGAAGCCAACGAAAAGATTAAACATGCATCGACAAAAACATACCAGCCTGGGACCAACATAAACTAAACAGAACTTGACAATAATGTACCCGCCTGAGGCCAACAGATATCGACAAAAGCATACCCATCTGAGGCCAACGAAAAAACTAAACAGGCATCGACAAAAACATACCCGCCTGGAACCAACATAAACTAAACCGGCCTTGACAATAATGTACCCGCCTGAGGCCAATGAAAAAAAATTAAACAGGCATCGACAAAAACATACCCGCCTGGGACCAACAGGTATCGACAGAAATATACCCACCTGAGGCCAACATGATCCACAATAACAAGCAAATGCACAATTTAACATACAATGATGTTATGCATGCATGCATGCAGATGCAGTGCATTAGTGATTTTTTAAAATTTAATTTTTTCATTTCTTTTATCTTTGTCATTGGTATCCGTGCTAGACACCATTAAATTTTATTATCTTTATTTGGTGCTGATCCCCCATCCTTGCAGTTTCGAATATTGTGGGACACTTGGATCAACTTTCCTTAAGCACAACAGTGATTCCTCATGACTCTTGTGATATTTGCATCAGACGCTCTCTTCTTTATTCTTCTTCTCTTTTTTTTTTTAATATTCTTTAATCCCATGATCACATACACCCTTCTTCTGGACATGCCCCAAATGCTCGAGGCGAACAGAAAGCCTTTAATCAGGAATAAACTCACCCCTTAAAAAAATATATGTTCACCAAACAAATACAAGTTGAACAACAAACATTCATATGATATCCAAAGAAAGGGAGTTGTGTTTACAAGGATAATATTCATAATGGAAGAAAGAAGACAAAAGTTTGGAAAAGAAAAGGCTAGAAGCTGGTGACGCATGAACAAAGTAACGCCCTTTCAGTGCCAATGCCAGCCATTCATGCCCAAGACCTCAAAGCCTGTTAACCACTTGCAAACTTCCCCGCGTGAGGATCCGCTTCAAGGCAAAGACTCGCTTTTCCACTTCAATCACATTTTGCCCCATGCCTCAACATTAGTCTTTATTTCTTCAGCTTAACTTCGGTCACCTCAAAGTGGGCCGCTCTTTCGAGTTTTCGGCTCACGGGTTTGCTCTAATTTTTGCTTAGGTCGCCTTTTCAGGTTTTCAACCTAACAAGCTTTTTTTTTTCTTTTTTTTCATTTTTCATTTTTTTTCATTTTTTTTATATGTATTCTCATCTTTTTCTTTTTACTTTTCATTCATAGGCTGCAACTGATTGTTCAACCTGTCTGGCCGGCTCTAAGCGTAATACTTCTTGACCGAATCGGAATTAACAGGATGCGGGAGTTCATCGCCATCCATATTAGTAAGAATTAAGGCACCTCCTGAGAATGCCTTCTTCACAACATAAGGACCTTCATAATTCGGAGTCCACTTTCCTCGTGTATCCTTATGAATTGGTAGAATCTTTTTAAGCACCAAGTCCCCTTCTTGAAGTTCCCGCGGGCGTACTCTCTTGTCAAAGGCCTTTTTCATCTGTTTCTGGTATAACTGACCATGGTACAACGCATTCAACCTTTTTCCTTCAATAAGATTCAGCTGTTCAAAGCGAGCTTGGATCCATTCAGCCTCTTCTAACTCGGCTTCTTTTATCACTCTCAATGATGGGATCTCTGTAACACCCTCTAAACCCCGCATAATAAAATATCATAAATCAGAGTAAAATGCATAACACAGAGGGTGTCACACTTATTCTCCAGAAACATAAATCAAAACACCTGTCATGCTCATAATAAATATATAAATTTTCCAACTTTAATGTCGCAACATCATATGCATAGCACAGCGGATTTATTTCAACTCCAAAATTTAACATAAAGAGAGTTCATAGGTAACTCTTAACATCAAGGTATAAAACTAAACGTTTCCCGGTGTTACATAACAGAGCACGACTCCCCTAACTAAACCGTAAATGAAAGACTAGCTCCTCCAACTAACCCTCGCGAGAAGCTCCACTATCTTCGGTACCTGAGCGATGTCGCATAGAACATCATTCCAACAGAAGGGTGAGAACTCATATCATATGGATAAGCATAATAATAAATAATGTAAAAGCTTATCTATGCTCCACATAAATTACTCACATTCACTAACAAATAATAAATTATGTAATTTTAACATAATTAATCAAGTTCACAGTTATGGCAAATACTCCATAAATTATAGCTCAATTAGAACATATATAATAGTCTCTAATTACCACCACATCAAATCTCTCCAAAAATATCACCATAACACATATGACTCAAGTGAGACCCGTGCAAATGCCTTTGGTACCAAAGTTGTTATCCTTAGCGGTATCACCGCGTCCACTCCAGACAGATAACCACCAATAAAGCCCTCGCTCTAGGCTTCAAAACCACTCCAGTTTTGGGACAAGTCACTAGCCTCCACGAGAACTAGCAAACATTGCCTCTTGACAACTATGCAGTGTATTGTGCAAAACTCAACTAACATATGCATATTCAGACCATCTCCAAGTCCTAATTATTTTAGCATATTCATCACCAGTTGCACAAAACACATATTACATGTTATCAATTATACAACTTGCAATCACAACAACTTAGCATCTCAAACATAACATCAATTCAGAAACAACATCATATAATGATTATTAAAAATAGATGTAAATTAAATATAATTCATATATAACAGGTTCTGCAACTATTTCCTAAAGACTGGATTTCTCTCTAAATTTTTCCAAAAACTCGCGACATGCTCATGCTCGCCATCTCGCGACATCTCACTGCACAACTCGCCATGTCGCGACATCTCACGACATCTCCCTACGCAACTCGCCATGTCGCTGAATAACTCGCCATGTCGCGACATCTCACGACATCTCCCTATGCAACTCGCCATGTCGCGACATCTTGCGACATCTTCCTGCGCAACTCGCCATGTGCGCGCACCACACATCTAATGAACTATTAAAAAGATGTAAATTATCAAATATACTCACAAAAATCTAATATTTTTATCATGGTTCCGTATACACGTTTTGTAAACCTCTATAAAGTTTCAAGTCACAATTCAAAGTACAAAAATCAGGAAAAATCGTACACTAACCGCAGTTCGTAAGAAACTGGACAGCTTAACCTATACTCACTAAAATACACATAACTCGAGCTACAGACGTCGGAATGACGTGAAACCAGTGGCAAAAGTTTCGTAACAGAAAAAGCTACAACTTTTATGAAGACTACTTCTTCAAATTCGGCCATTAACATAGCACGAAAAAGGGTACAAGAGAACGTAAATTTCTGCGCATCATGCAAGCCTATCATCTACCCCCAAAATCATCTAAAAGCCAAACCCTAACTATTTCAATTTGAGAATTTTTGCAACCTAGGGTTCCTAAATCATGCTTTCTATCATTATCCACTATCATACCAATCCATAAAACATGAATTCAAACCCTTACCTCTTGTAGATCAGTTCTAAGTTTTCTCCTCTTTTCTCCTCTCCTTCTCTGCTTTCACGTGTTTCTTGTTCTGCTTCTCTTCTAATCCTTATTTTTTTTCTTTTCTTTCTTTCTACTTCACTCCTAACCCTTAAATAGCCATACAATGGGCCCCACTCTCAATTACTCACACTAAACCCTAAAACCTTATTTATCTATATCACATAATCACTTAATTATCTAATAAAATCACTTAATTACCATATACCATAATACTAATTAAAATAAAATAATAAATAACCTAATAACATAAAATGGGGTGTTACAATCTCTACTTCAAATGGGAGGACCGCCTCCATACCATACACCAAGGAAAAGGGGGTAGCACCAGTGGAAGTTCGCACAGAAGTGCGGTAGCCATGCAAGGCGAAAGGGAGCATATCTTCTTGATGTTCTTATTAGCCGCCTCGACCGCCCCATTCATCTTTGGACGATACAGAGTCAAGTTATTGTGCTGGATTTTGAAATCGTTACACAACTCTTCCATCATCTTGTTGTTCAGGTTAGTTCCATTATCTGTGATAATCTTGCTTGGAAGACCATATCGACAAATCAGCTCCTTTTTAATGAATCTCACTACCACATTCTTTGTCACACTTGCATAAGACGAGGCTTCTACCCATTTGGCGAAATAGTCAGTCGCCACCAAGATGAAGCGATGCCCATTTGATGCCTTTGGTTCGATGGGTCCGATCACATCTATTCCCCACATTGAGAATGGCCAAGGTGTCGTCATAACATTCAGAGACACTGGGGAAGCATTGATATTATCAGCGTACACCTGACACTTGTAGCATTTCTTTACGTGATTACAACAATCTGTTTCCATGGTGAGCCAGTAATATCCTGCTCTTAAGATTTTATTTGCCATTGTATGCCCATTCATATGGGTCCCAAAGGAACCTTCATGGATTTCGTCGATGATTCTTTGTGCTTCAGTTGCATCCACACATCGGAGGAGTACGAGATCCAAGTTTTTCTTATAGAGGACATCCCCGTTCAGAAAGAAACTGGTGGCCAGTCTCCTCAGGGTCCTTTTATCATTTTCAGTAGCATCTGATGGGTACTCTTTGCACTTGATGTACTTCTTGATGTCATGATACCATGGTTTCCCGTCAGGCTCCCCTTCCACAACTTGGCAATATGCAGGTTTATCATGATTTTGAGTTTTTATGAGAGGCATCTCACTATCCTGGCTGACTTCAAACATTGATGACAAAGTTGCCAAAGCATCTGCCAACTGATTATCTTCTCGAGGGATGTGGTGAAGGTTAACCTCATCAAATTCCTCCATCAACTCTCTAATGTAGGATTGGTAAGGGATTAACTTTGCATCTCGCGTTTCCCACTCCCCTTTCAACTGGTGGATTACTAATGCTGAATCCCCATACACCTCCAAGTTTCTTACTTTGGTCTCCAGGGCTGCTTGCAATCCCATTGCACACGCTTCATACTCTGCTATGTTATTTGTACAGTCAAAGCATAACCTGGCCGTGATTGGAATATATTGTTTTTCCGGAGAAATCAATACAGCTCCTATCCCATGTCCAAGCATGTTTGATGCCCCATAAAAAAAGAGGACCCATTTGCCGTCTCTTGAAGTTTCTCCTTCTTCAAATAATACCATTATATCCTCATCTGGGAATTCACATTGCATCGACTGGTAATCGTTCAAAGGTTGATGTGCCAGGAAATCTGCGAGTGCACTACCTTTTACGGACTTCTGAGTTACATACAGAATGTCGTATTCTGATAGGAGCATTTGCCATCTTGCAATCCGTCCAGTGAGAGCAGGCTTTTCAAATATGTATTTAATTGGATCCATTTTGGAGACCAGCCAAGTCGTGTGACTCAACATATACTGTCTCAATCGCCGAGCGGCCCAAGCCAAAGCACAACAAGTTCGTTCTAACAATGAGTACCTGGCTTCACAGTTAGTGAACTTTTTACTCAAATAGTAGATGGCTTGTTCCTTCCTTCCAGACTCATCATGTTGCCCCAGGACACACCCCATGGACCCATCCAGGATTGTCAGATATATTATACGTGGTCGCCCTGGAACGGGAGGCACCAATACAGGAGAATTCTGCAAATACTGTTTGATCTTTTCAAAAGCATGCTGACAATCATCATTCCACTCCATCGATTGATTCTTACGCAGCAATTTAAAGATGGGCTCACATGTGGCAGTGAGCTGGGATATGAACCTGGCAATGTAATTCAGCCTCCCTAAGAAGCCACGAACCTCTTTTTCTGTACGTGGGGCTGGCATCTCCTGGATTGCTCGCACTTTGTCTGGATCAACTTCTATTCCTTTCTGGCTCACTATGAATCCCAACATCTTTCCAGACTTCACCCCAAATGTGCATTTTGCTGGGTTCAACCGGAGCTTAAACTTCCTCAGTCGTTCAAACAACTTCTGCAGATTTTCTATGTCCTCTTCTTCAGTTGTTGACTTTGCAATAATGTCATCCACATAAACTTCAATCTCTTTGTGCATCAAGTCATGAAACAAGGTGACCATTGCCCTTTGATAGGTTGCCCCAGCATTTTTCAAACCAAACGACATCACCTTATAACAGAAGGTTCCCCACAACGTGATGAATGTCGTTTTTTCCATGTCTTCAGAGGCCATTCGAATCTGATTGTAACCCGAGAAACCATCCATGAATGAGAAGAACGAATGGTGAGCAGTGTTATCTACCAACACATCAATGTGAGGCAGGGGGAAATCGTCTTTGGGGCTGGCTCGATTCAAATCCCTATAATCCACACACATACGAACTTGGCCATTTTTCTTGGGGACTGGGACAATGTTTGCAACCCATTGGGGATACTTCGAGACAGCCAAGAACCCTGCATCAAATTGTTTTTTAACTTCTTCTCTTATTTTCAGTGACATCTCAGGCTTCATGCGCCTCAACTTTTGCTTGACCGGTGAGCATTCAGGCTTTAGGGGCAACTTGTGTACCACGATTTCAGGGTCGAGCCCAGGCATGTCCTGGTAGGACCATGCAAAGACATCAACATATTCAAAGAGTAATGAAACCAGTTTGCCACGCGCATCTCCCTTTATACAAGTGTCAATCTTGACCTCTTTTTTGTTCTCCTCAGACCCCAAATTGATCACTTCCATTGGCTCCTCATGCGGCTCGATTTTTCTGTCCTCTTCATCCACGAGCCTCAAGAGATCGGGGGAGGGCTCCCACTCATCTTCCTCAACTTCATCAGCTTGATTAACGGGACGATCAAAATCATGGGATAAAGGGCTAGCACTGTCACTGTCAAGAGAATCACTTTCGTACCTGCAATGTCGGGAAATGAAAGAAAGAAAGAGAAGAAGGGAAATTAATAGAAGGAATCTATGGATGGGCATGGGGTACAAAGATTAAACATACTTGGAAATTCAAAATGCATTTTATTGATAACACATAGATATTTTAAAAGGGTGAGCCCTAATACAAAGGTCTATCCTAAAGCCTTGGGCAGAGCAATAGGAGTGGCACTACAAATTACTTTGAATCGGGGCTAAGGACCACGGGAAGCTCAAGAATTTCCCAGTTGTCGAGTTCTGAGTCGGACTCACAGGGAAGAACAAGATCAACACGCTCATCTCCAGGTGCTTCTTCTGCAGCCATGGCGACCTGGCTTAAAAAGGCGAATCCAGCGCTCTGAAAGCTTTTACGGATGTCACAAATAGGGATCCCTTGAGCTTAGGCTTCTCGACCCTCTCGCTTGGCAGCCTTCTTCTCTTTCCTTTCATCCGCAATCCTTTTTTTATCGGCGGGCGTGGGTACATACCCAAGTCCAGAACGGTCTTTGTTGATTGGGATTTCCACCAGATTGGTTCTGCCTTGGCCTTCCTTTCCCAATCCGCAACCGTATTGGTAACCCTTTTCTATCATCATCTTAGCAGCAGGTGATGCCCCAGATAATTCGGTCCTCAGAATCGGTGCTTTTTCCTTCACATAGGTAGCATTAGCTATCTCTAAGGATTGGAAAGAAGCCTCCACAGCTCCCTCAGCAGCCTCTATATAAGGGGTTGTTATTGGCTTGCTTATCAACATGTCTTCCTCAGCGGACACTATGACAAGTTTATCATCAACTATGAACTTGATCTTTTGGTGAAAGGTGGATGGTAAGGCCTTTGCAGGATGCATCCAAGGCCTTCCCAAGAGACAGCTATATGCCGGCACCATATCCATCACTTGGAAAGTCATAATGAAGGTTACTGGCCCGACCAAAACTGGCAAATCAATCTCTCCCAACACTTCTCTGCTCGTACCATCGAAAGCCTTCACGACCATAGGACTAGGCCTCATTTGCAGTCTTCCAGCTGGTAGTCTATCAAATGTCGGCTTTGGCAGCACATTAACGGATGATCCATTATCAACAAGAGCTTTTGCCATAATATGATCCATGCATTTGAGAGAAATGTACAAAGCTTTGTTGTGTGTAATGCCTTCAGGGGGAATCTCAGCGTCAGAGTACGCCAAGAAATTATTAGCTGTGATATTACCAACGATTCCTTCAAACCTACCCACCGAGATGTCTTGGGTTACATGCGCCTCATTCAAGACCTTCAACAATGCTTTTCTATGGGGATCTGAATTCATCAAGAGGGCCAACAGAGAAATCTTCGCCGGAATGCGATTCAACTGGTCCACCACTGCATACTCACTTTGCTTTATGAATTTCAGGAATTCACACACCTCCTCATTGGACACAGGTTTTGATTCTTGTGCCATCTCCTTGATCTTTTCATTAGCAGCCTCTCCACCCGCTTTCTCTTTTCCTTTTTCGCTCAACGGTGCTTCTTTAGGTTTGTCTTTGTCATCTTCTGGTCGGCCATAGATCCGCCCACTACGGGTCATCCTCCCGATCCCAGAAATGTTGGTAACAACTAGAGTATCAGGACCACTAATCTTTAGCTGGGAGTTATTCGGATAAACCTCTAGGTCGTACTTCCACGGCACTGCCCCATTGTCCTTATACGGAAAAGGAGTTGGCATGCGTATCATAAGTGGAGTTGGTATTGCGGGGGTGCTGACAGGGGCACTTTTCACATACCGGATATCCAAGGGCTTTCGAAATGGGGGTGCTTGCCCATCAATCACGCATACATCACCGTTGTGTACTGCACGACAAATCTGTACCAGTTTCTCATCCATTAGGTTTTGGAGAATCAGTTTAAACTCTTCACAATCCTGGATCAAGTGATGCGACCCGGGGTGGAGACCACACATCTCCTTCTTATCTAGACTCCCGCTTATCATGCCGTACTTGCACATATCAACGAAGATCACACCCAAGGGAGTCTTCACTTCATCTACTTTTTCCACAATTTCTTGATCGAGACTTTCTTCAATCGCATTGGTAGACTGCTCCCCATGATTCGGGAGAGGTTTTTTCTTGATGTTTGGATCTGCCTTTTCTGTGAAGGTCAGCCATTTAGCATCAATCAGAGCTTGCACCTTGTGTTTTAGTGGCCAACAGTTTTCAGTAGAGTGACCTATCGCACCCGCATGGTAGTCACACTTAGCATTTGGGTCGTACCATTTCGGATATGGGGGTTCAACGGGCCTCAGTGGCGTAGGAACAACCAATGAATTACTGATGAGGTGTGATAGTAGCTCTGAGTATGTCTTGGGGATTGGGTCGAAACGTCTCCTTTCTCCGCTCCTCTGGTTTGTATTAGACCAAGAACCTTGATTTGGTCTAAAATTCTGCCTAGGATGTGCAGGAGCTGAGGGCGGTGCTTGAGTCGTAGAGGGTGGAATGTTGGCCACCGTCTGGTACTGTGGCTGTGCGCGGGGTGAGTAATGGACATTGTTAGCTTGCTTGTCCTGCCCTTCAAAACCTACAACATGTGCTTCACCTTCTTTCTTCCTTCCGCCATTGTAGGTAGGTTTCCTCGTACTCGGGACTCCACCCGAGGCTTGAGCAATTCTCCCGGTACGCATTCCACTTTCTATTCTTTCCCCAACGGTCACCATATCTGCAAAATTGGAAGAGACGCTTCCAACCATATGATCGTAAAATGGGGGCTGAAGGGTTTCGACGAACATAGTTATCATCTCCTTATCAGTCACTAGAGGGTATACTTGAGCTGCTATCTCCCTCCATCTCTGGGCATACTCTTTAAATGTCTCATTCCCTTTTTTCAGCATATTCTGAAGATGTATCCGATCAGGGGCCATATCCAAGTTGAACTTGTATTGCTTCAGGAACGCATCGGCGAGATCCTTCCAAGAGCGAATGTGACTTCGTTCTAACTGTGTATACCAACTTGATGCTGCCCCAGAGAGACTATCTTTGAAAAAATGGATTAGTAATTTGTTGTCATGCGCATAGGATGCCATTTTTCTGCAATACATTGTTAGATGATTCTTTGGGCAAGTGGTCCCTTTGTATCTATCGAACTCAGGTACCCTGAACCTTGGAGGAATGACGATATCCGGGACTAAGCACAAGTCTGCTGCATTCATGACCCCATAATTGTTTCCCTCAACAGCTCGTAACCTTTCTTCTATCATTGCAAATTGTCCTTTCGACGCGTCCTTGGTTAGTCCCGTAAGAGCCTCCTGCACAACAGTTTGAACATGCGGTGCATGGGCATGAACAGAGGGAGGAGGTACGGGATTTTCCAGGGATGCTTGCAAATGAAGTGTAGTTTGTGGTTGCCTATGAGCGGGTGTGGCATGGTGAGGATGTGACACAGGAGCAGTGGTCATGACTGTAGATCCTTCCAGAGTAGTGTAGGCGTGATCTTGTGGCTGGGTGATACTCTGCAGGTTTGCAGTGGGGTTTCCAGAGTTTGTACCAATTTCAGACACAAATCCCAAGAGCGGGTTTGGATCAGCTGTAGACGTATAGTTCTTAGGGATGCCATAGAACGACATAAATGATTGTGACGCTGCTTGCGAAGAGACATTGGAGTTATGTGGGAGCACGGAACGAAACATCACCCCTTGGGGAGTAATGATCAGAGGTTGAGGCTCGAAGCCAGGTGGGTAAGCTGAAGTGGTCACATGATCTTCAACGCCACTCGAAGGGATCCCTTCTGTGCTTTCTCTTCTTCCGAGTGCCTGCACAGCTTCTAAGATTTTTTCCATTTGCTCCTTCATCTGGTTCACTTCACTCCTCAGCTCTTCTTGAGATTGCTCAAGTCCCTCCATAAGTCTGGTTTGGAGACGAGTCCTGTAAGGATGATGGGGATACAGCTTGCCTGTATTTTATAACAAACTCTTTTATAAGTGATTACTTATTATATCATTCCTTTTGATTTATTAACAAAACGACACTCATTTCATTGATTTTGATGTTTTTTTAAAGTTTTCCCTTATTATTATTCCCTTTTTTAGGGTGAATCCTTTAAACGTCGATGTCTTGGTAGCGCGGAGACAGACCCATGTTCGATCAATAGAGTAGCGTACTCATAAGACCGTAACATGGTTGGCAATCATCCAAGGGAGGGTGAACATTTATCCACAATGGATGATGCCTTGAGAATACTAGCAAAATCTTGTCAAACAAATAGCAATTGCAAACCAAACACTTCATTAAAAAGATGTCTGATACATTAGGCTTCATCTATTACATAGATACAAAAAACCTAGTAGATGACCCTCTTCAGCTCTATTTCCCTTTCAACTCTTCAAGGCTTCATTCATTACATAGATACAAAAAACTAAGTAGATGTCTCTCTTCAGCTCTATTTCTCTTTCAACTCTTCAAGGCTTCATTCATTACATAGATACAAAAAACTTAGTAGATGTCTCTCTTCAGCTCTATTTCTCTGTCAACTCTTCAACTTTTCCTTACTCTTCATTCCTTGCCCTATTGAGCCCCTGAACAATGCTGCCGCAGTAGTCAACCAGCCCAGTAGTGCCGGGTGGGAAGACCCTGAATGGATTGGTGCGATCTTTCTCTGCTTCCTCCCAGTGGTCCCTCAACACTACAGCTTGCTCATTAAGACCTCTTATGACTGTCTGGAATGCCCACCATGCTAACTTTGCTTCATCATTTTTTTGATCATGGAGATTTTGCCAGTAAAGAGCCTTTGTCTCCTTTTCCGTCACTTTCTGCTCCAAGGCTATAGCACCCTCCACCATGACATCGTACATACCTTGAATTCTGGAAACTTCTTCATGGGCTTGGCCACAATTGGAGTTTGTGGCATTCAGCATGCCGTCGAGAAGATCATATGCATTTTCCAACTCACGGCGTGTTGCCTTTTCAATGCCAATTTCATTTTGGAGCATGTCGATTACTAGTTTATCTCGGCGGCTTTCCTCTTGCATTTTTCCTCGCGTTTGCTTCTCCATCAGAAATCTTTCCTCCCATTGGCTCAGACGCTTTTTCAGACTTTCATTCTCCCAAGTCAGTTTCTGCATACGTGCTTCCACACTATCTCTTCCCTTGGGATTCATGACAGCTTTCCCTTTCCTAGCTCTTGCAATCTCTTCTTCATGGTCCCTTATCAAATTGTTCATGTTCGTCTTTAATGCTTCATACTTTCTTTTCTGATAACTTGTTTCCTCATCAGCATCATTTTTCTATTCAAGTACCTCTTCAACATGGGCATTTAGCTTCTCTAACTGTTCCACCATTTCGGCTATTTTTCTTGGCTCCATCCCCTTTGTTTGCACCAAACGGGGAGCTCTACCCCTGGCTCTTATCGCCACTCGCCAAGCTGTGTATCCAGAGGTTTCTGACACTATGAATTTGCCAGGTTCCTCACTCCCCAAACACACTATTCTCCCCCAAGCGTTTCGAACATGGAGAGATAATGCTCCGGCCTCACTTTCCTTTGCATACCAGAAGTGGTAACCACCTAGTTGTTCTTCGAATGATGTCCCTTGTGTCCGTCCCAACTGTCTCAGAACAAGCGCAGGCGAGTAAGCTATGCACCCCCGCGGTCCCATCAGAGGCACATTAGGAAAATATCCCCGCGTCTGAAGATAGCATCTCCTCTAGAATTACGGAACCAGGGACAGACCCACTTGAAGCCTTCTTCGCCAGCTCTATCAAATTCCGCCCTCCACACATCTTGACTTCTCGGGTGCATGCAGACTCCTTCGAAGCTTCGCAATGGATTTACTATATCGTTAATCCCGTTATCAGGAAATAAATGGGTCACAAGCCACACATAGAGGAGCTGTGTACAACAAAAAACTTTCGCTCTCCTTGTTTTATTGCAATGACTTATTGAAAGGAGTGATTCTGCAAGCACAGCCGGTATCAGATTCCTTTCCCTCATTTCTACCTCATAGAAAACGTCCATCGCTGATTGGTCTATTATATTTAGAACGGAGGGAAACAATATCAAACCGTAGATCGCAAGTGCCACCGCTCTAGCCAAAACAGCCCATATGTTCTCAAGTAATAGCTTCTGCATGTATTCCTGCAAGACATTCAGTTTCAACCCCCTTGATCCGGCGGGCCCTACCAACTTTAGTTGATTAGGAGGGGCTTCCAAGAGTTCATTAAACTTGGCGCTTATGACTGCATCGGTCATTTGTCGCTCAGTGTGGAAGTAAATTGGGCTTGTCTCCGTTATCGGCATCTTCATCATACATGCATATTCCTCCAAAGTAGGGACGAGGTCTATGTTAGGAAATTCAAAGCATCTGAGCTCATGATTCCAGTACTCTACTAAAACTGCCACTGCTGAGTTGTCCACAGGCACATCCCACAGATGCATGAGACGCCCATACCTCTTAGTTACTGCTGTCCGAAAATCTGCAGGAAGCTTCCTATACCACTGCTTTAAGGGCTCCACTCGATTTTCGTTCACCACTATAACAAATTTCTTCCCTTGCTTCTGTGCATTGCTAGTATTCTCATTTCTCTCCATCTCGGGCTACCAAGGTGACGTTGATATATTTAATACCAAAATAAAAAGATGGAAGTGAGTGAGGCAAATAAGAAGCACATAATATATACATCCTATTTTTCACATTTTTTTTACATGAACCCACTAAATGCAAATGCATGTCACGCAAGTGCAAATACATGATACAACATATGAGTGTAAAGCATAATGACATTAGGATCTCACTTTATTGACGTAGTCATTTATTGAATTAATTGTCAAGAAAAAAGTGCATTATAACATGCTTGAATTTTGACAAATTAAATTGTGATAATGGCATTATATGTACATGGACGAGAGATTGGAAAAAGATTTGCTCCCAATTGTCCTATCCGGGTAAATCCTAGGGGTTCCAATAATCATGGATTCTGAACCCTAAACGGGTGGTCGACTTATGGTCCGACTATAGTGTATGACACATGAAAGGTCTAAACCCCTAGTAGAAATGGTCCCCGGATTGCCCTTAACTTCCAAAGTAAGGTTCCAATATCACGAGCTGGCCCGCAAGTACCACCGAAGTGATCACAATACGGTAGTCATCATACTAGTAACAATCCAGGTGGAGAGTCGATGAAAACCAAGGAAATCCTGAAAAGGACCCCACAATGATAACATCGAAACCCCGTTCTAATCCTAGAGCTCGTCAAGACTCGGGTATAGAGCCTAAATGTGTGTGCAACACCAGTGATAGTGAAGTGTGTGCTAGGAGCATCCAAACCTTTCAAACACAAACACAAAACACAACCCCCCACCTGCAGACGAATAGCAAACACATATATATATAACCAGTTTATCTCAGCCATCGACTACCCTAGGGTCCGTCACAACATAATATATACAAGACAATAAATTAATAGCAGGATAAAAATAAATATACGTAAAGCTAAGAAAGTTTCACAGTTAAACATTTTAGGCTTGACTCTCAAAGTCCCCAGCAGAGTCGCCATCTATCGCAACCTGGGATCGCAGCGGGACGGCGCGCTAAAACTAAATCAAGTGTCAGAAGAGTCGCCACTAATGTTTTTAGGGAGAACATAAGAGAACCCAAATAATAGAAACCAAATCTAGATTCGGGAGTCGGTTACGTATAGGGCGTTAGCGCCCTACAACGTCCGTTAAGAAACGGTTACCTATGTCAATTATGCAAAATTTCTTAGCTTTCTAAATCATTTATTTTACCCTTAAGAAAATGTCTTGTATTTTATTTTTTTTTAAAAAGGAATATATACAAGTTGCTAGTGTGATGGAAAGATTATTCTACAAAGAAGAACAAAATTTAGATTTTTGTTTGGAGTGCCTGGTGGGAGTGACCCCGGGCCTACGTATTCTCTATCAACAAAGAAAATCAAGGCTACGTAGTTCTTGGGTAGAAAAACATGAGTTGGTTGTGATGTTTTTTAGTTTTATTCATTTGAGAAAAGATAATGATTTGTTTTATTTATTTATTTTTATTTGCAAAAAGGTTTAATCCTTCCATTTTATGATGAATTCTCAATAACATTGAAAACAATATTTTTAGATTTTCTTAAGCAAATAATCAGTTAGAGAGAAAACTAGTAATAATTGGTATTCATATTTTCACAACCAAAAGCAATCTAATCTATATATGGTACCAAAAGTGAAAAACTGAACCAAGCCATGATTCAAAAAGAAAGGGCCCATCAGATATTGTTTTTGATAGTGCACGGGCTCACAAAAAGGAAAAGGGGCATAGACCATAAAAAGAAATCAAGAAGAAAGGAAAGAAAGAATGAGAAAAAAAAAGAAAGGGAAAGAAGATGGGCCTAGGCGCGTAGCATAATCAGATTAGGTTACTTTAGGTTTATTAAAAAAAGAGCAAGAGACATTAGGGGAAATAAACCCCATCCCTTTTTCCAACCAGTTAGCATTTTTCTTTTATACGTTCTCTTCTCCTCTGTTTCGTTCCTGTTTCTCTTCTTCTTCCTTTCTCTTTTTTTTTTTGAAACCCTAGCCTACGCCGCCGGCCTTCTCTTGTGCGCGCGTGGCCATGGTGGCCGCAGCCATGGCAGGGTTCGACGAGGCCGATTAGGGCCACCGCAACACCAAAGTCACCGCCGAAAGGCGGCGGTACGGCGAGAGCCACTCAGATCTGAGAGAGGGGTCAAAACACTCAGATTCGTCATGTGTTGGTGATGATTTATGTGGAAGTGGAACTGATTGAGTGGGGAAAGAGGAGAATCAGAGCAGCAACACAACCACAACGCAAAAGCCACCACCTTTCGGCGATGCTCCGGCGAGGGTTAGTGAAGGTGATCCACAAACACACCGCCACAACTCCGAGCCACCATCCTCCGGCGGTGGCTCAGTGAGGGCGTGAAGGGCTTGGCCTCCCCCTTTCCTGCACTGCTGTTGTTTATCACTGTATTTTACCTTTTTTTTGTTTTGTTGGTTTAAGTATTACTTAGTTTTTTCAATCCCTCATGTATCTATTTTAGTCTAAGTTTCTTTATTACCTTAGGATGTAAAGATGTAACAGGAACAATACAAAGGTGAAAAGGAAATGAATTTACAGAGAAACAAATTCACATGTATTTGTGTGTGTGAAGCCTTAAGGAAGAAAGAAAAAGAAATACCTTAGTGAAACAAACAGACAAATCCAAAAGCTTTGTTCTCTTTCAGAAAGTTTCAGACCCTTTTCTTACTTTTTTTTTTTTTGTCAATTCTTGGTCCCCTGGAAAGTAAAAAAAACTTTCTATTTATAGGGGGACCAGCTTACCCCAGAAGAGTCCGGACACACCCACTTGCTGATTATCTTTATCATTTTTTCTTCTTTTTTGGTCAGTTTTATCCTTTCCTTCTCATGGCTGATTGCATAAAATGGGCCAAAGCCCACTAATTAAACATACTCCCCTTTTTTTTTAACTTGGCAAACCCACTTTCTTTTTTAGCATTTTTGGTCGATAAATGGGCCAAAGGCCCATTAACCAGACACTCTTTTTTAACTTGGCAAAGCCCCTTTTTCTTTTAATATTGTTACATGGTTAAGAAATTAAAGATAAATTAACTCACTTGATCACTAATACTAAGGAGTTCACTCTAACTTTATATCCCTAATTAAGTTATTAATAATTTTTAAATTCAAACTATTAACCCAGACAAAAACGGGTATCCACAACCGCCACGTCAACAATCACCTACACGCTGACATCACACATCAGCGGTCAACATGGTCAAAGGACAAAAATCAAACGGTTTACTAAGTAAAGGGACGAAAACCATCAAAAAATTAATTGAGGGACGGAAGCCAAATTTTCGCTATAGTTCAGGGACGAAAAGAATATTTAACCCTTTAGTAGATTATTATCATATTATTCAAGGTAAATATTGCATCTTTAGATTTTACTTCACTTATCAATTGACTTTATCTCATGAAATTCATTTTTTTAATGAAAAATGGACGAGGGGTGGAAACAAATGATGGTGATAGAGATGCGCGTAAAATGATCATGGTTAATGGATGAACAAAGCTCAGAAAAGACAACTTGAATATCCCATGTCTCTAAGAATGGAACACTGCATTACTATGATATAACAAAATCAAAATTTTAATTGATACATGAGTCTTTATTATTGAACCATCTCATTTTAGGTATCACACCCTAATCTGGCTTAAGGTACCACAGCAAGCACCAGATGTACCAAAAAAAATCAATCCCCTTATACTGGTAAGATAAGAATTAAATTCATATCTAATTAAAATCATCTGATTAAATTAAATCCCAACTAATAAAGATATAACAATAGTCCAAAAAAATTAAAGATTTTTTTTTTTGAAATGAAAAAATATTAAAGATATAACAATAGAAGAAAAAATATCTTCTCCGGCAGAATTAAATTCATATTATTTATTCCTATGATACGTGCGGCCCTTTTTTTACTCCTATGATACGTGCGGCTCACTATGTCATGGACTCATGGCATCCGTATCAGCAACATATAAATTGAACGGGAGGTATACAGTAACCAGCTAAATTAAAATGCACCGTGGCCTTATATAATTTTTTTCAGAGAACTATTGGACACTTAACCTTGATAAGATCATCAGAAAAAAGAGCAATAAAAATTTGCCTGATCCCATCCCCAACCTCATGGCCAGAGTTGCTTATACTATTAGAGCAACCTACGCTTGGCAAAACTGAATAAACAATTTATATTATGATCATCAACTTCACCTTGCTAAAATCCCACCGAAAGAAATCATTATCCTAACTATACTTGATTTCATCCTCTATCCAACCAAAGCTGGATTGAGTTTTCATTAGTTCTAAACTTCCTAAATGTATACACTTAGTACTTGTGGGCATAACCCAAAGAACTCATTCGAGGCCGAATATTGTTATGTTCAAACAATGAGCCCCCATATTCCACATGCTTGATAACAGACTCCTGATTCCTGTCCTGTTCCTGCACTGCCCCAAAAACTATCTCATTAGTGGTTTCATGGCTCTGTTCATAGTAAGTATGAGGGACTGATGAACTATACTGATGGCGATGATGATGTCTCTGTTGTTGCTGAAGATCTCCATCCCATCCACTGCTATAGAACGCTCTACTTTGCCGTAACTGCTGCATTTTCTCAGCATCCTTAGACATGAAAGGGTAAGTTTTTCGAGGGGTTGGGGTTCTTGGGTCGATAGAAGGGGGCTCATCTTCACGGGGAATCGCGAAACTTTCCTGTGCAGGCCAATCATTTACTTGCTTTGGAGGTTGTTGGAGCAGCTGTTGCCTTTGAAATTGGTAGCTCTGTGGTTTTCTTCTGAAAGCTGGAAATAATCCTCCCATTATCTCCACCATTGATGCACCAGCATTCGCAAGAAGCTTCGCAAGTGATCCAAAGAAACCTTCTTCCTGCTTATCATGTTCATATTCAGATGAAATTAAAGGAGGCCTGACAGATTTCAAGGGCTTCTGATATGGACTTGGGGAAACAGAAGACCTCACTGTTACCGGAACCGGGGCCTACAAAAAGGAAGTGATAAATTACTGATTGTGAAATCCATCACTATATACATGTAACCAACTATTACAAATTAACTATCACTTAACAAGGCGCAGCTAAAAAGTATAAGTTTAAAATTACAGTAGTTCTCAAAATAATTCGGGATATCTACTGTGTTAATTCATTAAGATCTATCAATGGAGAATCATAATCATCTTTGAACAATCAAGTTCTATAGCAGTCTCATTCAGTATAATGCATCAGAAAGAAGAAGACATGGCTTAGAACTCACATCCTGGGATGCCACAATTGTACCAAGCCGACGCTGCAGCAATGCCAGCATATACCCAAAGAACCCAGCCGCAACAAGCATGGCAATACCTGTAATGTTGAAGACAATAAGTCTAAACTTGTGATTAACAATAACATAACAAAATTAAACAGAAAAGTATGGATGATTTAGTTTACCAAGTGGGAATCCACTTCCATAATGATAAGCACAGTCATCAAAGTGGAGTTGGACCTCTCTGATAGCTCGGTTTCCTCTATCTACAATGAGTAGAGAACAACTGCTTCCAACATAAACCACATCAAAGTCATCAGAAAATTTAGCTTCTTCACTTGGTCCATCAACATGGCCCCCTCCACGGCTCCATTTTCCTCCAGCAATCGTTGTGATCCCTGAAAATAGAAGTCATTCAATGAAAAGTTCTCACTTCTGACACTAATGTGACAAGTGTAACATTTTTATAATCAAATATTACCGGGCCTACGATAACATTACAAGAGTATGCACACACAGGATTTGTAAGTAGTCTAGAATATCTAGCAATAAGTAACCATTTGGGCAGGTTATCCATAGACAATTGAAAGAATAATTTCTCAAAGGCAGAGGAGGATGAGAGATTGATCTACCTGAATCACTAATTTTCCTAATTGCCATATTCATAGTATCTGCAACATAAATATTTCCTCGGTCATCAACAGTTATTCCCTTTGGCTGGTTCATTCTAGCCTCTCTAAGCTTCCCATCAACATGTCCAGAATATCCTTCAGCTGATCCAGCCACCAGCTTTGGTCTGCTATCTGCAGAATTGCAATGAACATGATATATCTCAGCTGAACAAAATAAACCCATGCTAAGAGTTCATCTAGCACAATAATTATGTTGCAAAGAGAAGCGCACAGACAGACAAAGAGTTCAAATTGCATTACAATTAAGGAATCGGCCAACTTCAAATTGCATTAAGCTCATAACCATGAACTACAGTGACATTAAATCATGTGATATGATCTAACTAATTAGATATACAGATGCACATTGTATCAATTAACTGTTCTGATGTCTTCAATGAAAAGAGGAGTTGAGTAGGGCATTTTATGCTGTTCAAACCTGACAGAGTGAAGAATAGAGAAATCAGCCATAGGAATTATATGGTAATCGTACACTGCCAATACACCAAAAAGGATCTTGCTCCTTGAAACCTCTAAAGTGAGAGAATCACACAAAATCACTTTAGAAGGTAAAGTACCGCACAACAATGGTTGAGATTGTGATTGACACTTGAAGATCTATAACAAACCACAAAATAGGACTGTGACCTGACCAATGTTGTTAAAGGCGGATGGCGGACTATGGTAGAGAGCCAAAACCCAGCTATATTTGACAAATAATGACGGCAGATAGCGGATTATGGTGGGTTATTGCGGACTATGGCGGGTTGTCGGCTATGGCAGAGAGCCAAAAATCCGCCATGAGATTCCACCATGGCAGATATTTGATAACACTGGACCTGACATGATACCAATGGTCTAAATTATTGTAGTTAGACTCCTGATTATATTTGAAGAGAAAAAAATACAAGAGGGAATGCTGCAGGTGATATAGGGAAAAACAAAGCATTACAACTTCGCATTGTAAGAGATGCAGGATTCTCCTTCCTTGAAAGAACAAAGTTATGCAGCACACAAGTACCAAATACAAGGTACAGTACAATCTGAACACTAGTCCATGTGATGCAACGAAAATAAAAAACTACCATATCAGACATCTAATCTTGAAGACGTTATGAAGATTTTTTTTCAAAGCATGACGATCGCCACAGACAAAAGAGTAAATTTGGCCAACCACTCAGAATAGAATCATAAGCCTTGTATGAATCACATTGAAAAACTTACACAGAGAAAGTGAGGAGGAGATTCTGTAAAGGTTACTATTAGCAGAATCCAGAATCAGAAGCTCCCCATTAGGCAACACCTCAACAGCATAAGGCTCAACTCCGAGCTTGCTTCCATCAAACACAGTCTCCACACTGTACCCACTCTCGAACTTCATCATCGACCTGCTGGAAACCGCTGCAACCGAAAACCCACATTCAAAATCCACACCAGAAGAAGAAAATGGAAAAAAATTAAAGGCTCAGCATCAGGAAGATCCATACCCGTTCTGGTGGTGGCCTTGAGTGACCATACCCATTTGGTGAAAGCAGGCACAGCATTAGAGACGAACCCACTAACAATTTCTGAAGAAGCAAGCAGGAACAAAAATGAGTGAAAGATCAGAGCTTGGATCAAATTAGAAGCAGAAGAGAATGCATGGAACTTACTTGCAGGGGAAGTGGTGGAGGGTGCAGCTGAGACTGAGAGGGTGCCAACCAGGAGCTGAAGAGTGAAACCCAGTAGCAAAAGATGCTTACCCATGTTGATCCCAGAGGTCTTAACAAGCTTTGGAGGTGGGAAATGTAAGGTTTCAAAAATGGTGGTGAAACCCTAATTCATGAAAAGAGCATGAAGCTGAAGAGAAAGAAAAGGAAAAGGTATTTTTTTTGTTTTTTCTGTTTAATGTTATGGGGATTTGAGTTATTAGCAGGAAGAAGAGGAGAGCCACTGAGTGAGTGAGTGTGTGAGAGAGAAGGGTGAATGAAAAAGGCAACAGACAATATTAAAAAGAAGGGAAAAAAGTTGACAAGAGTTACTGGTGGGGCAGCATTCTTAAACCTGAATTTGTTATAAATAAAATTTATTTTTATGGGCATATTATTTTGCTTATTTATTATTGGTTTATTAGCACTTTTGGTCCCCAGGTTTTAATAATGTGCAAACCGGGTCCCTAAAGTTTAAAGTAGCATTCCGCTACCCCAACGATAGTCTCTGTTAACAGTTTTGGTCTCCGAACAGTTTTGCGTTAAAAACTAACGGTTTTAAGGACAAATATGTATATGTAATTAAACCATAAAATAAAAAGTAATAACCTAGAAGATTCATCATATTCATCATCTTCTTCCATCTTCTTCATCATTTTATCTATCATTCAACCCAAAAACCCATAAAATAAAAAACCTAAAAATCAAAAGTGCTCCAATAGCCAACTTTCTAGGATGATGAACGTTATTGTAAAGACTGAACAATAATGAAGAGTAAAAAAATTGCAGTAAGTTGAATCACCAAGAAAGCATTTTGAAAAATGAACATCAAAGAATCAAAATTGAAAGGACCCAGAAGGGGGAAAGAAGAGAGAAAAGGGAAAAGATTGAAGCATGACCTCCAAAACTCCTCAACGGTGGCGAAGGTGTAGATGGGGCGGATGTTACTACCCTAAGCAGCTTGCTTGCTCTTGTTGTAAGGGTTGTCGAACCAAGAGGTCAAAGAATTCTCGAGAGGATGTTGGGGTTGGCGGACGAGGGCAGTGGAGAAGGGTTTGGAAGGGGCGGAGGAGTCATCGACGTCGATGATCTCTCCTTCCTCGAGCCCGGCGTCGTCGTTGTTGGCGTTGTCAGGAGCCTTAGGGTTGGTGGTGATTTGGTCGTCAGTGATGGTGGATTTTGGGGTATCTTCCGTAGCCTAGGTGCTCAATTTCTCTTCTTTCAAATCTCTCTCTCTCTCTCTCTCTCTCTTTCTCTCTCTCTGTCTCTCTCTCTCTCTCTCTTTATGATCGATTCTCTCCCACATGTGCTCGGTTTCTCTCCTTTCAGATATTTCTCTCTCTTCAGAAAAAATTGGGGAAGATTGGGGTTTCCTCCTAATACCTAATCTTCCACTTCAGTCTTAACATTGAATAGGAAAGAAGGGGTTTTGAATGAGATTAGGAAGGGAGGAGGTGGTGGACGACGAGAGAAGATTTGGTGGTGGTGTTGGTTATGGGAGAGGGTGAGGACATTAAGAAATGGAGGTTTTCTTTGCTAATCTTAGCCCTGTGTTTTGTGGTTGGGGTTCTTTTTGAAGTGTTTTGTTTTCTGATTCAATGGTGGAAATGAATCTATTGCTGGAGGTTTTGATGTTGATGGTGAGGGATGTTGATGTATCCTTAGGTTTTTTTCTCGGTTATGATAGGGAAGATGAAGAAAATGATAGAGGAAGGAGATGAAGAATATGAATATTCTGGGTTCAGATTGTGTCAAGTGAGGGGCACGTGTTGTTTTTACATCCCATTAACCTTTCTCTCTCCTACTCTCATGCCACATCAATTAAAAAAAAGCCAACTCAAACAAAAACGTTAAATTTTGGACGGAAATCTGGTGAGGGACCAAAACTGTTAACGGAGACTAACGTTAGGGTAGCGAAATGCTATTATTAAATTTTAGGGACCCCGTCTGCACATTTTTCACCTGGGGGGACCCAAAGTACTAATATGCTAGCAAGTGGCTCGAGACTTCATTAATACCAACAAAAGACATCATTAATTTCAAGTGAATATATGTATAAATATTTTACTCTTCCCATGTTTAAAAATAATAATAATAATAATAATTTTGGCCTCTAGCCCTCCTTTCTTACCAAAAAATAATGCTTTAAAAAATTGTTTGATTTTAATTAATTTATAATCTTGTTTCTCTTTTCATCTCTCTTATTCTTTTACTAGTATTGTTACCTGTGATTTGCACGGGGAAATTCATTTTATTATATTGTAGACTTTTTTAAAATTTGTATTATTTTTGTTATGTTTATTAAAAAATTATAAATATAAAGAATAAAAATAATTTTAGATATAAAAGCATAAATTTGATTTTTTTTTTGCGATTAATGTAAGGTTGTTGTTCTTGCGATTGGTGCCCATTGCGTTCGACCTCTTAGTGAGACTGAAGAAAATGTAACATGTTCAATAATGATAACCTTCATGTACAACTGCTTCATATGTCTAACTTCACAATAGGTAATCTTCATAATTTGATTATTAAGAGAAAATATTAATGTGTTTACTAGGTATATTATCGAATTTGATAACTCAAATTTTAAAATAGTCAAATTAAGAGACAATGTTTATTGTTTTTATTTTAAATGTGATATCATTTTGTTTTTCCCTTTTTAAGTTTATTTGTGGTCTTTTATTATGGGTTTATATACACAACATGTAACGCATGTAGGAAAAATGGTTAGTATTTTTCATGGATATCAAATTTAATTTAATGTTACACCTCGACATTAACCTGTAAGGATTACTATCAATATTAATTAACGTATTCTATAAATCCAAACTAATAAATCATGTTTTATGAAATTCCCAAACTGATATATACTGAATACTAATTGTAGTAAACACATTAAAAATAATTTTAGTGGAGTTGACGAAAAAAGAATCAAGCCGATCCTAATAGAAGACAAGTAGACAACCAAATCAATCACCACTCTCCAATGCAAAATAAAGTACAACAAAAACCTAACAACATAGTGAGTGACATACCAAAATTCTCATTCACAATTATTTACAACAAAAGGGTTTTTTACATCACATTTTTTAATCGTAATTTTCAATTTTTGATGAACTTAACATGTCCAAAATAATGTCTATGACGTTAAAAAACTTCCCGAAAAGGTGCGCGTGCTCACTTTTCTTAAAACTATGGGTAATTTTTTAGTACTGTTCCAATTGAGACCAATTGAGACAGTTTCAAAACAGTCTCATACTTAACCAATACAAATATGACACGTGTTATTAGATATTTTGAAGTTAATATTTTTCAAAATATATATTTTAATCCCCTCTGCATCCTTATATTTTATTTCATAAATTCCATAAAAATGATAAATGAACCACTAAATTTATACGGTGATAAAGTTAAATGTTGATTAAGATTTATGAGTTTGAATTTAAATAATAATTTGTGATAGTTTTTGGAATAGAATATAAAATATTAAATGATGAAGATTAAAAAATAAAATGTGTTAAATGTTATGGTTAAATTGTAGTCTTTAGAAGAAAGTATAATGATGTAGATTAATTGAGACTAAAATTTAGTTTAGTAAAATATTGATGTTGAAAATTCAAATATTTGGTAACTGTTAAAAAATAAAAATAAAAAACATAATTAACAAGTGTCATGAGTTTATTGGTTGCATTTGAGACTGTTTTGAAACTGTCTTAATTGAGACAATACCTAAGAGGTCTATTGCCAATTTACTAATTTCAGTAATTTAACAATGTTTGCCCTCTTGATCAATAACATGACCATCATGATCATGACCAAAATTTGAAATTGAGTTGCTTAAACTTAGACATTCCAAGAAAAGTCTCCAAGAGTTGTACTACATGAAAAACCAAGATCTTCAAGTTGAAGATATGCTTCCTCACCTCCACTCCAATCTATATGAGGAATACTAATAGCTCCCTATTCCGGTATAGAACTATATTCACGGGCTAATTGATTTAGAGCGAGAGAGAGACGAAATAAACAAGTTAGAAAAATGTGTGAAAAGTTAGGTCCCCACCGCTTGGGTGGTGCCTGCTATTTATAGCTTGAGGTTTGACCCGTTTGGATCATGGGTTTCCCGACCCATAATTTACATATTCGAGAAGCCAACAATATTACAATATCGATACGCCCATAGTAGTACAGTCCCCTTGTTGAATCAAATGTCAACCATTTTTCTTGGCATCACTGCGTTTTAACTTCTCTGAAATCATCTGAACGTCAACCTTGCGGCAAGGTCCTGCCAAAAGTTATCTTGCAAAATACCAATCCACCTTCATTTTCCATTGGTGGTGAATCTCCACCAAGCCAAAGCTATGCTTCCTCCCTGAAAAATCACCCAAAATAATGCATATCCCGCCATAAAAAACAACACATTGTTCTTGGAGAACAACTCAACAACCTCATCAAGGTCCAATTCCAAAGTGAAATCTGCTTTAGATGCTTCACATCTTGCTTTTATCACACAAATTTTGCTCAAACACCCTTCAACACTCGTGTTGGTCATTGCTTGCCCTAATTTATTCTAGACTCCCATTGAAGACCAATTCCCTTGATTCCTGGTTCACCAATAACTTGTGCATCATACTCTTCTAAAAAATTATTTCTAATTAAAATATACCAAAATGGTTAATATTAACTTTGTTTACATCAAGCAGAAGACAATGCCATTTAAAGAGACCATTATTATTTTCTATAAAATCGGATCCCCCATGCGAATTTGGACCTTAAAACCCAAAAAGAACTCACGCTAAAGGGCTTGGAGGGATATGTTCCCCTAGCTCGGTAGAACAACCGAGACACTCTTCTCCAAAACGTCTGATGGTTGTTTCCTTTGGGATTACCCATGCATTAACCCCTTGTAACCGACAAAGTCCCACATTAAGACTCTAGCAATAAATGGCTGTCAATAACCCCCAAAATCATAAGAGCCACTACCATTACATTTATAAGGCAATGATGAGGAGAAATCTCCAGCAGTCCAAGGGGAAAGAAGGAGTCCTATAAGATGACACTTTGAGCTAGGAGAAAGATAACGTATTCACTCTACACTTCACTCATACACTATCAATTGTCCCTAAGCTTATACATTACTTTTGAGCCTAGGACTGTCGTTCACTGAAAGAACAAAATTTAATCATGAAATAACTTGCTATGGGATGACATTGCAAAATGGGGAGACATATAACCTATTCAACTAAGAAAGAAAAACAGAAATCAATCCCTGTTGTTTCACACCTATAAGAGGAAAACAACCAAAGACACAATTAGTCAAGAAATTCATATCAAAGTACTTCAGATATCCAAGTAAAAGCAATCCAATTAAGATATGCCAACTTAACTGTGATGTTTTGGCAATAAGTTGTAACGTGTAATAGCATTACATATAAACATTGTTCCACCAAATGACTTCAATCACCTGAAACATTCTTTTGAGTCTCAGGTGCAAATGAATGTTTTTAGCTTTTTGGTGGCTCTGCATAATGCTCTAATACTTATAGGACCAATTCATTTCAGAAATACATATAGTGTTGTATGCCCCTCTTTCTCCCTCACCTCCCTTCCATTTCCCTCCATTGAGGGATTTTAAGTGTTGTTGTGTTTGGTTAAGAGGAGGGGAGGGGAAATTTTTTTTTAGATAAGGAATATTAAAACATATTTACCTTTACACCCTCTCCATTAGGGGTGTATGCGGGACGGGTTAGGACGGGTTGCGTTTGTCCCTCGCCCGGCCCTAAATATTGATCGGGCCATATTTGTAGACCCTAACCCGTCCATAAACCCGAAGCAATCCGACAAAGATCGTGTTTGATTTGAACCGGGTCTATTTAGGACGAGACTGGGTTGGCCCGAAGATACTAAGAACCTTAAGGATATCTTGATAATTTTAATCCTAAAACTTGAAAATTTTTAATTAAACCAAATTTTGTATTACCAAACACTGTAGTAGTTTGAAAGGAAACTTGCAATTTGCCAGAAGGGGATTGCTAGTGGTGCATCACAAATTTTTATATATTACCAATTCATAAAAATAATGTATATAGCATGAAGTATATAAGAAACATGACTAGAACACGTTTTCCATAACAACATCATTTTTACGATGATATTTTGACCTAATTCAAACAAATGGTACATACATGACTATATACTGCCACAACACATGAATACTATACAGAAGTGGGTAACAATGAGTATCAGATATGTTACAACTAGAAGACCAGTGTTGTGTTAAAATGTACTGGAAACTATATCAATTATTCTCCTCTAATATGCATAACATTCATAACTATGATAGCCAAACTATTTCATTCTTTAGGTCCGTGTTGATTGTCAAAAGCACAAGGTAACTTACTCACCAAATCATGTGAGAAGAATGAAAACACCGTTCTGCAATCGCATATGGAGAAGATTGAAATTGAGGAAAATAAAACGTAAGTAAACCATGGGCAGGTAGGTATTAAGAACTTATAACAATGTGAAATTTTAGAAAATGCATATAAGGGACGGGCCGAGTGACCCTAGGTTCAACCCGAACCCGACCCTATCCGAAGTCGGGTTTGATGTTGGACAATCCTTCTTTGTCCTCTTTGTATGATCGGGCCGGGTTGGACCCGACCCTAAAGGCTTGGGTCGAGACGGGTTGGCGGGTAGGGCCGGGCTTGTACACCCCTACTCTCCATATATATATTTTTTTATAAGCCAAATAATGCATTAAAAGAGAGTATAATGGCTACTTCAACTCTTAATACAATGAAAAAGGATAAAATCCAAAAGAAGGAAAAACGAAAGAAACAAACCACCGCAACAAAAGAAAGAAAAAAACCATTAAATAAACAAATAAAAGACAACCCCACCAATGCCAAAATCAGCCTATCTTCCCTGAAAGAGCCATATCAATCTTCTCCCCCACCACCTGTACAGGTTTTTTTAAGTGTTATCATGAATTTGTTAAATCAACTTTGTATTTCCTTTTAATCAAAGGACATTAATAATTTTCCATCAATATGTTCGCAAACCCACCCCTGTTAGTGGACAAACATGAGTTAACAAACAGAAAACTCGCAAAAGCCAAATGGAAAAAGTTCTCATGTGACATCAATTGCAGTTACAAATCCACACCACTCTATGTAATGATCGTAACACTCTCTGTAACAATAATGGTGCGTAGTAAACTTGATCCCACCACACTCTCTGTAACTACTTTTGTTGCGAAGATGGGAAGACCATTCAACAGAATTGCAAATGAAAATACGTGTAGCAGGGTAAGAAGGAAGGGGTAGCAAAGACTCATTGCAAGAGAAGTACATTTTTGTCCAATAAAATGTTTCCCCTCCCATTCCCCCCTCTTTTGGAGGGGACAAAAAATGAGTTAGGAGGGTATTAGCCCCCTCTATTCCCCTCCCGCCCCTCTTAAAAATTGAACAAAAAACCTAAGTTTTAAAAAACTTCTCCCCTCCAACCAAACACTATGTTAGTGTCCAAAGTTTCTGACTTAGGGGATTGTTTTTATTGGAATATAAGGATTAGTGTTGTAGATATTCAACACATTTTAAGTTATATTGGATTTATATGATTAATTTCCTATTTAATCAGTACATGAATTCTAGTTAAACTAAATAGAATATTTTCATCCTTTATGTATGTATATCAAAGAGGTTTAATACTAAGTAAACTATTATTTGGAAGAAGGGGAAGGGAGAGAAAAGGTGAGTGGACAAAATAAAATAACAACTGCAAGTGGAGGTAATCGTCCCTGCTGAAGGTATGAAAAAACACTAGAAGGGGGGGTTTGAATAGGGTTTTACGTTTAAAAACTTTCCCTCTAAGATTTTAACAAGTCTTCTCGGTTTCAAGAACACAAAGTGCAAGAGATAAAGAGAAGAGAAAAGCACACAAGTGTTTTATCCTGGTTCACTTGATAAATCCCTCAAGCTAATCCAGTCCACCCGTTAAGGTGATTGCTTCCTTCATAGAATGAAGGTAATCCACTATTCAAAGATTGTTACAACTGCACTAGCACACATTGCTTAGTGACTGACAAATCTAAGAACTAGCAACACTAAGACACATGAGTCTTAATCTTCTCAAGAATCCTGACCTCACTAGTCTCTCAAGGAACTACAAACAAAATTGTAGAAGGTTTGGGCTTACAAAGAGATGCTTCTAAACAAGCAGAAGTAAACACAATAAGAAAAATGAAGAATATTGCTAAGGTATTCGCTTGTAGGTTTTCACTTGTATTGCACAATAATTTCTTAGCCAATTTCTTCTATCTTCAGCCTTTAAATACTTCAAGGTGTAGGTGTTGTATCCGTTGATAGAGTCCATCAGTTGGAGGGCAATTATGGAATTTCCAGAACCTACTATGGTTGAACCTCGTAGGTAAGGCGGTCAAAATAGTACACTGCTTTTGTACTATTGACAATGACATTGCCTTAGCCTAGTTGACTTCTGATCTTGGCGACGCTTCATGTTGGAACTTGTGAAGTAATTGATCAGAGTCAGAAGGAAGCTTGAATCCCCTGACCTTCATAACTTCTGCTTCTGGACCGTTCACTCAGAACATCTGGTCTTCATAATAAGAAGTACTTAGGTCTTGAGAGCCAGCTTACTCCTGGACTTCAGAATCTTCAAGTCTTAGCTTCTGGACCGTTCGCTCAGAACTTCTGGTCTTCAGAACTTTAGCACTTGAATCTTTAGAGCCCACATCAGAGCTTTAATCTACAGAACATCTGAAGCGTTTACTACCATTCAGAAGAACGTAGTGATTGCAGAAGCGTTATGTTGGTTACTCTTTGGTCTTTAACTTCTGATGGATATGCCTTTGAATCAGAATCAGAACCTGTATGTCAAACACTTAAAAGACAAACGTTAGAGTACCCTAATTGTTCATACACAATAAAAAAACTTGTTATCATCAAAACATAGAGTTGTACCACCTGACCAAATCTTGGTCTTACACCTGCATGTGAGAAACATCGAAATAACTCGATTTCTATTTCTTGCACATAGAAATACAACCATATGAACCAGTAGAAATGTGCAGAAATCGATCTCCTCTATTTTGATCTTATAAATATTATGATGAACACAACAAGCTCCCAGAATCCCATGAAAATCCTGGAAATTTACCTTGACTCTCTTCTTCAAAAAGCAGGTTTAATTAGCTCAAAAAATATCCCTAAAACGAATTCAAGAAAGTGAAATAGATAGAAAACATATATAGGAAGAGAGTTTAGAAAGGAAAAATGTGGTAATTTTCCTATTACATGGATTATAAAAGAAAAGGGGAATAACTTTCCTCTCTCACCTGGGATAACATGGACCCTCCTTTTCAAAACACTTTTGAAATTCTAGTTCCCTTGGAACAGATGTCCTACGCGATGCTGGGACAACAGATTCAACAATCGTCTAACAGTAACAACAATAACTTAAAAGCATAAGTAAACAAGACAAAAGAGTTGTTAACCCAGTTCGATGAAACTTCATCTACGTCTGGAGGGCTTGCACCCAAAGAAAGGAAATCTACTATCTCAAGATTCAGGAATTACAGACACTCATGAACATCACAATTCATAGTTCACTTCCTAATCTACCTAGTGTATTTCTACTTAGTATCTCAACCTAAGTATGAGAGCCCCTCTCACTTTCTCTCAATCACTGCTACAATGATTGGTAACAAACAATCAACAATCAGAGTTTGAAGAATCAAACAAAAAAAATCACAACTTTGCTTTATAGAATCAGTGAGCAAAGTGTGATCACAAGTAACAAGGACAAAGAACAATTAACAATCCTAAAACACTTGATCTCAATATTAGCTTCGGAGGTCTTCATGCTTTAGGGCTTCATCCTTTTATACACTTCAGCAGCGGCAGCATAGGCACTAGAGTTTGCTTGGGCTAAAGTAACAGATTGCAACAACAAACAAATCAAAACTGAATCTCCAAGATATTGTTGCGTTTTTCCAAAGTAAAGATAGAAACAAATCTTTTATCAAAGATTATTTCAGCAAATAACAACCCACAATTACAACCCTTCTGGTACAGCTACTTGATCCTCAAGTAACTTCAAAAACATATCTTCATAAAATCTTCAAGGGCCCACAATCACGTTTCAAGCAGAGGACTGATGTCCTAGCATCACAAAGTTGGAACATAACACTTACCAGCAAAGCACACAAATAATCACCCCAAACAACAATAACTTGAAAACCAGTAAATCAGAGACAATGCCAGAAACAACTTGCACATAAGCTAACCAACAAGTGCAACAAAAGAAAACCAGTAGTAGCAGCTTGAACTAACACAGTCATTGTCTTGAACTAACTTGTCTTCAAATTAACACAATCAAATCAACACTAACAGAAACAGAGAACATAGTCTTCACAGCAGTAGAAACAAATTATTACAAACCATAACCAAGCCTTCACCAACTAACTAACTACTCCCCTTTCTTAGCACAAATTTGGCAAATGGTGTCAAATACAGCCAAAAGAAAAAGTAGCAAAACACAGAAATAATTATTCTTCAGAGCTGGAGTCTTTTTCATCTCCTCTATACTTTCTTCAGATCCTTCCTCTTCTTCAGTGTGTGAGACCCAAGTTTTTAAGCTTAGAATAAATTAATTAAATTCATATTCACGATTAGGTTTCGATGTATCGTGACGGAAACCTGAACAAGTGTTTACCAAATGGAATAAATTTAGGAAGGAGAAAGTTCAGGGAAAGTGTAACACCCCGATTTCGGTGGCGTCACTTTAGTAACCAAAAGTAAACTTAATGCGGAAAAACGTGAATATTTTTTTTTTTTGATAATAACTAAGACAAGGCTGAATTGAATAAAACCCGAATGCGAAAAGCAATAGAACTAATATACAATATATAAACAGCCCCCGCTGTAAGAAGAAACCTCGTCACGAGTGAACCTCCAGTGACGGGTAATAGAAGAGTAGCGCTCGTAGGCAAAAGTACAAACCAAAAGAAAAGGTTAAGTGTCCGCAACACTATCCCTCAAAATGAGAATAAGCTGGCCCATCGGCCTGAAACAAGACTTCCTAAGTCCAACCAACTCTCTGTGATTCCCGTAACGAAACCACACAAAAAGCTATAGGTGGGAAACTACCCTGTCCCGAATGAAACAAATAATGTTCAGAGCTAAGACTCTACTCCTACACTAGTCCATCTTGAGGAGCTCACACCAGCACTAAAACCTACATGCTAGCATGATCGTCGTCCGAATTTGAAATCCAGAACGACCTAGTCTATGTACACCATCCGTCCTCCTCTCGCTACCGCGATGCGCTCCTGTTCCAGCATCTCCACTCTAGTTTCCCCCGAAGGGTGAACCATCATGAACCAGCCCGCCAAAGACATCTGACAAAGGGCGTTTGTCCGCCAAAGCACACACAGAAGACGCGAGGGTCAACTCCAAAGAATTATGTAAATAATACCACCAATAGATACAGATAAGGAAATAGCCACTTAGGCTTATAGCTAGGGATAACATCCTAGGGTTGCATATTTCTCAATGAACATAAACGACAGTAAATCACAGTTAACATGCCTCAAATAGAATTAACAAGTACCAAACACACTCATCAACTATGTCAGTATGCATGTTGCATGAAATGATATGCAGGTTAACCCAGTCAACCAATATGCAATCCGGAACGGATGGACATCAAACGGATCAGCCCTAACACCAGCCACGGTGAGACCATTTTGGCCCGCGTGCCTCTTACACCACACAAAGGTAGTCAGATCAGCAGTAAACCCGTAGGTCTGCCATTTCGGTCTGCTACTAAGAGTCACCTAGCAGCGCTCTTACGCGGAAATCCTGGTCTTATAACCAATTTTGGAATCCGCCGTGGTCCGGTATCTCGCCGTGTTTAAACCACTTAATGAGTGCATGCAATGCAGTGATTAGCCAAACAACGTCTCCGACCTCACTCGACACGTCGCCACGTGTTCTAGCTAAATTAATGTCTCTAAAAGCTTACCCTAAGGTAAAGTCGATTCTGCGACAAAATACAATAATCATAAAATGAGTGCAACCACTCACGATGACTCTTCGGGTCATCAATGCTCTCACGAAGTCTCACGCTTCAGTGAAGTTTCATGCTCTCACAAGGTCTCACGCCTCAGTGGAGTTCCATGCTTTCCACAAGGTCTCACGCCTTAGTGGAGTATCCCGCATTCACAAGGTCTCACGCCTCAGTGAAGCTTCATGCTGTTCACGAGGTCTCACGCCTCAGTGAAGATCCATGCTTTCCACAAGGTCTCACGCCTCAGTGGAGTATCCCGCATTCACAAGGTCTCACGCCTCAGTGAAGCTTCTCGGCTCATCCCTTGGATGGCTAACAAACTGCTCAACGAGCGAAGGAGTACCAACATACTCAGAACTTACCAAACTTCTCAACACTTGGATCTGACGACACTTCCCGTTTTCCAAAAACTAAGGTTTGCATCCGAAGCTTCCTTTCGAGTTTGTTATCATTACTTAAAGATTTAGAGGTTGTTTAATGTCTTATGAGTTTTCTTTTCAAAATAATATCCTTTTAGTCTTATCGCAAATCCTATCAGTTCTCGGGATCTCCTAATCCCCAAATGACTCCAGAGAATGTCTCGATCCATAAACATCCTAACAAGGCCCGAATCTCATTCGTCCTATCAAGCTTTCTCAAAACTCTCAAAATAAAATCGGCATGACCTGCCCGCTATTCTCACCGTTCAGAAACTCAGATTTCATTGCATAAGTATAAATAACTCAGCACAATCAATCAACATGTCATATATCAATATATTAAGCAATAACCACATAACACTTAGCATATAAGGCATGCACCACACATCCTAAATTACCCAATTAGCACTTAGCATGAAGATTCAATCTCAAAAGCATTCAGTAGATTCATCATCTACATTGTCAGCCGAAGCCTCAGAAAACATTTTCCAATCACACCCAATCCAGTGCATAAACAGTAAACAATGTCGAAAACATCGACCCTAAGCATTAACTAGAGATTCAGTGAGAAGCCCTCACCTGTAGATTCTCCAGGACGATCACCTAACACTTGTTCACAATCAAAGGCTTGCTCCTCTGGGAATTCCTCAAAATCACCTTTAGAGCAAAACCACAGAAATACTATCAGAATCTATCGAAAACTAAGCTATCGATACTTACTAAGGTTACTCGAAGTAATCTATACTCTAAGGTACGATAATCTAGCGCGAAAGACAAGTTTTCGGAAAAGGAAATTTTCCTCCTCCCCCCTATTAGGGCTCGGCCACTTTGTGCAATTAGGAGACTCGATTTTTCTTCGATCAAACTTGGTTCCTATACTATCATAAGCTGTAACTAAGGGTATTCTGAACTCGGAAAAATTATCGGATCAAAAACTGTCGCAGGGGTATTTTGGTCATGATTTTTAACTTAGGATTTTCAAAACTGAAATCCCAAAAACCAAATTTTGCAGGGA
This sequence comes from Lotus japonicus, assembly GCF_012489685.1. Taxonomy (NCBI): domain Eukaryota; kingdom Viridiplantae; phylum Streptophyta; class Magnoliopsida; order Fabales; family Fabaceae; genus Lotus; species Lotus japonicus. The sequence goes on from NC_080044.1 coordinate 30,887,926, forward strand.
CGTTACTAACGACGTTTATGCCAACTAATCCTACTAACACTAAGCTAAGGCGATAGTTTTCAGCCTAAAGGTTGAAGCTTTACACCAAAAACTCCAAAAATGGGTATTTTAGGCTCAAATTGATTCCGGCGGAATTCCGGCGACATAACGGAAAATCTAACCCGGCAGAAGTGATCTTGGGCGCATAAGGAAGAGGTTTAGAATCAGAAATGAAAGATTCAGGATAGTTTTGCAAAAACCCATAAACTATCCGCTCAGAAAACTCTACAGAAAAGCTATGGAAAAAGCGATCAGAGGTAAGGATTAGCGACTATACCTCGAAGCCTTGAAGTAGCAACTGATTGATCGACGATCAAGCAAACGATGAAGAAAATCTTCTCTTCTCCCTCCCTTGTAGAACTCGCGGCCTTGATGAAGAAAATGGAGGAAAATTTGAGTTTTTCTTCCTTTCTTTGCTATATATAAAGGTTGGAAATTCGCGGGAAAATGAAAGTTTCGCGAATCTGATTTTTCCGGCGTCATACTCCGTGAATTAATAGATATGTTTTGGCGAAAGAATTCCAAAACTAAAATGAGGTCTCTTTGTATTTTTGGCAACTAATGCATAATCGGTATAAAACTATTTTACCCGATAAGTTGCTTTTTGCATCGGATGTCGGAATAGAAAACTTCCTTCTGAAGAAAGATTAAAATCATCAAGAGAAATGGGTGTACGCGTGTGGAATATTCATTTGAAGCTCTGAATAGAAAAAGTCTTTATCGTCGAGAGATTCTAGGGTTTTGAAATACCAGGGATTCGGTTTCGGCAAACTTCCGATGATTGGAATCGGACGTTCGTAGATCCTAGAGTTTCGCCTCGAAACGATTTTGATATATGGAAAAAGAGAAGTTCTAACATTTCTCTGAAGATTTTTGGAATTAACTTCCATCGTGCCTAAAAGTGAAAATTAGCTATATACTAGGGTTTCTGACCTAGGTTAAGCGTATAACGATCGTACTATAACTTTTTTTCGATCATGATGTAATTCTTTGACTTTTCCTGAACTTTCTCCTTCATAAATTTATTTCATTTGGTAAACTCTAGTTCAGGTTTCCCTTCACAATACATCAACCGTAATCGTAAATGGAAATCTCTTCCACTGATCCTAAGCTTAAAATCTTGGGTCTTACAGAAAGACTAAGAATAGTATTAAAGTCGATATAAGTTATAGCGCGAGTCTTATTCGCTTACGCTTAGGGCAAGAGCGTTAGTAAACGATTAATTTACTCTTAAAGCACTATAGGAACTAATTCCAAAAATATTCAGAGGAATGTTAGAATTTCTCTTAATCCTTTCTATGACAAGCGTTTCGATCCGAAACCCTGGAATGTACGAACGTCCGATTCCAATTCTCGGAAGTTTGCCGAAACTGAATCTCTGATAACTCAAGAACCTTAAAATAAACTGTCGATGGAGACTTTTTCTATTCGGAGCTTCAAACAAAGATTCCACACGCGGAAACGATTTCTTTTGATGTTTCTAACCTTTCTTCAGAATGAAGTTTTCTCATCCGACATCAATTGCAAAAAGTAGTTTTGCGGTATATTTTGAAGCAGACTGCGTTCAAGCCATTTTCTCACTTAAATGAACCCGATGCAAGTATCGTCCTTTCTTGGATCGACACTTAGCTTAGATGCACAATATGACAACGTCATATTTATTCTAAATGTCTCAAAATTAATCTTTAGCTCAATTTTTACTCATTTCTTTGTCCATGGATCATTTTAATTTGTTCAAAGTGATCCAAATTTATATTTTATTATTTCATAAAGTTCCTCATAATTTTTAGGATAATGATATATCAATCTTATATTTTTCTCTTAACTTTATGAGCTAAATTCTACGGTATCTAAACCAATTTGTACCGTTAAATATTGTTTTATAATATATATATATATATATATATATATATATATATATATATATATATATAACTGACGCACACCCTCCCTCACAATTCTAATCCTCACGTTCACTCTCTGTTTCTTTCCATCTTCTTATTTTCTTTCTCCGGCAGCAACACACACAAGCTTTTCTCTCCATCCATATCACCATCAATATTTACTTCACCACATATTCATTACCAGCACCAATTCCTTCTTCTTGGCAACGTACAGCACCTCACCGACCTCACCATTTCATTCATTTCCTCCTTATTTCTTAAGAGAGGCCGTGAGCAAGGAGGAAGTGGAGATTCTAGCTCCGTTTCGTCGTTTCTTGACCGATCGTCGCACTGACAGTTGCTACGCGTAGACCTCGAGGTATAGATGCTATTCCTTACCTCTGATCGTAAATTCTGTCGCTTTTCTCTATGTCTTTCTGTACTCAAAGTTTTGAGTTTTTTGTAAAAGTGTTCAAATAACTTGATTTCAGTATCTAAACTTATTGCCTACATGCCCAAGAGCATGAATATCCGGTTGTTTTCTGCTGAATCTCGCTGAATCATCGCAGAGCTTCAATTCTGTGAAAATACCCATTTTTTGACCAAAGCTTCGTTCTTTAGATTAAAAACACTCGACTGAGCTTAGTGCCAGTAGGATTAGTTGTTATAAATGTCGTTAGGAACACGCTCATCAAATTTATTTCTCAAAATTCCGACTTTGAGTTTTCGGGCTAAAAACACTGACCAAAATACCCCTGTGTTAGTTTTCGACCCGATAATTTTTCTGAGAGTTTCCCTGGCCTATATATCGCCTAAGAATACCTAGGAATTAAATTAGATCGAAGAAAAAGTTCGGGAAACCCTATTTTGATAGTGGCCGAAACTTATTTGCTGTGGTACCGTGTCCAAAAATATTTTTTGGGTCTGTATGACCTGAGTTATAGCGTAGCTCTCTCCGTTGTCGAAATTTTGGCTCTGGTTTCGTGTCATTCCGAGTTCTGTAGCTCGAGTTATGCACGTTTTAGCGAATAAAGTGTTTTTGTACAAAACTTGAATCAAGTCAAAACTCATCCATTCGGGGAAAGCCCTTCCATTCGTGCCTAAATGTTGTACTCTGAAGCTTCTTGAGCTTTGTTTAACGTTAGTTAGTATTGTTTCGATTGTACCGACTTATTTTGATTGATTTTTGCTTTGTTTGCTCTAAGGTTCGTTTGTGGAAACCATGGACTTGACTGAGCAAGCTTGTGAGTGTGACTTACACTGTGATTCTAGAGGAACTAGATGTAAGGGCAACTTACACTGCTAGCTAATGCTTTAGGTGTCGATAATTTCGACTTGCTTATTTATGTTTCTTTATCGCTTTGACTGGAGAAAATGTTTTGAGGCTTTGGCCGTGTGAAACTAATATGAGGCGTGTGTCTCCTTTTTCTGAGAGGCTTCGGCCGTTTACTGGTTTCCGTCTTACTGCTTCCTAGTGGATAAGACAGGGTTATGTTTTACCGCAATTACTTGATTCACATGCCATACTTGCTAAGTGATTAAATGGTTAATCTTAGGCTATGTGAATACTTGTGCACATTATTTTGGAACATCCAATTATTATTGGAATATGCTGACCATATGGTGCAATTTATATCGTTTATTCGTGGACTACCAAAATGTGAGGAATAACGGTTAGTTATGCCCCGTTGATGGCGAATTCTTAAGGGTTTATCTCGACAAGATGAACTGAGGTTCAGACTCTTGTCTTCTTTTGTGTTTTCAAGACCTTCTCATGGGATTTTGGGGATATCGGGGTTTTTTTGAACTTATAGTTTTGGAAATAGAATATTTTCATGAGAAATTCCATAATGCTTTAAACAACATTTCAACTCTTTTAATTAAATGTTAATGATCTCAAATGAACTTCTAGGATTTGGATATTAGTTTTTGAAAATGAGAAGTGTCGCCGAATCGAAGTTTTGGGGAAGCTCATAAGTTTCTGAGTATGTTTATACTCTTTCGCTCGCTGAGCAGTTTTTGACCATCGAAATTTGATGAGTCAGATGACTCAAGAAGTCATCAAGGGTGATTGCACTCTTTTTATAGTTATCTGTCTTTTGTCGCAGAATCGACATTTACCTTAGGGTACAGTAGAGCCAATAAACTCTAACACTTTTGCTAATTAAGCAAGTTTTGGTCTATGACCACAGTATATGCCTTCAGGTACAGTATATACCTTCGGGTACAGTATATGCCTTCGGGTACAGTATATGCCTTCGGGTACAATATATACCTTCGGGTACAGCATGCCTTCGGGTAACTCGGGCATTCGATGGGGGATATGATCGACCGTAAGGTTAGGATCGACCTGTTGATGTCAGGCATAGCGGAGGGAAAAGTCGACCCACAGGGTTAGGACTGATCCGGCTATGTCAAGGTTGTAAGTGACACCCGAGGGTTATGGTCGACACAATGCCAGTGTTAGGACCGACTCGATCGTGCCCAGCCTACTTCTTCCGGAACCTTTTGAATTGACGTTGCATTGACATATCATGCACTCTAACTATATTTGTTGAGATCTTGATAATTTGATGTTGATAAACATCGTTATGTGTTTTGATGATTTAATGTTGATAAACATCGTTATGTGTTCTGATGATTGAATTGTATTAGAGATTTGATAACATGTTATGTATAAACCTTAGGGTAGACAATGCAGAACTTATATGTATATATACAACATATATATATATATATATATATATATACCCCTTATACTTTACCTGTTGTCTTGTATTCTCTATACCATATTCTGTAAGTTGACCCTTGCGCGTGCTACCTGTGTTTGGGGGGCTATGTATGCCCTTTTTGTTAGATGCCGTTGACGGATTGTTTCGTGATGCTTCGTCGTTCGGGGAAGACCCGGAGCGAAATGACTACTACTGAGCCTTCGGCGTGGACCCGGACTTCATGCAGGATCGAATGAGGGTCGATGTTAGGGGTGTAGTATATCGGATGTCGTTGTCATAGCTCTGATTGTCATTTCTTATTGTGGGGCAGGGTAGGTCCCCGACTATTAGCTTGTTGTGTGGTTCTCTTCCATGAGGATCACATATAGTTTGTCGGACATAGGAGGTCTTTTGGAGGCCGTTCTGGACTGACTTACTTTCTTGGAGGACTGTATTTATATGGTTATGACTCTGACTATGGGTCGCACTTATTTGCCTACGGGCACGACTTTCAGTTACTTTCCGTCACTTGTGGCACTTGTGACGATGTTTTTAGTTGCAGCGAGGGCTGTACTTATATTGTATGTTAGTCGCTGTTAATCGCGATTGGGTTGAGGCTTTAATTCGACAAGTCTTTTTATTTAAAAAAAAACAAACAAAAAAAATATACCTGCTTTTCCGTTTTATTTGATTTTTGGTTACTAAAGTGACGCCACCGAAATCGGGGTGTTACACAGTACTTGCCTCTTGAGTAGCAGTAGCAGCACCACTTGGCTCACCCCCTTGACCGTCTTCCTCTTGAAGCTTGAGGAGAAAAGCATCAACCTTCAACTTCCTAGTAGTGCTGATCTTGATAGTCTTCTGCAAAGCCTTAGAAACATCCTGTAATTCATCAATAATGGCCTTAGTGCCAGATTCACTCACAGGTGCAGGGACAGAAGTCCTGCTAGATGGCACAGCAATGTCTAGGACATGCGACTCCATGAATAAATGATGATCCAGGGTAATTGGAACACCCATAAGCATAGCAACCTCATCAGCCCTGATGATCTGAGGATGCTGTTGAAGGATGATCTCTGTAAGAAGAGATGGAAATGAGATGGGCAGCTTCACAGCACAAGTGTCCGCATGTTTCAATGTCTGCTCAAACACAAAAGAACCAAAGTCAAAGTTAGTTGAAGTGCCAATTTTGTAGATCAATCTGGTAAGAGTAGCAGAAACTCCAGAAGTATGTTGGGTAGGAACCCAATTCACAGCCCCAATCCTGTTAAGGATTGCATACTTCAACTCAGATTTCCAGTGGACAACAACTTCTTGATGGGCCACTTCTTGACTTGGCCAGCAGTAATCTCCTTGGCAACCACATCCAAGGACAATTCCTCATCAACAAATTCAACAACACTTCTTCCAAGTGCTTTGTTGATCACAGTAGGAGGGAACTCAACACACTTAGCCCTCACATAAACCTTTCTAAACTCAACACTTTCAGGAAGTCTCACTTCCACAAAGAGATTCACCATAAACTCCTTGACCTTCACCAACCTTTCATAACATTTTCCAACCTGGAGAATGGTCTTCATCAATCCAGCCTTCTCAATGAGTGCCACCACTTCCTTGCACTCAAGCACATCAGAATCAACTTCCCTTTCCTTGGCAATTATGCGTTGACACACATACGTCCACTTCTGGACGTTTCCTTCAGCATGGAAAGACACATTGTCAATAGGAACAACAGGGACATTTTGAGGAATGCGTTTTCCTGTATACTTCTTCTTTTCAGAAGGCAAGATGTCCTCGACAACCTCCTCAACATCTGACTCAGATTCCTCAGCAACAATTGGAACCTTCTTCTTCTTGGCACTCTTGGCTTTAACCTCCTGTTGCTTACCTTTTCCCTTCACATCTTTTTACTTATACTTGGAAGTTGCTGGAGTGGTCTTGGACTTCTTCTTTGGTGCAAGAAATTCTTCAACTTCAGGAACCCTTCTTTTTCTCTTGATCCTGGCAGCAACACTATCAGGAAGAGAGGCTGTTAAAGGAACATCATCAGAATCATCATCAGATATGTTCTGAACAGGGGCAGGAGCCTGGCTTGATTCTTTGGACTGAGAATCGTCAGTGGACACATGCACTGGTTCATCCTCTTTTGAAGGGGAAGAGGAACCATGAGATTGAGTGGGTACACCTGAATCTTCATGAGCAGTGGATTCCTCCCCAGAAATTTCTTGATCAGGAATATCTTCAGGATTAGAAGCCCTAGCATCGGGCACATCATCTTGATTGGGACCAATAGGGGAGTTTTTAGCAGAAACCTCCTTTTCATCTGTGACATCCTCATAAACAGGAACATTTGAAGGAGCCTCATCGCGAGCCTGGGACGGGTACACCTTCCTTGCAGGGGTTCTGGTTCTTTTCTTCACAGAATCCTTCTTTGAATTTGAAGAACCACTCTTGAGACCCATGCATTTCACACCAAGTGAAGTTCTTTCAATCTTGGCCTTGACAGAATCTTTCTTTCCTGATGCTTGAGACATGATGAGATGAGAGCAAAGTCAAAATTGAGCACAGAAAATTGAAGAACAATTGAGAATGAACGAAGTTGGAAATTGTAGAAATAAAGAGCACAAGCGGTTGTGTAGAGACAATTTTCCCGTTGGAGGTGGTTATATAGCAGTTGGGCAATGTAGCAAACCTCTCTCTGCTGATGTCACAACGACAGTTAATGATGATTAAAGTAAAACTAGCCGTTAACACATTTAGGAGCGTTAATTGCTATGCTCCTTCAAAGAGGCAAATCCCAATATTTCCTCTTAGTTTGTCAAAAGTACTTGTGTCAACGGGTTTTGTAAAAATGTAAGCCAATTGTTTCTCAGTGGTAACATGCTCCAAAGTGACAATTTTATCCTCCACCAAATCCCTGATAAAGTGATGTCTTATGTCAATGTGCTTGGTTCTGCTATGCTGTATTGGATTCTTGGAAATATTAATTGCACTGAGATTATCGCAATACAATGTCATGACATCTTGGTTAACATCATACTCCTTGAACATTTGTTTCATCCACATGAGTTGTGTGCAACTACTTCCAGCAGCAATGTACTCAGCTTCTGCAGTTGATAATGATACACAATTCTGCTTCTAACTGAACCAAGAGATCAAGTTATTTCCTATGAAGAAGCATCCTCCTAATGTGCTTTTTCTATCATCTGCACTACCTGCCCAATCTGCATCACAATATCCAACTAAAGAAGAGTTTGTATCATGAATATAGAGAATACCATAGTCACTTGTAGCATTGATGTACTTGATGATCCTCTTTACTTGCAGTAGATGACTTGTCTTAGGAGCAGCTTGATATCTAGCACAAACACCAACAACAAAAGTGATATCTGTTCTGCTAGCAGTAAGATACAATAAGCTTCGTATCATGCTCATGTAGAGACTTTGATCAACATCTTCTCCCTGCTCATCTTTGGTTAATTTAATATGAGTTGCAGCTGGAGTTCTTTTATGACCTGCCTTCTCTAAACCAAACTTCTTGACTAAGCCCTTAGCATACTTGCTCTATGAGATGAACATGAAATCCTCCATTTGCTTGACTTGCAGTCCTAGAAAATAGCTCAACTCACCAACTAAGCTCATCTCAAACTCAGATTTCATTTATTGGACGAAATGCTCCACCATCGTGTTCGACATTCCTCCAAAGACTATATCATCCACATAGATTTGTGTTATCATGAGCTTTCCTTTATCATTCTTAACAAATAAGGTCTTGTCAATTCCACCCTTGCAGTAGCCATTGCTAATAAGAAACTCAGTAAGTCTCTCATACCCAGCCCTAGGTGCTTGTTTCAACCCATACAATGCATTTCTTAGTTTGTACACATGATCTGGATAATGTGGATATATGAACCCTTTAGGTTTCTCATCATAAACCTCTTCACTCAAGTATCCATTCAGAAAAGTACTCTTAACATCCATCTGATAGAGTCTGAACCTCAGTAGACATGCAACTCCCAACAACAGTCTTATAGATTCCAATCTAGCTACTGGAGCAAAGGTCTCATCAAAATCAACTCCCTCTATCTCTGTATATCCTTGAGCAACCAGTCTTGCTTTGTTTCTGGTAACAATCTCATTTTCATCAGACTTGTTTTTGAAGATCCATTTGGTACCAATGATGTTTACTCCTTCTGGCATTGGTACTAAATCTCAAACTTCATTTCTCTTGAACTGATCAAGCTCTTCTTGCATTTCATGTATCCAATAGTCATCAGTAAGAGCTTCTTTGACATTATTGGGTTCTATTTTGGAGATGTAGCATCCATATGCAATGAAACTTCTGGATCTGGTTATCACTCCTTCCTGAAGATCACCAATAATGTTTTCTTGAGGGTGGTTCTTTTGAATCCTGATGGATGAGGATTTGTTTTTTGTGGACAACTTGTCTCCTTGTTCATCAGTACTTGTGTCAGAATCATTGTCGAGAACAGTTGCTGGAACATCTGCACCATCATCATCTTCACTCAGATTGAACTATTTCCTTGCACTTGGCTCATCATCTACAATCACATTCACTGATTCCATCATGGTTTCAGTGCGAGAGTTAAATACCCTATAAGCCTTGCTATTTGTTGAGTACCCCATGAATATTCCTTCATCACTTTTGGGATTAAGCTTCCTTCTTGGTTCACGATCAGCAAGGATATAACATTTACTTCCAAATATGTGAAAGTGTTTTATCGTGGGCTTCCTTCCTTTCCATATTTCATACTGAGTAGTGCAAGTTCCAGCTCTAATGGTGACCCTGTTATGAATGTAGCAAGCAGCACTCAAAGCTTCAGTCCGGAACTTAAGTGGAATCTTCTTGGCATGCAACATGACCCTAGCTGACTCTTGGAGAGTTATGTTCTTTCTTTCAACAACTCCATTCTGATTCATGATTGATTCCTTGCTGAACTTCACTTCAAGTCCTTGGTCACAGAGTTGGCTTATGCTAATTAGATTAGCAGTTAGTCCATTAACCAATAGCACATTGTTCAAATCTAGAGATCCTGCACTTACAAGTTTTCCTACTCCCTTGATTTTTCCTTTTGCTCCATCCCCAAATGTGACAAAGTTGCAAGAGTGACTTCTGACATCTTTCAAATATCCCTTATTTCCTGTTATGTGCTTTGAGCAACCACTATCAAAGTACCAGTCTTCCCTTGCAGAGGCTCTGAAAGATGTGTAGGGAACAAGACAAGTAGTTTCACCCTTGGGCTTCCATTCCTTCTTCATCTGTGTGACCTTCGAGTTGTTTGGCCTATCATAAGTCTGAGGATAGCCATACGACTTAAAACAATAGGGTTTTATATGCTCATTCCTTCCACAGTAGTGACATCTCCAGGGTGCTGTTTTGATACTCTTGACTTGAGAGGCCACATGTCGAGGCACATGTCGAGGCATCGGTCTTGACACCTGATAGTTAGCAGGTTTCTTGAATTCAGATTGTTTTGCTGCAGCAACAAAGTCCTTTGACCCCTTCTGATCTTCCTTGTTTGCAGTTCTATAGTCAAACCCAATTCCCTTCAAGCTCCTTCCCTGCTTACTCGTTTCTTTCAGAATCTCATCTAGCATGCCAGAACCACTATTCAACATACGAAGTGATTTGTGAGTAGCTTCAAACTTACTTTTCAGAGTTGCCACTTCCTCTTGTAGTTATACATTGACAAACATCAATTTTTCCTTTTCCAGTGTCAACATTTTCCAGCTTAGATTTCCACTTATCACAATCTTCTTTTAGCTTAGCACTGAGCTCTTTCAATCTTTCATTCTGAGAGGAGAGTTGTTCGATCTCACTTTCCTGTTCTCTCACAAGTTTACAGGCTTCCTCCCATTTGATATGCAGCAACTTATAAGTCTCAGTCAGTTATTCATCTGAAATATCTTCATCACTTGTATCTGTATCATAAACAGTTCCAGAGAAAGCATTGACCTTGTTGGCAGAAATCTCCTCCTCATCTTCAGTGTCTTCATCTGACCAAGTTACCACCATTCCTTTCTTCTGCTTTTTCAGATAGGTAGCATATTCAGATCTAATGTGTCCATAACCCTCACACACATGACACTGCACTCCTTTATTCTGGCTAGATGTTTCTTCTTCTTTGTTCCTTCTCTGAGAATTAGAAAACTTGGGTTTGTCGAACTTCATGTCCTAGACATTAGACTTGGTTCTTCTGTCAATCTTCCTCAAGGCTCTATTAAATTTTATAGCAAGCATGATGTAAGACCCATATTTCGGAACTGGATTAAATAATTATTTTTCCGACTCACGCGTAGGATCGGAATAAGCGTGGCAGGAGTTTGTTGTTTAGGAAAGTTTAATGAAGAAGAAAGTTCAGGAATTGGTTGAGGATAGTACCATACGCGTTTTAGGAGTTAGCACGAGTCGTCTGCACACCCGCGCCTTATGGGGAGAGTGTCCAGAATAGGCTAATTCCGCTCTTAAAGCACTGTTTAAGCAAAATTCTAAATCCTTGGAAAAATAAGAAGTTCTCTTTATTTTTCCCTCGACCATCGTTTCATTTCGGAACTCTGGTTTGTACGCACGATAGGTTTCATTTCTCGGAAGTCTGACGACGCTAAATTCTATTCTCTCAAAACTCCAAATTCAAACGCTGAATGAAGACTTTTTCTATTCGGAGCTTCTAAAGAAGTTTCCATCCGCGTTGCCAATTTTCTTTCGACGTTTCCAACCTTTCTTCAGAAGGAAGTTTTGTCATCCGACTTTCACAGCAAAAAGTAGTTTTTCGGAGCAATTTAACTCACACCGCTTTTGGATCGTTTTCTTCAAATTCAGAAGACTTGTTTTGAGTTCTGGAATTCTGTCGCCAGAATCTCGCTTAGAATTCTTAGATGAACGTGCTGCAAAAATCGGAATCGCGAAATATTCATTTTCCGGCGATTTCACTCTCCTATAAATAGAAAAAAAACACAAAAACTCACCATTCTCCACCATTGAGGCCGCGAGCTTGAGGAGAAGAGTGAGAGGAGAGAACTTCGTCGTTTCTTGACCGATCTTCGAGCTGTTTGTCTCTACTTCACGACACAGAGGTAATCTACTCACTTCTTATTAGGGGTGAACATGGGCCGGGTAGATCCAATGAACCCGTCCAACCCAATCCGATCCATTAGAAAAAATGCGGGTTGGATCGGGCAATCGGGTTAATCGGATGGATTTTACTACAACCCAACCAAGTTCGGATCGGATTTCAGATTCAATTCAAATCCATCCAACCCAACCCAGAATCCATACATATAATAATAATTTTTTTATAATTTTACTCATTCTTGGAGTGCTAGTGTCGAAGTGATGACTTTTGAAACTTTGAGACTTAAGTATTTGTAGTTATTTGTCATATTTGAACTTAGAGTATTTGTTCGTAGTTATTTGTTACATGTTTATATATAGTTATTTGGCATGTTGGAGACATCTAAGTTCTAAGTGTCATGCCATGACATTTAGTGTTGTTTTTCACTTTTTAGGTCCTATTTATGTTAGATTGTTTCATGTCATTAGGTAATAAAGTTTTATGTTTTCATGATATTTGGCTATATGTCATTTATGTGGTATTATTTCATGCTATTTGATATGACTTTTTGTGTCTTTTTCATGCTATTTAGTATTATAACATATTTAGTATTTTTTATAACTTTTTTTGAATTTATAATAATTTTTGCAAGATTTTTTAATATTTCAGATATATTATTATTTTAATATAGCGACCCAATCAATCTATCCAACCCAATCCGAACTTCGTCGGGTTGGTTTGGATCGGGTCCGAAGAAGAAATTCGTGAAATCCAACCCAACCCAACCCAAACAATTTTGATCGGGTTCGGATTTTATTTTGACCAAAATCCATCCAACCCAACCCATGTGCAACCCTACTTCTTACCTCTGATCGTTCTTTTTACCGCGTTTCTTTATCGCTTTCTGAGCTCAAAGTTTAGAGCTTCTCGCAAAATTGTTCGATTTTCTCGATTTTTCTTTTGAACTACCTTCTATAATTATCCAACAAGCTAAATCACTCGCCGATGCGCGCCGATTTCAATCGAGTCGCCAAACATCTGAAAAACTGTATAAAACTCAATTTACGCACATATTGAAACTTTATCTTCAAAAAGCCACAATCCGACTTAGTGCCCTTAGGATTAGTTGCTATAAATGTCGTTGTGAACGACCCCATCAAATTTGTTTTTCAAAGTTTCGACTTTGAGTTTTTGAACCTTAATTTTTGACCAAAGTGCCCCTAACTAGTCGTAATTCGACCCGGTCGTTCTAAAATTTTTCCGACAATTTCCTTGCCCTAGTTTTACCCTAAAACTACCTAGGAATTAAATTAGATCAAGAAAAAGCGCCGGAACCCCTTTTTCCAAAGAGTGGCCGAGAGCATGTTTAGGGGGGGGGGGAGAATTTCGTTTTCGCGATCACTCGTCTTCTCGTGCTCGATTGTTGTCCTCTGAAGCTTCAAACGCTTTGTCTATTGTAACACCCCGATTTCCGGGTGTCACTTAGTAACTTGAAAATAAAATAAAGCGGAAAATGCAGGTATTTTTTTTTTTCGTTTTCTTTTAGAATAAAGAACATTTTAAACTAAAGACTCGATAAACATAAACTAATATACAATACTATTACAGTCCTGCTGTAACTAAAAGCATCGTCACGAGTATCCTCAAGTGACGGCAAGGTTTACAAGTTTTCAGAAAGCATAATTAGTTCAAAATATTACACAAGTGACAGAAGGGAATAGTCAGCCCCAGAAGGCCTCCTCCAGACCTCTACAACCGACTACTCCATGTGATTCCCAACTACGGAGAACCACACGAAAGTAATGTGTCGGGGACCTACCCTGCCCCAAAATATGAATGACGAATCAGAGCTATGACAGTAACAACCGACTCAAAAGACTCTAACCACCCATAACTGACACTACTATCATCGACCCTCCCTCGATCAGGCATGAAGTCCGGGTCCTCGTCGAAAGCTTCAGTAATAGTCATTTCGCTCCGGGTCTTTCCCGCACAACGAATCATCACGAACCGGCTGACGGACGCCTGGCAGCAGGCCGACCGCCCAAACACAAACATACAAACAAAGCCAAGGCGCTAGGGTCAACTTACAGAATACAATAGATATACAATCAACATGCGATAAAGGGGGTATATATATATGTTGTATATATACATATAAGTTATATATTGCCTACCCTAAGGTATATACATAGCATGTTATCGAATCTCTTACACAATTCAATCATCAAAACACATAACGATGTTTATCAACATCAAATCATCAGATCTCAACAACTATAGTTAGAGTGCATGATATGTCATGCAACGTCAATCATAATAAGATGCATTGTGTGCCAATGCAGAATATGCTGACACAAACCCGAATAACGTCACTCTGCTTGGCGACGGGACAAATCAACGACGTCACTCTGCTTGGCGACGGGACAAACCAACGGTATTGCCACTTAAAGGCTGGGCACCTCGAGACGGTCGTAACACTGGCCTCGTGTTTAACCATTTCTGCTCGGGCGTCGCTTATCACCTTTGGCTATAGTCAAGACGATCCAACTCTACACGGTTCGACCATTTCTGCTTGCTATGCCGGACATCAACAGGAGCGATACAACTCTACACGGATGATCGTTTCTTCCTATTGTGCCAGGTATAGTCAGGACTGATTCAACTCCACACGGCTGATCGTTGCTTCCTACTATACCGAAGTACTCCACTTGGCACTTCATCGCGTGTATGCATATGTGTAGTATGATTAGCAAACCACGACTCGTCCTCACAGGTAAAAATTGGTTCATTCACCAGAGGATTCTACAATGACAAACCTAGGCTATAGTCAAGTCGGTTGTGACCCTACGGGTTTAACCATCCTGCTTGCTACGCCAGACATCAACAGGAACGATACAACTCTACGCGGCTGACCGTCACTTCCTGTTGTGCCAAGAGTACTCTACTAGGTACCTTACCAACGCCCAGACCCTTGGCTAAAGCCCGTCTTCAAATTCTATTCCATAAAATGAGTTCCCTTAAAACAGTTCTCTTATTAGGTAAAATGTTCCATCGTAAGTTAGTCCATTATGTCGTTAATTCCAAAGTTCAGTTTTCATTTCCAACACCTTTCAAAATAAAGTTCTCAAAGCTAGGATCACCGACCCATTCCCATTTTCCAAACTCACTTTCATCCCTAAGTCTTTTCCGTTGAATCATCGTCATTAATTAAAAGCATTCCATTCTTAATAAATATATTATGGATTTATTTACATAAAACAGATTATGATTATTTTCGGTCCAAAACTCTATAAGTTCAAAGTTCCCATCAAACGCAAACAACTCCCCGAGAAAACACTAGATCCCCTAAAACAATGAAGGTTCGAACCTTGGTTCGACCTAACAAACATTCCCAAAACAAACCCGTCATTGTCGTGACGAAGGTAAGTGTATTCTACACTCCAAAAGTGGCATCAAAATGCACGATTATAGTCAGCACAATTTAATCATAAACGCAAATAGATCAAGCTCTATCGAGCGATGAATCAATATGGCAGTGCTGTAAACATAACCTTGTCATACCCACTAGAAAGCGATAAGACAGAAACCAGTAAACAGCCGAAGCCTCTCAGAAGACGGAGACACACGTCTCATATAAGTTCACTCGGCCGAAGCCTCCAGAAAACATTTTCCAATTCAAGGCGATAAACAATATCCAAGCAATATTCAATATCAAGTAATATTCAAGTCGAAGTTATCGACGCCTACAATACAAATAGCTAGTAAGTAAGTTGCCCTCACCTCGAGTTGTTCTAGTCTCGCGGTGCAGGTCTCGCTCACAAGCTTGCTCAGTCAAGCCCAAGGTTTCCACAAACGAACCTTAGAGCAAAATCACAGAATTCAATCACAATGAGTCAGAAACTCAGCAAACAATACGTACTAGGGTTACACGAAACATTACCAACTCCGAAGTACGACAATCTAACGCGTTAAGACAAGTTTTCGAAAAACAAAATTTCCCTCCCCCTAAAGAGGAGCTCTCGGCCACTTTTCACAATTAGGTGCGCCGATTTTTCTTCGATCAAACTTGGTTCCTAGGTTATCATTAGCCGTAACTAAGACGAATCTAAGCTCAGAAAAATTTTCGGATCGAAAACTGTCGCAGGGGTATTTTAGTCATTATTTTCAGCTCAGAATTTCAAAATTGGAATTTCGAAAAACAAATTGGATGGGGACGTTACCAACGACGTTTATGACAACTAATCCTACTAGCGCTAAGCTAAGTCGTGAGTTTTCAGCTTAAAGGTTGCAACTTTGCTTAAAAATGGGTATTTCTCATAGAAATTGATTCCGGCGGCATTTCGGCGACATTCGGCAAAATGTAATCCGCTAGAAGTACTCTTGGGTACGTAGGGAAGATGTTTAGACACTAAAATCAAGCTATTTGGACAGTTTTACAAAAAGTTCCAAACTTTGAGCACAGAAAGAAATAGAGAAAGACGACAGAATTGACGATCAGAAGTGAGGGATAGTAACTATACCTCGTAATCTTCAAGTAGCAACGAACTGTGAAGCAATCGGGCAAGAAACGGCGAAAAAATCAATTCCTCCTCCTCCCCTTGAGAGCTCGCTGGTTTGGGAAGAAAATGAGGTGGGTTTTTTGAAAAAATTTCATTTCTTGGCTATTTATAGGTTTTGGAAAATTTGGAAAAATGAAAATTTTGCGATTCCGATTTTTCTTGCGTATTCCTCGGAGAATTCTAAGATAGGTTCTGGCGACAGAATTCCACAACTCAAAACAGGTTTCTTGGAATTTAATCAAACGATCAAAAGTCGGTGTAAATCGATTTTACCCGAAAAACTACTTTTTGCAGTTGATGTCGGATGAGAAAACTTCGTTCTGAAGAAAGATTAGAAACATCGAGAGAAATAGGTGTACGCATGTGGAATCTTCGTTTGAAGCTCCGAATAGAAGAAGTCTTCATCGTCCGTTGATTTTAGGGTTTTTGAACTATCAGGGTTTCGGTTTCGGCAAACTTCCGAGTATTGAAATTTGACGTTCGTACATTCCTGGGTTTCGTATCGAAACGCTTGTTTATGGACGAATAAGAGAAGTTCTAACATTTCTTTGAAGATTTTTGAAATTAGTTTCCATCGTGTCTTTAAGAGTAAATTAGCTATTTACTAGCGTTCTTGACCTAGGTTTAAGCGAATACTAATCGTGCTATAACTTTTATCGACTTTGTTACAATCCTTATCTTTTCCTGAACTTTCTCCTTCACAAATTTATTCCATTCATTAAACACTTGTTCAGGTTTTCCTTCACGTTACATCAAAATAATCGTGAAAAGGAAGTTTATTCGGTTTATTCCAAACTTAAAAACTTGGGTCTCACATTACTACCCTCCAAAAAGAAAGTTTCGTCCTCGAAACTTAAGGTTCAGCAAAAAGCTCCGGATATTATTCCTTGATCTTTTTCCTCTCACTCCCATATAGCATCGTCCGTGTCTTTGTTCCAAATAACTTTCACTAAAGCACTCTGCTTTCCTCTCGATTGTTTCACTTTCTAGCCCTAATGTTGACCGACGGCGTCTCAAAAGACATTTCATCTTTCAGCTCTATGTTGTCCAGCTTGACCACTTGCATTTAGTCTACGTTGGAAATAATATTTGTTGGCATTCCGTGCATTCGCACAACCTTAACCACTTACTCCTTTGCTTTTGTTCGTCCAAAATTCCGATTAGAAACTCGGTACATCTCCATGTTCTGGAGTGAATGCTCAACTTGTCCTCGTGATGTTCACTCATGATCCAAAACTCAACTCGATCGCTTGGTAACTCCTAGACGAATTATTTCCTTGGAATCTACTAGTCTATTAACATCACTTCCAACTTCGTAACTATCCTTATTCGCATCATGAGATCAATCTTCTACTTAGTCTCCATTCAAATTAAAACTCGACTTGAGTCTAAATACTTTGCGCATCACTAAACTTATTCCCGTAACATCAATTCACAAACAACTGATAAGCTAATCGTCATCTTAATATCTAACAATCCATTATTATCGTCTTCTTCCTCAAAACTTCCCTCACTCAAACCTATTTACACTTACTGAAATCCCTAACACTTCGCACAAATCGAGACTTATCCTCTAGAAGATTAAATCATAACTATACCTCAAGGGACTTAACTAGCCATTTTATCATCCGATCCTTCAACATTCTGAGATTTAACTGTTATCGTAACCGCTAACACCACTAAATCTCTTATGTGTACATGAATCTCAGCTCACTAGGTCAACCTTAGCCCTAGGATTCCCATTCAACTTTAGTAAAATTCACTTGCTAACCCTAATATGCATCATCAAAATCCATAACAAAGTTCCATTGACTCTTAAACTCTACGAAACTCGTCCAAATATAACAACCTCAGGTATTCATCCTAATACTAACATTTTCCTTTCTGTAACTTAATCATCCTCCAATCAATCCAACACTTAGCCTCTCGATCAGAACCTGACAAGACTTCATGTCTCACGCGTTTGGGATAAAATCAATTGGCTTAAAATCTAAACCTTCACTAAGTTTGGACCACCAATATCCTTTAACTCCCCAACACATCTTAAATGAATATTCATCTCTTAAAGCTACAACTCCTTCCCAACGAAAATCAATTACTTAAAACGAACTTTCCTCTCAAATCCGACTAATCCTCGGTCAATTCAAATTCATCTTACACATCCTTCTATCAAAGTCCATGACCAGCTGTGATTCCGAATATCACCCCCTCAATATTAGGTTTATCAGGCCTAATACATCGAAGGTGGAAATTTAGAAAAACCCACTGGAACAGTCAATGAGTTCCTAACATCCAGTAACCACAAATATCCTGATATCAAGTCCCTAACGATTCTGCTACGGAACCACACACCCTCAACATAACACGTATACTGCCCATAAGGAATTTCTCTAGGATTCATTCTTCAGCTTCTAGCTTCCTTATAAACGCATCGGTGCAAGACTACTTTCTAGGATTAGCGTGTCATTCTAACCCTCGTGTAACTTCTAAAGTTAAAACACGAGTAACAGTCAAATAAAGTCTTAGTAGGTGTAATAATTATAAGTCAAGTTCAACCGTAAAAGCTAGTTAGGCGTGTTACACACGCTTCGAGAGTAAAGGAGTATCTTATACTAAAAATTAGAAGGAATAGTTAGAATGTTACCATCGTTCTTGCGCTCTCCTCTGGTTAACCCCTCAGCTCCTTCACCGTCCATGATATAAACCCTTCCTCTAGCAGCAGGGCGCTTTCCCCTTACGGTGTTAACAAATGGCTCAACCTTGGGTGTCTTGCAGTTGTTGGCCAGATGTCCTAGTAGATCACACTTGAAACACCTCGGCTTCTGTAAGACCCAAGATTTTAAGCTTAGGATCAGTGGAAGAGATTTCCATTTACGATTAGGGTTGATGTATTGTGAAGGGAAACCTGAACTAGAGTTTACCAAATGAAATAAATTTATGAAGGAGAAAGTTCAGGAAAAGTCTGAGGTTCGTATTGAAGTCGATAAAAGTTATAGCACGATCGTTTTACGCTTAAACCTAGGTCAGAAACCCTAGTATATAGCTAATTTTCACTTTTAGGCACGATGGAAGTTAATTCCAAAAATCTTCAGAGAAATGTTAGAACTTCTCTTTTTCCATATATCAAAATCGTTTCGAGGCGAAACTCTAGGATCTACGAACGTTCGATTCCAATCATCGGAAGTTTGCCGAAACCGAATCCCTGGTATTTCAAAACCCTAGAATCACCCGACTATGGGGACTTTATCTATTCAGAGCTTCAAATGAACATTCTACACGCGTCCACCCATTTCTCTTGATGATTTCAATCTTTCTTCCGAAGGAAGTTTTCTATTCCGACATTCGATGCAAAAAGCAACTTATCGGGTAAAATAGTTTTATACCGACTATGCATTAGTTGCCAAAAATACAAGGAGACCTCCTTATAGTTTTGGAATTCTTTTGCCAAAACATATCTATTAATTCACGGAGAATGACGCCGGAAAAATCAGATTCGCGAAATTTTCATTTTCCCGCGAATTTCCAACCTTTATATATAGCAAAGAAAGGAAGAAAAACTCAAATTTTCCTCCATTTTCTTCATCAAGGCCGCGAGTTCTACAAGGGAGGGAGAAGAGGAGATTTTCTTCATCGTTTGCTTGATCGTCGATCAATCAGTTGCTACTTCAAGGCTTCGAGGTATAGTCGCTAATCCTTACCTCTGATCGCTTTTTCCATAGCTTTTCTGTAGAGTTTTCTGAGCGGATAGTTTATGGGTTTTTGCAAAACTATCCTGAATCTTTCATTTCTGATTCTAAACCTCTTCCTTATGCGCCCAAGATCACTTCTGCCGGGTTAGATTTTCCGTTATGTCGCCGGAATTCCGCCGGAATCAATTTGAGTCTAAAATACCCATTTTTGGAGTTTTTGGTGTAAAGCTTCAACCTTTAGGCTGAAAACTATCGCCTTAGCTTAGTGCTAGTAGGATTAGTTGTCATAAACGTCGTTGGTGACGTCCCTGCAAAATTTTATTTTTGGGATTTCAGTTTTGAAAAATCCTAAGTTAAAAATCATGACCAAAATACCCCTGCGACAGTTTTTGATCCGATAATTTTTCCGAGTCCAGAATACCCTTAGTTACGGCTAATGATAGTATAGGAACCAAGTTTGATCGAAGAAAAATCGAGTCTCCTAATTGCACAAAGTGGCCGAGCCCTATTAGGGGGGAGGAGGAAAATTTCCTTTTCCGAAAACTTGTCTTTCGCGCTAGATTATCGTACCTTAGAGTATAGATTACTTCGTGTAACCTTAGTAAGTATCGATAGCTTAGTTTTCGATAGATTCTGATAGTATTTCTGTGGTTTTGCTCTAAAGGTGATTTTGAGGAATTCCCAGAGGAGCAAGCCTTTGTTTGTGAACAAGTGTTAGGAGATCGTCCTGGAGAATCTACAAGTGAGGGCATCTCACTGAATCTCTAGTTAATGCTTAGGGTCGATGCTTTCGACATTGATTTACTGTTTATGCACTTGTTTGTGTTTGATTGGAAAAATGTTTTCTGAGGCTTCGGCTGACAATGTAGATGATGCATCTACTACTATGTTTTTGATGATTGACTTACATGCTATGTGCTAAGTGGGTACCTTAGGATGTGTGGTGCATGCTTATATGCTAAGTGCTATGTGGTTATTGCTTAATATGTTGATATATGACATGTTGATTGATTGTGCTGAGTTATTTATGCTTTTGCAATGAAATCTGAGTTTCTGAATGGTGAGAATAGCGGGCAGGTCATGCCGATTTTATTTTGAGAGTTTTGAGAAAGCTTGATAGGACGAATGAGATTCGGGCCTTGTTATGATGTTTATGGATCGAGACATTCTCTGGAGTCATTTGGGGATTTGGAGATCCCGAGAACTTATAGGATTTGCGATAAGACTAAAAGGATAGTATTTTGTAAAGAAAACTCATAAGACATTAAACAACCTCTAAATCTTTAATTAATGATAATAAACTCGAAAGGAAGGCGTGGAAGTCAAATCTTAGTTTTGGAAAACGAGAAGTGTCGTCGGATCCCAGTGTTGAGAAAGTTGAGAGGCTTCGAGTATGTAGATGTTGTGGTGCTGTTGGAGCAGCGTTTGTTATTGTGCTGTTGGAGCAGCTATGTTGTTGGGCTATCCTGGGGATAAGTCCGGGGAATTGATAGTTCCCGAGTATGTTGATACTCTTGCTCGTTGAGCAGTTGTGACCATCGGATTGAGATGAGTCGGATGATTTGGAGATCATCATGAGAGAATGTGTGTTGTGGAAAGAAGTGTCTTTTGTCGCAGAATCGACTTTACCTTAGGGTAAGCTTTTAGAGACTTTAATTTAGCTAGAACACGTGGCGACGTGTCGAGTGAGATTCGGAGACGTTGTTTGACTAATCATCCTGCATTCATGCAACATTAATGGGGTATTAACACAGGACGTACTCTGGACCTCGTCGGATTCCAAAATGGTCATAAGACCCGGATTTCCGTGAAAGAGCGTCTGTAGACGTCTCTTGTAGCAGACCGAAATGGCAGACCTACGGGTTACAGCTGATCTGACTACCGCTGATGTTGGAGTAAGAGGCACGCGGGCCGAAATGGTCCCACCGTGGCTGGTGCTAGGGCTGATCCGTTGATGTCCATCCGTTCCGGATTGCATATTGGTTGACTGGGTTAACCTGCATACATATCATGCAACATGCATACTAATTTAGTTGTTGAGTGTGATTGGTAATTGTTAAACCTAGTTGGAACATGCTAAGTGTTTTTATTGTCATTTATGTTCGTTTTGGAATATGTAACCCTAGGATGTTATCCCTAGCTATAAGCCTAAGTGGCTATTCTATTATCTGTATCTATTGATGTTATTATTTACATAATTCTTTGGAGTTGACCCTCGCGTCTTCTGTGTGTGCTTTGGCGGACAAACGCCCTTTGTCAGATGTCCACGGCGGACTAGATCATGATGGTTCACCCTTCGGGGGGAACTAGAGTTGAGATACTGGAATAGGAGCGCATCGCGGTAGCGAGAGGAGGACAGATGGTGTACTTAGACTAGGTCGTTCTGGATTCAGATTCGGACGACGATCACGCTAGCATGTAGGATTGAGTGTTAGTGTGAGCTCCTCGAGAGGGGATTAGTGTAGGAGTAGAGTCTTAGCTCTGAACATCATTTGTTTCATTCGGGACAGGGTAGTTTCCCACCTATAGCTTTTTGTGTGGTTTCGTTACGGGAATCACAGAGAGTTGGTTGGACTTAGGAAGTCTTGTTTCAGGCCGATGGGCCAGCTTATTCTCATTTTGAGGGATAGTGTTGCGGACACTTAACCTTTTCTTTTGGTTTGTACTTTTGCCTACGGGCGTTACATCTTTCTCCTTCCGTCACTGGAGGTTTACTCGTGACGAGGTTGCTTCTTACAGCGGGGGTTGTTTATATATTGTATATTAGCTTTATTACTTTTCGCATTTGGGTTTTATTTAATTCAGTCTTGTCTTAGTTATTAAAGAAAAAAAAAATATATTCACGTTTTTCCGCATTAAGTTTATTTTGGTTACTAAAGTGACGCCACCGAAATCGGGGTGTTACAGCTTCCCCTTCGGGCATTTCGTGGAGTAGTGCCCAATCTCCCCGCATTTGAAACATGTTATCTCACGGCTCCCAGCTTGGCTTCCTGCTCCTCCCGCAGCAGCAATCGTAGGCCTGTACGGTCCTGGGGTAAACCCTTCCCCCGTAGGACGCTGATAAGGCTTCTTCATCTGTAACTTTCATTTTCCTTGATAGCTCCGGGAACTCGACCTCATTGGTCCCCCAGTTCCAGCCCGGTCCATCCTCCTATTCTTCATCAGCTCCACCTCGGTGGCCTTCTCAACCAAAGCTTGAAACCTCATAATCCCCAACGGTCTCACTGAGTCCTCAATGTCAGCTCTCAGTCCCCTCACAAAGCGCTTGCACATATAGGGTTCATCAACCTGATCACGAAAAAATCGGAAGTGTTTGGCCAAAGATTCCAACTTAGCAGCATATTCCGGAATAGTCATGCTCCCTTGACGAAGAGTCAGAAACTGCGACTCACGCTCGTCACGAGCACTATCAGGAAAATACTTCTCCAGAAAAGCAGCACAAAAAGAATTCTAGTTCACCTCAACATGGTTTGCCTCCATCATCCCTCTGGCGCCCCTCCACCAGTACTCAGCATCGCCCAGCAGTAGATAAGTTGCCAGGCCCACCTTGGCCCCTTCAGCAGTCCGCAGCACCTCGAAAATCTTCTCTATCTCTTGGATCCAGAGATCCGCCTCGTCTGGGTCAGTCCCACCCGTGAACTTGGGTGGATTCTGTCTTCTGAAATCATTCAATCCCCTGTTCTGGTCCAGGGCTGCTTCTCTCTGAAGCCGGTGTAGCTCGCGTGCATCCTCAGTAGCACGCCTATGTGCATTGTCATTCGTCTGTACAGACATTGCTTGGACCAAAGTGGCCACCATCTCAGCAAGTTGGTTCGCGTTCACCATGTTCTGTATTCGTTTAGCAAACAGTCAGTACCAATCATAAGATAGTATTATGCATAGCTATTCAATATGATTAGGTAGCAACTTCAAACAATTAAAGCGAAAATCGCTTGGCAGACAGACAATCAAGGTTTTACTCTTTTCAGAGTCACACAACTTAGCACAGAAGACCTATTCCCCAAAGACTCCCGAAAGACTCGACAAGCTCTGATACCACAATGTAACACCCTGATTTCCGGGTGTCACTTAGTAACTTGAAAATAAAATAAAGCGGAAAATGCAGGTATTTTTTTTTTTCGTTTTCTTTTAGAATAAAGAACATTTTAAACTAAAGACTCAACCCCAAAATGCGATAAACATAAACTAAAATACAATACTATTACAGTCCTGCTGTAACTAAAAGCATCGTCACGAGTATCCTCAAGTGACGGCAAGGTTTACAAGTTTTCAGAAAGCATAATTAGTTCGAAATATTACACAAGTGACAGAAGGGAATAGTCAGCCCCAGATGGCCTCCTCCAAACCTCTACAACCGACTACTCCATGTGATTCCCAACTACGGAGAACCACACGAAAGTAACGTGTCGGGGACCTACCCTGCCCTAAAATATGAATGACGAATCAGAGCTATGACAGTAACAACCGACTCAAAAGACTCTAACCACCCATAACTCACACTACTATCATCGACCCTCCCTCGATCAGGCATGAATTCCGGGTCCTCGTCGAAAGCTTCAGTAATAGTCATTTCGCTCCGGGTCTTTCCCGCACAACGAATCATCACGAACCGGCTGACGGACGCCTGGCAGCAGGCCGACCGCCCAAACACAAACATACAAACAAAGCCAAGGCGCTAGGGTCAACTTACAGAATACAATAGATATACAATCAACATGCGATAAAGGGGGTATATATATATGTTGTATATATACATATAAGTTATGTATTGCCTACCCTAAGGTATATACATAGCATGTTATCGAATCTCTTACACAATTCAATCATCAAAACACATAACGATGTTTATCAACATCAAATCATCAGATCTCAACAACTATAGTTAGAGTGCATGATATGTCATGCAACGTCAATCATAATAAGATGCATTGTGTGCCAATGCAGAATATGCTGACACAAACCCGAATAATGTCACTCTGCTTGGTGACGGGACAAATCAACGACGTCACTCTGCTTGGCGACGGGACAAACCAACGGTATTGCCACTTAAAGGCTGGGCACCTCGAGACGGTCGTAACACTGGCCTCGTGTTTAACCATTTCTGCTCGGGCGTCGCTTATCACCTTTGGCTATAGTCAACACGATCCAACTCTACACGGTTCGACCATTTCTGCTTGCTATGCCGGACATCAACAGGAGCGATACAACTCTACACGGATGATCGTTTCTTCCTGTTGTGCCAGGTATAGTCAGGACCGATTCAACTCTACACGGCTGATCGTTGCTTCCTGCTATACCGAAGTACTCCACTTGGAACTTCATCGCGTGTATGCATATGTGCAGTATGATTAGAAAACCACGACTCGTCCTCACAGGTAAAAATTGGTTCATTGACCAGAGGATTCTACAATGAGAAACCTAGGCTATAGTCAAGTCGGTTGTGACCCTACGGGTTTAACCATCCTGCTTGCTATGCCAGACATCAACAGGAACGATACAACTCTACGCGGCTGACTGTCACTTCCTGTTGTGCCAAGAGTACTCTACTAGGTACCTTACCAACGCCCAGACCCTTGGCTAAAGCCCGTCTTCAAATTCTATTCCATAAAATGAGTTCCCTTAAAACAGTTCTCTTATTAGGTAAAATGTTCCATCGTAAGTTAGTCCATTATGTCGTTAATTCCAAAGTTCAGTTTTCATTTCCAACACCTTTCAAAATAAAGTTCTCAAAGCTAGGATCACCGACTCATTCCCGTTTTCCAAACTCACTTTCATCCCTAAGTCTTTTCCGTTGAATCATCGTCATTAATTAAAAGCATTCCATTCTTAATAAATATATTATGGATTTATTTACATAAAACAGATTTTGATTATTTTCAGTCCAAAACTCTATAAGTTCAAAGTTCCCATCAAACCCAAACAACTCCCCGAGAAAACACTAGATCCCCTAAACCAATGAAGGTTCGAACCTTGGTTCGACCTAACAAACATTCCCAAAACAAACCCATCATTGTCGTGACGAAGGTAAGTGTATTCTACACTCCAAAAGTGGCATCAAAATGCACGATTATAGTCAGCACAATTTAATCATAAACGCAAATACATCAAGCTCTATCGAGCGATGAATCAATATGGCAGTGCTGTAAACATAACCTTGTCATACCCACTAGAAAGCGATAAGACAGAAACCAGTAAACGGCCGAAGCCTCTCAAAAGACGGAGACACACGTCTCATATAAGTTCACTCGGCCGAAGCCTCCAGAAAACATTTTCCAATTCAAGGCGATAAACAATATCCAAGCAATATTCAAGTCGAAGTTATCGACGCCTACAATACAAATAGCTAGTAAGTAAGTTGCCCTCACCTCGAGTTGTTCTAGTCTCGCGGTGCAGGTCTCGCTCACAAGCTTGCTTAGCCAAGCCCAAGGTTTCCACAAACGAACCTTAGAGCAAAATCACATAATTCAATCACAATGAGTCAGAAACTCAGCAAACAATACGTACTAGGGTTACACGAAACATTACCAACTCCGAAGTACGACAATCTAACGCGTTAAGACAAGTTTTCGAAAAACAAAATTTCCCTCCCCCTAAAGAGGAGCTCTCGGCTACTTTTCACAATTGGGTGCGCCGATTTTTCTTCGATCAAACTTGGTTCCTAGGTTATCATTAGCCGTAACTAAGACGAATCTAAGCTCAGAAAAATTTTCGGATCGAAAACTGTCGCAGGGGTATTTTGGTCATTATTTTCAGCTCAGAATTTCAAATTTGGAATTTCGAAAAAAAAAATTGGATGGGACGTTACCAACGACGTTTATGACAACTAATCCTACTAGCACTAAGCTAAGTCGTGAGTTTTCAGCTTAAAGGTTGCAACTTTGCTTAAAAATGGGTATTTCTCATAGAAATTGATTCCGGCGGCATTTTGGCGACATTCGGCAAAATGTAATCCGCTAGAAGTACTCTTGGGTACGTAGGGAAGATGTTTAGACACTAAAGTCAAGCTATTTGGACAGTTTTACAAAAAGCTCCAAACTTTGAGCACAGAAAGACATAGAGAAAGACGATAGAATTGACGATCAGAAGTGAGGGATAGTAACTATACCTCGTAATCTTCAAGTAGCAACGAACTGTGAAGCAATCGGGCAAGAAACGGCGAAAAAATCAATTCCTCCTCCTCCTCTTGAGAGCTCTCGGGTTTAGGAAGAAAATGGGGTGGGTTTTTTGAAAAATTTTCATTTCTTGGCTATTTATAGGTTTTGGAAAATTTGGAAAAATGAAAATTTCGCGATTCCGATTTTTCCTGCGTATTCCTCGGAGAATTCTAAGATAGGTTCTGGTGACAGAATTCCAGAACTCAAAACAGGTTTCTTGGAATTTAATCAAACGATCAAAAGTCGGTGTAAATCGATTTTACCTGAAAAACTACTTTTTGCAGTTGATGTCGGATGAGAAAACTTCGTTCTGAAGAAAGATTAGAAACATCGAGAGAAATAGGTTTACGCGTGTGGAATCTTCGTTTGAAGCTTCGAATAGAAGAAGTCTTCATCGTCTGTTGATTTTAGGGTTTTTGAACTATCAGGGTTTCGGTTTCGGCAAACTTCCGAGTATTGGAATTTGACGTTCGTACATTCCAAGGTTTCGTATCGAAATGCTTGTTTATGGACGAATAAGAGAAGTTCTAACATTTCTCTGAAGATTTATGGATATAGTTTCCATCGTGTCTTTAAGAGTAAATTAGCTATTTACTAGCGTTCTTGACCTAGGTTTAAGCGAATACTAATCGTGCTATAACTTTTATAGACTTTGTTACAATCCTTATCTTTTCCTGAACTTTCTCCTTCACAAATTTATTCCATTCAATAAACACTTGTTCAGGTTTTCCTTCACGTTACATCAAAATAATCGTGAAAAGGAAGTTTATTCGGTTTATTCCAAACTTAAAAACTTGGGTCTCACATCTATCGTTAGTTAACTTTGTTATGATCGAATTATTCGAGTTTGGATTGATTTTTGCTTTGTTTACTTCAAGGTTCAGTTGAGGGAACTTGGGGTGGTACCGAGCTAGATTGTGAGGAAAACCTACACCATGACGCTGGAACAACTCGAGGTTATGGCAACTTACTTACTAGCTATTGTATTGTAGGCGTCGATAAATTCGACTTGAATATTGCATTGAATATTGGTTATCGCTTTGAACTGGAAAATGTTTTCTGGAGGCTTCGGCCGAGTGAACTTATATGAGACGTGTGTCTCCATTTTCTGAAAGGCTTCGACCGTTTACTGGTTTCCGTCTTATGATTTCCGCACTGAATTATTGTTACATTGATATTGTTATTGAATTGTGCGCTTTGTCGCGACTACGGAGTGTGGAATCATGGAACGTCCTACTTGTATTATTTCAGGTTGAATGAACAACCCTAGGCAAGTCCAAACCCGAGGTTTGAGATTAAGCCTATTGGAACACTTAGACCTTCCCCGGGGGATTACATATGGGGGGATTTTGGAAAACTTAGAATGGTTGGAAATTGGGACTAGAGACCTTAGGGAACTTAGTTTGGAGAAAGAAACTCATAACTTGATTAATTCAACTTGAAATATTTTTATTAATGAATAAAAACCATAGGGAACTTAAGTGGAGAAATGATTGCGAAAGACGGGGAAATGTCGACAAGTCTTGAAGCTACTGGGAATTGGTGGAAGCCACGGGGGTGATCCACGGTGACGAGAGGAGGTCGCCGAGTACTCTTGTACTCCTTCATTGGGTTTATGTCGCCAGGCCGACATTAATCATTTGAGTTATAAGTTTGGGTTTTATAATTAAACACACACGTGAGAGGTCGATTCGATGTTTGGCTAACCATGTCACATCATGCATACATTCGAGGTTGGGACGACCGAAAGATCGGGCCTCGGTGAAGCTGGGACGACTTCGGTCGGCTTCATGAATGTTGGGACGGTCGCAAGACCGGCCTTCATCGAAGACACCTAGAGTGCATCTTCGACATAGCGGGCGGAAATGGTTCAACCTAGGGTGGTTAGAATTGACCCGACTATGCATGGGTTTGTAAGTGACGCCCGAGCGGAAAAGGTTACACACTAGGCCAGTGGTAACTGACTCGATGATGCCCATCCCAATTGACTTATCCGGATCATTGAACTACATTTCAAACATACATGCACCCTAACAGGAATCGTGTGCTATTGCTTACTGAATTATTGTTAGAGTCGATAACATGATAGGAATATATATAAACATATATATATATATATATATATATATAAATATCTACCCCTCATCACATGTTGTTTGTATATTTACTATATTCCGTAAGTTGACCCTAGCGCCTTGGCTTTGGTTGTATGTTTGTGTTTGGACGGTCGGCCTGCTGCCAGATGGCGATGGCGGACTGGTTTTCGATGGTCTCTCCCTCGGGGGGGATCAGGTTTGAGCTGGTTGACCGACATGCCCCCACCGCTTGGGTGATCGAACTGGAGGATCATCGGGCGACGTATCAGGGAAGGGTCATGGAGGACCAGACTGATGAGCGTGGACGTCTGACGAAAGGAGTTCTACGACGCATGGAGCCGAGCTTTGACTTACCACCTTCGGTGCGCTATGGACCGGGCATTGTCCAGAGACCACCTTCACCACCTTCATCTTCATCCGACGACGAGGATCCATATGAGATCGAGGCTGATACTGAGGCACCTGTTGAGCCACTTCCTACTACTGCTGTCGATCCTACCGACGTTGCATCGTCCTCGAGGCTCGTGGAGCCGAAGAGGGTGCCTGTTGTTTCGTCTGCCTCTCGCTGTTTTCCGTCTACTCCATCACGCGGCTACCGCGTGGAACCCCTGGTACGTGTGGTGGAGGAGGATGTCCTTTCTGAGGAGGTAGATGTTGAGATGGGTTCGACTAGGATCGTACGCAGGACAGTCAGGAGGAAGGTTGTGGACTTGGACACAGAGATAATCATGGTGGACTCTGACACTGACGTCGATTACTACTTCGCAAGCGACGAGGAGGAGGAGGAGGAGTATTGAGCAGTACTGGAGGGTAGGTTTAGGCAGGCGTCATATTTTGGGTAGAGCTCTTATTCTTTTTGTTTTGGGACAGGGTAGGTTCCTGACGCATAGCGTTTTGTGTGATTCTCTTGCTAGAGGATCACAGAGAGTTAGTCAGACTGTAGGGGTCTTGTCTAGGCCATTTTGGGGCTGACTTTCTTTCTGGAGGATTGTAATTATAACTTTGTCACTCACGTTTCTGGATCTGTAAATATTTGCCGACAGGCACACTACTTGGGAGTCACTGCGGGTGCGCGTGACGTTGGGGTACAACAGAGGCTGTACATGTTTATATGATGTATATCGGTTAGGTTATATTGCTTGGTTTACGTCTTTATCTTTAAAATGTCTTATTTCAAAAAGAAAACAATCAAACGAAAAAAAAAATACCGGTGTTTTCCGTTTAAAAGTTATTTTTAAATTGCTAAGTGACACCTGGAAATCGGGGTGTTACACATGACCAATGCCTCAGAAAGATTTTCACCTTCACAGTCTTCATCGTCACCATCATCTGTGTTAGACACAAAAGCAATAGTCTTGTTTTTCTTTTCAGGCTTGTCACCAAGTTTCAACTCAAAAGTTTGCAAAGATACAATTAGCTCATCATCCTTCATGCCCTCAATGTCTTGAGCCTCCTCAATTGCAGTGACTTTCATAGCAAATTTCTTTGGTAGAGACCTCAAGATTTTCCTCACAAGCTTTTCATCTAACATAGGTTCTCCCAGCGCAAAGGAAGCATTAGACAAGTCACGAACACGCATGTGGAATTCAGATATAGTCTCTTCTTCAGTCATCATCAGATTTTCAAACTGAGTAGTAAGCACCTGAAGTCTTGACATTCTCACTCTAGTAGTTCCTTCATAAGCTGTCTTCAATATCTCCCAGGCATCCTTGGCCACAGTGCAAGTATTAATGAGCCTGAACATATTCTTGTCAACACCATGAAAATGGCATTCAAAGCTTTAGAATTTCCAAGAGCAGCTTCATCTTCTTCCTTTGTCCATTCTTCCTCAGGTTTCTCAGCCGCAATAGTTGAAGAGCCTTCAACTTGGGCCTTGGTGGGGTGTTTCCAACCCTTGATAATAGCTTTACAAGTCTTGTTGTCAATTGACTTGAGAAAGGTTGTCATGCGAACCTTCCAATAGTCATAGTTAGTACCATCCCGAATGGGTGACCTGTTGACTGATCCTCCCTCCTTGTTATCCATGAGAACTGAATTAAATTCCCTGGAGCTCACCCAACCAGAACAGGGTTCCTGCTCTGATGCCAATTGAAATTCTAGTTCCCTTGGAACAGATGTCCTACGCGATGTTGGGACAAGATATTCAACAATCGTCTAAGAGTAACAACAATAACTTAAAAACATAAGTAAACAATACACAAGAGTTGTTAACTCAGTTCGGTGAAACTTCACCTACGTCTGAAGGGTTTGCACCCAAAGAAAGGAAATCCACTATCTCAAGATTCAGGAATTACAAACACTCATGAACACCACAGTTCATAGTTCACTTCCTAATCTACCCAGTGTATTTCTACTTAGTCCTCTGCTTTAATTGTGGGTTGTTATTTGGAAGTGAACTTCAAAAACATATCTTCATAAAATCTTCAAGGGCTCATAATCAAGTTTCAAGCAGAGGACTGATGTCCTAGCAACACAAAGTCAGATGTCACGGCATCGACTTCGACATCCAGTTGTTTTTGACAAAATGCAAGATAACAAAGTAACAACAACTTTTCTCATCTGCAATATCATGAAACCATAGTCATTTTCCCCAATATGAAAAAAAAAGGCTTATTAGCACTTTTGGTCTCCCAGGATTGCAAAATGTGCAAACTTGGTCCCTAAACTTAAAAATAGCATTTCACCTCCCCAACGTTAGCTTCCGTTAACCATTTCAGTCCTCCTCAATTTTACATCCAAAAATTAACGTTTTCTGGGATTTTCCAGAAAAATACACTACATCTTCATCTTCTTCATAGATCCTTCCATTATCTTCCTCTTATTCTTCATCTTCATAAAAAAATATCCAGAAAATCAAAGTTCTTCAAACCCAAAAAAAATCAAAACTCAAAATATTGTGTTCTACATTTCACTTAAAATCAAACTTTACTTACTCCATATCCAATTATTAACACCTTAATCCCTCATCATCTTCATTTCCACCACCAAATCATAAAACAACAACAAAAAAACACAACCTTGAAATTAGTTTCCTCACCCAAACACATTGAGCTTCCCCTCCACCACCTTCCCTTCTCTCAACGTCATCACCCACTTCCATAACCACCACTGCCAAATCTCATCATCTCCGTCTTGCAGTCCCTGTTTCAATTGAAACCGGAAATCGATTGAAACCCAGATTCAATTTGAATCTCATCATCTTTGTCTTGTAATCTCATCATCATCTTCAGCACGACTCTTCTCTTTGGCACGTAATGACCAAATCTAGCCCTATCACCTTCACCAAGGACGACCATCCGTTTTCTGGTTTCTCTGGATTGGGGGAAGGGGGGTTGGGTTGAGGTTTTTTTTATTTTCTCTATATTGGGGGGTTTGGGGTTGAACAGTTTCTGGGTTTGGGTTTTTGGGTTGGGTTGAACGGTTTCAGTAGTAGTGGTGTTCATCGTTATTATCCTTCCATCGCACTAAACTTCTCTCTCAATGTTTCTTCTCAATTTCAATTTTTCTACTCCACGCCTTGTATTGTTAACCCAGTTCGGTGATTCAGGAACTACAGAAAGGAAATCCACTATCTCAAGATTCAGGAACTACAGACACTCATGAACACCACAGTTCATAGTTCTCTTCCTAATCTACCCAATGTATTTCTACCTAGTATCTCAACCTAAGTATGAGAGCCCCTCTCACTTTCTCTCAATCACAGCCACAATGATTGGTAACAAACAATCAACCATCAAAGTTTGAAGAATCAAACAACACATAACACAACTTTTTTGTATAGAATCAGTGAGAAAAGTCTGTTCACAAGTAACAAGGATAAAGAACAATGAACAATCCTAAAACACTTGATCTTTCTTTATTAACTTCGGTGGTCTTCATGTTTTAGGTCTTCATCCTTTTATATACTTCAGCAGCAGCAGCATAGGCACTAGGGTTTTCTTGGGCTGAAGAACAGATTGCAGCAACAATAAAATCAAACGCAATCTTCAAAAGATATGATTACGTTATACACAAGTAATCATAGAAACAAATCTTCAATCAAAGATTGTTTCAACAAATAACAACCCACAATTAAATCCCTTTTGGTAAAGCTACTTGAACCTCAAGTAACCACAAATCAAATCTTCATAAACTCTTCAAGGGCCCACAATCACGTTCCAAGCAAAGGACTGATGTCCTAGCTTCACGAAGTCAGATGCCAAGCATCTGCTTCGACATCAGGTTGTTTTTGATAAAATGCAAGACAACAAAGTAACAACAGGAGATGATACCGTTAATTAATTATTCAAACACCATTACTTGGATCCATTTTCAGCATTTCAGGCAATGGGTTTGATTTTTTGGGTTTGAAGAACTTTGATTTTCTGGAAAAAAAATTGAAGATGATGGAAGGATGTATGAAGAAGATGAAGATGTGGTGATTTTTTCTGGAAAATCTAGAAAACGTTGATTTTTGGATGGAAAATTGAGGAGAGACTAAAAGTTTTAACGGAGGGTAACGTCGGGGAGGCGAAATGCTATTTTTAACTTGTAGGGAATCCGTTTGCACATTTTGCAATCAACTGGGACCAAAAGTGAAAATAAGCCAAAAAAAAAATTACCCCTTATATTCACTCAACCGTTCAATTTAAGAAAACTCTGAAATGCAAAATTACACAAATCCAGGGATGAACGAAGGGTTGAAGAGTCTCGTCGCTCCAATTAAGCTAAAATTCCAATACATACTGTCCGTATCGATACAAAATAATAATAATCAGGCTAAGCTGTCCCAATTAAGATGGTCGAAGAAGATGTGAAATTAAGGTGATTTTGAAGAAAAAAGCGTGCTTAATTTTGAAGGTGAGTGTCGTGTGAATAAAATAAAGGAAAATAAAAGTTGCCAAATTGTTGATTGATTGATGATTTCAGCAAAGAAAAAAACCTAGCATAGAAAATCATAGGTCGAAACGAAAACATCCACAAAAAAGCCAATGAAACAGTGAGAGAAGAGATGCTAACTGCAACCCAAATGGTAGCCGTGAAGAGAAAAACGCGTTAAACGCTTAGAATTGGTGCAAGAACTAAAACGGATGGAAGACGTGAAGATGAAAACATAAATGGGCAAACACAGGAGTCCAACGAAGTACTAAAGTGAAAATTAAAAGTCAAATAGCCATATGATCGGAAGCGACGGACGACTAAGGTTTGATCTCTTACTCATTATATTCAAATTTACTAAATTGTCTATGGAGAAATTGTTAAGTTCAAACGCTAGATATATCATTTATCATATTTTGAATGAGAACAATTTTCCAGAGTATAAGTAAAGTGACTAAATATTTCACATGAATTATATTTCAGAAAATCACATCTATGCCTCTCATACCCTACCATCTACTGATGAAGAACAAAACAATGAAAAGAAGACAACAAAGCATCAAGGCATCATGGACTAGCAAAGAAGTGTCGAATTTGCTAGAACGTCTACCCAAAGAAAGAAAGGGAGAGATCATGGTATAATACAGTATGTGCAAGAAACATCAGAGCATCAAGACTGTCTAGACAAAAAGAATGAAAGCCTCAGAATAACTCATGCAAGATCAAGCAAATATATTAGATCGTCTGAGAAGACCACACTCAATGTCTACTCACAACGTCTCTCTCGAAGTTGACCAACTGAAGAAAATGTCTAGAGAAAGAGCGCCATATTCAAATTGAATTCTCTCTGGTATTCTTGAGGAGAAAATCAAGTGCAAGGAATCACGTGATACCCTACAAATCACATTGATTGAGGAAACAAGTACAACGATGTCATCTTTAAGGTTTCCTCTTTCTCACTCATTGTCTACGACTACAAGCATCTATCTCTTTAAGGCAACACTTCAAGACAATCCATGTTCTCAAAAGGAGCCACAAGTGAATTGGTCAAAGTTTATCATCAAAGTTCTTAATGACCAATAGAAAGAAATAAAGAAGAATGATTGAAGCAAGGTCATCATTTGAAGAGCAGAAGAACGATGAAGAAAGATCGTATGAAGCAAATAAAGATGACAGAAGCAGAATGATAGTCTAAAGAAGAAATTGAAGCTTACATGTAAAGAAGGAAACACTATCTGATCAAGTACACTTCCCGTTGAAGAAGAAGCCAAGAAATCTTTGTGCAGAAGATTCAAAGACAAAGTCACATGATCTAACACAATGCTATGTTGAAGTGAAAGGTACCATGTGTCTCTATCAAAATTGTCATATTTGTACACCAATAGATAGAAGCTCAGACCTATGCTACCTACTAGCTGACTGAAATACATGTTTTCGGCAAAATGTCTCAATCAAACAGTATTATACATTCAATGCATCTAACTCAAGTACATTTTGTACCGTTTGATCTAAGGCTAGAATCTTCATGAAGAACAAAGCTCCAACAGGTATAATCTTTCTCACAAAAGATTCAGAAGTATAATGGAAAGAAGTGAAGACTTTAAGAACTAGCTTTCTAGCTTACCAGCGATAGCGCTCAAAAGCTTTGTGCTTACGAAGAAAAGAAGTTCTTAGCCCACTACTTCATAAATCGATGACATATTCCATAGAATAAATTTTTAGTCATCGTCTGCTTCATCATGAAGAGTATATTTCTTAAGAGTCAAAATCCTATCTAACTCTCTCATGCAATAGAACATAGAGTATATGCTTAGAGTCAAAACTCACAAAATACTTTATAGTTACTAAGCTGAATAGTTTCTACAATCACTCTTAGAAGAAGAGATATATGTAGAAGTGAACAAACTTGAGAAAGATTGTTTTAGGAGAAGTCTTGGATAATACTTGTTGTAAGGAGTAGTCCTGATAATACTTAGTGAGGAGGAGTCCTACAAATACCTGTAAGGAGAAGTCCTGCTAATACTCGTAAGTGCCTGAAGAGACATGGACAAGAATACTTATTTTGCCTGGAGAGGCAGTGGCCAAATAATACTCATTATGCCTGAAGAGACATGGACAAGAATACTTGTAAGGATAAGTCATTGATACTTGGTTAGTGAAATCTTGGTATAGCCAAGGACTGGATGTAGCTCTATCGTTCCGGAGGTGAACCAGGATAAAATGATGGCTTTCATTGACTTCTTCCCTACTCTCACATTTCCGCTGCACCAGACGATCCTAATGAAGATGATAATCTTTCAACCGTTTGGAAATCCAAGTTTTTGAATGGCACAATTCAAACCCCTCCCCCCCCCCCCCCCCCATTCCTTGTACTGCACTGATCAACTTCAAAAATTCTGGTTTATGTTCAATGATTTATTGAATTACATATTTACTCTAAAAGCTGCAAAAAAAATTCACCTTTATTTATATATATATATATATATATATATATATATATATATATAACACACATACAAGATCACCTACCATTCTCTCCTTTTTTTCGTCAAAAATACATTCTCCTCCTCTCCTAATTAAGAATATACTATAAATAAGAATTATTTTTAAAAGATTTAAATATAATGTTTCAATTAAATGCTAATCATATTATTTTATAATTAATTAAGTATACTTAATTCTAAGATTCTCAATGGACTAGGCGAGGCTTACTATTATAGACCCTCCCAAGCATAACGAGTTATCCATACGGAACAATCTTATCCACGCATAGACATGATCGTCCATGTTACTTCCCGATCTGACGACTGGTCTCACGCTAACAACACGAGTCTTTCCAGAGCGCTTTGTCCTCACTTACGCGCTTCCCAAGAAAACTTCCCAAGAGGTCACTCATCCCAATATTGCTCCAAGGCAAGCATACTTAACCATGGAATTTCTATGAGTTGGGCTCTCTAAAAGAAGATGCATCTTGTTGTTATGAGTAGTACCAATCAAATCTTTTATGCCCCCCCTCAATTGTATAGTTCATACCTATACAGTCTCGGAATACCTCTTGTTCGGGTGCAAGATCGGTTCATTCATGTTCCCTCCGCCTAAATGCTTGCCAGGAGTCACTCCTTGTTCGTGCCTCATTGCACCGGTGATCAGTTCCCGCCCTCGTCGGCCCCGGGTGTCAAAAGCCGACCAGCTTCCGCTTGGTTCGTCCCCGAACCACACCTACTCGGAGTGCTTGGCTCTTATACAATTTGTAACAATCCGATCTGACGACTGGTCTCACGCTAACAACATGAGTCCTTTCAGCGCGCTTTGTTGTCACTTACGCGCTTCCCGAGAAAACTTCCAAGATGTCACCCATCTCAATATTGTTCCAAGGCAAACACACTTAACCATAGAGTTTTATTTATGAGTTGGGCTCCCGAAAAAAGAAGATTCATCTTGTTGTTATGAGTAGTAACAATCAAATCTTTTATGACCTCCTTAACTGTATAGTCTCATTCCTATACAGTTTCGGAATACCTCTTGTTCGGGTGCGAGATCGGTTCATTCATGTTCCCTCCGCCTAGAAGCCTGCTAGGAGTCGCCCCTAGTTCGTGCCTCACTGCTTTTTAGTTTTTTTAGGCTAAAAAACACTTTTGGCCCTTGATGTTTTAAGTTTGTGCAAATTCTGCCCCTACTCTATTTTTGTTGATGTTTCTACCCCTCATGTTTTCAAACAGGGCACCGTCTACCCCTCCGTCAGTCAGACGTTAAAAAACTAACGGAATGAGCTGATTTGACTTTTTTTATATATTTTTTGGAGCTGCCACATGGAAATTACAAGTGAAATTGGAAAAAGGGGCATGAGAGATTCAAACTCAAGACCTGTAAGTAACAAAACATGCATTTAATCAGTTCAGTTACATACATAATTGATATATACATCAAGCAAATTTATTTTATATCATTTTCTTGATCATCATATACTCCTCTTCATCTCTCCAATCTACTCAGGAACCTCTCCTGAGAAAGCCTGACTGACGGAGGGGTAGACGGTGCACTGTTTGAAGTCATGAGGGGTAGAAACGTCGACAAAAATAGAATAGGGGCAGAATTTACACAAACTTGAAACATCAGGGGCCAAAAATGATTTTTAACCTTTTTTTTTTTACGTAAAAAGATGATGCTTTCATGTTTAACGTTAAAGCTGGCGTGGTTTAAATTTTTTCAAATGTTTGAAATGTTCTTTGTGGTACATGGCTGCGAGACATAGGGATTAAAAGGTTGTATAAAAATTGTAACGGCTTGCACATGTTTTCAAAATTGCAATGGTTCGAAACGTTGCCACACAGGGAATTTTTTTTTTCCGAACAACACATGGATATTAATAGAGTTTAATTTTTGTGCACCGATGGTGTAAAAAAATTTTACACCGTCAACCAATCAGCAACACATGCACTGCACATGTTAATTTTTCAACGTAAATAAAGCTCCAACGAAATCAATGCCTTTGCTTGAACGAGTTTGTTTTTAAAATTAAACCGGTGTATCTTTTATCATTTAACCATTATCTTGTTTCATGGTGTTTTTCCATACTCTATAAATACAATGCTTAAGCATTGAATTTAACACAACTTTTAGATTTACAAAGAGTTAAAATGCTGTCAAATGTCATAAAACGAGAAAATTAAGAGTCTTTATGATATTATACTTAAAAGTGATCTTGATAAGGATCTATTAGAAATTGGGAGGCCTATACTCAACCACAAAAGCTAGCTCAAGAGTTGAGGTTTGCACTACCCTTATAAAGCTTATCTTGGCTCTATCTCTAGCCAATGTGGGACTTCTAACACACCCCCTCACGTCCAGGATTGAACAGACTGGAACGTGGGATCAACAACGGGTGGCCCAAATATGGGTGGTCTCCACAACAAATGGATCTAGGATAGGCTCTGATACCATATTAGAAATTGGGAGGCCTATACTCAACCACAAAAGCTAGCTCAAGAGTTGAGGTTTGCACTACCCTTATAAAGCTTATCTTGGCTCTATCTCTAGCCAATGTGGGACTTCTAACAGGATCTATCTTCTACATTGGGTGTAGATTCCTTAGCCATTGTAAAAGCTTCTTCATCACTTAGAATCAGAGTGATTCTTACTCCACCATAAAGTTTGGTGAAGATCATCATAGTGTTTGGTGATAGTGAAAAACGTCATTTGAATCGGGGTGATTCAGAGTCCACCATAGGGTATGATGTGTGTTGCTGTGTAAACAGGAAAGTGGTGTGCTTTCTTGAGGGTGATATTGAGAGTCTTGGTGTGAGGCAGTACTGAAAATTGCTTACATGACAGAAAAATCGTCGAATCAGTAAGGGGACTAGACATAACCTCCGGTTGGTGAATGTGAACCAAGATACATCGTTGTGTGAATTTTCTTCTACCCTTATCTCTTTACTTTTCAGTATTTCAATTTGTTGTTATAGTTGAATAAATACTACTTTTCATTATATGCTTCCATTACTTTTGTACGTATAGTTTGCGATTTTAAATTGTCTATTTTGTTGCAAACCTAATTGATCCCCCTCTTAGGTTGTTATCTTAGTGTTTACAGAGATCCTTGCTCGCTTTGAGAAGGGCCTCTTTAAAAAGGAGGCTTTGCACAGAAGCTTGCTAAGGAGGCGTTAAAAGTTTCCCTCCACTTTGAAGATCTTGAAGGCGAGAATGAAAATCTTCAATCTAGAAACGCGACTCTTGAATTTGAAGTAAACCCGGCTAAGGCCTCTGTTGACGAATAAGAGCGTTAGTGAATGGAAGTTGTAAAGAGGGCCCTCAACCTTTCTAAATCCTTGAAGGACAAGGACAACTTGCTGACTCATCTTCAGCAAGAAAAATATTCCAAAGACATTGGAATTTCCTCCTAGAGAAGGAAGTGGGAGACATCTGCTCACTTTTGCAGGTTGAGCATGAAAGAACTCGGTTCTCAAGAAGAAGTTGGGCGGTCTAGGTAGTCAAGTTTGGATCCTTTATCAAGCTTTGACCTGTCGATTCAGAAGGACCTTCTTGTTGGAATATGCACTAGTAGCTTTGACCTCTCGAGTCACACGCATAGAATTAACCCACTAGAATTTATTATATTGACTTATTAGAGCTGATTCATGAGATAAACCAGACCAAGATCATTGGATGAGTCTATTACGCATTAATAAGAACTAGGTTTTGCCACCTTTCGTATAACACCTCGACTTTCGGGGGTCACGGTTGTAAGACCCGAGATTAGGAAAAGAGATAAACTCGATTTATTTCTCAATTTGAGTGCTTAAATGCTTGTTTTAACGTGGTCTTTAAGTTTAACTTGTGTGATGGATTTAATCCAATTGGAATG
Source organism: Lotus japonicus (assembly GCF_012489685.1). Classification (NCBI taxonomy): domain Eukaryota; kingdom Viridiplantae; phylum Streptophyta; class Magnoliopsida; order Fabales; family Fabaceae; genus Lotus; species Lotus japonicus. The sequence continues at coordinate 30,928,351 of NC_080044.1, forward strand.
ATGTTATGATTATTATTATCAAAGTTATTTCCTAAGAGCTTCATTCTCCTTTCGTCGGAGAATTCGGCTGCACGTCGGAAAACGGTCGAACCGACGCGTTTTCGCCTAGAGCACCTTTTGTCATCGAATTATTATTCGAGTGTGAAATAAATATTTTCCTTATCATTACAATAAACTACGCGTAATTTCAAGAATTTTGACTGTAATATCGATATAAGGTCAAAAATCTCGCCCGGTAGTGTTTTCGGCTCGAAAACGAGTCGAGTTCGACTCGTAAACGAGCCAATCACGAAATTGGCCAGCTAATATTTGATTGTGGGGTTGCGTGTTCAGATTTGGAGTGTTGGAGGGAAAGGCTAATAGGATAGGCTCATGAACCAAGACTAAAAAGGCTAGTAGCATCATGACTTTGCCAAGAGTAGTGTGCATGGGAAAAAAGACCAAAACCACAAGTACAAGCCATCCTTTCACCTTGGGAGCTGTGCATCACCTTATCATAAGGACTTCCTATCAGATTTCTAAACCAAAGTAAAGGAAATGAGAGGATTTTAGAGAGATAAGTGAGAGAGAGTTTAGAGAGAAGGTTCATCATCTTCTCCTTCTTAAAAAAAAGCCCTAACACAAATCTTCCTCAAACACCATCAAGAAATCGTTGTGTGCTTGTGGTGAGCTTGTTATCCCCTTGGCTTCTTGTTTGTGAAAAGTGTTTTGGAAAAAGGTTGAAGCTTGATGTTAAGGCTTCAATCTCTTGTGTTTTGAACCATAGATTTTAAAAATGGAGAGCCAAGGAAGAAAACTACTCATCATAAAACCTTTTCTTGTTCAAAAGGTTTAATCTTGATGTCTTAATGTCCTCATGAAGTAAAGACTTCAAGAGTAGGTTTTCAAGCTTGTTTCTTAGAAGCCTTGAGGCTAAAAGTTCAGTTTTTAACTCTTAAAGATCAATCAAAGTGTTGTTTCAAACTCAAACCTTGAACTCTTAAGACTAAGTTGATTTGTGAGAAATGCTAGACTTAGCTAAGAGTGTGTGATATTTCTATGTGTTTTTGGTGATTAATAGGTGTGTGCCTTGTGTGTTGTGTGAAGGTGAAGAACACCTTGAAGGAAATCAGACTAGAGAAGTTAAGAAGAAAGCCAACGATCGAGGTAAGGGCACTTCGGGTCTTGGACTTTAGCGTGCAAAATTGCTTGCTAGGATTTGCATGAGACTTGTATGATGATGATGAACATGTTAATACCTTGAAAGACAAATGGAAATGAGCTTGATATGATGCATGAACTTTATAACCATGCTAGGAAACTAAAAGGTTAAGACTTGGACAAAAAGAAATGAATGAAGTTTGGAATTTTTAGAGGAACCTTGATCTGGCTGAGTAAGCTGTACAGTCTGTAAAGTTTGGAGCTTTCCCCATGGTAATCCAACTCCTTTTCTCAACGAGTTGTTCATTTAGTGATTGCTTGTTCTTGATTTCCTCCATTAAGTCACTTGGCTGATGGCGCTAGCACAACAAACTGAGGGAGGTAACACTTGTTTCCGATGTGGCAAGACTGGTCACTATGCCAATGCTTGCACCCAACAGTCAACGGTGTGCTACAACTGTCAGAATCTCGGACACTTGGCAAGAGACTGTAAGGCTCCGAAGACTGAGCTCCGTGTGTACATGGTCAAGGGATCCCGCCCGAAGGCTTCTGGACATGTGTACTCGATGAGTGGGGAAGTGGCTTCTGTAGCTGATGGACCGATCTAAGGGAGATGCGATGTTGCTGGTAACACTCTAAACTTCTTGTTTGATTTAGGTGCGACGCTTTCATTCATCTCCACGGAATGTGCGAACCGCCTGAAGTTGCATATTTCTGAATTGCCTTTTGATATGGTAGTTGATACACCTGCCAATAAGGCCTTGTTTGTGAACACTGCTTGCTTGCGTTGCCCTGTGATATATGAGGGTAGAGACTTCTATGCTAACTTGATGTGTCTTCCCCTTGGAAACTTGGACGTGATACTCGGGATGGACTAGCTATCTCGGTACCATGTTCTCTTAGATTGTGCTCGTAGGGCAGTGCTCATTCATGACTTAGGAATCTCTGAGCACTTGAACGAGAACCTTTTAAAGGCCTCACTAAAGGGAGGACCACAAGAGTACCTTGTGTCGGCTAAAGTGGAGGAAAAGAAGGGAGGCGACATTCGTGGCATACTCGTTGTACAAGACTTCATCGATGTATTTCCGGATGATGTTCCAGGATTACCACCAACGAGGGATGTGGATTTCACCATAGACGTAGTTCCTGGCACAAGACCGATCTCGATTACACCCTACAGAATGGCACCCGCGGAGTTAACTGAATTGAAGAGTCAAATAGAGGAGCTGATGTCAAGAGGATTCATAAGGCCGAGTGTCTCACCGTGGGGAGCACCAGTGTTGCTCGTGAAGAAGAAGGACAGAAAGTCAAGGCTTTGTGTGGACTACCGTCAACTCAACAAGGTGACTGTGATGAACCGCTACCCTTTTCTGAGGATTGATGACTTGATGGACCAGTTGAGGGGAGCCGCTGTGTTTTCAAAGATAGATTTAAAGTCCGGATATCATCAAATACAAGTTAAGGAAGAAGACATTCCAAAGACCGCTTTCAGAACCCGCTATGGTCACTATGAGTACCTCGTGATGCAATTTGGAGTCACCAACGCACCAGCTACTTTCATGGACTACATGAACAGGATCTTCAGCCCGTTCTTGGACAATTTTATTGTTGTGTTCATTGACGATATTCTGATCTACTCCAAGAATCGCGAGGAGCATCTACGTCAGGTGCTACAGGTTCTCCGTGAACGAGTGTTGTACGCCAATCCGACAAAGTGCGAGTTCTGGCTAGAAGAGGTGAAGTTTTGGGACACGTCATATCGAAGGAGGGTATCGTCGTGGACCCATCAAAGGTAGAAGCAGTCATGGCGTGGGAACGACCAAAGACGGCAAATGAGGTAATAAGTTTTGTGGGTTTAGCTGGCTACTACAGACGGTTCATTGAAGGTTTTGCTCGTATAGTAGGATCTTTGACGAAACTCACCCAAAAGGACCAGCCCTTTGCATGGACAAACGAGTGCGAGACTAGTTCTACCACAACCGGAGGAACCTTATGAAGTATACTATGACGCTTCGCACCAAGGTTTGGGATGTGTGATGATGCAGCACCACAAGGTAGTGGCTTATGCTTCTAGACAGTTGAAGACGCATGAGCGGAATTACCCGACGCATGATTTGGAAATGGCTGCAGTGGTCTTTGCACTTAAGATTTGGAGGCACTACTTATATGGATGTACTTTCACCATCTTCAGTGATCACAAGAGTTTGAAGTACTTGTTTGACCAGAAGGAACTCAACATGAGGCAACGTCGATGGATGGACTATAACAAAGACTACGAATTCACCCTACATTATCACCCTAGGAAGGCAAACGTCGTGGCAGACGCCTCGAGTAGGAAGACGACTCATGCTGCCACAATGGTAGTAAAGAGGATGGAGTTACTGGAAAAGTTTCAGAATCTCAGCTTGGAGGTACAAGCGACGTCAGAAAGGCTAAGTCTAGGAATGATCACCATCTCAAGTGACTTAATGGAGGAAATCAAGAACAAGCAATCACTAAATGAACAACTCGTAGAGAAAAGGAGTTGGATTACCATGGGGAAAGCTCCAAACTTAGATGTGTCGGTTGGTGTTGAGCCACTCGTTGTATTCTTGGGGCCAGGGTGGACCCCACTTATTTTGTACTTTTCTATTCAGATGTAATGACTTGTATTCGACTACTCATCCTTCTTTGTTGAGGGGACTTGTTGTAAACTCGTTATGTCTATTTTCTTGTGTTGGGTATTATCTATGCATGTTATAGAAGCATTATCTTAAATGAAAAATAAATAAATTACCTCTGCATTTAAGACAGGTTGCATTTTAAGGTGGCTCAAGGTTACTAAGTAACCCCTGAAAATCGGGGCGTTACGACGGTAGTAACCTGTCTCAATAAATATGCAACCTGTTTTAATAACTAGTTCGCAAATGCAGATATTTATTTTCTACTTTTTAAAGCATTTCTAAAACGTGTCATTCATACTCCCAACCATAAATAAACTTACATCTAGCCTTAACCAAGGCACAACATACAAGACATAACAAAATAGAATGATATTCAACAAAGGAATCCAGTCTGCAATGACTCCATAAATCTGATATACCCCCTGCATTTCCTCACAAGAAGACCGCAGGAAAGTAATGCACCGGAACCTACCCGAAACCTCAAATATAACTCATAAATCATCTTGTAAGCTTTAACTAATAACGATAAGATCTTTACCCAAAGGATCTAACCTTAAACCCAACTCTATTCTTTGAGTCTGCCACTAATTCTCCATGTAGGGTAGCATCTGCACAGATCGTTACCTGTCATCGTCTGACAGTTTGTCGACTTCCCAAACACAAACATACAAACAAGGCATGCTTAGGTCAACTTCCCAGCATAATGTATAATACACAACATCATATCATATTATAACAATAAATAACATTACTAAACAATTAATAGTGTATATCATAGGATGTTATTCATCCAACTCATGTTATCACACCACAACTCAATCAACACCACAACATTATAAGTTAGATTCATGTATGCCAATGCAATGTATGCTCGAATTATTATTCAGATATATGTCTCCTTGCAAGGTGGATGAGGCAAGATAGCGGAATTGCCACTTACAGGCTAGGCACCTCAGAATCAATCCTAACACTGGCTGTTTAACCACTCTGTTTTGGGTGTCACTTACCACCTAACATGCCAAGTCGATCCAACCCACTCTAATTGAATACATTGACTTGCACGTACAAAACAGACATCACCATGTGGACCCAACCCACTCTGGTTGAACATAATGACTTGCGCGCATCACGATAGCATCGCCAAGTCGATTCAACCCACTCTAGTTGAACATACTAACCAGCACGTGTCAAGAGTATGAATGCATGATGCATCGTGGTTAGCTAGACAACGATTCGTCCTCACATGGATACTTGTCTAACTAGAGTTTATTGTCTCTATCGTTTCCCTAGAGTAAACGTCGGTCCACTGACCAATTTGCCTCAACACGCAAAGAAAGGCCACCTGCACTTAGTGACTTCTCTCGTCACAACGGCTAATCATCTTGATGACTGAACAAATTGCGTAACAAGATCAGAATTGTATTCTTCCAGCCCAAAGGCTTCTTCATTGATGACTCTATGGATGATTTCTCCGACTTCTCTAAAGATTCTGAAGACTCAAGTGGAGAAGATCAATATTTTTTTTTTGATAAGCGGAGAAGATCAATCTTAGTTTCTTTTAGTTGTTTTGTTTTGTTTTGTTTTTTTATTTTTATTTTCTCTTTATCCGGTAAGAGATCACTAAAGATAATAGATGTTTGATTTATTGATTTGACATTGTATTTTTAGCTGAGTGTTTTTCTTAATGCTCTTAACTTACTATTGTCATTAATGCAAAAAATAAGTTAATGTGCATCGGACGATTTATTTATAATAATTTACAAAAATAGCTAATATATATTATTTTTATATTTTTAAAATTTAAAGTAATTTAAAATAGTTAACGTTGAAATAATTTATAGGCTTAAATGCACTTTTGGACCCCCAAGTTTATATTTTTTGCGATTGTTGACCCTGATCTTATTTTTCTACGAATGGAGACCATAATCTTTCAAAATGTTGCACTGTTTACCCTTCCGTCCAAATCCGTCAAGAACTTGACGGAACCCACTTACCTGGCCTTCCGACAGAAAGGTAAACGGTGCAACGTTTTGAAAGATTAGGGTCTCCATTCAAACTGAAAATAAGATCAGAGTCAACAATCGCAAAAAATGTAAACTTGAGGGTCCAAAAGTGCATTTAAGCCATTTTTTTTTAAATCCCCCTTTTATCCACGTGGAAGGCCATATCAACGTGTTCCGTCAAGTTTTTGACGGATTTGGACGAAAGGGTAAACGGTGCAGCGTTTTGAAAGAATAGGGTTCCCATTCATAGAAAAAAAAGATAAGAGTTGACAATCGCAAAAAGTTAAAACATGAGGGTCCAAAAGTGCATTTAAGCCTAATTTATAACTTTCAAAATATTAAACATCTTTAACTTTCCTAAATTAATTTTCTTATATATATTATTAATTATATATGAATGATTTTAAAGTTATCTGCACATTCTGAAGAGTTAATTATCAATAAAATATATGTCATTTAATTTTTTACAGTATTTTTTCATATATAGTCGTTAACAAATAGTACTGCTTTATTAAGTAGGTTTTTTTTTTTTTGGTTACAAGGAAGGGGCTAGGGCCCGAGCCCTAAGGCTCGCTAGCAACAAGGGAAGGGGGGAGCACAGGACCAGTGTCCTTCAGCAGAATAGAGTGACATTCACCAATAGGTGAGTCGAACCAATGGGTGTCGTAGTCGAGGTCAAGGCCGATTTTGGCCAAATAATCCGCCAAGGAGTTTGCCTCACGCGGAGTGGACTGGAAGAGGATGTTTCCATGAACCTGCTGAAGGTGGAGAATTTCAGAAATCACATTCGCATATTGATGCCCAACAACATCGTGTGAGTGGAGAACGTTGATGACTTCCAAGGAGTCAGATTCGATGATGACCTGAGGGAAGTCTAATCCCATAATCGCTTCCACTGTCAGTTTCACAGCCAATAATTCGGTGAGAAATATATTAGACGTAGATAGCACACCCAAGTTCGTGCTGAAGCCTCTTAACCAGGAACCATTGGGGTCACGGAAGACTCCGCCACAACTGGCTTGCAGATTGTAGCTAACTGCCCCATCTACGTTTGCTTTGATCCAGTTCACATCAGGTCTCACCCAACCGGTAGTAGCCATGCGAGGAGGGAGCTCATCAAAAACACCACGGTGTTGGCCTTGCATGGAGTCGAGATCATGCGTTATCCGGGGATGACTCACAGGGAGCTGCTCCATTCCAAGGGATTTCAAGAGGGACCAAATCCGATTAGTGTTATGAGGCTTGTGGTTAAAGACGTACTCATTCCTCATGCGCCAAATTGCAGACAAAGCGGAGGAGAAGAACCTGGGCCAATCAACTCCTATTCTGCCACGAATCTGACCTGTGATGTTCCCAGTAAACCAATCCTCCCATTTTAAGTAGTTTTTTTTAAACACTATTAAGTAGTTGTTATAAGTAATATATATGTTTTGTATAATAAATATTACTTATTTTATTCTATTATCTTTTATTTTTTCTTGATATTTAAAATTTAAAAAAAACTTCGTATTTAATATTTTTATTATATGTATGAGAAGTTTTTCATTTATTATTTAGTACTTTTTTTCGAAATGGATCGGGTTATGGATGTGAAAGAGCAGATCATTGGCCTGTGAGGAATGCAAGACTTGTGAGAAATCATTCAAATTGGCAGCAGGGAGGTACGTTTTATTTCAAAACCAGAAATCAGTATGGCTCACGAAATCAGCCGAATCCTGACCAGCCTCAACGAACCAAACAACATAACGTGTCCTTCTCGGTTTTTGTTGATGGTTTGGGAGATAGGATGGCAAATCAAAAATTAAGATCAATATTTCAGAAGGCAGGGAGGCTACGGAGTGTGTTCGTTCAGCAAAAGAAAAAGTATCACCGTCGGTTTCGTTTTGGATTCTTGCGTTTTAACTCTGATGTTGAGGCGTGGAGGGCGATTAGCATATTCCATGGACGTCGTTTTGATGGCAGTTACCTAGTTGTTCAGAAGGCAAATATTCAGCAACCATTTCGCCCATCCGAGGTGGGTCCTTCTCGTCAGAATACAACTCAATGCAAGGAATGGAGGCCAAAAGCTCAGCAGCAGAAGAGATCCCAGACTTTGCCACAAGCAATAAACGATACCTCAGTTCCAGAAAAGGATGTTGTCCAACAATTTGGCAACTATCAGTTACGTCTAACATGGGCTAACTTAGACGAAGAGAGGGTTCAAAGATGTGCTAGGGCACGCACCTTACTGTCTATGCCCGTGGAAATGTTACAGGAGTAATTTAGCCAGATTGGTTTGTTCAATTTCCGATTAATTTAGTTGGGTGCAGATGAGGTGATTTTGGAATTTGAAACAAAGGATGCAATGGAGGGGACTATTACTGAGTGTAGTTTTTTCTTGGAGCAGAAATTATATGATATAAAGCCTTGTACTATGCTCTCTTTTGGATTGGCTCAATTGTTTGGATCCGTCTGTGGCAGGTTCCGTTGGGGCTGTGGACTGAACCATTCTTCACGTCCGTCGGTAACAGGCTCGGGACTTATGTTTTGTCTGACTTCGCCACTCTGTTACGGCATAGAGCTGATTTTGCACGTATTCTGGTTCGTATGCATCATCCTATTTTGCACTGTTTCATGATGGCGATTGACGTTGGCGGAACGTCGTGCATATTTTTGGTTGAGAAGGATCCTGTTGCATATGATTACGGAACAGTAAAGGACATGTCGTCAGTCCCTGTTAAATTTTTTAATTCTGATGATGAGGTGAACTCCGATGATGATAGTATGGGAGATGAGGGTAGAGAAGATGAAGCGGAGTTAAAGCCTCAAGAGAAAGATTATGAATCTGCTGTTGACGTTGGCACGGATGAGGATGATGAGCCTTATCGGGATTGAGTGGCGGAGGGTTTACGTGCTTGTGACGGTGATTCGGACCTAGGTAACACGCACCTTGATGCATCCATGGAGGAAGCCGCGATTCTGCAGGTGGAGGAGGAAAAACCGGCGACGGTTACGGATTTACTCCGGCAAGAGGCTGAGATTTTTTATAGCACGTGCATTGCAGAAAAAATTGAAACGTTGAAACACGTTAATTCAGCAGAGAAATAAGAGAACAAGTTCTTTTTGAATCTGGTTATACGGTAGAGGAAATCAAGGAGTGGAAGAGAAATTTAAAACCAGATGATATCTTGTTTAATGCACAACAAATCTTGGGTAAAAATATTCAAAATCAAGGGAAGGGATTGGCAGTTACAGGTTATTCCTTCCATGCTCAAGATTTGAATCAAAAATCAATAAGTTGCTGGCCTTTTAATTCATCAAACTGGGACCCACGACATGTTTTCTCTCAAAATAATGGGACGTGTTTGCCTATCATGTCAAATTCACAAAATAGCTTTTTGGGTTTCGCGACAACTTCTGCAACTTCGCCAAATTCTGAGGTGCGTGGAATTACATATATTTTTGTAGGCACGTCCCCTCACCAAACCTCTACCAATCAATTTTTTTAGAGCCAGTTCCGGGGGAAGACAGTGTGTCAACCAGAGCTCAGAGAACTTGGCTTCTTGGGAAGCAACTGGGTTTGAAACCGCGAGGGTCGAAGGCTTTGATGCTTCGTGGTTTAGAAGCTCAAATCCGTCAAAATCATCTGCATCTTAATTAATATGTCAGGGCCTTTGCTGACATGGAGCGTTCGCGGACTAGGAGGAATAACAAGGCGTGAGGCAGTGAAAAAGCAATTATGCAATTGACTCTCACAATGTTGCAGTTTTCCTGTGGATTTTTTGGCAATTTTTGGTGCTCTGGTGTTGGTGGTTGCTGTTTTCTGTTGTTGTTGCTGCTTCTGTTGTCAGTTTTGCTGTTGCTGTTGCTGTTGCTATTGTTTCGTCTGCTGCTGTTTTCTAGTTGTTGTTGTCGTTTTTGTTTGCTGTTTTGGTGCTGCTGACGTTGGATTGATGATGTTTTTACTGTTCATGAATTTGTTGCTGCTGTTTGGGTTGTTCTTTTCTGTTTTTGGTTGTCGAGTGGCTTTTCCAAGTTGGTGGTACTCTTTTTCCTTGCTGGGTTTTCGCTTGGTTTTCCCAGCAAGGTTTTAATGAGGCTTCTTCTTGGTAATTCGTTAGTAGCTATTCTGCGGGTGGGTGGTGGGTTTTGTGTACTTTTATGCACTTTGATCTTTCATGATCTGTTCTTGTTCAAATTGTTTGCTCTTGTCTTGAGTTCATTTTGGCTCAAGCTATTATATTAATAATATTCATTTCGTTTTAAAAAAAAATTAGAAGATAGTAAAAAACTCATTGGCCAGCTCCCTACCGCTTAGTTACTTAAAAGATTTAAAATCATAAATAAATAATTAGTATTTTCATTTATGCAAGATTCAAGTAGATTTTACTTTTATATATATATATATATGGGGAATGCTAATGCACACCCACCCTCTTTTCAGAAGGAGTGCATTAGCACTCTACACCTTTTCACTTGTACAAAAAAACCAATTTTACTTTTGTGGATATAACTGATTTCTAGTGGGTATTAAAGTAATTTTGCAATCAACACTTTCTCTCTCCAATACATTTTCTCATCTGACGTTCTCTTCTTCCTCTCCTCACCTTCTTCTTCCCAATTCCCACACCCAACCAACACTCGGTGCAAAGGAAGAAAAAAAAATTGATTTAGTTCAAATCAATTGAAATGTTTACAATCACTCATTGAATTGAAATATAGGCCAGGAACCCAAATTGGAAAGACAAAGGTAAGGAGTTACAGTTGCATCACACCCACTATGACAATATGAAAATTCAAATCTCTTCTCTTCAGAAGTTTTTTGGCTAGGCGTGGGAGCTGTTCATGCTATTCCAATTGTTGATTTTAATTTTTTTTCTCTTTGCTGCTTGTTAACTTTTTCCCCTAATTCACTCCCACGTTCCAAAACGCGAATAACCCCATAGCAATCAAAACCCCTTTATTAGAATCAAACCCCACAGTTATAGAAACCCTTTTTCTTCGTGTGCCATTCCAACTTCCCCAAGGTCGCGTCCAAATCGCTCTGCATGAGGAGCTTCCCGCTGTACGACAAACCGACACAGGCCGGGAACACGCTGGAGAGTGAGTTTCTGTCGCCGGCGGATAGCGCTGAACGGAGGTCCTCGAACTCCTAAGAAGACCCTGATCGAGCGAGAGATGGATATCAGGAAGGAGTTGAGGTCGACGAAGCTGTGATCCAATTGCCAAAGTGTAAGAGTAAACAGCCATTTTGGTCCCTGACTGTGTTCACTTATGACGAACTGGTCCTCATACTTTGGAAATGATCGTTTTTCATCCCTGAATGTGTTGCCGTCGGTCAAGTTCGTCCTTGGTTGAGTTTTCCGTTAGTCCCTAAAACGGAAAATGCCAAATGTCATGTTTTTTTACATGTTGGCATCCTACGTGGCTCCTTCTTCATATTCCCTCCGAAACTTCACTGGAAAATCAGTCCCTGCCACTCATAAATCTGGTTGTGTTCTTTCCAAAGCTTGAGCCTTTCTTGCATCTCTGATACATCATCCCTTACTCAACCTCTAATCAAAACCTAAACCCAGCAACCAAAAGTTTAGCACCAGCAAAAACTCCATCAAGCCTAAACCAACATCAGACCTCCCAAATATACCCATAAACTTCCAGACCTCAAATCAACACCCCATCAAACCATAAACTTCTAACCACATCCACCAGATTCGAAACCCAAGAAGAGAAAAGTAAAGGGAAAAAAAGCTTAGCCTCTAGAAAGTGTTAGTTGCCGACAATGATTTTTCTCTGTCCACTAAATTTATGAGTAATTAGAAGACCCAACAAGGGGGAATAATACAATACTGAATGCAATCTTCTATTACCCTGCAATTACACTAACAAATTTCTGTGCTGCCATTTCATTTAGTTGCACCACCAACATCTGCCAATTTTCCTCTCAAGTTTGCAGAAATGAAAATATTTCTAGTACTAATTAACATTCATGTGAGCTATGGAAGGAAAAGAACAGTAATGCAAATAGTAAAGACATGTTGCAATATCAAATGCTATTTGTGTCCTTCTGTACCAGTTTAGAGGATTGAATGGATCAGATATAATCTCCCTCAAGCATTCATTTTTAAGCAACTCAAAAACTAAATAAGACCAAGAATCACTGCCCTCACCATAACATACACCAAGCAAGGAGAGGTTTTCATGCATAAAGTGAGAGAAGGAGAACTTGTTATTGTTGAATGAGTTTACATAATCACTTTTTCTCACTCTCTTCATGTAGAGTCCACTTGCAAGCAATGTTGTGAAAAACACAAGTCCTAAGACAGATCCTGCAATATACAAATGTGATGATTCTAGTGATTCATGTGGCTTAGGCACTGGATTTGTGGGAAGAAAACTAGGTGGGGAGAAGGAGAATCTGGAATTTCAAATATTCTGATGGGGTCATCATCAATTGGGGTTTAAGTGGACAAGGGGTTCAAGTGATTTTGTTCCAAAAAATCTCCAGGTGAGATACCAAATTTCTTATTCAATTTGTCTAAATCATCTCCTAGAATTAGAGGGTATGTAACAAGGTACTTTGCTTTCTTCACACTAGAGAAATTCCCAGGACATGCACGTCTAAGAGGAACTTGAAACTCAGAACCAATGTAACAATAGATTCAAGCAAAGTCGTCGGCGCCTATAACAAACTCCACTACTGATCCTACCTATAACACACGCACAGAGACAAGATGCATACACCAATTGAAGAAGCCAATTGTAGGTTTGAAGAACTAGGGTTTCTGATTTGGGGCTCCAGGGTTAAGAATTGGGGGTGATTATGTAGATTCAGGGATGAGGACTAAATTGACGGGTTAGAAGCTTTCATTCTGACCGTTGGAGAGCCAACTAGGATGCCAATGTGTAAAAAAACGTGACATGTGGTGTTTTCCGTTTGAGGGACTAACGAAAAACTGAACCAAGGACTAACTTGACCGACGGCAACACATTCAGGGATTAAAAAAGCCCATTTTCAAAAGCTGAGGACCACTTCATCATAAGTGAACACATTCAAGGACCAGAATGGCTGTTTACTCTGAGAAAGTGGTGTTGCAGTGTTTGGATGTGGGAAGAAGAAGAGGTGAACAGGGGAAAGAAAGTGTTGATTGAAAAATTACGTTAATACCCACTGGAAGTCAGTTATAATCAAAAAAGTAAAACTGGTTTTTTTGTCCAAATGAAAAGGTGTAGAGTGCTAATGCACTCCTTCTAAAAAGAGGGTGGGTGTGCATTAGCATTCCCCTATATATATATATATATATATATATATATATATATATATATATATATATATATATATATATCTCGAAAATTATATAAATTAGTTTTCTCAATTAATATTCGCATTTATATGATTTAATAATTTATTATGATATTATCATTTAAATTTTTCTACAGTAATATATTTACTTTTTAGTTAAATTAATATTTATTTTTATTTTTTAAGTTTCTAATTCATAACTAATTTTAGTATTAAATATTTTTAATACATGGACAATAAGTTTCACAATTTATATTTAATACAATTAACTATAAAAATTCATTAATAATTAATTAATATTTCATAAATGCATAAAAGATTGAAGACAATTTTACTTATATATAGTTATAGATTGTGGGGAAAGGATGGTAAATAAAAATCACCTTCTTTGGTTGCTTCGTTAGGGTTTATCTGTGTGTCTACAATTCGCCATCGCAGCACACCTCCACTTTTAGGTCTTGTTATCCCTCTCCGCCTCAACCCTTCCTCCCAAATCCACCATAGCACTTCACACCCAATTTAAATGGAACATCCTCGAAACATTAATTTTCGAGAAGACGAAAGCATTGTCCTCAAAATCCCACCTCAGTCCCCTGATGATATGGTTCATCAACTCCTGACTTTTGGCTTGTGGGACGAGTGGTCTCCCATAACCTTGTCGATCGCAAGAGTTTCATATCCACTTTTGCTCAAAATTGGAGAATGAGGGTGGAAATTAGAGACGTCTACAAGAACGTCTTCACTTTCCGATTTTTTGATGAACAAGATCGTGTCACCATCCTTAATGACAGCCCATGGTTTTTCCAAGGAAGCTTGGTGGTACTACAAGGATTGAAACATGACGAGAGTCCGATCGAGGTAAACCTAGATCATGTCCTTCTATGGGTCCAGGCACATTATCTCCCCCGCAATATGTGTACCAAGGTAGTGGCCAAAACCTTGGGTAACTTTCTAGGTCGTTTTGTTAAATGGGACACAAACGACTTGGGAAATTGTATACGATTCAGGGCATGGGTTGATATCTCCAACCCTCTCAAGCGAGGAACTTTGATCGAGGGATGTCGTACTCATGTTTCCTTCATATATGAAAGATTGGGAAACTTTTGCTATGAGTGTGGAAATTTGGATAACACACTAAAATATTCCAACCTCCCAAACAAGGCGAGAACCTTAAGACGTGAGGAGGAGAAAACGAATGCAACACCAACTTCTCAAGCCCCGTCTAGCAGTATAGGAAATGTCAATAACTTGAATAAACTTGGACGGGGCAACCAAATACTTCCCCTTAACAAGAGGAAACATCACCCGGTAGTAAACATGGAAGCCTCCAATAAAACACCTCCCTTGCAAAAGAAAAAGGTTGAAAATGTACCAGTGGAGGCGAATGTCGATCTATCCCACCAAAAGCAATGAAAACCATCCATGGGAAGTGTTGTAGGATTGGAAACCCACAGGCAATACAAGATCTTTGTAATCATATCTGATTAGAAGCTCTTGGAGTTCAAGCAATGAAAATCATGCTTATTTTGTTCATTTATGTCATTAATTTTCTTTTATTTAACCAATTAGAGGAGTTATCTTGGTCTAAATAAAATGGTAAACTAAGATGAGGTCATATGTAACAAGCTTACAATTGAGCCCCGAAGAGTTAGCTACAATAAGATTCTTCTTATATTATGTTATCAATTTATGCCACATTGTGGAATGGAATTCTGCAATCAATTTACCCAACATCACTTCTTGTTGGGCCGCAACAGGATAAAATTTTGTGAAATCATCATATTGGACTAACAAGTTGAGCAAACCATAAGTGGATTGGACACTATATTTTTCACCAAAACCTTAAGACATTGGATGTTTGAGACCTCTCACTTATTATATAGTGCTCAACACTCACATCTATAACTAACTAAAGCTAGAGGGTTTTGGGTACTGTTCATCAAAAGAAATCTGCAAGGGCCGGGTCAAGGGTCGGGTCTTGGAGCGGTTTTTCCGATACCTATGCAGGATGTCTGAAAACGTAGGTACGGAGTATCTTCTCTGCAGATTGCAAATCTGCTGCAATCTTCCCCTCTTCCCCATTTACCCCCCTTTTCTCATCTTCTTTCTTTGTCAAATGCGCATGGCAGCTATAAAAACCCAAACGGTGATCAGCCATTGGCACCGCTTGAGTCATGAGTAATCCCTCCGATAGACTTCTCGAAACACCCATCTTTTGTTAAGGTTTTGGTGTCATGGCTTCGTTGTCTCGAAATACCGAGATTTGCCTCTATTCTTCCCTCTCTGTTGTGCTTCCCTTTCAATAGCCGCCGCCCCACTTCACCGGAGAACCGACAAACACCCCCTTCAACAACCGCAAGCATCCCCGACGACACAACCACCGCAAAACCCAGTTTGGTAAGTTTCCCGGTGACCCTCAATCACGATTTCTCTTTCCTTTTGTAATGTGATACTCTCTTTCCATTTCAATTTCTTAATAGCACATGCAAGAAAGGTCGATGTTAAAGTTTTCATTTTTTGACAAACAGCAAGAGGTGATCCCCTACAGTGTCAAGGTGAATGCTCCTAATGGTGTTGATGTTAATGTCTCACCAAAGCAAGCTTGTGTTCAGTGCTAAGAACAAGACACAGGCTTTTGAGGTCACTCTCACTACAGTTGGGTATGGTGGTTCTCAGAGTTTTGGGTCCATTGAGTGGAGTGATGGAAGTTACCGTGTGAAGAGCCCAATTGCTGTGAGATTTGGCAGTGGATCCTCATCATCATCCATGTGAATTGCACTCAAGAATCAAGATTGTTGCTGTGGAAACACGTCTTACACAGGTTATGGGTTCAACGTCAGCCTCTTTGAAATTTTAATTTTAGCCTATTGTACAAAGTACTACAAACTACAAAATATTTATTATGTATGGTGGTATTCTCAATGATGTTTCATACAGTTGTACTCTAGATTAATCTGAAATAGTTGTTGAAGGTCTTATAATAATTTATGGGGTTAAAATAGAATCTTGCATAAAATGTATGCGGATAATTCGGGTGTTGCATATTGATCTCATCTGATATGTTGGTGTATCATGTAAAACAAGATGTAAGATGTATATCAGTACATCATGGCACCTGAATTTCAAAAATAAATGTACTCTATTATGAAGTTATTTATTTACATTTGAAAAACTCAATGTACATGGATATTTATAATTTTCTAGCATCACAGCAGGACAAGTTTATCTTGGTGGGTGGGGTGTGTTAAGTGTATCTTTTCTATTATTGTTGTGCATCATTCAATTATTTAAGTGTTCAGTGATTCATCATGTTATTTCACAAGTTTTATGGCGTGTTTGTGTTGTTGGAGACTAGCCTTTCTTTAATTTTTCGAGTATTTGTGTCTTTGGTTGCTTCTCTGTATTGATATTAGTATTAGAACTGTCACTTATTAGTTATAATAGCATAGATCAATGTGTTTTAGGCAAAGGAAGTGCCTCCATTATTCCCCATTGCTTGTCTTGCAGTGTGAAATTTGAGATTCTCACATGCATGTTTTCACTAATTTTCATGGAATATGTTTTTTTATAGCAACTCTATTTAAGGTGTTATTTTTAAATTCTAACACGTTAGATTATAGGAGACTTAGGAGGTTTGACAATATGTCATAAGAGATCCGCCAAGGAAGCCATAGGGTAGGATTCATTATGTTGTGACCCTAGATTTAACAAATGAAACTGGATCAACTTCTGTATTATATCATTCTACAAATGAAGACATTAGTATGATGCCTCATTCAACTTATGTACTGCATCAGAACTAATTTGGGTAAATTTCATTTCATATGCTATTATAATTGTGGCAGATGTGAATTGGAGGCACTAATATATGATTAATTGCATATTGTGTGGATGAAATTGATGCTCAGAGAATTTTTGGATATACACTTTATAAGGATGGGAAAATACCAAGCTTTCTTATCCCTTGAAGAAATTTGACTCTGATATCTCTGGGAGAAGTTTTCACAAAGACCTTTTCATTCAGAGAATGCGAGAGAATGCTTCATCTCTTCCAAAGTATATACATGTTTTTATCATATTTTCATTCTTGAAGGAATCATTTCTTTTGAAGTTAAAAAAAATTCTTTGAATCTTACACTTACATCTTCTTACTTCCAATTTTGTGCAGTGTCAAAACAAGGAACTGTTACGTCTTTACTTGAAGAAAATGGGACAATCAAAGGAGTGCGGAGTGCTCTATAAAACCAAGAGTGGACAAGTGCTCACAGCAATGGCTCATAATAGTATATGTGATGGTTGTTCTTCAACTTGAGACGTTCTCTTTTCAACCCAAAGGTAATCATGCTTATTGTTGATTATTTGTTTAATGTGTATTTGGAAACTTAGGTAGATTTTTTTCTTTCGAAAAAAGAGAATAATATATATATATATATATATATATATATATATATCATATAAAGAAATAAAGCGTCATTACACAGTAGGAAACTTAGGTAGATTTACACGTCTGTGGATATGTGATTTTGAAAAGAAATCAGGTAGGTTCACATGTGTTTGGATCAGTGTTGTTAGAATAAGTTTTGGATAAAATTGATTTTGGTAAAACTGATGATGGTAAAAAGTGAGTTGAAAGTGAATTGATTTATGTTTAGATTCATTTATAGGAAAAGTGATTTCGATAGGATAACTTAATGTTTAGTACAAGTTGTAGAATTTTGAACTCATTATTTGCGCATCATCTTGGTGCTTAGCCACTTAGGTCATGTTATTGATTGAGCAACCCGCACATCATATGTTTCTCAGACTAGCAAAGTAGCTATGACTTTATCCAAACCCTCCTCCTTTCAGTTTCTTCATTTCTCTTTTTAGTGTCCCTCGATGACTAACAAAACATTATGAACTTCCACAAATGTTTCCAGTTTGTCTCCTCATTCTCTTCAAATTGTGTAGTATGTTATTTGGAGTTGATCTTAACTTCTTCCTTTTTAGTTTCTTTGCCACTATACATTTCTTATGTGCACTATGAGAACCTATTCATCTTCTTTCCACTTTTTCTGGTCTAAAGTAAGTTACTTATCATGTTAATTAGTCATAGAGTACTTATTGTACTATTATTTATTTTTGTCTTCAAATTTTATATAGATATTATAAAAATTGATGTCCCCTTTAGAGCAGTTTGATTATTCTAACACATTAATTTATGGTCATTTTCAGGGACTCTTTTTGCTCTCTTCCTTTTCATTTAGGCAATGCTTGGTATCACAAGGATGAAATTGTTTTGAGAATCCCAATTTTTTACATGGCTGGCGGGGTTGTGGGTGTTGATTAGAAATGATATCTCTTAAATGAAAAATTAATTCATTTAAAGCTCGCTAACTTTCAGTTTCTATGGTAATTCAGTTGTGTGCTATCAATATGCTTTTATGGAAATATATACATAGTTTGTTTTAGAAAGCTGAAATTTCATTAAAAGGGTTAACCACAGACTGCATGGAATTATCTGTTGGAACTTGAAAGGTATCTCATTTGTTAGTGTTAAAAATATGTTTTGTATTTGTTGTGTTTGGCTTTGGTTAATGCATTTATTGATGTTTGTTTTCTAGATTTTTTAATTTTTATGATTTATCCATTGTCGACTTGGATGTTTTACTCTCATTGACAGGTTCATATGAATCTCTTAATGTGAATAAAGCTGAATTCCATCGAAAAATAAGATAACACTACTTTGAAAAATAAGATAACACTACTTTAAGTTGAATTCCATCGAATCTAAATCGTGGTGTGCTCAAGTGTACCATGTCGAAGTCATACAATTTATTTCCAGTTCATGTACTCAGTTTTGACCGGCTAGAGCTGGTTTTGCGTCTCCTTCGAACCTCTTTGTCCGGATTTAAATATAATTAAGTCTACTTATAAATTATATTGTTATAAATATTAATTAAATATTTTTTAGTTGCAGCATTAATTTAATTTTAAATTTAAAAAATGAATAATATAAATATATGTGGTATGGTGAGATCTGAGTAATAATAAAATAAGGAATCATGATTAGATTAAATTAATCGTAATTTTTTCAACGAAATTAATGATTTAGATCCCGTGCATCGCACGGGTATAATCACTAGTAATCATTCAATGTGAGACTTCTTACTCACAAGTATGAGCTCATCTCAAGCGGAAGCCTCCAAATACTTGCACCGCCATTGGATTTTCATCAATGCAACACGCCACCTAGCCACCATTGTCAGGAAGAGTTTCGACACAAGGAGCCGTCATCATGGCGCACTAACCATCAGCTTTATGATACCACTGTTAGGCCGCAAGAGATAAAACTCCGGAGAATCATCACATTAAGCTAAAAAGAGCAAATCACAAGTGGATTGGACACTACATCTTTCATCCAAAACCTTTAGACATTGGGTGTTTGAGTCCTCTCACTTATAAAGCGTTGAACCCTCCTCTAGTTATCCAATGACACTTCTTATTCAAATTCTCAACACTTCAAATGTACTTTTCGTGAAATTGGAAGAAAGAACAATAGTTGTATGCCAAATAAATTTACTGTTTCATAAATTTTCGTCAATGTCTCTTTTCGTCTCCAATGTTGCACATGTTCTTCATATTAATCCCATGATTAAATGAACTGGCAAATCAAACATCAACTATAAAACATCATTCACGATGGAAAAAAGAGAGGGATAGACAGAAGGAGGTGTAGAGAGAGCATATCAAGAGAAGCTGTACTTACAATTGAACAACAATTTGACAGATTGAATACAACCTGATATACATTTTACATTAATTTTCCTGCTTATATGAAGAGGGAGGTTGCCCACATAAAGTTGTGATTTTATGTTAGCACTTTGGTTGAAAAGTCATGGTCTAGAGGAAATAGTTGAAATACATTCTAATGAGTCTCACATGGGGTGGGTGTGAAAAACATTGGAGCATATTTGATCAAATTTATACTAAGAAAGCGCTTAGAGCAACAAAAGATCAAATGCTCGTCTTCGTTATGTATAATCTCCCTCTCCAACTTGAGATGAGACAAGTCTAGAGAGGAGAAAAAAAATATACATATGATCCTATATACTAATCCAATACTGAATGGAATTATGGGTGGATTAGTAAAAAGAGTCCCTTGCTTACCATTTGATGATTCATGGATGGATAGATTAGTCATTTGCTTTTGAAGAAGTAGCTCCAAGCAAGAAAACAAAAAAGAGAGGAGATAGATTAAATCTTAGAAACGCCACTTAACTCCGCTAAAAGTTATTATAAATCTTGTTATACTTTCTTCCTTTAAAAGGTCCAAGAAACTTAATGTTGGGGTCTTGGGGAAAATATATATAATAGGGGATGAGAGTTAGATTGAATTGGTAGTTGCAAATGCAGAGGAAGGGAAGAGCATTCAAAAAATAGGTAAGTTTATATATGATGAAATGATATATCTCCTTATATTTCAGTTTGACTTGATTCTATTTATCATGCATCTTCTAATTCATAAAAATAAATTATTCACAATTTGAAATGTTGATCTTTCTGTTATGATTCTAATCACGAATCAATGACCATTAACATAAGTATGGTAGAAATTTTCTTGTGAATAAGAAATCATTACACTGCAAGCTGACTAGAACTAAAAATGTCCGTAAATAATTGTTTCTCTGCTCATAGACAATGACCAAGTCGAAGAGATCTCAAACCAGATTGGTATCATATATTGTAACAAAATACTGTAACTATACATTCTTAGAGTTCTGGTGCCCCTTTTTAAGTACAAATAACAGTATGGCCTAACAATCCAAGGACAAGGTGTCGGCACTCGGCGGCACCAGAATGCATAACAATTGATGTTACCATGTACAAGAGAATAATTGTCAGATCATGAACTGCACTACCTAACAAAAACGTTCCCGATGCCATCCAGACAGGTTAAGGACACCAAGAAGAGTCAGGTCCGCAATAGAAAGGTTTCCATTAATCAGGTTAATTTTTTAAAACTAAAAATTTCTCAGATGCACAGGAGAAGAAAAGCAACGCAGCATAATGAAAATCAATAATGATGTCTTTCCCTGTCTATCATCTATCAAATTTCTAAAAGAAAACCTGGAATTGGGCAACATGCCTGGGCTTTGGATTGGATGAAGCAGCAAGGCCCTCGAGCATCTTTAAGACATCAGAAGTATCATCTAGAAAATACTTGGCCTTGCTAGGCTTCCTACCTACAGTGCAGGCAAAGATCTCTGGAACCGACGGTAATGACGGGCATGAGACTGTCTTCAAAATGCTCTCAAACATGTCTTCATCAGACCTATCATCTCCAACGCACAATACAAAATCTGGTGGATTACCGTCATTAACCATAGTCCGAAGAACCTTTTCAGCTACCAAACCCTTGCTCACTCCCTGCAGAGCAAAGCCAAACACTGATTAAGTCCTTCCAGCGTGAATTTCACAGAAATATAAATAAAGGGAGACGAGGGAAAGGAATTAAAAAATATATCTACCTGTGGCTTGACTTCAACAATATGCTGGCCTCTCTTAACAACTGCTGGTTCATTAGCAAGAACACTTTCCAAGTGATCCAACAATTCCTTGGCTTGGCAAGAACCAAAATCAGGGTCTGCATCTTGATGATGCCACACCAAAGCACTTTCCTTAACTTCAATATTAGATCCATCAGTTGTTTCTGTATACAGCTGCATGACAGGTTCCACAGTCTTTTTCCAATCAAGGTCCGCAGACAACTGACTAGTTTCCCATTCAGAATCTCTATTCCACCTGCAAATATTAAAAAGGATTAAAAACGTCTTAGTGTTGTAGTCTTTCGGGGGGCAGGAAGATATTAAGGTGGTTAACAGTAAAATGGCACACCTTAAAAAGTACCCATGTTCAGCTGCAAGTCCCAGCATTTTGCATGAAGTAAACCAATCACTCAGAGAATGTCTTCCCCTTCCACTTACAATGAATACAGTATTCTTGGGATCATTACACAGAGAATTTAGCACAGATATGACTTCTGAACTGGGGATTTTATTCATACAAGATTGTGGTACAACAGTACCATCATAATCAAGAAAGAGGGCCCTTCTATTGGTTCTTTTGTATGCTGAAACAATATGGTCAACGGACAACTTCCTAAATCCAGGAGAAAGAGAAACAACTTTAAATCCTAGGCCCCAGCCAATTCCCCAGCACCTTTTGGTGTAATGATCTTTGCAGGCTCTCTCCAAATCCTGCATAAAGCTGCGAGCCCAATATGCCACATCATGAGAACTAATATACCGATAGTGTTTCTCATGGCGCAATCGCTTCTCTGAATCACTCACTGTAATGGCCAAGTTCAGAGCATCAGCAACAGCATCTATATCCCAGGGATTGACCCTGATGGCCCCACTCAGAGAAGGTGAACAACCAATGAACTCAGACACAACAAGCATGCTTGTACAAGGAGAATCAATTTTTTTACCCAATGCTTCATCCAGCTGTGCAGTTCCCTGTCTGCAGACAACATATTTGTAAGGGACTAAGTTCATGCCATCCCTTACAGCATTGACAATACAACATTCAGCAACAGCATAATAGGCACTCTTTTCAAAATGAGGAACAGGACGGTCAATGAGAATGACTGGCTTATAATGATTTGAACCATAAGCATCATTGATTCTTTGTGCAATTAGATATGCTTCTTTCTTTGCTTCCTGGACATCCTTCCCAGACCCCCTTGCTGGATTTACAATTTGAACAAGGACAACGGTGCCCAGCAAATCTGGATTCCGCTGCAGCAGCTGCTCCACAGCTAGAAGTTTCAGACTGATGCCCTTAAAAATATCCATGTCATCAACACCAAGAATTACCTTCTTGCCCTTAAATTCTTCCTGAACCTCTTTTAGTTTAGCAGATGTAGAAGGAAGATTTAATACAGATTCAAGCCTGACCATGTGAATGCCTACAGGCAAAATTTTAATAAATATAGTGCGGCCAAAGTAATCAAGCCCTATATGTCCTCGCTTAGATTCATAGTCCAGACCTAGCATTCTACTGCAGCAAGAAAGAAAGTGACGAGCATAGTCGAATGTATGAAAACCAATTAAATCAGAATTTAACAATCCCCTCAAAATTTCATCCCTTACAGGCAAAGTTCGGTAAATTTCAGATGAAGGGAAAGGACTGTGCAGAAAGAACCCAAGTTTAACTCGATTATATCGTTTCCTCAAGAAAGTAGGCAAAACCATCAAGTGATAGTCATGAATCCAAACAAAATCATCATCAGGATTAATTACTTCCATAACCTTATCTGAAAAGATTTTGTTTGCAGAAACATAAGCCTGCCAAAGCAAGTGGTCAAAGCGATCACCATGATCGGGGCATATGGGCAGCATATAATGAAAGAGAGGCCAAAGCTGCTGCTTACAAAAGCCAAGATAGAAATTTTTCTGCATATCATGGGGTAGAAAGGTGGGTACACAATTAAAGTCATCCAATAACCTCTGGGCAACTTCTTCCTGCTCACTCACATCAATTTCAACCTTGAGAGAACCCACATAGATTACCTCAGTATCAGAAGAAAAACCATCTTTTAATTGTAATAAAATGGAATCTTCATCCCAACTGAAGCCCCATTTAGCAGTTTTTGCATCTCTTAGAGCCTGCACGGGCAGCATGTTTGCCACAATGATTTTCCGCTCCCGACATGCAGAAGAGCTAACATCTGAATTCCCATCATCCAGTTCAGAAATAATTCCAGGAACGGTCATTATTCTTGGAAGAGGTCTTGGGGTCTGAGGAATATCAAGCAAGTCTCCATCAGCTAAATCTAAGAGATTAGCATATGACCTTGATGCCATGATTAGTCAAGGGAGAGCTTTCTTCAATATCTGTCTTTCTATCAACCAGTACCTATAAGAAAAGAATAACTTAAAACACAAGATTTAAGATAAGAATCCTACAATTAATATCATCGATCTCCAAGTAACAAAAAATGACAAAGACTGCATTTCACATGGTATAAACTATGAACAAATACTTGTGCAGCTATATCTGACTTGAATCTCATTATGATTTATTTCCGGCACATTAACAAGCTTGGTTCTCATACTGTCACTTGAACAAATTGCTTCATTGATTGTCATTAGTGCAAATTTTACTAATCAAGGCAGTTCAGTCAGTGGTCTGCTGAACAATAAGCACCAGGGGGTAAATAACAATAACTCAGCTTGGAATATTAACTAACACATGGATTTTTCTGAAGAAATAGTTTGGCTAACATTAAACGGATTCATCTCATTGTTGACAACAAGATAAAATTGTGGTAAAAGCAATGAGCAAACTCTTAATAGCATCTATTTCTCTCCAAGCTTCCAAAAAGGACAAAACAATATGAAAATAAGCAACTGTAGTTGAGATTCAGCTGCAATATAAGACCAAAAAGCGAAGCAGAAAGTAAAGGCACGCATATGATGATATAATTATTTCGACTAGATGAAGACACGTCACTTAACGATTTTTCCATACGAGTATGAGCGGAACACGGCACCACGTGTGTATCTGATCAAGGAAGAAAAGTGGAACAGAAACTAAAGGCAATCATGATCATATAATTATTTCAACTAGATGAAGGTACATCACTTTACAACTTTTCCATACTGGTATGAGCGAAACATGGCACCACGTGTGTATAAAAAATTTAATAATATGAACACCACACTAGAAAACAAAATCTGCACTGCATTCACAAAGAGAAGACATTTATAATGCAGTTTACATCTAATAAGTGCTAAAACGATACTACCATAATACTCCCATGCACACCCCGAAATTTCAATTTTGTTTTATGACATACCTCTTTGGTTTATGAGCTAGCTCATCCCAAATCACGAAACATCACAAACAAAAATACAAAACAACAATGGATTCAGTTTGAAAATGATAATGAAATTTCATGTTAATTACAGGAAGTTGGGCACACCTAAATACAGACACATTATATTCCTCACAAATCACTGACAATGCTAACCCTAAAAATAGCAACGATGGATTCAGTTCGAAAAAGATAATGAAATTTCATCTTAATTACAGGCAGTTAGGCACACCAAAATACAAACAGATTCTATTCCCCACAAATAATTGACAATGCTATTCACATGCACGAATCTTTGTCACATTGACATTGATTCCACAGTTCAAAATACATTGCTAGTATAAATAATCCTCAGCCGGAACTCTATAGGAATTCAACATTACGTGCCATTCTCTAAGATTAAAATGTGAGAAACTGAGAAAGATAAACCCCTAAAAGATTCAATTAAAAATCAGTGAAGTGACTGAAAGTGTGAGTTTCCAGGAATCACCAAGAACAGTAATTAAAACAAAAAAACAATTATGGGCACAAAAATAAACAAGAAAAATAAAATAAAATAAAGGACTTGAAAACTGTAGATCCCAACACCATGGGAATATTAAAAAAAAAAAAGGAAAAATCCAAGAGAGTAGAAGGTCAAGACTCCTAGCCAAGACAGAAGCAATGATCACATTATGAAACTTGACGCTGAAACACGGAACTCACACCCACACCACAACAACTACCAATTCACAAACCAAACAGAAAGACGAAAACGAGAACGATTGAGAGTGTTTGTTTCCCGAGAAAACAGAGGAAAATGGAAAAGCTGTAACTGCCAAGACTTGGAAAAACCAGTGACAAACAAATTCAATTCAAAGAACGGGATCAATCAGAAAACACAGCGAACAAACTAACCGTTAGTAGTCAGAACTGGCGGCGAGTCAGGAGCTCCGACTCTCACAGCGACGGCGAGCGGAGGAAGGCGAAGTGAGAGGCTGCGTTTAGAGAGAGAGGTTTCAGTTTCGGTGCAAGAAGAAGAAACGAGAACGGCAACTGTGAGATTTTTTTTTCATTTTTTTATTTATAGCTGAGGGTTGGATAAAGTTTTTATTTTAAGAAATAATAATAATAATATGTGTCACTGCCAACGTGGACACAAATGTCTATGGATTTTGGATAGAGACTCATGTGTCCATGGCATTAACAACAACAGCCTTTACTGCAGTTAACTTTTCTAACCATGGTTCACTTTTGCTGGATTTTCAATTTTTCTTTTTCTTTTTTTTTTCCTCTGCAGTCTGCGTTTGATTTTTTTCATTCACAAAATTTTCTTTTATAAATTATCTTATCTTATCTATATACTTTATAAAAGAAAATCTTTATCCACGAAAAAATTAACAATGGCATTCCCATAATCATTTTCCTAACACCCCTCTCTCTGGCTGACAAGTGTCACAGTCAGAGAGACTTTCACACATTAATTATATAAATCAATTTCCCTATAATTTTTATTCTTTGTCCCCTATTAAATGGCCCCTCCAAAATAGCATTCATGCACAGCCCATTATAAAGGAAATATGGATCCATAAAAATGAAACAATTATATTGGGCCACAGTTGCAAAAGAAACAGAAAAATTGTTAAGAGTTATTAGTCAATGGATTTAGAAAGTACCACCGATTTCGCAGACAGACATATTAGTCAATAGGAATTAAATGTTTGACTTTTAATGGCTTTGCAAAATTAATATGGAATTAATTTTCAAGAAAGTATCATTCTTTCTAATACAAAAAGCTGATTTCCTGTTAATTTGAAAACGCTGATTTCACGCACGGGGTATTAAATGAGGAAAACGTTGACCGCTGCTTTTATTACTGATCAATCATAGGGAAAAGAATCAGATAGTGAACCCTAATTTCAGACTATATATACCCCCTTATGTGACATTTCTCCTCCACCATTCCCAGCATTTTCCATCATTCCTTGCATATTTCAAATTAACCTTCATGCTAATGGCTTCAAGAATCGACGATCTGGCCAAAGTCGATGCCTCCAAAGAAACTTGGACAATTGTTGCGAAAGTCAATCATCTATGGCTAAGTCTGAGCTTATATGGCTCAAAGCTACCCTTTTCAATGGACATGATACTTATGGATGACAAGGTATACCATTTTTTGTTTTGGATTCAAAATTTTTTAATGTAATTTTTTCAATGCATTCATAAATTGCTTAGTTTGAATATTTTTTAAATTTCAGGGCTGCAAGATTTAAGCTACTGTTAGGAAGACTTTGATTTATCGATTTCGGTCTTTGCTAACTGAAGAAAAAGTATACCAGATTTCCTACTTCGGTGTTGGCGAAAGCGGCCGTGATTTTCGCCTAACCGAGCATCCATTCAAGATCAACTTTGATATTCAGACTCTTGGTACTATTAAAAAGAAAATCGTTATCCAAAACAATTTTACACATGGCATTCCAAGAATCCATTTCAACACATCCCCTCTCTGGCTGACAAGTGTCACAGCCAGAGCAACTCACACAAATTAATTATTTGCACAGAATTCCCTATAATTTTGTTTGTTTGTCCCTCATTAAATGAATAAATTACAAATAGAGTTAAATATGTAATGTTTGAATTGTTAATAACGTAATATTTTAAGTTAATATAGACAACTTCAGTAAAATATACAGGGTTATTATATTACGGTTCAAGGTTTATTTTAATAGTATTCAAGGTTTTTTATATTCAAGGTTTATTAATAAATTACGGTTTTTTATAATATACGTTTTTTTTAAAACCCATGTAAAATAATTAATAAGTTTTTAATGCATTGATTATTTATTTTAGGAAATATGATTCGAAAATAATTCATTAATTCCTTCAATTTCCTTATATAAACTAATTAATGATGTAAATCAGTGCAAATATGTATTAAAATAATTTCCTTTTTAAAATGAAGAAAAAAACGATTTAAATAATACATTACTTATTAAATTAATTAGCTATCTATTTAAGGAAAACCCCACTTAATGGTATATTCGTTTTAATATTTAAAAAACCAGCAAAAACATGAAAAATAGGCTAAGCAAGGTCATTGTGTAGATAGAAGCCGGTCTATTTTAAACCCATTTGAAATAATTTACTACATTATAATGCAATGACAATTTATTTAAGGAAATTATTTTTCGAATCTCATTGATTAATTCTAAACAGTTTAATTATAACTGTTGATTACCATCACTTAATTTAATTTTGTATCATTGACAAATTTCAACATTTAATTTGAAAACATTTTTAAAAAAGCATAATACAATATTTAATATTAATTAATATTTAATATTTAATATTTAAATAAGAGAAAACGTTGATTTCCTTATTTAACATAAATTAAAATTGAATTGAAAGTATTTTACTACACATCAATATTAGGCCAAATTTCAAATAGTCATGCAATTAATTATGAGCCAAAATTACGTTATTAACTTTATTTATAATTAATGGTTTTCAATTTTAAAGCAATAATTAAGGTAATTAATGATTATAAAAAAATTAATCCAAGTAAGTTTTATTCCCCTAATTACAAAGTCATTAAGTTTCAAAAAAGTCAAAATATTTAAACATAATATGCGTGTGTTGTTACTTTATAAAGCTGATTATATGTTTGTATAATCATTAAATAGAAATACGGCTGTATGTACGATACACTTTGAATTTTTTGGGTGCCAAATAAAACTGTTTTTGAATTAAAAATAGGCTAAAAAGCACTTTTGGCCCCTGATGTTTTAAGTTTGTGCAAATTCTGCCCCTACTCTATTTTTGTCGATGTTTCTACCCCTCATGTTTTCAAACAGTGCACCGTCTACCCCTCATGTTTTCAAACAGTGCACCGTCTACCCCTCACGGAGGGGTAGACGGTGCACTGTTTGAAAACATGAGGGGTAGAAACATCGACAAAAATAGATACGGGTAGAATTTGCACAAACTTAAAACATCAGGGGCCAAAAATGCTTTTTAGCCTTAAAAATACATATTCTATTTGGGAATGGAATATTCTTGACAACTTTAGTCATCATTAACCCTAATTTCAACTATATAAACCCTCTTAAGTTACATTTCTCCTCCAACATTTTCATCAATTTTCCAGCACTTGATATATTTGAACTTATCATTTCGTCTGATGGCTTCAAGAATCGACGATCTAGCCAAAATCGATGCCTCCAAATTGATGCCTCACAATTTTAAAAATGTTTTTCACAAAATATTTAGGATTAAATATATCTACGAAGTTTTTGATAAATTTTGCAAATTGTGTGATACTCATTGTGATTTTGCTTGGTTGAATACTCATTTTTTCGAGATCGTCGATTCATTATTACGTGCCTAAATAATAAGATTAATACTCGCCGTGCAACGCACGGGGTAAAAACACTAGTACTTTTTGAGAAAAAGGATAGCAAGAATTGTCAATCAATCCATGACCCAAAAATCCGCATCGACTACTTTAGCAGACGAAAAGGCAAGTCAGTCGCGGTATCGGACTAGTCTTTGGAGGAGCAACTGAGGGCAATAGACTAGTTGTTAGTACCACAAATTAGAACAGCTGAATAAAAATAATCACGGACTTGTACAAGGAATGTGAACCAACTCAGAGGCTTGGGCAGGAAGGAAAAGATAATTCGGAGTTGTTAGAATGGTTTTCCACTGTTTGAACCAAATAATATAAGGAAGATCGGCTTAGAATAATCTTGCGGGCTGATTAGGAGAGATAAAGTACTAATACTCCACAATTTATGTTTATACATTTTAGGTTAAAAAACTTTTTTGTCCCCTAATGTTTTAAGTTTGTGCAAATTTTGTCCTACTCTATTTTTGTCGATGTTTTTACCCTTTTCAAACAGTGCACCATCTACCCCTCCGTCAATCAGGTTTTCTCAGGAGAGGTTCCTGAGTGGATTGGAGAGATGAAGAGGAGTATATGACGTTAATGATGATTAAAGAAATGATATAAATTAAATTTGTTTGATGTATATATCAATTATGTATGTAACTGAACTGGTTAAATGCATGTTTTGCTACTTACATGTCTTGAGTTTGACTCTCCCATGCCCTTTTTTACCAATTTCACTTGTAATTTTCACGTGGCAGGTCCAAAAAATATAAAAAAAAAAAAGTCAAATTAGCTTATTCTGTTAGTTTTTAATGTCTGACTGATGGAGGGATCGACAATGCACTACTTGAAAACATGAGGGGTAGAAACATCAACAAAAATAGAGTAGGGGCAGAATTTGCACAAGCTTAAAACATCAGGGGCCAAAAGTGTTTTTTAGCCTACATTTTATTACTCCCTCCGTTCCTAAATATAAGACCTAATACAAAAAATTGCGCTTATTAAGAAAATATTAAATGTGTTCAATTAGTGTATTGGTTTTTTAAAAATGCATACATTCCTCCATATTTACCCTTTGTCATTTTCTCTCACTAATTAATGATAAGTGGTAATCAAAACTTGGGAATTGAAAACATATAATTAATGTGGAGGGTAAAAATGGAAGAGTACAAAACCTTTTGTTAGATTATTGTAACTAGGTCTTATATTTAGGAACTTCAAAATTTTGAAACTAGGTCTTATATTTAGGAACGGAGGGAGTATATTTTAATACATACCCCAAGAAAATATATCACATTACACATTATATCCTATTAAACTCTCTATCTCACTCTATAGACATAAAATCTGATGGTTGTATTTAAGTGCCAAAAGATATATTTCTCCTTATATACATACACAAGGAGATTAATTTACCTAATATCTGATGGTTGTATTTCATTCAAATTGATGATTAACAAAATCAATTGTTTCCTTTAATTTGGTTATTTGGAGGAGAAACTCCGAGAAAACTATACAAGCGTAGAATGGGGAAGGACGTTCTCGTACAATTAAATAAAAAAGACTCAAGCAACTAGAAGGCGATCGCTTAAAGGTGTGAGTGTCTAAAGTAAGACCATGTGTCGTATTAACCAAACAATCTGCCACCTGACTAACTTCCTGCTAGATGTGGATACACTGGACCTCCCACTCCCTAGCTCCCCACCCTCTAATCTGGTTCACCAACAAAGCATAGGGGTGAAAACTATCAAAACCATCTCTAATCAAATATTCACCGCAACTTGGGAATCACTCTCCACAATAAGTCTGCAGGTACATCTAACCCAAGCAAGATTCAGAATGGTGTAAATAGTCCACAAACACATTAGAGGACCCCATATTTTTGCTGAAACTGCGACAGACACCTCTGCATCCCGCCGAGCTCGAAGGTACCCTTACATAACCATCTGTATTACACTTCAGGCAAGGGGAAGAAGGAAGAGTTCAACACACCTGGGTTTGCTGGTAAACACCTGGGTTTGATAGTGACACCATTGTCTTTTCACTTTGTGCATTGTAGCTTGTTAGATCATGTGATCTTACTTCAAGAATTCTTCACAAAGCTATTATAAACTCTATTCCAATTTGGACGTGATGCACATTCTTTAGACATTGCAGCTTTCTTTATAGCCTTAATAGCACTTTTGGTCTCTCACTTATCACGATTTGACAGTTCTGGTTCCTCATGGAATTTATTAACCTACAACGTCCCTTACGTTTACTAATTGTTGCAGTTTTGGTTTTCCGTCAACTTCCATCCAATTTTTGACAATTTTAGATTAAAAAATCAATTAAAAAAACTAGAAACCATAAAATTGTTAACTAGAAAACATAAAACTATTCTTCAAGCCTTAATTTTAATTGATTTTTTAATTAAAAACCGTTAAATATTGGATGAAAGTTGATAAAAAACTAACACTGCAACAGTTAGTAAACGTGAGACATGTTGTAGACTAATAAATTCCTTGTGGGACCAGAACAGTCAAATTGTGATAAGTGAGAGACAAAAAATGATATTAAGCCTTCTTTATATGATAGGCTTCTTCTTTCAAACAATCTTCTTGCTTCATTAGATGTTCTTCCTTACTTCTTTCTATTGTCACTTTGAGTTAATCGATGAATTTTGTCCAATCACTTGTAACTTCTTCTCAGGGATTAGATTGTCTTGAATATGTGTTTTCTAACTAAGATAGAGAGCACGGTAGGCACATACGATAAGCTTTATTTCATTCCTTGTGTGAGAGAAAGAGGAAACTTGATTTTGACAACGTTGTACTTGTTTCCTTGGTCAGAGTGCTTTGTAGAGTATCACGTGATTCTTTGCACTTGACTTTCTTCTCAAGAATGTCAGAGATATTTTTCAATTCAAAGATGACGCTCATTCTCTGAATATTGCTTCCATTGGTCAGCTATGAGACAGAGGATGAAAGACTTCAATGAGTGTAGTCTTCTCGTGTGCATACGATCTAGCAGATTTGACTATTATTTGCTTGTGTAGACTGTCTTGTAGTTTTGACCTTTCTTCTCGTGTGTGGACTGTCTTGTAGCATTGTCTTGCAAATGATCATCAGACAGTGGAGGATGTGAGTCATAAGTGTTATTTTCTAAAGGGTTAAGCATCATATTAGTCCTTGTCTTTGAGTCGCCGTCTGATTTAGGTCCCTCGCCGGAAAATTTATTGTAAATGATCCTTTTCTCTGTAAAACGTTTGGAGCTGGTCCTCGCCGGAGCCCGGAACTCCGGCGAGTGATGAAATGGCAGGCTGACTGGATTAAGTTTGCTGACATGGATTTAATTTTTTTTAAAAAAATAAAAGGCTAAAAAGCATTTTTGGCCCCTGATGTTTCAAGTTTGTGCAAATTCTGCCCCTACTCTATTTTTGTCGATGTTTCTACCCCTCATGTTTTCAAACAGTGCATCGTCTACCCCTCATGTTTTCAAACAGTGCAGTGTCTACCCCTGACGGAGGGGTAGACGGTGCACTGTTTGAAAATATGAGGGGTAGAAACATCGACAAAAATAGATAGGGGCAGAATTTGCACAAACTTGAAACATCAGGGGCCAAAAATGCTTTTTAGCCAAAATAAAATTAAATAACAAGTCAGAAACTTAAATTTAGTTAAAAAAATAAAACAAATTAACAAATCTAATTTAAAATTATTAACAAAATCAAATTCCCCCAAATTAAAAAAAATTAATCCACAATCATCTCTTCTATTTTTCTTTCCTCTTCATCTTCATCATCATCATCTTGCTCTTCTTCCAAAAACTTAAAAATATTCAACTCAAAATCACAAAATACCATCATCATCATTGAAACCCAAGAGCAAAACAACAAAGGAAACAAAAGCCATTCATTAGATCCCTTCCACTTCCAGTGCTAAACATTGTCCTCTTCCCACCCTCACGCTCTCCCTCTCTGTTCCCTCGCTTCTCCTTGTTTCCCCATTAACCCACCTCCACCATTCGACAACCACCTCAACCCCACCCCACCATACCCACCTACTCTCCACCGCCACCCTTAACCTCAACCCTTAACCCCAACCTCACCCCAATCGAAACCCTAACCTGCAACCTCAACCCCAACACCCACCCACCTGCAACCCTAACCTGCTAAAGAGGAAGAGAGAGAGATGAAGAGATCGACCAAACCCAGGTGCGAATTGGAGTGAAGAGGGGGTAGATCAGAATAGAAATGGCTCGATGATGATGATTTGGGGTTCACCCTTGCTGGATCTGGAAGAAAAATGTTTTTTTTTTCTCATCTTTTTCCTTATTCCTCATCTTGCTGGAACTTGGATGAACAATGGGAGAGAAAAGTTGTTAACTTTCTCAGATTTGGGATGATGAGAGCGTGACAAGAGAGTGAGTGTTGAGAGGGGGGGGGGGTAGAAATCGAGTTGAAGAAGTTGGTTTCTGGGTTTCTAAGTTGGATTAAGGAGGAAGATGATTTCTGGGTTCTGGGTTCTGGCCAAATTGATGAAGATTGATGATTGTTTGACTTTGTCTAGAGCCTTTTTATGTTTCAATGTTCTGTTCGGGACTAGAAGCAAGAAGCACTAACAGAGTTTCTCATGATATTGCTACAAATAGTTTTTTTTTGTTTCAAGATTGTATGTGGTGGGGTGATCTACCTGTATCTGTAGCTCTCGGTGGACAGCTGGATTTGCCACCCCAACCATTAGATTTCACACTCCTCATTTTCGGATTTTTAAGGTCCGAATTATTTCGGAATCATAGATTCCGAAATTAATTTGTGATTTGTAGTGCAAAATACATGTAACACCCCACTTTTGAGTGAAAAAATGCTTCGGAAACCTTATTTCCGAAATATTTCGGAAACTAAGGGCCTGTTTGATAGCAGTTTTAGTTTTCAGTTTTTAAAATAGTTTTCAGAAATAATTCTTAAAAACAGTTTTCAGAAAAAGAAAACAGTTTGAATGACATGTTTTCGAACATTTAGAAAACTGATATCTGAAAACTAAAAACTGAAACTGAAAACATATTTTACCTGTTTTGGTTTTTTAGTTTTAAAAACTGAAAATGAGAACTGTTTTCAAAAACTGTTTTTGAAAACAGGTCTTACTAAACAAGTTTTCAGTTTTTAAAAACTGAAAACTGTTTTGGAAACAGTTATCAAACAGGCCCTAAATTTTCGTAAGTGAGGTGACATTTCTAATGAGTGGGGTGCTAAATCTAATGATCCTCTCAGTGTGGCAGCTGATTTGCCAGATTAATGAAATGAATTCTTACTTTGTTCAAAAAAAATTAAACCCTAAACCCTTTTTGGGGTAATTTGAGTTTTTAATTTAATTTAATTTTTTGATGTGTTTTTTTTTTAATTTTATAATCTACGAAGCACTTTTATCCTCGTCAGCGATCCAAATCAGTACTCGTCGGAGCTCCGCCCTCCGGCGAGGAACCGCCCCAAAAATATTTCAAAGATGAGGACCAAATGTAATAAATTTTCCGGCGAGGGACTTAGATCAGACGGCGAGACAAATATAAGGACCAATATGATGCTTAACCCTTTTCTAAAATATAATTCGATCACATAAAATTTTTAACCATTACACTTATACTCTTAAAATTGCTATCATTCAAAAATGATAAACGATGTATATATTGTTTGAACTTAACATTTAGACCAAAACAAAAAAGCAACAACTTATCTTAAAACTTATATTTTTTGGTAGATAAACTTAAAATATTTTCAATCAGTAGAGAACTTCTTGGAAATTAAAATGAATTATTTTAGATGAAATAAAAAAGCAACAAGTTTTCTTAAAACTGAGAAAGTATATTTCAAAAAGTAGAGTACTTCTAAAATTTAAAACGAATTAAATATAAATTACGCGATACATTAATTTAGGGTGCAAATTAAAAAATATTCAAGCTACCTTTAAATTTTAAATAATTTAGCATGATATGAGACTTTTTGAAGGATCCATTATTTCAAATAAATGTCTATTATAATTGATTTATTTAATCTACAACATACATATTCTATAATTTACATAAGAACTTTTTTTTTACAACAAAAAGATCCTTTATTAATGAAAGAAAGAAGTTACTGGAAACAGGCTCTCCCAGTTGAGTCACGGAAAAAGAAAAACAAAGAGGAAAAAAGAAACAAAGAAACACAAGGAAACAGGAAATACAAAACGTAACTGAAGAAGATCACACACTACATGTGAAAGGCACGACCAAATAAGACGAAGCTGTAGTGCGGAGCATAGCGCCCTTAAAATCCAGCACTTCTGAAAAATCTGCAGCAACTTAAAATGACACCCCCAATAAATTGACCTTAAAACACCATGTTTTGCAACATCAACTACGCCAGTATTCAATCTTTTTGGAATAAAAAACTTAATTTTTAAGATTTATACTACCATACTAGGATTATTCACGGCAACCAAAATAAAATAAACACAAATGTGCAAAAATGCATAAAATATCCACTACAATTACATAATAAAATTAACAATTTTTTTGGATTAAAAAAATTAACAATTTATTTATAAAAAGTTTGAAACTTACATATAATTTTTAATTCTCCCGTGCCCACGGGTCATACTAGTTAAAATAAATAACCTAAACATTTAATAATGTGAACAAGAAGGGGTATGCTTCCAGGCTTCGAGCCATGGAAACGTTAAAGCATATTTTGGTCCATCAGAACAACAGAGGTTGGTCGTAAAACATGAATGCACAAGAACACCAATATCCTTGAAATCACCCCATGTTCCCAAAATAATTAAAATTTGAAATTCCTCATGACCACATCTTGCATGAAATTTTACTGTGTTATGGGGTTGAAAAATGAAACAATTACACATTCTAACAAATTTCATACACGAACCATGTTGGCTCCATCAGTGAGCCAGCATATAAAAGGACAGCTCAGGGCACAAAGCTCCCGGACGCATTGGTTCATGAACGAGTCTCATGTGCCCAGTCTTACCTTATTTTTTACACAAGAGGTTGTTTCAAGACTTAATCTGTGACCTATGTCACATGGCAACAACTTTTTACTATTGCGCTAAGACTACCCCTTCACATTGAGATGCTACAAAAATTTCACTAACCACTTTAGAAAGTAAAATTCCAGTCACAAAGGGTGTTCAAGGCTGAGGCTGCATTGCACAATTATCATAAAGAACGAATGGCTAAGTCAAACCATATATGTCATCCCCACTTGAATGATATTGGTGTGAGGTACTCTCATGTTTGCAGTGCCTCCTCTGCAGTTCTTTCTGAGAAATCCATAGTAATAATTTATCACCAATTTCTTAAAGAAAATAGAGTTCTTCTTCGCCCTCACATCGCCATGTCCAAGCAAATAGGTGAATCCTGATTCCATTGCTTCCCTAAGTGCGGAAAGCTCATACTCAAGACTAGGATCTTCATCTGATGACATGTAACTAGATGGTAATGCTGATGCAGCTTCCTGAGACGTAGAAGCTCCCGTTTCTTCCAAATTCTGACCTTGCATCAGTGGAATCCTAAGCTCCTCTGCCCCATTACCAGCAGGAATATCAGAATCCCTTGTATTCACCGAGACACTGTCCAAATCGTCGGTTAAGCTAGCCTCCAACTCCAAGGCAGTTTCTAGAGCCTCCCTTCTCAAGAATTTCTTGAGACTTTCAATAAGAAGTTGCTCAAACGCATGGTGATCTTCCTTCCTGACATCTTTATAACCGTACCTCGCAACACACCGGAACATATGGTAATCTTTCGGGCAAACTCTGCGAAACAGAAACCTTTCCTCTTGAGGAACCACGGGGACCGGAATGTATTTAATGCAGACAAAAACTATAATAGAGTGGAGAGCTGGAAGGCCCAGCAGGAACTGCACAAATATGGAGGGAATTCCCTGGACAAGCTCATTATACAGCAATCCTATTCCTGGCACTCTTACTGTTCCGAGATTGGAGCCAAGATCAAGCATTGAGTCCAATGAAACCTTCCCTCTAACTTCGCTCCGGTACTTCAATACACTCCCGTAGTTCCACGTGTACATCACGGAGAGGAAAAACGTAGCAAAGGCGAGTGGAAGCCAGCCACCCTCAGCGATTTTTGATAGGACAGATGACATGTAGATGAGCTCCACTGAGCCAAACAGAAGAGGGAAACAGAATGCCAAAAACAAGTTGGTCTGCCAAATTAACAGCATTACTAGTGTAACCAATGTGGTGCTAACCATCATGACACCAACTTCAGCAATACCTGAAAGAATGATATGAATACATTAGTTGTCACCCTAGAACCAAATTGAAAAAACAGCAAAAATAATACTCCAACAATGATATGAATACATTAGTTGTCACCCTAGAACCAAATTGAAAAAACAGCAAAAATAATACTCCTACAAAATTGAGATGGGAGACACTTACCATATGCATTTGCAATATCAGTAGTACTTTGGAAGATGGAAACGACAACTATGCACATGATCATCAAAAACCAATTAATTACAGGAATGTATATTTGACCCATGAATTTTCTTGAGGTGTGAATTATCTTGAGCCGGGGGAAGCATCCCAAAGCCATAGATTGCTTAACGCATGAAAATGTAGCAGATATCATTGCTTGGCTGGCAATCATAGCAGCAAGTGTGGCTATAACAAACATTGGCCAGAAGAGAGATTCTGTTGGATACAAATCACATATAGCAAGTCAACACGATTATTCCTTTGTAACAAATATCTCTTAATTATAGTTTTAAGGACTGAGACATGTATGAACTATGAACACAAACACTCATAATGTCAGAAAAAATAACCTGGAACAGATTTGTAGAATACACTTGAATAAGCACTGGGGTTCTTCATCAAAAAAGCACCTTGACCCATATAAGCAAGGAGGAGGCAGGGAAATACCACACAAGTGAAGGCAATCTGTATATTTTAAAGAAATGAGTTCAAACAAATATAGAAGACTTAGGGATGTGAATTTAATGAAGCACTCATCAAAAGGAAACAGTTTGAGGGTGCACAAACCTGTATTGCTGGTACAGAAAAATGTCCCAGATCTGCAAACATTGCTTCTGCACCTGCAGAGGAATATACAAGAAAGTCATACAATTTTCTGATTCAATGTCCTAATGGGTTGTTTCTGCACGTTACTCATTTCTCATTATGATAGACAAAAATGCATCACTTATATTCCCAGAATTCGAACTTGTTTCTTCAATCTTACAGGGTTCTAGCTTGCCAACAACTAGACAAATATCTTGTTGGTTTATATTCCAAATGATTGAGATAACATCCAGATTATGTAAATTTGTGATAGTCTCCGGATCATGTAATTTGGTCAGTATCGCTAACACACAAATGAGACGAGCGAAGAAATAAAGGTCATGTTCAAAGAAATAGTAACAAACCTCGAGAAAATGATTTACCTGTAATGCACAGAACACAACCACCGAGAGCTGACCATGCACTTTTGCCATTTTTCTTGAAGAAATAGTAGATATAAGCAGGATTGAATGCTCTCAGAACAGTAATATCATATTTAAGTATATTATATATTCCAATAGAACCCAGAGAGAAGAACCATATAGCAAGGACAGGGGCAAACATGAATCCCACTTTACTGGTACCAAACCGCTGTATGCTGAACAAAGCCACCAAAACTACAATAGACACAGAAACCACTTCACCTGCAAGTAAGAACAGGAATTTCAACTTTAAGGTTTATGTGAAAAACACTTATTTGCTCATATCCATAGTTCCATAAGAAAATTAAATGTCAACAATCCTCAGAACATGTAAATACATCTAGTTGATAGTTCAAATCAAATATTTAAAATGCCAGATTAACAGAGAAACAAAAATTGACTTCTGATAGGATATGACACTACAGAAAAAGAAAGACTGGGTCCATTGAAGGAAACATAGAATTTACTGAGTATTTGAGAGACTCAGGCTCTCCCTGAATTCCCAATTACAACATTGATCACAGGATGAAGTCCCTCTACTCTTAGTTATTTATAACGTCTCCTTTCTCACTCCTTTTCTAACTTCATAAACTAACTCACTAACCTACTAACTAACTGACTAAGGAATGGTTACCTATAAACTTCTCTTTCTCAAAAAGAAATAAGAAGAAAGATGTTAGCTGGTATTTTATAGGATAACCATATTTGACCTACGTAGGTCAGAGCATAACAAGCTAGTTGGTTGAGACCAGAGAGATCTTGTTGAGATTTTGACCTCAACGACATTCACTTCATAAACTTGCAAAAACGACTCAGATCTTGTAATTTTTATTGGCAATTAATTATGCAGGGTAGTTGAACCAACTTTTATCATACAGCTACAGGTTCATCTTTTAGATATTTGTACAGTTTGATCATAAATTTTTATCTTCCTAGAGCAGCCACTAAGAGAATTCCCATCTAAAGCTAATTTGTTAAAGAAGTTTTTCAGCATTTCCCATTTGTGAAACTTCGACTTGCATCACAAACCCCCTCCCTAGTTTTGAGTTTTCTCATCTTCTCTTTTACAATATATGTACAATTTCTTTTCCTCATCCAGAAAATAAAAATGAAAAATTCTTGGAGAGAAGGAAAATATACCTGTACCAAATCCTTTTATTTGATCCTGCAAACCACTTATGGCAGACATCACTGCAACAAAGAAGAACCATGGTTATACTCAAGCAAATGTTTCTTAACATCAGTGTTACAAAGACATGAAAATTATAAACAAATAATAAAAATCCAAGAAGAATAAGCGATGGTATTCTGAAAGGGATAGTGGATGTAAATAACCAATTCAAGCAGTTCAACAAAGTCTAGTCCCTATACTAAGCTAATAACTATAAGAACCCACAGCGGCATACCCACAAAGAGGAGAATAAGCGTAGTTAGTTTTCTCCTCATTAATAGATGGAGATTTTAGTGCCAGAATTTGACCATCACCTCATTATAGAGATTCTAGCATCTTCTAAAGGAGCAATCTAACCTTCAATATTGGGGGAGGGGGAGGGATGTGAAATAAAATGCTAAATTTACATAATCAAATAAGTTCTCTTGTTTTGGTACATTGGATGCCATTAGGATAGCAGTCCAATTAAAAAATAGAAGATTTAAATCAAAACTTTGGATTAGATATCAATAGACAGGCAATTCTAGAAAACAACATGATCGATACTAGTGGACATTATGTAGTATATTAACTCAGGGAGTTACTAAGAGGGCGACAATTAGAATGACAAGTTTAGCCTCAAAGGCTCTGAAGGTAAAACTTCATGCCAGCATCGGTCATATGATACAATTCAAAACCTTACAGAAGAATTTCTCGTCAAAATGTTTCTTGCTTATGTACCTGATATTGCTGGGGTTAAAATACCATCTCCGATAATCATGGAAGTTCCCAGAAGAACCAACACTAACAACAGGTTTTTCAAAGTTGATGAGCTTTCCAAAGTCTCTTTTATTTTTAAGGCCCTTCCCAGTTCTGGAGTAGGCAGCTTGAGCTTGAAACTAGAGATATATTCATCAGCTTGTTGACGATTTGGAAGAAGATTAACATTTGCATACCTGCAAATCAGCGAGTATAGTGCAAATGTTCCTCCTACAATTAATTTATGGAAACTGGGATTTACAATATGTCTGAAACGAACAAAAGTACATAATTCTGAGTCGGAAGGTGAATTTCTTACCTTCTCCATTATCATTTGCTTTGAGGACTATGAAAACATATTTGGCTAGTGGAACAATGGCTATTGTGTACATTACTAATGATAACGCCCCCAAGACATCCACATCTGACCCAATCGGAACCTTGCCGAAGACATCAGCAAAAACATATAGAGGACTTGTTCCCATGTCACCATATACCACACCAAGAGTCTTAAATGCTAATGCAAGTGTGGGCCAAAGTGAAAGATCCTGATTCACATAAACATAAAAGATTCAGAAGAGAGAGGTGGCTGTATATGCAAGTGGTGAATTGGAAGATAATTTTGTTGAGTGAATATTAAAAGTGGTGAAGTGAGCATGAGAAATTCTGCTCAATGAATCTCAAAGTTATTTCTTCTTAGTGTACGAAGAATTGGCTGTGCCATCTTACAAATATTAATCGTAGAGTTTGTTTGAATTCGGACTAAAGAGCCCTTATTAGAGCTTAGCTACTCAAAAAAGCACTAGATAACCTGCAATAAATGATCTTTGGTATGTACGGAAGGGACTCATAAACTGCTTTCACATGCAAGAAAATTTCATTAATTAAAAGAGACTGGATGAGAAGAAAACCAAATTCATATATGCTCAAAGCTGTTGCACCCATACACCATCGAATTGATTTCAATAATTTCACTAATTTTTACTTTGCAATGCTGTACACGCATCATATAGCCACTACGGCAGTTGCAACAGTTAAGTGTTCACTAATATCCCCCAGTATCTGAGATTTAGGTTCCTAAAGCTTGTATCTTTAACTTTGCTCTCCTCTATTTCTCTAACTTTTGCTTATGTGGTTCTTTTATTTTTAGACTCTCAGTTAAACTCCTAAAGGGAAAGCTTCAGGTTTCTAGCATATCAATTCGAATCTATTATCCCATCCCATGACCTACAAAACCTTCACCATTCAAAGAATCTGACAAAATTCAAATTGGTAATTTTAAACTTCAAGGTTTCAGTCCCCACCCTTTATAGTCAACAACTAAGTGCATGTTTGGATACATGGAAGGCGAGGCAAAATCACGGTAGGCAGAATACTTCCTTAGCTTAGCGAAATAAACAATGAACATAGAACAAATAGGCGTCACCTAGGACAAATTCGTATATACTCTTAGAACTATTTCAATGAAAACATAATGCAGAACACAGATTATGAATATTTCATAAGACATTAAAGAAAAAAAAATACTAAACAAGATCTAGAACAATTCAAGCATTATTCTAACAGAGCACTGTAACTTAAAACAGAACAAATATTTACCGGGGAGTGTTGACCATGAGTTCCAGCAATTTCCATGGCTTCCACATCAAATGAGTCAACTCTATTGGGCTTCTTGACAAGCCTCCTTCTGATTGACCCAAACCCTTGTCTACTATCATTTCCATGGTTCTTAGACCATGAAGGAACATCATCCCAGTCCACTTCACTGCCATCGACCCACCTAGACTCACTGCTCCCACCAGTGCTGCCGTTGCTGCTTTTTCTACCTAACAACCGCTCGCTGCTCTCTTCTATCCTATCTGCCTTCATTCTTCCAACCACAAGAAACAAATAAACCAATTCAACTTTTGAAAGTGTGCAACTTTATCAGCTAGTTTTGGTGACTTTTGAGATACAAGTTCATCCTTAATCTTGGACCATAGGACTAGCTGTGACTGTGAAGTATTATTGCGAATGAAACATTCCAAGGGCCAATCTAGACAAAGACAGGATATGTATACAATCATTAATATATGGAAAAAGCACAAAATATTTCAAAATAATAATAAGGCTTAATACATCAGAAGGCCCTTGAAATTGTAAAGGGAATCAGTTCCAGGACCTGTAAAATTTTCGCATCAAATTGGGTCCATAAGAAATTTTTTTTAATTCAATTAAGGCCAAATCTCAATTTTGTCCTAGTCATCAGTGACATCTGGCTTTTATAATTTTTTTTAACTAAAAAATATTAAAATAATAATTTTTAATTCCAAGTCAACAAAATAATCAGAAAAAAAATTTAAAAAACTTAATAAAAATCTAATCTAATATTCCTAAACTAAACAACCTAATAATCTAATAAACCTAATTTAAAAATCTAATCTTCAACACCATCATCTTCATCCTTCTCATCTTCAACACCCAACACCTTCATCTTCTAAACCCAGCAACATCCACCCCACCTGCAACCTCAACATCCACCTCCAATACCATCCCCAAACCTCAACCTCAACCTCCAACCCCCACCCCCAAACGGCCAAACCAAAACTCCACCCAACCCCCAACTCCACCTGCAACCGAAACCCCATCCCCACCCCCAGCACCACATGACACACAACCTCTCCTGGCTACCAATCCACTCACGAGCCACCGCCGGCGCTGCCATTATCGTCTTCTCCGGCGAGTTCCAACCCTGTGATGATGATTTGAGACCAGATTCTTTGAAAATGGGGAAGAATAAGGAGCAGCAACAGTGTGTGCGAGAACAAGGGCAGAAAACACTCAGATTCCACACACCCATCTCTCTCTTTTTCTTTCTTTCTTTCTCTAGCTTCTTCTCCTTCTTCATTCCCCACCGGCGGCCACCACCCATACCCTCTCCTCCATAACTTCCCCTCCGCCGCCGTCGCCGCCTCTTCTTCTTCACCATGGCTTCCTGGTCAAAACCCCTAAATCCCCCCACCACACCTTCTCCTCCATCACCTCCCACAGTCAAAACCTCTCCATCGCCCCTCCTCTTCTTCACCAAGGCCACCTTGCTTGAAATCCCTAAAGCACCATCATCCACCTTCGCTTCTCTCCTTCACTATCGTTGTGTTCTTTCTAATATTCAGATTTAGGGCTCAATTTGGGGCTGAATAGGTTAATTAGGTTTTTAGATTAAATTAGGGATTATTAGTGATTAGTTTAGGTTTTGCATTAAGTTTTTATTAAGTCTTTGTTTTTAATTTATGACTTGGAATTAAAAAAATTAAGTATTAGAATTTTTCAATTTAAAAAAAATCAAAATGCCACGTGGAATTGCTGAGTAGGCTAAAATTGAAGCCACTTCAGCATCAGACACACTTTGGCCTTAATTGAATTAAAAAAAAAATTCTAGGGACCCAATTTGATGCAAAAATTTTCTAGGCCCTGGATTTGATTCCCTTTACAATTACAGGGGCCTTCTGATGTATTAAGCCTAATAATAATGACAAATTGTTTTTTTTTCTATATATTATCCTAGAATATTGTTCGAGCCGAAAATATTTACATTTTAATGGACCAACTCTCTCAAAGCTGGAGTTTTTTCCATCAACAAAAGTTGAAATTTTTCAATCAAAACCTTGCTTATGAGATTTTTTTTTTTCAAACGGGGGCTTAAGCTGCCCTCGCAATTGGTGAAGGTCAAAGATGCGACCCTTGGAGTGTTTGGATTGATGGAATGAAGTAGGATGAAGTGGGGTATTGTTCTCTTCCATTAATTATGATCAATCTTAAAATTCATCCCCGAATTTGGATGGAATGGACGCACTCATACTACCTAAAATTGTAAAATTATTTGTTTACCACTACCGCTACTATATATTTAATTAGTGTTTTAAAAGTAATTATAATATAGGAAAAAATTGCAATTCATTCCGCTCAGTCTTCCACTCCATCATAAAATATCTAAATAATGGAAATAAATTTTTATCCACCTCCATTAATTTTATTTTATTTCATTATATTTCATTTCATTCTAGG
This sequence comes from Lotus japonicus, assembly GCF_012489685.1. NCBI lineage: Eukaryota > Viridiplantae > Streptophyta > Magnoliopsida > Fabales > Fabaceae > Lotus > Lotus japonicus. Next base: position 30,973,102 of record NC_080044.1, read on the forward strand.
TCGTTTCAAACTATCAATCAAAATATAAACTTAAAAATTGGATTTTACATGAGGTTTAAACTAAATTTTATAACACCGTTACCAGCAGTCATTGATAAATAAGAATTCATTTGGATGTACATAAAATAATATTGGGTAAATCTTGAGAAAAGAAAAAGATAAAAATGGCAAATCTGATCTGAATTCCCTTGTTTCAAAGAAAAAATACGAGGCCTGATTGAGAATCACATGCTTACATGAGTACCTGACATCAATCGATTGTCTTGTTGCATGAAAAGATAAAATAAAAAATTAAAATGGAAGTGAATAGTCGCTCAAATCATAATTTCTTTTATCACTCCATGCATTTTTTTTGGGTCATGGGATTGGGATGTATCATGTAGCGAAGCTTTTTTTTAAGGTATGTGGAGAAGCTTTTATTATTCTCTGTTATGAATAATTTGGATGATCATGTGTATTTGGGTATATGGGCTATGTTAGAAAGTATGTGGGCTTGGCCCATGTGTTTTTATCTTAACATAATGCTATATATATAGAAGGGTGGTTGCATCAAGCAACACACCTCCAATTTCACACTATAACTTATCTCGTCTTTCTCTCTTCTCCTATCACTTCTTTTCTTCCTCTCTTCCTCTTTTATCAATTTATAACACATTATCAGCACGACGCTCAAATTAGGTACGGTGCAATGGAGTCCAAATACTGCTTTGGAATTTCTATTTTTATTTTAGTCTTGCTCTTTTACTTTTGATTGTTATTATAAACTACAATTCCAGAAGAATTGTAGTACAATATATACTTGTGGTTCCAGAAGAATCGTAGTGCAAATATTCAAACAATGAATCCTGAAGATTCATAATATAATACACATATGGTTCCAGAAGATCCATAATATGATATATTCAAGGTATGAATCCAGAAGATTCAAGCACAAATAAACATATAGCATCATTCCAAAAAAGAAAGATTGAAAGGATTGATTTTTATTAGCACTTTTGGTCCCCCAGGTTTGAAAAATGTGCAAACGGGGTCCCCGAGGTTTATAAATAGCATTTCGCGACCCCGACGTTAGTCTCCGTTAACAATTTTGGTCCCCCAACAAAATTCCGTCCAAAAAGTAACGTTTTTTTGCTGAGGTGGAAGTTTTTAATTGAGCTGGCATCAAATTAGTCGAGAGAATAAAATTCCACATATACAATTAACAATTAAAATAAAATAAAATTATTAATTAAAAAATAAACTCTGCAATTCATATTTTTTTCATCTTTATCATTCATCTTTACATCTTCATCTTCATACATTTATAGTAAAAAACAAAACCAACCCAGATTTCTTCATCTAACCCCCGATTTCTTAATCTTCATCTTCACTAGAATTTCAAAATAAACCCAGATAAAAAACTCAGATCTTCAACATCTCACAATTTATACAGACTAGCACTCAATAAGGAAAACATCCAAGCAAACCACCAAGGATACTCAAAAGCAGCAGGCTACAGCAAAGAGGAACAGGGGAAGGAAAACCGGAAGCGACGAAAGGATCCAGCAACACAGGACATCAGCCAAGCATTCTGACACAGCAACACAGGATTGAGATCAAGGGCAAAGAGAGAAAATCAAAGATTAAAGACAGAAGAACCCAGATCTTAATTGCGATCATTCCTTATCTTCTCTCTCAACCAACCCAAATTGCCACTGTAATCGTACCACTTGCAAGGGAAGAAGAAGAAGAACCAATTCAATTAACACAAACCACACACGAGTACTGGAGATCTGGAGGCTCGACCAGATTTCGTGGAGGAGGAAGCACTTGAACTCAGGGTCACGTTCGAGAGCTTGGTTTTTGGGGCGAAGATGGTGATGTTGTGGGTTCCGACGGCTTGATCTGCGTAGTGGGAATCGAGAAGGCCAAATCAGAGGTGGAGGTGGCGGCGTGGGTGGAGGTGCTCATGGAAAAGGGGTTAACCGCGGAGGACTCTCTCAATTGATCTCTTTCTTTTTCTCTTGGGGTTAGGGTTTTGATGGGGTTAGATCAGAGAGAAATTGAGAACAGTAAGGGAGAGAGAATGGAGAAGAAGATGGAGTTTTTTTCGTTATTTTTTTTCTAATCTGGAATGAAGAAGATAATGTTTAATTTGTTAAACAATTTCATTAATTATTAAAGGATTTTAATTTTTTAATTAATTTTATCCATTTAATTTTTTTTTTGAAAATTCCACAGCTGAAACCGTTAGTTTTTTGATGGAAAATTGACGAGGGACCAAAACTATTAACGGAGACTAACGTGGAGGTCATAAAATGCTATTTCTAAACCTCCGAGATCCTGTTTGCACATTTTTCAAACCTGGGGGACCAAAAGTGCTAATAAGCCTTGATTTTTTCTTTACTCAGAATTGGTTGATGCCCAAATTTTTTTTTGGACGTGCTTGGCTTTTTTAGGGGGTTTGAGAAGGAAAAAAAATCAAATACAGGCATTTTCAAAAGCAATAACCAGTGCTTTGGATTGCAATACCAATGAAGTCTCTAATAGTGAGATCAGATGCTCTTGTATTTTGTAACCATGTCCGAGCAATAAAATATGGCTTGTCATCAAACATTTCATCGAACATCAAACCCAATTCTATTTTCTGGATATATGGGTTGCTTGCTATGCATTTCGTCAATCACAGTTTGCATATTATTATGCTTTTGAAATGATTCTAGTAATTATTATATCTTTTAAATGAGAGGATGATGGTTTTTTGATCCCGTGGAGCTACGCTGGCTGCACCATGTCTTTTGCAAATATTAAGCAAGTCTCCTAGTTAGTCATTAAATTCCAATAGATGTAACGTCAGGAATCAATATCAATATATATTAGAAAAGAAGAATTTCTATCAGACTGATTTAGTGACGTGTCATTCTCACGTTAATTCTTAGTGACGTGTCATTCTCATAAAAAAAAATCCACGTATCATTCTCAGGTAATTCTCATAAAAAAATACATTTTTAAATTTTAGATTTGATTAGGATTTAGGATTTAGGTTGTTTATTTCTTGATTTTATCATAATTTATTTTTGATTTATTTTTAGAGTTTTAATTAAATTTTATGGTATTTTATTGAATTTTCGGATTTTTAATTAATTCAGGATTTTATGAGTTTTTATTGTGATTTGCTAGATTTTGATAGTTTTCTTCTATATTTATTTAGTACATTTTTAAATTTTAGATTTGATTAGGATTTATGTTGTTTATTTCATGATTTTATCTTAATTTATCTTATTATTTATTTTTAGAGTATTAATTAATTTTTATGGTATTTTTATTGAATTTTCGGATTTTTAATTAATTCAGGATTTTATGAGTTTTTATTGTGATTTGCTAGATTTTTGTAGCTTTTATCTATCTTTATTTATTACCTTTTTAAATTTTAGATTTGATTAGGATTTAGGTTGTTTATTTCTTGATTTTATCTTAATTTATCTTATTATTTATTCAATTCAATGTTAATTTCAGAAAATATTTTATTTTATTTTAGAGTTATTTTTAGAGTGTAAATTAATTAGGATTTATGTTGTTTATTTTTATCTTAAATTAATTAATACTCTAAAAAAAATCTCACGTGTAATTCTCAGGTTAATCCTCATAAAAAAAATTACACGTGTCATTTCATTTGATAGATTCTCTTATGTTGTGTTATTTTATCTTGAAACCGAATTTTAAAAGATTTGCCCTAATTATTTAAGATTTACCTAGATTACTCCTTACTAAATTTATTTCCAAAACAAATCTTGAAACTGTTTTTATTATCTCTTTAAATTATGAAAAGTCTCAAGCTTAATTTACTACATATTTACAGGAATCCCGTGATTTCTCCTTTTATTCTTTCTCATGGTCCACAGTAAAAAAAAATATAATGCTGAGATTATAATCTATTTAAAAGATTTTTCCTAATTATCTAAGATACTGCATCAGTTATCTTCTCCTCTATATATTAATATATATTAGAAAAGAATTAGATAACTTATCTGTTGTTGACACGTGTTTCCTAATTCCAAAACAGATCTTGAGACCGAATTTGAAAAGATTTGCCATAATTATCTAAGATTTAAACAAACACGCATAATCACATTCATGATTAATTGATATATCAAATACAATAGACATATTCCCGTGCAATGCACGGGAAAAAAAACACTAGTTAAAGTTGTTTGATGAAGAAAAAAAAATAGTGGAGCAATAAAAACTAGTTTTTCAACAGCAGCATAATCTTTTGATGGAAATAATTAATTGTCTTTAACTCTCCAATTATGTTTCAATTATTATAATGAAAGCCATTGACTCACCAATTTTTTTAACGTTTGTGATGAGCAATTTTAATTTTAAAGTTATTAGTTTTAATACAATTTGTTTGTAGAGATTAATTTCTATGCACCGACGGTGTAAATAAGTTTTACACCATCATTCAATCACATCCCTCAAATTTGTTTTCTCACAATTAATTTTGAATTTAATAATATCTAAAATAGAAAATAGAAGGTTGTGATTGAATGATGGTGTAAAACTTTTTACACCGTCAGTGCATAAAAATTAATCTCTTTATTTATATGTTGATATAATTGTTATTTATTTTACATTAATGACATTCAATATCATTTACTACGTCCGTTTTTTTTTTCCTTTCATCTTTAAAGGATTTGATCTAATATTTTAAATGCTCACTTCATAGTGTACTAGTATTTTTTTTACTTTTATAAATTATATCTATTAAATGTTTATTTATAGATTTTTTTTTTTACTTTTGGTAAATGGTATCATGAGTAATAGATCCATTTTACGTATTGTTCTTGAAATATTTCCAGAAGTAAATATTTCATCTAACATGACAAAAGTTGTTATATTTTACTGTTCTTGAAGAACATGTAATGGTATATATGATACTAGTGTTTTTTACCCGTGTGTTGCACGGGGAATTTATCTATTGTATTTAATAAATCGATCGATATTTTAAATTATAAAAAATTTAAGATACTAAGAAGGTAAGAATAATCATAATAAAGATGTAGATATTTAAATAGCATAAATTCAGACACTCAATTCTAGTGTTTTATAAAGTTTTGCATATATGAGGTATAACTGAATTTTGTTTGCGAAGATGTATACCCGTGTTACATAAAAGATATTGCTTTTGTGTTTTAGATATGTAACAATACATAAATATATAATTATTGTTTACATTATTAAAAGTACACTTAAGTTATATAAAAATGTTTTTTTTTCACTCGTACAAATTTTCATTTTTCATGTAAAATGTTCCTTCCCGTGAGATCTCGTAACTCAAATATGTTAGCACTAATAAATTTATAATACATATGTATTAATATTTTTTATTCCTCATGCTATTCTTACTATCAAATTATTATAGTTATATACATATATAAATATAATTACTCTTAACTTTTTTTTACCTAATATGAACGGTTCAACTTTTAACTATTCTTCTTCTTCCACCTCTTCCCTCTAATAGTATTGGATGACTCCAAGCTCTAAAACTCACTCATTAATATTCGACACTTCATTAGTGAATCATCAAATATATTCCATAAGTACTAATTGGATATGACATCATACCATCTAAAAATTCACATTTCACCTACTTCTTTGATCCCCTTGAAGTGCTACGGCATGAGATGCTTTTTTGACCGCGTAAAAGCGCTTCTATATGAGAAACAAAGGATCAACCTTAGTAAAGTTTTGTTCTCATAGCAGTACTTATCCCACAAGTACCAAGAAGTATTACTACAATGTTCAATGCAGAGCTTGGTATATTTGGCAAAGCTCTGCTAACAACATAAGAATCAACCTTAATAGTCAAATTCTTGAGCCTCACTTCCACAATTGGAGCTTTGCTCCTAAGTGATAAGACAATAGAAATAATCAATCAGTTCAAATCATCTATATATTATATTGGGATCAAATACATGATTCGGTGATTTGATTTTATCTTAAACATAAATTTGACTGATTCTTCTAAAAGTTAATAAAGGGCATAAACAGTGGCTAAAAGCTAGGTTAGCCTCAAAGTAAAATGCTTGATTAGAAGGTTAGCCTCAAAGTGACACACAACTGACATAAAAGCAGTAAAAATGAATATTTGCTGCCCTAAACCACCTTCTTAGAGAAGGAGAAAAGCAATGTAAGCATACTTGGAAAAAGGAGTAGACTTGAATCAGGACGGAACACAAACTTGACATCAATTGCGAGCATGTATGGTTTTAATTTTAACATTCAAGAATTACCTCTCAAGTTGCTTCTAATAACTTATTTCTTAAACGGGAAATCTAATTCCTAAACCTCCATTGAAAAAATGGTTAATCAGGGAATAGAGTTCCAGAAACTTGACCAAAATACTAAACATCAAATTGTTTTCCCATCTTAAGAGTGGAAAAGAAAATTTCTTCAAAAGGTGCATAATTTCTGAATGCGATCACTCCTTCAATTACACAAAAATAGTACTCCAAATACAACAATAGAAGGTTTTATATGAAAAGAACATACCTTTGTATAAGAAATCAGATGCATAATCAACAATGGTACAACTATCACACTGACAAAGGTAGCATAGTCACTTGTTAAAATTAAATTAACTAACAGTTATTGATCGTGAGAGATAGAATTTAAAAAATAAAACCAAAATAAACTTGGATGATCATTATTTCTCGCCATCCCATAAAAAAAAAAGTGCAAAAAATCGGTTTGAAATAACATACCTTAGGTACAAACATAGTTGTTAGAGCCTTTAAAAATCCTCCAATCATCTATCCCTCTTCTAATCGTGCTGAAACAAAGAATCCACACACACCTTTTAGGACCTTGCTGGGAGCAAGCAAGATGCATCCTCCAATCCAAAGAATATAGTTGAAGAATGTATCCAACATCAAATGCCTAAATCACCACAAACAACATTCATATCCAATCTGTTTGCATCCAACATCAAAATCCTTCTCCAATAATGGCTATAATACACTGTTAGTCATATTTGTTTAAGAATCTAGTTGTATTTGAGTCCATGTTTCTGGAAAACTCATGCTTCGTGTACATGTTCAATTGTCCATGTATCTTGGTTGAGTGTGTATTTTAATATATTTTGAGTCGGTTATTGCTTTCTTTTATTGGTTATTAAAATTATAATGGAATTAATTAATTTATGATATTAGGAGATTGAGTTTGTTAGAAATAAGATATGATAGTTATATGTTTGCTTTTTGAATTTTAAGTCGAGTTGCAGGTACATATAAGAGATGAGATGGTTGATGCAGTATCTTAGTTAATTAGGAAAAATATTTTAAAATTTTGATATTTTATAATCTCAGCACTACATATTTTATTTTTATATTGTAGATCATGAAAAAAATAAAAGGAGAAATCAGGGGATTCCGGTAAATATGCCGTAAATTAGGCTAGAGAATTTTCCTAATTTGAAGAGATAATGAAAACGGTTTCAAAATTTATTTTGAAAATAAATTTAGTAATGAGTAATCTAGGTAAATCTTAGATAATTAGAGCAAATCTTTTGAAATATGGAATGACACGTGTCAACAAAAGAGAAACTTTCTAATGGAATAACACATGAAATTTTTTATAAACAAAAAATAATAAATTACCTAGTTTATCACCTAAAATAGCACTGCTCTACAATCAAGAGATGAGGAATTTAAAATTTTCATTTACATTAAATATAATGTTACATGGTGGCTGATTTTTTTTTAGTGATTTTTGCTAGTTTTTACTTTGATTTTACGTAATTTCTAGTCAAAAAAACGTTGATATTTCATGTTTATTTTTAATTCATGAGTGTATGATATATTTATTGAATGAAATTAAAATATGAATTAAAGGAGTGTGCATCTCAGTATTTCCAGGTCGAATTTTAGAAAATATTTTTTTAATTAAGATAAAATCAAGAAATAAACAATCTAAATTCTAATCAAATAAAAAATTTAAAAAAGTACTAATTAAAGATAAATAAAAACTACCAAAATCTAGCAAATCACAATAAAAACTCATAAAATTTCCCTCTATTTATAGTTCATCTCATCCTAGTACTAAGTAACTACTATAATAACATCTAACTAACCTAGTAGTCCCTGATTAATTTCCCCTTCTGTTACATCCTTACATGAGTTTAAAAATTTAAGTAACACATTTCTCTTAGGTGATAAGTGGAAACAATGTAGAAATAATCGCAATCCGCAGCTAATGAGAAACTCTGCCAAATTCACCTAGCAACCATCAAATCTCTGTGTGTCCATGGTAGCTCTGTGGACCCTCAGCACCAGATCAGCTCCCTTTTTCCTGGATTAACATTAAATAAAAATAAGACAAATTAAGAAAAAATCAAGAAATAAACAACCTCAATCCTAATCAAATCTAAAATTTAAAAAGGTACTAATTAAAGATAGATAAAAACTATCAAAATCTAGCAAATCACAATAAAAACTTATAAAATCATAAGTTAAATAAAAATCTGAAAATTCAATAAAGACACCATAAAAAATTAATACTCTCAAAATAAAATAAAAGACCCAAGATAAAATCAAGAAATAAACAACCTAAATCCTAATCAAATCTAAAATTTAAAAAGGAACTAATTAAAGATAGATTAAAACTACCAAAATCTAGCAAATCACAATAAAAACTCATCAAATCCTGAATTAAATAAAAATCCGAAAATTAAATAAAAATACGATAAAAATTTATTAATACTCTAAAAATAAATCCAAAATAAAATAAAAGACCCACACATAAAATAAAGAAATAAACAAACTAAATCCTAATCAAATCTAAAATTTAAAAATGTGCTAATTAAGGATAGATAAAAACTACCAAACCCTCACAAATCAAAAATAAAAATTTATAAAATCCTGAATTAAATAAAAATATGAAAATTCAATAAAAATTAATTAATACTCTAAAAATAAAATAAAAACTCAGAACAGAAGAGAAAAACAAACATAAATTTTTCCTTTAGATTCAATACAAAATTGTTGGATGAAAAATTAACTTTATTTTTTTGTTTGAATTAAAAAAAATTGAACGTTAATTTTTTTTAAATTTAAAATTATTGTTCATAGGGAAATAGTGCATTCAATGTGTTGAAGAAAACTTTGTAAGAATGCAAGAAAAATATCATAAAATCATCCAAAAACACAACAATATGGTTGGTATTTCATCTATGTTCTACCAAATAACAACATCCGTGTTCTACATTAAGTCTAAGCCTACAATCTGAATTAGACACTCGTCATATAGTAGGACATATGTTACCTTAGCACCCATAATTACAAACTAAACACTTTGCAGACTGTTTATAGAAGATGCATATAAAGGACCAAACAATCAATCAAATATAAATGGCCAGAAACTCAAATCAAATTCTCTCTCACATGTGCTAAGGAGATTACTACTTTTAAGGCATGACATGAATCTAAAAACTAAATACTAAATGTCATGTAAAGTCCAAACCTTTCAATGATAGCATCTCATGCTCCTTCTTCTAGATATTCCCATCAACCTTGACCTATCTTTGGGCCATCAAAAAAATTTGAAAATAGGAAGAGAAAATGATATCACTTTCCAGAACCATAAATCTAAAAAAAGGGAAAAAGTAATAAATGATGAGAATCCATACATCAACTTTTCCATCATAGATCATAGCACCAACCTGGTCAATATCGTGAGTCTTAAAGGTAATCACACCGCTCTTTTTTGTTTGGATTGTTTAGATGTATGTTATGATTGGTTCTTATTATTTAAGTGAAATATAAGTATGATGTGTTTGGAAGAATATGATCATGTTATGCTAACTTATAATTTTAAGTTGTCAGTCTGCTAATTAAGGATTAACTTAGTTGATTAAGATGTGTGTGTGGGAAGCGAATGAGTTGGGTCTCCTCATGTACTCTCTTTAGGACCAGTCGTGAGCCCTCTCTCTCACTCACTTGCTCATTTTAAAATTTCCTCCATGAAATTTAGAAAGAAAAAAGAAGAGAAAGTGAGAGAAAAATGTTAAAGTTCTTCATCTTCTTCAACTTCTCCTTCAAGCTGCCCCATAATCACCCCCAAACACCACTATCACTTCATCTTTTGCTCTCTTCTCCTTCACAAAAGAGGTAAAAAAAATCCCTATAGATTTCTTGTGATAGTAATTATTTTGAAAAACGTTGATTCTTTAAGTGTTACTTTCTTAAAAACCTATTTAGTCTTCACTGGATTTGAAGCCATGGTCAAGGGCCTCATGGTCATGTATTTTGTTGGCAAAAAGTTTGTCTTTTGATGTTGGATAAATTTTTATGTTGATTTTCTTCCATAGTTCCTTCATTAATGTTGATGCCATGGTAAGGTTCTTTTGAATCATTGAATTTATTTTAAAAAAAGAGAGTTGTACCCTCACATGGGAGAGGTTGTTCCCATGGCTTTTAACCCTATTATTGGAAGCTCACTTCAGTTTTCAAAAAAAAAAAAGGAGAGTTGTGATATTTAGAAAAAATTTGAGTTGGAGTTTTGCGTAAATCTCTTCATGAATGTTATTGGAGAGTACATTGATGGTTTTTATTTGGAAAAGCTCTCACGCTTCATAAAATTTTGTGTGTAGAGTTATTCAAAGTGCTTTTGTCAATGGATTTATGGAAAGTGAAATCAGCTTTTAAAAATGATGTGATATGATTTTTAGAAAAATTCTTGAGCTTGAATTTTATACTAGGAGCATCTACATCTATCATACTCACTAAAATATCTATACTTCATTTTTTATAATTCTCCATAATGTCACATCATCTACACCAATTTACTAACTTTTTACTCCACCCCAACAACTCAGAAAAGTTTTAATAGTGGATCCCACCATCAACATCACATTGATATATTTTATTATTTATCTCAATTTTAATTAATTATATTTGCAACTTAAATTTTAAATAATAAAAAATGAAATAATTGATAAAAATGAAATATTGAAAATCGAATTCATAATAGTTAAACTCTTGTTATCATGCAATATTAATTTTTTTACCGTTGAATATATATATATATATATATATATATATAATATAATTATATTAATTATAAGTGCTTGTAATAAATACAAGCTCACTTTTCAAGTCTAGTGTAGAGTATCTATTCTCACATACTCATCTTTGCCATGTTAGAATTAAATATGTAATGACAATAGATACTCATATGAGTATGTATTTAACATTAGATACTACCCTCTAAGTTACTTTAATAAAGTTATTGTTGGGTTGATGAGCATGCTAAATCTCTAATTAGTTTCTTTAAAGTTTAAGTCTTGCAAAAAAATTATAAGACTAGGGTTAGTCATAACTTTTGAAGTGTTTTTCACCGTAGATTTACTTATTTGAAACTTAAGTAATAATTAGTTTTTGAAAGAAAAAAAAAAATTTACCTTGATAATTGAAACATTGTGGCTGAGGAAAAAGAGAATGATTCCATGTTAAAACTTGCCTTAAAATGATGTTGTGTATTTTTAAATAGTGATGTTTGTAAGACCCATATTTTTAAAATTAAATTATTAATTGAATTCCGACTTACGCGTAGAATCTGTGCTGGCGTGAGGGGAACTTTGACAAGTGAATGATAAAACTGACAAGTGAAAAAATATAGAATATTTTATATATGTATAATTATGGGACCATAGTCATTTTGAACACTAGTCCAAGTCGTATTCACACCCGACTAAGGTTTGAAGTATTCGAAAAGTGTTTTTCCCACTACTAGCATACTGTTTAAGCCTGATTCTGAATCAACATAAAAATAAGACCCTTAGGGTATTTTTGTGTGAATGTGTGTTTGATCCTGGAACTTTTGTCTGTAATGTCGATATGGTTTGTTTTTCAGAAACTCGATAAAGTTTCACTTAACCTTCGCAGGGACTTAAGTGAACCACAGGGCTAAAGGATCTCGTGTTCGGAGCTCCTTACGGAGTTTCCGTCTGCGTAATCTTAATCTTTTCGCCTCTAGGGATCTTTTCCGCGAAGGAAGTTTTCTCATCTAGAGAGATTTCCTCAATCAGTTTTGCGTCAGATTTTTGAGTAGACTGTTTGTAATCATGGCTTTGTCACCCATGGGTGACTTTATCCTTGCCCAAGGGTCCTTGAAATGGAATTTGAGGATTCTTAAGGGAACTGAGGTATAATTGGAATATTGTTGAGGTCTTTCATGCAATTATCTAATTCTTAGAGGTTCTAAATTAATTAGGAGATAGTTTAATTAGTCCAAATTTATAATTTCTCCTAAAATAATTAGCACATAGCTTTCTTGATTAATTTCTATAATCTTTTAACCCAGTAAACTCTTAATTACTTCCTCCTAACTTCAATACATACCATTTCAAAAAAAAAACCTTCAATACATACACACACATCAAACAACAATAACAATATAATCTGGTTCACCTTATTACCACAATATTTTTTCACTCTTTTCTGTTTTATAACTTTTATGAATTTCTACTGATATTTGCTGCCTTATGAAACAGTTTTTTTGGCTCTGCTAGGGTTTCCTTAGCTTCCAAAAAGGGTGTTGCTATTTCCGGTGGTGGAGTTTCTGTTGCTGAAGAGGATGACGAAGAAGATGGGGAGCAGGATGGCGGCTCTGCAAGGGCGGCTGGGGTGGATATGCTCTCTTCACGTCCGTGCTACCCCTTATTCATTGATGGGATTGCAGATTCAGTGGGCTATTCTCAGGTGAAGGATTTGTTCATGCAACATGGGAGGCTGACGAATGTGTTCCTTCAACGCACGAGGAGAAGCGGGAGAAAATTTCGCTTCGGCTTTGTTCGATACGCAAATATGGTGGACACTGTTAAAGCTATGGAACTTTTGGATGGAGTTCGATTGGGAGGCGCTTATTTATCAGTAAAACCTGAGATTTCCGCTGGTAAGATGAAGGGTAGGTCTCGTCGTTTAAGCTCTATTCTAGAGATCCCTCTTCCGCAGGCGAAGGGCTCTCATGCTCAGGGGCGGAAGTTCTCTCCGAGAGGTCCGTATCAGCAGCGTCGCTCTTGGAGGGAAGTGGTGTTGGGCGTCTCTGAAGAGAGCCATGAAGAGGATCTGTCGTTGGATTACGAGGCTATGCTCGTTGGGGTCGGTGGCTGTTGTCCGTGCCCGCAACGGATTTCAGATGATTACCTCTTCCCTGAGTTGGCCCTCGCAGGTAGGTGTGAGAATGACAGGGTGACGTGTGCAAGCGATGTCGTTCTGTTTCCGGAGGTGGTTTCCTGGGCCGGCGGTGGTGCAGAGGTGTCTTAGGAGGCTGAAGACGCTGGCTTGGGGGAGCTGTAGGGACACGATTGGAGCTAGTGGAAGCGGCGCATCTCAAAGGGAGGGAAGGGATTTTTTTTTTCTCCACGTCTGCTTATTCATGACCTTTTATTAGATTTTAATGTTTTGATATCTTCAAGGCTTGAAGTAAGAGACAGCTGGATTTCTTTTGAATTGGGGGATTTGAATTTCAAATTATCTTTAATTGCACCCCTTGGATCAAGGAGGAATTTGTGGCCCTGGTTTAATGATTACATGTTAAGCCAATCTGTTGTTTTTTCCACAACTGTTTTGGGTGGCACTTCAGCTAATCATGCGGCGGGCGAGCCTTTGGCTCCTAGGGTGGTTGATGGAGATCCAATATCATTCGCTTATGATGTAGGTATTCTGAGTTGTGATGGGCTTACCCCTTTTCGTCCATCGCAACCGAGCTTTGAGGTTGGCTCTATGCTTTTCTGTGCTCTAAGTTTTGAGCTTTTTGCAAAAATATCCAAATAACTTCATCTTTCTATCTAAACTTATTCCCTGCGTGCCCCTGAGCATGTTTAGCGGATTACATTTTTGCTGATTCTCGCCGAATTGCCGCCGAGTTTCAATTCTGCTCATAATACCCATTTTTGGCTAAAGTTCCAACCTTTGGGCTTAAAACCCTCGACTGAGCTTAGCGTCAGTAAGATTAGTCGTCATAATCGTCGTTAGTATCAACCCCATCTAATTTGTTTATCGAAACTCTGATTTTGAAATTCTGAGCTGAAAATAATGACCAAAATACCCCTGCGACAGTTTTCGATCCGATAATTTTTCCGAGTTTAGATTCACCTTAGTTACGGCTAATAATAACCTAGGAACCAAGTTTGATCGAAGAAAAATCGACACACACAATTACCATGTGTGGCCGTGAGCACCCTAGGAGGAGGGAGAAAATTTCTTTTTCGAAAACTTGTCCTTTCGCGCTAGATTATCGTACCTCGGAGTATATGCTACTTCGTGTAACCTTAGTGAGTATTGATTGCTGAGTTTCTGATAGATTTTGATGGAATTCTGTGGTTTTACTCTAAAGGTTCTTTTGAGGAATTTTCCGAAGAACAAGGAGCTGATTGTGAAGGAGTGTTAGAAGAGAACCCTGAAGAATCTATAGGTGAGGGCTTCTCACTGAACTATTAGCTAATGCTTTAGGTGTCGACATATTCGACTTGATTTACTGTTTATGCACTTATTTGTGTTTGACTGGGAAAACGCTTTCTGAGGCTTCGGCTGACAATGATGATTATTCATCTACTAACTGTTTTGAGTTTGAATTACATGCTATGTGCTAAATGGTTAATCTAGGATGTGTGATATCTGCTTTATATGCTAAGTGCTACGTGGTTATTCTAGGATGTGTTGATATATGTGACATGTTTGTTGACTGTGCTGATTTAACTATGCCATTACACATATATCTGTGGTACTGAAGAGAGTGAGGATAACGGGCAAGTCATGCCGATTTTATTTTGAGATTTTGAGAAAGTTTGACGGGACGAACGGAGTTCGGGCCTTGTTATTGATTTAGTGGATCGAGACATTCTCTGGGAATTACTTGGGATTATGGGATCTTTGAAGACTCATAGGAAATACGATAAGACTAAAAGGAAACTATTTTTACAAGGAAAATTCATAAGATATTAAACAACCTCTAAACCTTTAAATAATGATAACAATCTCGGATGCAAGCTTAGGATTGAATATTAGTTTTGGAGAAGGAGAATTGTCGTCGAATCCAAGTTATGGGAGAATTGTAGGTTTCTGAGTATTGTTGATACTCCTTCGCTCTTTGAGCAGTTTGTTTAGCCATCCAAGGGATGCGCCGAGAAGCTTCACTGAGGCGTGAGACCTTGTGAAAGCGTGAATCTTCACTGAGGCGTGAGACCTCGTGAAAAGCATGGATCTTCACTGAGGCGTGAGACCTCGTGAACAGCATGAAACTTCATTGAAGCGTGAGACTTCGTGCAAGTGTGTAAATTCACTGAGGCGTGAGACCTTGTGAAAGCATAAAACTTCACTGAAGCGTGAGACTTCGTGATTGTATAAGACTCCACTGAAGCGTGAGACTTCGTGAGAGCGTTGATGACTCGAAGAGTTATCGTGAGTGTTTGCACTCATTTTATGATTAATTGTATTTTGTCGCAGAATCGACTTTTACCTTAGGGTATTCTTTTTAGAGACAAATAAGTTAGTTAGAACACGTGGCGACGTGTCGAGTGAGGTCGGAGACGTTGTTTGGCTAATCACTTTGCATTCATGCACTCATTTTGAGGTATTAACACGGGACGAACTCCGGACCTCGGTGGATTCCAAAATGGTCATAAGACCCGGATTTCCATATAAGAACACTGCGGTGATTCTTAGTAGCAGACGGAAATGGCAGACCTTCGGGTTCACTGCTGATCTGACTACACTTTGTGCGGTGTAAGAGACACGCGAGCGGAAATGGTCCCACCGTTGCTGGTGCTAGGATTGACTCGTTGATGCCCATCCGTTCCGGAATGCATTTGTTAACCAGCATTGCATTTCATGCAACATGCATACTGACTTAGTTGCTGAGTGTGATTGATAATTGTTAATCTTATCTGATGCATGTTAATTGTTATTACTGTCTTTTATATTCATTGTGAAATATACAACCCTAGGATGCTAACTCTAACTTATAAGCCTAAGTGGCTACTCCTTATCTTTACCTATTGGATTTATTATTTACATAATTCTTTGGAGTTGACCCTCGCGTCTTCTGTGTGTGCTTTGGCGGACTACGCCCTTTGTCAGATGTCCATGGCGGACTGATTCACGATGGTTCACCCTTCGGGGGGAACTAGGTTTGAGATGCCGGGACAGGAGCGCATCGCAGTAGCGAGAGGAGGACGGATGGTGTACATAGACTTGGTCGTTCTGGATTCAGATTCGGACGACGATCACGCTAGCATATAGTTTTGAGTGCTGGTGTGAGCTCCTCGAGATAGGATTAGTGTAGGAGTAGAGTCTTAGCTCTGACCGTCACGTTTTCTTACTGGGACAGGGTAGTTTCTTGCCGATAGCTTTTTGTGTGGTTTCTCTACGGAAATCACAGAGAGTTGGTTGGACTAGGGGGTCTTGTTTTAGGCCGTTTGAGCTGACTTATTCTCATTTTTGAGGGTTGGTGTTGCGGACACTTAACCTCTTCTTTTGGATTGTACATATTGCCTACGGGCGCTACTTTCTACTACTTCCCGTCACTGGAGGTTTACTCGTGACGTGGTTTGCTACTTACAACGGGGGCTGTAATTATTATGGTATATTAGTTCTGCTATCTTTCGTTGTAGAGTTTTATTTCTTTCGGTTTATGATTCTATTATCGAAAAAAAAATATTCACGTTTTTCCGCTTAAACTTTCTTCTTGGTTACTAAAGTGACGCCACCGAAATCGGGGTGTTACAGTTGCTGGGTGGGTGTTTTTTCTTTCTGATTCCTGTGTCTCTTGGCGGTTTTCTTTCTCCATTTTTGTGGGTTGTTACTGCTATTTTATTTTGTAGCGGGTGGTCTCTTAGCTTTTTTGGAGAATATTTGGTGTTTGACTTTTGTTTGAGCACTCTTTTTCCTCCACTAGGGTTTTTCCCACTGGGTTTTTCCTATGGAGGTTTTAATGAGACTTTCTCATAAGTTGCATTTGGCACCAAATTATTGTAGGCTTGGTAGGATCTTTTCCATTCTACATGAGATGAATGTTCTCATGAGTTTTTTCTTATTCATCAATAAAATATTTTTGCTCTAAAAAAAATAATAAAATTACAATAATTATTATTATTATTATTATAATGATAAAATTACTAATATAAATCCTAAAATTTTAGTAGGAGAAAAATGGGATGCTACACAAAGTGCTCTATAACACTCCAGCGACTATCAACAATCCTTAGAAGCACTTGAAGTATAAAAGGAGGACTTGAAAATTTTCAGAAGCAAGAAGTTGAGTTTAATGACAATCAACTTTCATCTGAATCAGAAATCTTCATCAAGCAAGCAAGAAAGAAAAGTCCCAACATCGTGTGAGAGAAATACCTAAGAGTCAAATATTTATACCCAACTCTCTCTAGATCTAGAACTCAAAGCACATCACATAATCAAATCTTATCCAATACTTTGTAATTCATGTGCTTAACATTTTCTATTATCCCTCTTGTGAGAAGAGAACCTTGTAGAGTCAAACGATCTTGAAAAAGATCTTAGGAGAAGTCATGAACAATACTTTGTAAAAGAGGAGTCCTTAGAATACTTGGTTGAGAGAAGTCATGCATAATACTTGGTTAGAAGAAGTCCTGTAGAATACTTGGTTGGGAGGAGTCATGTCTAATACTTGGTGTAGGAGAAGTCATTGATACTTGTTTAGTGAAATTTTGGTTAAGCCAAGGACCGGACGTAGCCCCATCGTTTGTGGGTGAATAAGAGATATTGCTTGTGTTTTTATCGTTCACCATCTTACTCATTTATCCGCTGGAAAAAACGATTGCGAAAAGGTTTTGAAAACTTATAATCGTTTGAAAAATCAAGTTTTGCAAGAACACAATTCAACCCTCCTTTCTTGTGTTATATTAGTCTCTCGAAACTAACATCTTAATAGGTGAAGAGAAAAGATCCACGGCGACCAAAGATCTATGTCCTCCTACAGGGGCAGACACAAACAAACCACCTTACTTCAATTGCATAAACTATCCCTACTAGAAAAGGCACATGGAGCTGTTCATCAGGTCTAACAACTACAAAATATGGGAAATCATCAACAAAGGAAACATCGTTCCCAAAGGAACACTGGACATTCGCTTAGAAGAAGGAAGACCAGTTCAACTTCAAGATGAAGTTATTTCTACAATGTGCTTTAAGTAAATCTCAACTAGACAAGGTTGATGGTCTCGCTACTGCTAAAGAGATATGGGATGCCTTAGGTGTCGCGTGATGACCCTATTTTAGTAGTGTTTTTAGGGTCATTTCTTTGATAGTTTTGAGTCTTTTTGTTGAGTCTCATGTAGTGTTTCATGCATTCTCATGCATTTTTATCTTTTCTTTAGTCTTTATTTTGTTTTGGTAATTTAGTAGTTTTATAGGGAGTTTTCTTGCATTTTAGGTAAAGTTTAGGACTTGCATGGTTTTATTGTGTTAATTGAAGGATCTCTTGTGCTAATAAGCTCTTTGAGCTTCTAGAATTTTCCTTGGCTTGTTGGTTAAGTTTCAGATCAGGAACTGAAGAAGGAAGAAGGCCAATAAGCTTGGAATTGATGGGAAACTTAAAGAGGATTGAAAAGAGGAGTTTTAGAAGCCAAAAAGCCCTTTTCAGGCGAGCTTAAGCGCCTAGGTGCTGGGGGATGGGCGCCTAGGCGCCAATTGGGTCCAGAGAGCATGTTTTTACATGCAATTGGCGCTCAGGCGCTCTGAATTGGCGCCTGAGCGCCCAGACTCGACCTGTTTGCCTATAAATAGGCTTTTTGTCATTTCTTTTGTACCTTTTGTCATTTTTATCATTTTTTTCATAAGTTAGAAGAGAGAGCTTGAGTTCTGGAGCTTTGGGAGCTTTCCCTAGGCCTTATGATCCAGGTTTTATCTTTACTTTCTAGCATGGATTCCATAGCCATGTTTGGCTAAAACCCCTTTTGTTTTGGGTTCTTTGGGAGACTTTGGATGTTTTAGATTTCAATCCATTTCTATTCATGATGTTCTGAGTAAACCCTTGAATCTCACTTCTATGCTTTATCTTTCAAGCTTGAATGCATGCTAGCTTCTTACTTTTCTATAATCATAACGATAGTTTGTTATAGAATTGGGACTTGTTGTGAGATTACTCCTTCTATACTTGCTGCTAGGAATAGAGGAAGGGTTGGGGTTTGTTGGCCTGATTTGTATGCTTAGTGCTCCTAGCAATTGTTTAGGTTATCAAGGAATTGAACCTATCTATTGGTTAGGAAGGGTTTTCTTTACGAGACATCGTTAGATGACTATCTAGGCTAGAACATCAAGGAGGGACTCCGGATTAATTGAATAGAAAGGTTTGCTAAAACTGAAATGGTTGAACAAGAACCCAAGGCAATCTCATCTCTGTTTTTCAATCGCTTTATTACTTGATTACTTGTCTTTTTTGCAAACTCAAGAAACAACCAATTATTAAAACTGAAATTTACTTGCTTTTCAACCTTAAACTTGAATCTTAAACTGAATTCGTATTCCAATTCCCTGTGGTTCGATAAATTAAAACCCGGAGATATCTGTGCACTTGCATATTGACCAACAATCAGCATACTTGTTGAAGAGTATGAAACAATATACACTTGCAAAATAAATGTTAAAATACATCAAACATATATTCAAAGATGAATTACATATACTTATATTAATCAAACACCACATCTTACAATAAGAATTAAACAGTAATCAATAATAAAGAAATAAGAGAAAGGGTTTAGATGAAGCCTGGGTTGAAGCACGCTAGGTGCTGTCCTTAGAGAGAAAACGCCACAACTACACTAGGTAAAATGAGAACTTAAATGCGCTCCTCTCCCAAGATACGTCAACCCGCTAGACCAATCGTGTGCAGCGAAAGATCCCCGAACTGATGAACAAGTTTGTGCTCTTAAGAAAACTTCATCAAAAACTCGTAGAAAAAACAAGAGAAAACGTTTTTAATGTAGGAGAAAATCATTTTGCTGCAGTATATCCCCCAACTTGCTGAACGTGCACCAAGTAAATAGACAACATGAAGTCTGTCACCACAAAATAGGAGTTTGTTTTGACTCATTTGAAGTAAGCCTCATGTGGGCTAAAAAACAGGAAAACAAGTAGCTTCACTTTCTAATACTTTTTCAACAAGTAAATAATTAGGAAATAATATAATATTAATTAAAATATAAGAAAATAAAATTGTAATCAAAATAAAATGTTGATTATATTTAAATCAGAATTTTAAATTAAAATAAATAAATGTAATTTTTCCAACAGAAGGAACATCAAATGTGAGACAAGCTAAGATCAACATACTTGTTGAAGAGTATGAAACCTTTAAGATGAAGGAAAATGAAAGTATAGACCATATGTTTGGAAGGTTCCAAACTATCGTAAATGGTCTCTGAAATCTGGATAAAAAATATGATAACATCAATCAAATGATTTCACCTAGTCATTATTTCCATGTGTATTCGATTAAGTGAAGTGGAATAAAAGAAAAATAAAAAACACACGTGAAAATGATGAATAGGTAAAATTGGAGCCAGATAAGATAGAAGCACACGTAGGGATCCAATTTGATTAATTTTTTTTTATTCAGGGACAACATCTTAGGAAAAAAAAATTCAGGGATTAATTTTGATTCCCTTTTCAATCTTAGGGACCTAAAGCTTATTTAAGCCTAATTTAAATGTCATTTTGTGAGTTGTATTGTAGTCAACATTTGAGACATGTTAAACTTCATGGTGCATATCTATGATGATTTCGCTCCATTACTGCATTTTGTTGCTGTTGTGTGGCACATTTTGCATTTTAACGTTCTAGGTTTTAAATCCCAAAAACCCGAAACACGAATCTAGTAATACATTCCAGGATTTAAAACCTGAAATGATATATAGCATTATGATATCTCATTTTCTTGGAGTGCAAACAAAATGCCTTTTGGAAATAAACAACATGGAACCTATTTAGCTACATACCTTTAGGGATTTAAATTCTGGAACTTAATATGCATACCGGGATTTCATTTTCCCAGAAGTCAAATGAAATGTATTTTGGGAATTAAAAACTGGGAACATTAACTGGTGAAATTTGTTTCGAGTTTAAGAAACATGAAGTATACAGAGTTTGCGGAAATCAAGTCAACCAAGGGTATGGGTAGTGTATGGATCATCTCCCATTCTCCCTTCCTTTTTTACGAGCCCATGATTAGGCCGAAATGAAAGTTTTTTTTTTTGAAAAGTCACAATGAAAAAGTTAAACGGGAATAGTTTTGACCAAAAAAAAAAAACGGGAATAGTGATGGATATATTTTTTTTTTTTGACAGTATAGTGATGGATATATTGGACCAAAAATAAAATGCGATGAATATGGACAAAAATATGTGATGTAAAAAAATTGTTCCCAACATTGTTCGACAAAAAAGAAGTGATGAACTATTTGAATTGATGAAATTCAGAAATTCTAGGGCTTTATAGCCTTGTGGTTGATTCACCTTCCGATCATTCAGAATCCTCGAGATTTCTCTCATTTGCAGGTGAGTGAGTGCTTTGATCTTCACTTAACTCTTCTTCGAATCAAAACCCTGTGTCTGTAACTGTAACGATTAAAGTTCTTTCACTTCTCAAACTCTTTTTTATCAATATTATTTTCCCCCTTTTCTTTGCAGGCGTGCAAAGTTTTCAGTTTTTGTTCACTTGGGACTCGATGTTCATACAAATTGCATTTTTTTCCCATTATTTGAGATAACTGATGTGGTTTTGCTTTGTTCTGAAGAAATAAAATTTCTATAGGGTGGTTCTGATTTTGGGACAATGTCTCGGGTTTATGTTGGGAATTTGGACCCTCGTGTCTCTGAGAGGGATCTCGAAGACGAATTTCGCTTGTATGGTGTTCTGCGAAGGTAGTTCTCTTTCTTTATCTCTTCTTCATTGGGGAAAAATTGATCAAATTGTTTTCAGTTTATGCATCATTTGACACCAAGATAGTGGTGATGAATACCAATTATTGACTTAAATTTAATGGTGACTAAATTATTCATCATCTGAATTCCAATATGCTTGTTCATCCCTCATATGTGATGTGATTTTCTCTTTTTGTTTATCCTTAATTTCAATTTTCAAACATCTTTTGTGAATTTCGAAACCCGGGAGTTCATACAATTTTTTGTATTGGCAATTATGTCTTCTGTTTATCTCAGGGTCTCATCAAGCTTGACATTATGTTCTCCTATGTGCTCTATGCAGTGTCTGGGTTGCACGTAGACCACCAGGATATGCATTTCTCGAGTTTGATGATAAGAGGGATGCACTGGATGCAATCCATGCTTTGGATGGTCAGTATGTTTTCATGTATTGTCGGTTTGTCATTTTGGGTCCTTGTGTACCCAGTCCTTGTTAAGCATTTGTTCTTGTGCTTTGCTGCATCATCTAGATTTGGATTGGCATTAATGTTTGCATGTCATGCAGGAAAAAATGGCTGGCGTGTAGAGCTTTCTCATAATTCTAAGGGTGGTGGAGGAGGCCGTGGTGGTGGGCGTGGGCGTGGAGGTGAGGACCTGAAATGCTATGAATGTGGTGAACCTGGACACTTTGCTCGTGAGTGTCGCTCCCGCGGTGGTTCAAGAGGCCTGGGAAGTGGAAGGAGACGAAGTCCTAGTCCTTACCGGCGTCGTAGAAGTCCAAGTTATGGTTATGGCCGTAGGTAAGTTACAAGTCCATGCTATATATAACTAAAAAATATCTATTTCATATAACTCTTTCAAATGTATGAGCCTTCTAGCATTGTGTTTTGTACGTAGTTTGGATTGAATTTCAGTATATAGAAATACAAATATGTTTGATATATTGATTACAAAGCATCAATTAAAGTATGATTAAGCAATGATATAGGATCCCAAAAGTAGGTATTCGAAGTGTTTGCATGACTCTTAACCTGCCTAAACAAGCATCAAATTGAAGAATCCAATGACATGCTCCGGGCGGCATATCTTGTTCATTTTTAAATTTGGTATAGGCTCAGCCTTTAGTCTTATGAAATTTCATGGGGTTCTTGTCATCTTGTATTGCTTGGAAAATTTGCGAAGTAGCACCCTTTTTAACTCAGTATCTCAACTTCCTGTCCTATCTTTTATTCCTTGTTAATTTGTGGATTTGTTATTTTCTATGATGTAGGATCTGTTCAAATGTAGATTTGTATCTCTCTGAAGTTATACCACTTTTTCCATATTATTAGTTGGCATAAATTTCTTTCTTCCTGTCGAAACCTAATTGTCATTAGTCTATAGTATTTTTAGTCTATCCTTTCATCAGACTGAAAATTATGCCTACAAGCTAAACTAAATCCAAATGAGTTCATTTGAATGACTGGAGAAGATCTCAAACTTAATATGGGTTTGACAGCCTGTCAAATTGGCCCTTGTAGTATTTGTAGTTTCAGTCTACATATTCTAGTTGTATGGTAATAAGCATCATAGAAAAAGGCACTTTTGATGAACAAATCCTTTGCTGATGTATTTATCTTCTGATATAGTATTTTTGATGTTTTATTTTATCAGGAGTTATAGTCCTCGTGGGAGGAGATCTCCAAGACCTCGTAGCATAACACCTCCTCTTCGTGGTCGCAGCAACAGCAGGTCCCCTCCATACCGTCATGCTCGTCGTGTTTCACCTTATGCTAATGGGTATGCTTTAGTGTGTTTGACTCAATTGTTTTTGATACTTTAGGATAAATAATATGAGAAACGATTACCCATGTTGATTTAAATTCTCATGATTTTATTTTTCAGAGATTAAGATCACAATGTGAATGGAGCAAATGCTAAATAATTGTTAGGAGCCTGCTCTGCTTTATTCTAGTTCCTCTAGGATTGGATGAGCATCCAACATACATGTTAATTATGTCGATGTCATGACAAAGGGTATTGTTGGGAACTTGGAATATGACGTCACTTGTGTAGTGTAATAGCTGCCAAAAGGGTGCATTGGACACTGTTTTGCATTGGATGTCTTGTCTCTTCAGCTTACTGAATCCTGAAGGTTACTTTAGTCATCCCTACTTTATATAGTTATGTTAGTTGTTTGCTTTTAGTCTTATCCACTATGGTAATTTTTATATATTTGCATCAAACGCTCCTGAAATGTTCATGTTTCTTTGTTTTGAGGTGCAATTATCAGCCAAAACAAAGCTTCGTTTCGCCACTTAGTACTTCTTGTCTGCTTCTCTGCTGCATGCCTCTACAGTCATCTTCTTGCTTCTGCATATAAGCTGACTAAAACTGCAATGTTGGCTAGTTGCTCTGGGTATGACCTTTTTGTTGACAATGCTACAGTTGCATCCTTCTTTTGAATTGGAGAAGTCCAAAGGTGGATGGATAAAAACCTAGTTATTCACTTGCTGCACCATCTTTTTAAAATTGGGACTTGTTTAGTGAGTAGCTGTGTATTGTGTCTGCTTCTCGTCATTCTGTGTGGTTGAATTGATGCTACTTTGGATGTCTGCATCCCAATTAGAGTGTTTCTTGTTTCATCCGTGGTCTTAATGGTACGCGCTTGGCACTGCAATTATCAGCATCTTGGTTGTGTGAGACACTAAGCTTACATCATCTACAAGAGAGTAAGATAAGATTGACCCTATTTAACGAAACGCACAGGCCAATTGTCTTTCATTCTTCACTTTCAGCCATTCGATTCCTTAGATTTTGCACGCTTCTAACTAGAACTTTTGTCTATTCACAAGCTACTGGGATCTGCTACTAATTGTCCCCCATTTATAAAACTTCCACACTAAGTCGAGTGTATTAACTCCAGTTTATTGACCTTATTGAGGAATTAAGTTATTGCATTGGATGGTTGATTTTGAGGAATTCAGTTTAGAGTTGGGTGCATTGCCATATTGCCATTTTTCTTTGCTTATTGTATAATCCTTTGACATGCAACGGCCATGCGTGCCGTGATTTGCCCTGGTATTAATTATCCCTTTGGAATTCTATTTTTATTTTTATTTGAAACCCCCTTGGAATTTATATTAAGGTTAGTTGATTTTTGATCTTTTCAGTTATGTTTTTTGGCTTAAATATTCTATTGGTCCCTGAAATTGTAAAGAGAATCAAACCTGATCCTTGTAAAATTTTCGCATCAAATTGGGTCCCTAAAATTGTTTTTTAAATCTAATTGGGTTCAAAGTGTGTTTCAGGATGATGTGGAACAAATTTTACCCAATTAGTATTTCCACATGGATTTATATTTTATTTTTAATGCAGATGGGTAAATGATTTTAACAAATTAAAATTAAACCCGAATTAAAAACCTAATTTCTCATCTCTATTCATCCACACAGCCTCCTTCTCATCTTCCCTTTCTGCAGTCGATGGGTTGACAGGGGGAGCTTCTCGTGGTGGGTGGTTCAGCGCTGTGTGGTTGCTATTTGTGAGGTTGCTGGTATTATGGGGGGTGTGGCTTGTAGCAGCGGTGGGTGGTATGGCAGGGGAGGTAGTGATGTTACTTGAGGCCTTGCTTGTATTTGTCTCTGTCCAACAAGGGGTAGAAATGAAGGGGTTTGGGGTTATTTAGGAATTTTAATTTAGTTTGATGTTTTGGTTAGTTAGTGATTTTTGAAGATGAATGAGGATGAAGAGGAGGATAAATTTCTGGGTTTTAAAATTTTTGGATTTGAAGATGAATGAGTATGTTTAAGTGGTGAGGTTTTTTTTCAGATTAGGTTAGGTCTTTTAGATTAGATTAGGTTTTTTTTTTGTTGCAAGATTATGTTTTTTTTAATGTTATGAGTTGGAATTAAAAAAAAAGAATTGAAATTAATTTTATTTAAAAAAAATGAAAAAGCCACATGGAAAAGCTGAGTGAGATTAAAAACAAGCCACATCAGACATAGACACACTTTGGACCCAATTAGATTAAAAAAAATAATTTAGGGACTCAATTTGATGCAAATATTTTATAAGGACTAGGTTTGATTCCCTTTACAATTTCAGGGACAAAAATGATATTTAAGCCATGTTTTTTTAATAAAGTAAAAATTATTTTTAGCTTCCTGGTTAATTGTTGTCTTTCTTAGTACAGACGGTTCTGGTTTTTTATCAATTATATGGCAATTAAGCATTTGTTTGTGTATAGGTTACGTTTAATTGAAAGTGAGGCAGCCAATCGTCTCCTTTTACGTTTTTTTCTTATTTTTAAGTTGGGGTTTATCTTGGTGAGGTTGATCTTTGTTTACACCAAGGAATCGTTTGATCTTTGTCTTGAGACAAATAGTAAGTGTGGTACTAATAGTTTACACGACGTGTGAAAATTACTAGAAAAAATTACTAGGAAAATTGCTGGTAAAACTCACTTTAATACTCTTTTTCCAACATTTTGATTGATTTGTTGAAATTTATGTGATGTCTAAAAAAAAGAGTTCCACTTCTAATTTGGTAGGACTTTCATGTATTTCAACCAATCAATAAGAATGTGTTGAGTGGGATAAAGAGTGTGTTGTTACTTGTTAGTACTGTACTTCTCAATTATTAAAGATTTGAACATGTTTTTCGTTCTTGACTTAAAAAGAACAACTATTTATTTTGTACGCGTTTCTTTTCCCACTCTTTTCTTCCCCTTAATATTCAAATTTTTGTCTTCATGCAGTTACAATCTTTCTCACCCACACACGCAGTTATTATTTTCCAGTTACAAGGAAATCTTTAATATATTTACTTGTGCATAGTTACACAAACACCTTTTTACGTGGTGCAGGAGGTTTTCCGGTTTTTTTTAAAAAATAAAAATAAAAATACTTATTTTCTTAATCAATCATTAATCCTTTAATCATCAAAAAATTTCAAAAACATTTCTCTCACATGTTCATCTTTTCTCTGAATCTACTCCAGACCTCCTCTCCACCAGAAATCCCTCCCATCTACCACCATGCACCCCACCACAACCCTTTCCTCCCAGCACAACCCTTGCCTTCTCTCCTTCTTCTCCGTCGGTGCATTTCCCGGCGACCACAACACCCTCTCCCTCCTCCACTTCCAGTTTCAGATCTGCGTGGAGTGAAGCGGTGGTGGTTACTGGGTAGTTCAAGCGCTGGCCCCACATGGTTATTTCCGCGGTGGCACGTGACACAATAGTGAGGAGCGGCGCGGTGGCTGAGGGTCTGGTGCGAAGAACCCCCTCCCCCAATTTGAAGATCCACCGTCCCCGTTCAGATCTAGGTTTCACAGTCGGTGGGGCGTGTAGAGGCAATGGTCGCTATCTCCCACAGCCACCGCCGCTGGGTCTCACTATTAATTCCCTCCCATCTTCAAATCCTTCGTCCAAGCAAGGTATCCTCATCATCTTCCAAATCTCTAGATAAGATCCATTAAATCTTCTTAAACATCAATTTTGTTTTCTTTTTTTTCCACAATTTGTTTGCCTATGATTCAGATCTGTTGATGAGGATTATGGATGTTGATTTCCAGATCTGAAAAATAGAAGAAGGTTGCAAGATAGAGAGCTTGGGGAAGAAGAGAAGATACACACAGAGTTAAATGATAAGAAAGAATAGATTTTTTTATTTAAATTTCTCATAATCTGGGGAGGTGATATTTCTCATAATCTGGTGTTTGTTGGATTTAGTGATTCAATTTTGGAATCTGGTGGAGCTTGTGTTTGATAGTTGAAATAATAGCAAATGGGTTCCAGATTGTTCGTGAACCTTCCCTGGTTCTCTCATCCTCCCCTGTTCTTGTATTTTTTAGTTTTTTATTGATTGTAATGGGTTGTTCATTCTAGAATAATGAAGATGATAATTAATAATTTGTTTATTTTCAGTTTTTTCTATTGTTGGAGAATAAAGATGAAGAAAGAATGATATAGTTGATGGTGAATAAATTTAGTTTCCTAGGTCTTGTGTTGTTAGATGATGAAGATATATGATGAAAGATTGAAGATGGTGATGAGATTAACCTAAATCCTTAATTACGTTTTTTAACTAATTCACTAATAAATATGTTTTTTCAATTATTTTTTAAAATAAAAACCTGGAAACCTACTACAATGGGTCAAAAGGTGCTTGTGTAACTTTACACAAGTTTTTACTTGTGTATGTTAAAGGCCTCCCAGTTACAACTCTTCTTCTCCCAAAGTTGTCTATTTAATTTATCACATTACATCCCTCTTGCTTAAGGATTATATATATCTTTCTATCTTTTTCACTCTCTTCTTCACCAAAACTTCTCATGGATCCTGGAGCCAATAAGGTCTTCGCTTCACCTTTGACCTGCACAAATGATGCAGTAGAGAAGACCATCTATCCTACTCTTCTGTCAGATTTCTAGGCCAATGCTCGTCTTACTGAGGGTGAGGGGGGACGCTTTCCCCAAAATCATTTTGGACTATGCCCTCTCCTTCACCAAGGACTGTGTTTCCACCTTCCTCCAATATCATGGAGCCACACATATTTTGAAATCTAGCGCTATTAATTCAACAATCAGAAATTTTGTCAAATTGAAGAAAACCCATTCCCCACCTTTGAGGAAGTCTCACAAGTGAACTCTCATCCTTGTTGCTCTTGTTATCCATCTGCTCATTTTCCTTGTTTTCTGCCCCCTGTCAAAACTTAATAAATTTTATTTGTGGCAAGGATGTGTTCATTATCTATCACACCCTTAAGTTGCTGGAGATTTACCCTATATTTCTCATCTTAAATCATGTCAACTGTCAAGTATGTGCTGGCCAATGACTTCCTTGAAATATGTAACGCCCCGACTTTTAGGGGTCAGGATAGGTATATTTGTTTGTATATTTGAATTCAAAGTTAATGTAACTGTAGGATAGGTTCATATTATCAAGTTTGTTGCAAGTTGTTGCACCTTATGAATTTACATCATCTATTCACATGAAATATAACGAGAACAATTGAGTTTACGTTCATATTTTACAATGGCATTAGTGCTTATCAACATCGAGACGGAGAATAAAGACGATGAAGCTGATAATGGTTCTCCAAAAGAAAAGCAGCCTGTGAACATGTCCTCCCCAACTTATTACCTGGGTGCATATCAGATAACCGTGGAACTCCTCTTATGACAGTACCTATATATCAAAGGAGAGAACTATCTCAAATGGGCCAGATCTATGAAAACCGCATTGCGTGCCAAAACAAAATTGGGTTTCATTGATGGAATAATCAAGAAACCTTATGCTACGTACTCGGAGTTCCATTGTTGGGACTCACACCTTATATGTGCTGTAAAACATAACTATGTCCTTTCCACTAGAAAGCGATAGACATATTAGATGTGCTGTAAAACACAACCTTGTCATATCCACTAGAAAGCAATAAGACATAAACCAGTAAATGACTGAAGCATTAGCTGTCAACAGTGGCATAAGCCTCAACAAATTCACAATCATCAATATAAGTCGAATTCTCGATACCTAAAGCATTATCTAGTAAAGTAAGTTGATGTCACCTTGGGTGTTTGCTCCTCCATCTTGACACTCCACAGATTGTTCCAAATCCTCGTCTCTTAACTCAACTCGTCCCAAACCTTAAGAAAAATAACATTGCTTAGTTACTAAGAAACAAACCGACTTAATAATACTAACCGAAACCGGAAAAAGCTTTCTAAGCTTCAAAATTCAACACTCCTTCATGAAAGGAAGAGTTTTCCCTAAATGAGTGAGTTTTGACTCGACTCAAGTTTCGTACATAAACACTTAACACCTGGCCAAGTAAGGTTCCGATTTCATTTTGAAAGCGTAAGTCATGTTATAATATCCAATTAGGAATCCTATTCATATTCCTAGGGTGTATTTTACCATATAGCTTGCTTAGGGTGCAATTAGACTCTTTAACACTTTTCGGCGATAATTTTCACAACCTATATATTCAAACTTATGCTCCACCCAACACTTACCTGAAAACAACCTAGGTTTCACAAAAAAGATTTTCTCTCGGCCAGTGTGCTAGAAATGGGGCTTGCCGAACTTTTCTTTCGATATAATTTAATTCCTAAGTATTCTTAGGTGATATCTAGGGTAGAAAAACGTTTGGAAAAATTACGGAGCTTAAATTGTGAATTAAGTCTTTTTTGGTCAACTTTAAAGACTTAAAATTCAAAGTTGAGATTTTTCGAAATTGGTTTCGAATAGCTCTAATTAAGACATTTATCAACAACTAATCTAAGGGCCCATTTGGTGGCCAGGATAAAATATGATATGATAGGACAGAATAATAATCATATCCTGTTGTTATCTGTTGTTTGTTGCGCCAGCAGGATAGGATAACATTATCATGTCTCTTATCCTATCCTGTCATTCATGTGTAAAACTTATCCTGAGGGCCAGCTATGATAGAATAGGATAGGATACCAGTTATATATTTTCTTTCAGTATCCTAACTTCAAATTAATTTATTTTAATATTATATAATTTATAATAATATTAATTAATAAATATAAAAATATTAATTTAACTAAAATAAAAAATAAATAAAATTATTATTCATAAATAGTAAAATAGACTACTCACTTACAAATATTGATTTACTAATAATAATAGACTAATTTAATATTTTCATCTCCTAGTATTTAAAAGTTATTTATCTACTTATATAATAATTTAAATATAAAGTATTTTTGAAATAATAATACTTTTAATTTAGTTAATTTTTATTGTTTATCACGTGTCACAACTAAGTGAAAACCATTGATTACAAATATAATTTTTTTAATAGTAATAGACTAATTTTTATATTTTCATCTCCTATTATTTAAAACTACTTATCTACTTATATCATAATTTATAATTTAAATATAAAGTACTTTTGAAATAATAATATTCTTAATTTTGTTAACTTTTATTGTTAATTATCACGTGTCACAACTAAGTGAAAACCAATTTGTTAACTGCATAATTTTATTTAAAATATAAGATATCTTCAAAACAATAAAATAGACTAATTAATAAAATTTAAATTAATTTTAGTTATTTTAAAATATAAACTCATTCATGAAAGTGTAAAGAAGTTAAATTTAATACAATGATCATTTTTAAATGTATTTTTTATTCGAATATAAATCTTATACATTTTTCCTTATCATATCATGTCCTTATCATGTGCACCTCAAACACAGGATATGATAAGAGTCTATCCTGCTTATCATATCATGTTACTATCTTGTTCACATATCATATCCTATCTTGACCACCAAATGGGCTCTAAAGGTCCTAAGCATGGGTTTAGGCTCTAGAATGTTAAAGTTCTAATTTTTATCCAAAAATGGGTATTTCCCTCAAAAATCAACATCTCCATCAACAATCCGAGTATCTAAGCATATGGGGTATCAATATGAACCATAGAGAAGGTGTAGAAGCTAAATGGAACAAGAATCGAAGCTTAACTAACCTTTTGTCCAAAAGCTCAAGATTTGTGGATAAAGAGATGGAAATATTGGAAAAGAAGTATGGAAGATGACCCTTGCGCCTTCACCTTTCAGATCCACCCGGAAGCACTTCGATCCGTCGAGAAAAGAGCAAGAAATCGCGATATCACTCCTCCTCCTTCACTTCCGCGGGTTTGGTAGTGTTATGTGGGGATGAATAGTGATTTCCTCTATTTATAGAGGAAGGGAAAGAAAGAAAAAGGAAAATTTCGCGGGTCTGGGTGTTTTGGTATATATTTTTATCTGCTGATTTATGTTAAGTATTCAACGATAGAAAGTCGACACTTGTTTCAGAGTTCATTTAAGTGAGGAAATGGTTTGGAAGCAGACTGCTCCAAAATTTGCCGGAGAACTAATTTTTGAAATATCCGTTGGATGAAAAAACTTCATTCACGGAAAAGATTCCTAGCAATGAAAGAATTAAGACATCGTGGATGGAACCTCCGGAAGAAGCTCCGAACATAAAAACCTTTAATCCAGGTTCTCACTTAAGTCCCTGCGGGGATAAAGTGTAACTTTATCGGGTTTCCGGAAAGCGAACCCGATCGACCTTACAGTCGAAAGTTCTATAATCAACATACATTCACAGAAAAATACCCGAAGAGTCTTATTTTCGTGCTGATTTAAGACATGACTTAAACAGTGCTCTAGTAGCAGAATTAGCCTTTTCCGGACACTTCAAACCTTAGTCGGGTGTGAATATGACTCGTGCTAACATTCAAACTAACTATAAACTCATAATTCTACCTATATTGAATATTCTACATTGTTTCGCTTGTCAATATGTCATTCACTTGTTCAGGTTCCTCCCACACTTGCACAGAATCCTGAGCGTGAGTCGGAATTAATTAATTAATTATTCTAATACTAAAAATCTAGGTCTTACAAGCTCCCTCCGCATTCATTAGTATAAATGTTAAAGCAATATAAGACTCTACTTAATTTAGTGGGAATACAAGAAAAATCAGTTTCTCTCCACTAAAACATTATCCTCTATTCTCTCTAACTTTCGCTGCATCCAACACTATTCACATGAAATATAACGAAAACAATTGAGTTTACGTTCATATTTTATTAAAACATGACTTCCTAAAGGTAATTGCAAAGTGTGTAGACAAATTTGAATCCTCTATGAAGAACGACTCCTTGGCCGATGAGGCCTATAATATTCTCATAGGATGATTCAGAGTGCAAACACCTAGACCAACTGAACTTCCTCCAAACAATCGCTTTCGATCACAACCTGTGTCCTGTGGGGAGCTATGGTCCAAGATAATATGAATAACTATATGGATAAACCTGAGCTCAGCGCGCAGAGGGGAGGTTAGAAGTGTCCGGTTTGTTATAAAAGCCCATAGTCCACTTACCGTTTTCATCCCGAAGAACACACCTCTATAGCCCGCACTGCTGTCACCCTTAACAACCCCATCAACTTTGAACTTGAAGCAGCCTACATCTAGTTTCGACCACCTTGGAAATATGTTCCCCTCAGTATAAACAAGTATTCGTTGTTGTAGCTTTCGGCTTGAATCCCCCTCGTCATTGTCGGAATCCCGCCAACGTGTTATGGTATTGGGTTTATTTGATAGTCCCTTCATTTCAAAACATAGGTTGCTAATGGTCATGCACATTGTTTAAGAACTCGTCATTTGATAAATATTTTAATTGAAATATCCTTATTTAATTTTTTTTTTTGAAACACCCGTATATAAAGTTGTGTTAAGAAAAATGTTATTATTGGTTAAGTACATAGTGAGAGTTGTGATGGATGAAAATTGAAGGTTATCGAAGAGATATGATATTAAATGGGGGGGGGGTATATAAGGAAGAAAGAGAAAAAAAAATGCTTTGGATTTTTTTGGTCTTAACCAAGGTATCCCACAGACGACAGCCGTGAGACTAACCCCTCACCCCATGGTCAGCGCACTAAGCGGTAGGGGCTAGCCAATGAGTTTTGAAGTATATGTAATGGATCTTTGTATTGGGTCTTTAATTTGGATCTTGAAATCTGAACAATTGAAAATTAGTTTTTACCACTAGTTTGTCACATTAGTCATTTTGCCTCTGTCGTATTCAGCTCAAATGAACAGAATATAAACTCAAATGAACAGAATAAAAATAAATGATTTTCCTATGAGAAAAAGACAATAAAAAGAAAATTTGACCAGTAATTGAGAGGAATAATGTATCATTCCGACGTAATAAAAAAATTTTCACATCATTATCCAATCAGCATACACCACTGGATGGAAAGATGACGGTTGGACCAAATTTGGTTGATTAGAAAAATAGATGATTAAAATTGAGCCAAAGATTTTGGGAGAACCAAAATCACTCAACCATGATATTAGGGGCTAAAAAAATGCAATTAAGCCTAAAAGAAATTATATTCATCATATAAATTCTGGGCTCCACCCCGGAATACAACACAAATAAAAACTTAGGGTCTGTTTCATTATAATTTTTGAAAACTGTTTTCTGCTTTTAGAAACTGAAAATTTAAAAACACCCTACATCAATTATTCAAGCATCCGAAATACAAAAATCAACAATGACAAATATGTAGGTTTTTTGGTACAAAATGACAAATATGTAGGTGACAAATAAACAAAGATGTTATTAATTTTAAAAATTGTCATCATTATCACCAGCCCTTTTACTACTAATGCTCAAAGCCATGCTGGGTTCTTCAAGGGCGTAACAACAGCCTTCACTTGCAAGTAGTTCTTAAGACTGTACTCTCCTTTTTCTCTACCCTGTCCACTCATCTTGTATCCACCAAAGGGAATTGCAGCATCAAATGTATCAAAGCAATTTACCCACACTGTTCCAACCTTCAATGCTCGAGTCAATGTATTTGCAGTGTCTATGTCTTTTGTGAAGATCCCAGCTGCAAGGCCATAACGTGTGTTATTTGCTCTTTGAATTACCTCACGAAGGTCCCTGGGATCAACATGAAAATTAGTACACAAAGCAAGGCTAAGATACCAATAGCATTCTCAGACAAATAAGACACACTGCACTCACTTGAACTTTAATATGGTTTGCACTGGACCAAAGATCTCTTCCTTTGCAATCACCATGTCATCCTGGTTAGTGTTAAAAATAGAATTAAAAGCATTACGAATTGTATTTTCATCCTCTCCTAATAAGATGGGAATTCGATGAAATAGATATAGACAGATATACCTGGACATTTGAGAAGACAGTAGGCTGAATATAGAAGCCTTTGTCACCAAGTCTATCTCCCCCAGTTTCAAGGGTAGCCCCATTTTGAACACCGGATCTAATATACTTCAGTATTTTCTCAAATTGGTCTGAATCAATCTGATTGATTGGATCATATAAGAAATTATCAATATATTCATGCATTTAAGAGGCTCATATATTAAGACAAGTGAATAGCTTAGTAGTAACAAATTAACAATGTATCATTCCCTAAACAAATTTGAAAAACACAATTTAATTACTGTGAAGTCCCAAGTATCTAACAAGGACTGTATAAAACACATTGCCAAATTTTGGACATATAACACCCTTAAACAACTTTGAAAAACAAAACTCAACGCTCA
The DNA here is from genome assembly GCF_012489685.1 of Lotus japonicus. NCBI lineage: Eukaryota > Viridiplantae > Streptophyta > Magnoliopsida > Fabales > Fabaceae > Lotus > Lotus japonicus. The sequence continues at coordinate 31,008,139 of NC_080044.1, forward strand.
AGCATGAGAATGAAATGCCAAGGATCCATTGAAACTTACCTGAGGACCTTGCTCTATTCCCCCCTTGAATGGATCGCCAACAGCACGTTTCGCTGCACGAGCCTTTGCTTTATGTACGAACTCATCATATATGCGCTCATGAACAAATGTTCGAGACCCGGCACAGCAACATTGTCCCTGAAGGAATGTTTCAAGAGCACCAATCAAAGGAGTTCTAATTTATGAGATAATTGTTTTACAACAAGAACTCTGCTTATATGTACCTGATTAAAGAATAAGGCAAAGTGTGCTAGCTCAACAGCCTGATCTATATCAGCATCTTCACATACAATAAAGGGGGATTTCCCACCAAGCTCCAAGGTTACAGGTTTAAGATTGCTTCTTGCTGCCAATTCAAGGACGGCTTTTCCAGTGTCAGTTGAACCAGTAAAAGCGAGCTGCAAAAAATTGTTCAAAATTCAGGCTAGCAAGACATAATTGGATCTACGTGCCTAATAATCCGTTGGGGATGAAAGTTGAAAATTTCCCAGTTTGACTATAGAAGCACCTCATTTGTTGCAAGAAACTCATTCATTCTAGTATCAAAATCCTAACACTACCATGTGACCGCATGATTGAATATTTTAGTACCTTATCCACATCCATGTGACTAGCAAGAGCAGCACCGGCAGTAGGACCAAAGCCAGATACTACATTCAAAACACCAGAAGGAAGTCCAGCCTGCCATACAAAATATAAATTCAGAATAAAGATAAGAAAATTTTATTGTTAAATTACTCTCCACCAAAACCTTGCCTCTTACAAAATGCAGATTGGTCAGTCACCCACCTCATGAAGTAGTTTTGCTACATACAAAGCAGATAATGGTGTCTGCTCAGCTGTTTTCAGAACAATAGTGTTGCCACAGGCCAATGCTGGTCCCACCTTCCAAGCAAACATGAGAAGAGGGAAGTTCCAAGGAATGATCTGACCGGCAACACCAATGGGTTCGTGCAATGTTTGCACATGATGAGGCCCATCAGCTGGGATTGTGAGACCATGAATCTTATCTGCCCAACCTGAAGGAACATGAGCATATGAGTGTTACCACAATTTCACAAAACAAACACAAGAACAGTACGTACCATATCCCATAACCCACATACCAGCATAATAACGAAATAGGCGAACCAGCATCGGAATTTCAATCTGAGCAGATTGTTCATATGTCTTCCCATTATCCCAAGTCTCAAGTGCTGCAATGTCATCATTATGCTTTTCAATCAGATCAGCAGCACGCAACATTATCCTTTGCCTTTCCTATAAAATCATAGAAACAGACCCTCAAAAAAAAAAAAACTGCAAGAACATGTTTTGTAAAATGTAGGAAAAGTGAAATGATAAAAAAAAAAGAAAAGGTAATGATGAAATACATAGGCTGTCATTTTAGGCCACGGCCCTTCATCAAATGCTTTGCGCGCAGCTGCAACTGCTCGATTAACATCTTCAGAGTTACCCTCAGCAACATGAGCAATCACCTCCCCTGTCCTGGGATCCAACGTTGGAAAAGTTTTACCTGATGCCAGAGAAATCTCAGAAGTAAGATACCTCAAAATATTAAAAGTGTAATTTCTATCTCCAAAAGATGAAGATCAAGATAAACAAAATAGAAAAAATACTAACCAGAAGCAGCATCAACGAAATTCCCATCAATTAAGAGCTGGGTGTGTTCTACTTCCACTCCTGGTTTAATGGGTTCTTCAACGGCAGACGCAGTACTGTACTTAGAGAGTGTTGCACCCAGGTAACCATTCCCACCTGAAATTTTTTACATTTTTCACTTAGGCAATGAGTATGCATCAGTGTCCTTAAGCCCCTAACTAAAACCCCAAATCAAAACACACTCTAAACACCAATTAAAATCACGATTATACACGATCAATTTTCATGTCCCAGGTGAAGTGAGAAGAATCTACAAGTACAGACGAGAAAATGGAAAATTCAGCTAAAAATAATGAACATTTTCTCTCTTTTTTTGTTAGTTCCGAAATTGTCATACCCCACCCACCTACCCACCGCATTTGGTCACACATAACATAATGCATGTATTTGTTTATTTTTTCCAGTAGATTTTCTCAGTTTACAATCAATACATGTAATCCCATCATCACCAATGAAAACAAAACCAGTAAATCAATTCAGAACAACAACATACAATTGAAGAGAAGAGGGCAATAATTGAACCAAAAAGTATGCAAGAAGAACAAAAGTCACTTTAATTTTGTTACACGATAGATACAGAAAAATGAATCAGATCAATGATCGAAGAGGTGGTAAACAAACAACATCATACCTCGAGAAATTGAAGAAAATGATGATCGAGAGAGGAGCCTTGAGATCTTCAGTGCAGAAGCCATAATAAGGTCAGTCAGTCACTGTTGGAGTTTATCTACGAAATGGCAAATGGTTCCTACTCCTACTTTATTTATACAAGACATAAGTGAAACGCATTAGTCAAGCCCCCCCTCAAGTCGGCTAACTTTTTTATTTAGAAAAATACTTATACGACCAACACTCATTTTTTAATATTATCTTTTTCATTGGTTGAAAATTATACGGATTTCAATAAATTAGAAAGTATTAGATTGAGTTTTATGAGTATTTTTCTTTTATTTATATATGTGACCATACACGGATCATTCGGAAGTCAAGGTTGTCCTAAGTCCTAACTCTTGGATATGGTTGGGGTATGTTCACATCGGTGGAAAACTAAAAAATTTGAACAAATTAGGAATTTGAAGAAGGATAGTACTATTTTTGGTAACTTCTACTTTTAAGAGCATCTTCAATGGTAGTATCTAATGTTAAATACATACTCATATGAGTATCTATTATCATTGGAGTACATATTCAATTCCAACATGACAAAGATGAGTATGTAGGAATAGATACTTCACACTAGACTTGAAATGTGAACTTGTATTTATTACAAGCACTTACAATTAATTAAAATGGAGATAAATAATAAAATATTCAAATGTGATGTTGATGGTGGGATCCACTATATAAACTTTTAAGAGTTGTTGGGTTGGAGTAAAAAGTTAGTAAAATAGGGTAGATGATGTGGCATTATGGGAAATTGAAAAAATGATATATAGATATTTTAGTGAGTATGATGGATGTAGATGCTCTAATAAAAAAGTGATGAGGAGTGACAGTGATATGATGTGGCAGTTATTTTACTCTTGCTCCATCCAATCTATATATCTTTTTACGATAAAACATCTCATTTATTTATCATAAAGTTTGGCACATGATATAAAAAATATTAATTACACTATTGAAATTTATGAACAAATTAGAAATTTGAAGAAGGATAGTACTATTTTTGGTAACTTATGCTTTTAATGAGAAAGTGATGAGGAGTGACGGTGATATGATGTGGCAGTTATCTTACTCTTGGTCCATCCAATCTATCTATTTTTTTTTATGATAAAACATCTCATTTATTTATCATAAAGTTTGGAAAATGATATAAAAAATATTAATTACACTATTGAAATTCAAAAAATCCTCATCCATCAAAGCGTATCATATTATAACTTCCAAAAAAAAATGTATCAGATTATAACCTAAATGGCACATGTTTTTCACTTATCGGTTCTTACCGTGATTTTCTACATGTTTGATTGTCATTGGTCCATACTGTTGACCTTTTTGATAGGTAAAAAATAAATAAATAAATAAATTAGGAAATAAAAATAATAAATCAAGTTTTTTACCTATTGGATTAAAAAATGCTAGAAAGTAGAAATTAGGACCAGAATGAACCTGGCTTGATAATTACACACCTTGATCTTACTTTGAATTTCAAATTCAAATCTTGAGAATAGATTTACAATTCAACCGTGGTTTGCTTTCTACTATATGACATGTAAATCATTGTTTATTTTTTTATTTTAACAAATTTTTTTATTTTTTTTGAAAACAGAAGAATATTATTAAATGGAAAGAATGCAAGAGGACACGCCCCTCTAATAAGAATATTATTTTAACAATTGACTAGTGTTCTTTACCCGTGCGTTGTACGGCGATTAAATTTATTTTAAAGATGAATCAGTAGAAATATGTTTTAACTTAGTTTAGGCTCTTTTTAGTAAGTAGAATAGATATGGAATCGAACATATGTTACAAAGATGTAGATGAATGAACCACAGTAAATATATTAATTTGATGAGGTTGTATAGACCTCACAATGGCAACACTTGAATAGTAATAAGAACCCAGTTTTTAAGGAATACATTACATTAAAATTGAAATAAGTTAAACATAACAATGACAACAACATGAACCCTTATTAGAAGTTGTAGTCCATGATTAATGATAAAAACTTCATAACCAATCATGTTGTCAATCAAGCATATTTGAGCTATAGAACCTGCAAAGGAAAAAAATTATATAAGAGTAATAATCAATAATCAATACAAATATAAATTGTGTATAATTTGAAAATGTTAAACAAACCTTATAGAAACGCCAATAACCTTCAAATTAGATGATCAATAAACTGCTTGAAATCTTTTTATACTGTTAACAATAAAAAGAAGGTTTAAGGGTCATATTAGTCAATGTTTGGTAAAAGTGTTTGATTTTGGTCCCTTAGCCAAAAAATGATGTTTGACTTGTGAAAAAATGGAGAACATGTTAGGTGGAGTACGTTTTCCTTGATCTCCAGCCTAAGATACTGTTTTGAGCACCTTTGATTTCTTAGAGATTAGTTCCTTGTAAACTTGGTTTTGATTTCAATTAATGATTGGTGGTAGATTAATGTTGATCGAGGTTTTTTGACTCTGCACGGGATGGTGGAGGGACACTAATTTAGAAAGGAAATTTGTAATTCTGTTTATCTTTGTAATTAAATATATTTATTATTTGGGTTGGAGTACTCCTAGTGCTCTCTGTCAATATATTTTGCTAGTTCAAAACAAAAAAATATTTAAGAGCATACAAAATATATACGCAAATTTTCAGATACCGTCTATAATTAGGCTACACACTATGAGCGTGATATAAAGCCTAGTAAATTTTTATGTATTTCCATTCTGATTATTTTTGTGATCAAAAGTTCTGTTATCTTGTAGTTAATGATCATACTTTAAAAAAATATAAGAAAATAATTATTTTTTTCATTTGTGTAGCCCATTAAGTTATTGAACGAAGAAAAAGCATTCACCTAAATGTAAACCTGTATTTTTCCAACTGAACCCACCCCATAAGTGGGTTGAGCCGAGCACACTCACAACCTGAGTCCATTTTGGTCGACCTAATTATTACTCCACCTCAATTATAAGATTTTTCATTATTACTTAAATTTACATGCATTAAATTATTACTTAAATTTCTAAAAGTAACTTAACATCACAGAATTGATTATTGGAATTGGGTCACAAACTACCCAAAGAATTAACAAACAAAACAACTTTTCATAATATAAATGAAAAAGGAATTATGTCTTCCATATTTCAGACCATGCAACCTAAATATCTCCACAGATACTTCATGGAGATGATGCTGTCGTGCATTTGTCGAGATTTATTAACAAAATAAGTGCAGTTATTTTGTTCACGTTCAGACGATAGCTAGGAGCGCTACTTGATCATGAGAGGCTCTTCAAAGAGTTGGTCGATACAAAATTCTAGTTGGCTCCATTCCAACACATATATGTCTATTGGAATTTCCTACATCAGTAAAAAAAACAACATTACAAAATAGACTAACAAAATTTCTCATAAAAAAATATATTTTTCCGTTGAACAATTTTAGTGGTCGAGGTACCTGGGTAATTTTACCCTACTGCAGAAAGGTCGATCAATTCGGACGACCTTCTCAATCTTTCTAAGGATTGTGAACTCTTGTACTCGTCCAACCTTACTCAAAACACCGATTATATCTCAAATTTCCAGATATCAGAAATTGTTAATATAGTGCGAATAATATAACTACAAAATAATTAACAAAGACTCACCGATAGTGGATGTATCCTCCCGGAAGTTGAGTTAAAAAAGATGAGTGTTTGATGTGTAATATTAAGAATTTTCAAAGTTAATAGTTGGTGGGAAATGGAAGGTGGTCTGATATGGGTGCACCAATGCATAAGACATTGGGCTGAACGTTTTGTATACTTAATGGGCCGAGCAACCCATGGTTCGTTCGGACCAAAACCCAAGTTATAAATAACAGACACCACCCAAGCGGTGGGGGACCTATCATTTTACGCATTTTTCATTTACTTGTTCATCTCTCGCTTGCTCTCATTTGATTAGCCCTAAGCAGTTAGTTCTATACTAGAACATTGGCGCCCACCGTGGGGCCGAAGGAATTTTCCTAGGCTTCATTTTCCATTCCAATGGTAACTCGTTCCGGGGCGAACGGAGAGAGGAATCATGTCCAGCCGGATAATGTTCCTCCCGATGCTCTTCAACGAATCATGGATGATCTTAATGATCTTCGTCAACAAAACCAACAGTTACAAAATCAACTTACTGATCTCAATTAGACTCAAGGGCTACGAGAGGGTGATTGACGAATCGCTGAGACGGTGGTGGATTTTCAACCTTTCACGGAAGAAATAGCAAACACAACCGTCCCGGACAATTTGAAGACACTAAAGCTTGATTCTTATTATGGTGATACAGATCCAAAGAACCATCTGGTGTATTTTAACACTAAAATGGTTATTGTAGGAGCTTCAGACGCCCTGAAATGCAAAATGCTTCCATCAACCTTCAAAAAGTCAGCAATGATTTGGTTTACAACTTTGCCTGCGGGATCGATTGTAAATTTCACGGAATTGTCAGCAAAGTTCTTATCTCAGTTCTCAACTAGTCGTGCACAAAAGGTGACGCCAGCGATGCTATTTAACATTCGTCAAGGATTGAATGAAACTTTGCAATCTTTCATGGGGCGTTTCAATCAATTGTCTGTCCATTTGGAGGACAAGATGCCAGAAATTTGTATAGCAGCTTTTGAATTGGGTTTGAGGCCCGAAAGTTTAAATAGCAACTTAAGCAGGAAGCCGGTGGAAACGATGGCGCATCTACGTGAAAGAGTTCAAGGATTCATCAGGGAGGAGCAAAGTGATCAGATAAAAAACAATCGCCCAAATGTAGCGGTTAGAGGGCAAAAACAACAGTTTGAGGCGAAGAAGGGAGCGGTTGCTGAGCAGTATTCGAAGGTGTGGACTGAACGTGGAGATCGAGGATTTAATAATCGGAACCGTTATGATAATCGATTTGATAACCGTTCTCATTTCAAAAATCGTGCTCAACCGTATGGTGTACGTGGACCGGGACACTCGATGACGTGGACTCGAAATCAAAATGATCGTGTTACTCCTTTGGCGGTCAATTTAACTGAAGCTTTACACACGTGCTTGGAGGCGAATGTCATTCGTTTTCCTCGTCAACCGAAGCAGTCAACAGGAAACGTGGACAAAACAAAGTGGTGTGAATATCACAGGATCTCAGGTCATAATACTGATGATTGCTTTACTCTAAAGAAAGAGATTGATAAATTCCTGAAGGCCGGATGCATGAAGCAATTGGAAGGGCGAAGTGATTCTAATGAGGCAGGAACTTCAACAAAGCGAACTGAAGATGGAAAGGAGATTGTGAATGAAGATCGGGGTAAACAAGCAGAAGGAAAAGCGAAGGGGCGAATTCATTCTATCTTTGGTGGATTTCGTGGTGGAGGAAACAACTAATTCAGCTCGAAAAAGGTATGTTCATTCAATTAATGCTGTTTATTCTAATGATTGGGGAAGTTGGGCAACCAACCAGCCAGACATTACTTTCACTGTGCGAGATTTTGAGGGGGTTCAGCTTCATGAAGACGATCCCATTGTGGTAATGTTAACAATTGCTGAGTATGAAATTGAGAGGGTGTTGTTGGACCAAGGAAGTTCTGCAGATTTAATTTATGGTGATGCTTTTGAAAAGTTGGGGCTGACAGAATCTGATTTGTTATCAGAGAGGTAAAGTATCCAATGTGGCTGGCGAATGTGGTTATGGTGAAAAAGGCTAATGGAAAATGGAGAATGTGTACTTATTATACGGATTTGAACAAACATTGTCCGAAGGATTCATATCCTCTGCCAAATATTGACAAACTTGTGGATAGAGCGTCTGGATTTGGAATGCTTAGCCTAATGGATGCATATTCAGGATATCATCAAATCAGAATGTATGAACCAGATGAAGAGAAAACAACTTTCATGACAAATCAGGCGAACTACTGTTATCAAACTATGCCTTTTGGGCTCAAGAATGCAGGTGCAACTTATCAAAGGTTGATGGACAAAGTTTTTGATAAGCAAGTGGGGCGAAACATGGAAATCTACGTTGATGACATGGTGGTTAAATCAGATGAAATGTTAACACATTGTTCAGATTTGGGCGAAGCTTTTGGGGAACTCAGGAAGCATAATATGAGACTTAATCCAGAGAAGTGCTCGTTTGGGATTCAGAGCGGAAAGTTTCTGGGTTTTATGATCACAAGAAGGGGAATTGAGGTAAATCCTGACAAATGTAAGGCCATTCTTGAAATGCAAAGCCCCACCTCAGTGAAAGATGTACAGAAATTAACTGGAAGAATTGCAGCTCTAGCAAGATTCCTGCCGTGTGCCGGAAACAAATCAGCTCCATTTTTCCAGTGTCTAAGGAAAAATAAGGCGTTTCAATGGACAGAAAAATGTGAAGTGGCGTTTCAAAATCTGAAGGAGCATTTATCAAAGCCACCAATATTATCAAAGCCAATGTCAGGTATTTCACTGTCAATGTTTATTTCAATATCTGATAATGCTGTTAGCTCAGTCTTGTTGCAAGAAATTAAAGGTGATTTGAGGATCATATATTTTGTGAGTCATGCACTTCAAGGAGCGGAAGTGAGATATCAAAAAATTGAAAAGGCTGCCTTAGCCTTGATTATATCCGCCAGGAAGTTAAGACCTTATTTCCAAGGCTTTCCTGTGGTAGTCAAAACTGATTTGCCACTTCGCCAAGTGTTGCAAAAGCTTGATCTAACAGGAAGAATGGTTTCATGGGCTATAGAGTTGTCAGAGTTTGGGATTTCATTTGAGAAAAAAAAGGCAAGTTAAAGCTCAGACTTTGATTGATTTTGTTAATGAGATGTCTCCAGAAGAAAAGAATGGAGAACAAGGTGAGTGGAGCTTGTCAGTGGATGGTTCATCTAATGTCAAAGGCAGTGGAGCTGGAGTGATTCTGGAAGGACCCGGAGGTGTAACAATTGAACAGTCGTTAAAGTTTGATTTCAAAGCAAGCAGCAATCAAACAGAGTATGAAGCCATAATTGCAGGTTTAAGACTTGCAATTGAAATGGGCGTACGGAATATCAGAATCAAAACAGATTCACAGATAGTTTCAAGACAAATTCAAGGAGAATATCAGGCGAAGGATGCACAGTTGGCCAAGTACTTGGTAAAAGCGCAAAATTTAATGAAGCAGGTGGAGAAAGTGCAGATCAATCATGTTCCTCGCGAAGAGAATACGAGGGCGGACATTTTGTCAAAATTGGCAAGTACAAAGAAACCGGGGAATAACAAATCAGTAATTCAAGAAGTTATAAACAGCCCAAGCGTGGAAAATGAGGAAGTTATGGCCATTCCAATGGTGATTGATCAAGATTGGATGAGTAAAATTAAGTTATGTTTGGAAGCAGAGGGAGCTGATTTGCATTTATTCACTAAAGATCAGATTCGTGAGGCAAGTCATTATACTCTTTTGGGCGATCAATTGTACAGAAGAGGAGTTGGAATCCCATTGTTGAGATGCGTTTCTAAAGAGGAGGCTGATAGAATTATGTTTGAAGTGCATGAGGGAGTTTGTGCGAGTCATGTAGGTGGAAGATCTTTGGCTGCAAAAGTTTTAAGGGCAGGGTTTTATTGGCCAACATTGAGGTCAGACTGCATGGAATATGCAAAAAAGTGTGAAAAGTGTCAGTTGTATGCAGATTTGCACAGAGCACCGCCAGAAACACTAAGTTCAATGAGTTCATCGTGGCCATTTGCAATGTGGGGCGTAGATATCTTGGGACCTTTCACTCCAGCAGGTTCACAAGTTAGATTCGTCCTAGTTGCGGTGGATTATTTCACCAAGTGGATTGAGGCGGAGTCAATGGCGAAGATAACGGCAGAGAAAGTTAAGAAGTTTTATTGGAGGAAGATAATTTGTAGATTTGGTGTTCCGGCCACAATCATCTCAGATAATGGGACACAGTTTACTAGTAGAAGTGTGAAGAACTTTTGCGCAGAGATGGGTATTGAGATGCGTTTTGCTTCTATGGAGCATCCACAATCAAATGGACAAGTGGAGTCTGCAAATAAGGTTATTTTGAATGGAATCAAGAAGCGTTTGGGTGAAGCAAAAGGGTTATGGGCTGATGAATTGATTACTGTTATTTGGGCATATAATACAACACCACAATCAACCACTGGCGAATCACCGTTTAAATTAACTTATGGAGTGGATGCGATGATCCCAGTGGAGGTGCAAGATATGACATTCAGGGTGGCAATGTACAGTGAGGAACATAATGACGTGAATAGGCTGGTGGATTTGAATTTGGCAGAGGAAACTAATGCAGAGGTTCGTTTGAGGCAGGCAGTGGTAAAGCAAAGATCAGAAAGGCGCTACAATTCAAGAGTATTCCCAAGGCAAATGGAAGTGGGCGATTTAGTGCTGAGAAGAAAGACAAGAGGACCAGATGATTCAAAGCTGTCACCTAATTGGGAAGGACCGTACCGAATTCGAAGGGAATTGGGACATGGGGCGTATCACTTGGAGGAATTGTCTGGGCGAAGGGTACCAAGGGCTTGGAATGCACATCATCTTCGTTACTATTACAGTTGAAGTGCAGGATGTTCGCCCAGAGTCTATGTGTTTTGTACAGTTTGTTTCAGTTTGCATGTGGAAAATTGTGTTTGTTCAGTGTGTTGTTTAAGACTATGTTTGTTGTGTAAGACTAAATTTGATGTGCTCTTTTCTCTACCTGAAAACGAGAGTTTTTAACGAGGCATCATATATTAATGAATAACAGGTATGCACTCTTTTCTCTACCCCAGGCGGGAGAGTTTTTAACGAGGCATAACCTTTTAAAATGTTCAGGTGCATAACATTTTATTTGTTCTCATGGAAGAACATATCAACTAAGGTCTATCAATTGGGCGATGTCAGACAATTGAGAAAGAGTAAGTCTCTTAAAACAAGAGCATTTGACCACGAATTCATAAGCACAGCCTTAAATTGGATTTAAGCTTGTCCAAAATAAGCACAAGTCTCCACGCGAGCATACTAATGAAATCAAATGTGAGACTTTGATTTCCATGAATAACTAAGTCAAGAAATGAAAAATTTGACTAAGTTATATTTACAAAGGCCTTATGATTCCAAAGTAGTTGATTCATATAAAATTCTCCACAATCTACGAGATTGGATTTTGGTTATATTTATATATTCAGCAAAAAGCGGCGAAATGATTCTGAAGGAAATCTCAAACAAAATTTTACTTCATATAGTAAAATAAGATGCAACGGTTCTAGTTCAAAGGTTAGTAAATGAAATTTTTACTAAGTTAAATTTCACGCTTTAATTTTTGATATTATGTTTTTAGTTCTGGTAATTAGTTAGAGCATAAGTTATTTCTAGAATTTCTAAGTAAGGTGAAGAAATATCGTTGACATTTTGAAGATATAAGATGCTTTGTTTGAAGTAAATGGATTGTATGAAGATTTCGGATGAGGAAAGACTTGGACAAATATGTAACATTAAAGGAAATTCATTGCATTGTTGGAAAAGTTGTTACATAGAAGCAAGAAAAATAAAGGAGCTTAAAGCAAAAGAGGCTCGCAGCCTTACATATTAATATGAAAAGAAAGCGGGTACAAGATATAAAGCCTAGTTAGTTTCGCCCCCTCCTTCTTTGTTGTTGGCATTTTCCCCTTCATTCTCTTTATCTTCTTCTTCTTCTATCTCTTCATCTTCCACACCTTCTTCATCCGCGTTATCTGGGCTAACCAATTTATCATCCACGATGCGAGCATAGGGGTTGGAACCTTTGAAGTTTATAGCCAGGTCAGGATTCAAGAAGGTAATTTGGCTGATTGCTTTTGCAAAGCCAGCTTCGAATTGGTCCAGGACGGAACACTTCAATTCAGAAATTTATGTTTTCATCTTGGAGTTTTCTTCGAGCACTTGGTTGTGCACGGTAGTCATCTGGGTGAGATCAGCCTTCACCTTGTCATTTTCTTCAGTCGATGCTTGAACGGAAGCATTGTAACCTTCAGGAGTCTTCTTCACATTTTCAATCTCTAAAGCCAGATCAGCGGCTTTGTTGGATTTATCCAACAACTTCAATGTTGCTTTCATCTTCCCAATTTCTTTTTCTTTTTCTTCAACAAGCTTAGCGTTAACAAGGCCATCGAATCCGCTGGATTCTAAGTCAATCATTTTGGAGATTGCAGCAATCTCCAAACCCTTAGTCATCATAGCTTGACAAGCTTCTTTCAAACCCATCTTCCTCATCTTCTCATGATCAGCTTCAAAAACCAGGTTCGTCTCCACCAAAGAGTTGAAGTCTATCTTTGAATCCCAAAGTGAAGTCACTTCAGTGGAGGTTAGTTCCTCAAACTCCTTCAACAGGTTCTTCCAGCAAACAGGCTGAGCACTTGATGAACAACCTTTGTTCGCCCCGGGAGAGTCATTTTTGTTCATAAATTGTTCCAGAGAGGTCTGGTTAGAAGCTTTGCTTTTCTGAGAAGTAGGCTCTTTATTCTTCTTCTTTATCTTGGGAGGGCGGCCGATTTCAGTGCCAGAATGCCAAAAAAAAAATGTTAGAATATAAGAAGATCTTTTGCATAAAGGTGGAAGGTAAAATGCATAATGGGATGCCTTACCAATATATTTACCCACTTCATTCTTAGAAAGGGCGGTCATAAAATCTGCAAGGTTCAATCCTAAGCCAGATAGAAGTTGGCAATCTACTAGTTCTTCCTTAGTTAAGGCATCATCGGGAATTTTGATGATGACTTCATATTGGTTCGTCCAGTAGAACGGAAATTGAGGACTTCCGTCATCAAAATAGAATATGTCTTTGCAGGGTTCAGACTCCCGAAGTTTGAAAAACTTTCCTTTGAAATGTTTATAGTGGCTTTTGAACAAAGTAAATAGCCTTAGACCCCTAGCGGTAGTAAGCGAAACATACTCCCCTCTAACGTTTCACCCACAGGTTTCAAAGAAATAAAAGAACTTATTACTGGTGGGTTCGATGTTTAGAGTCAGGCATAAAATCTCAAAGGCTTTTAGGTACGCCCAAGCATTGCCATGAAGTTGGGTGGGGGCTACATTTAGAAGGGTCAACACGGAGCAAGTGAAATCAGAAAAGGGGAGTGTGTATTTCAAATCGGAGAATAAATTTTCAAAGAGATAAGTGAAGTTTCGCCCTTGATTATCTGGCCCCCCAAAACAACATGGCTCATCAGGAGAGCAAGGGATTATGTCCAAATGTGCATCTAGGCCATCTTTCCTAAAATTGTACTCAGTGATTAAATCTATAATAGCTTTTGGAGTACAGTTTTTAGAAAATTCGTTTTTTGATTTTACTAGCAACCCATAGTGAATCGGCAGTTGGTGGGACATTAGGGGCAGAAGCCTCTTTACGGGTACGTTTGGAAACCATTTTCAGAGGATCCTGAAAGTAAAAGGTTTAGGAGTGTGAGATGGAGATGGAATAGAGTATGAGCTTTTGGTTTAAAATGCAAGATTTATGCAATATTTTCTGGGTAGAGAAAGAGTTATGGGTTTAAAAGGTAAAAACTTTCATGTGCAAGTTCATGTAAAGTTATAGAGTTAAAGAAGAAGAAAGAAAAGAATCTTTACCTGAGAGAAAGGTTGAAACTTGGAAGATTGCTGGGATGGTCGACGCTAAATGCAGGAAGCAGAGAAACGAATTTGGCAGAGAAGAAGCAAAGTTTTGGATTTTTCTTGAATATGGTAAAAGCGAGAGAATATGGGTAGTAAGGAAATGTAGATAAGTGACAAGAGGAGTAAAAATGTGAGACTTTATATAGAGAAGGAAGAAGGGGTGAAGGGGTGAGGTGAAAAGGTGAATTAATTAGCAGGTTAAATGTTGAGTGGACGCGTGCTTCCACGCGAATACTCAAAGGTCAGGTTTGATGTTTAGATTAAAGGGACACGTCGGTCAAGAATTTGAATTTGAACGGATGTGATTCGTCACGAAAGTCAAGTGGAAAGGACGTTTTAGTCCGGAAGACATGACGCTTCAAAGGCAATTGGAACGGGCACGACCTTTTGTAGGTGAATTTATTTCGTGTATGAATTAAACAATGCTTTTAATTATATTTATTTCTCATGATGGTAATTATGTCAGTGGGATTTAAAGACGCATGATAATACTGCGGCTCAAGTTCCCAAATATTTGTGGATATCTGTTGATGTAATTGTAGCAGGTAAAGCAATGATGGCTCTTGCCACAGTAAGAGCATAGGAGGTGACAGGTAAAGAGATTTGACAAGTTCGATTCAGCACGCAAGGAAAAGAAATGAGAGAAGAGCTAGTCTGATGTGGTTATTGTTATTCGCTTTTATCTAAATGTACAGGTGTTATAATTTACACGCCCATTTTGGTTATATTATAAATGCTTTAATGATTGTGGGCTGATTAAAGACACTTTCGTCTTATTCTAAGCCTTAGTGTCTTGTGGGCTTGTGGTCTGATATGGGCGCACCAATGCATAAGACATTTGGGCTGAACGTTTTGTATACTTAATGGGCCGGGCAACCCATGGTTCGTTCGGACCAAAACCCAAGTTATAAATAACAGGCACCACCCAAGCGGTGGGGGACCTATCATTTTACGCATTTTTTATTTACTTGTTCATCTCTCGCTTGCTCTCATTTGATTAGCCCTAAGCAGTTAGTTCTATACTAGAACAGAAGGACTGATAAAGTTGAAGAATAGCATGAGGTGATTTATATAGAAATTTCAGAATTAGGGTTACTTTTCAATGCAAGTTAAAAATGGAAGGAAAATTAGGGTAATATTATGCTTGGTATTTGAAATTAGCCGACGCTATTTTTTTTTCAACCAAAATTTCAATCGTACGCTTATAGTGACTTTTAATAGCATGAGGTGATTTACTACTCAAAATAGGAAATTCAATTAATTTCAGGGTAATTTTTTCTTCATAAGAATGGAAAGTATCAACTTAAAATATTACCCCGTGCGTTACAAATCATGATATTAGATAGTGATTCAATTTATTAAAATATTACAAACACACGATTCACTTATAATTATTATGAATGATAGGTCAATATTTCTCATTTATGGAAATGATTAATTATAGGAAATGCGTTATTTAACTGAGAAACGCATTGATTTCAAAAAAAAAACTGAGAAACGCGTTGTCGACGGTCCTCGCACAGGTAATGAGTAATTATAGGAAATTCGAAACTATTTCGAATATTTTTGAAAAATGGTAATTCTATTTAAACACATGGATCTTGTGGTGCAAAACAAAAATTATTTGTAATTAAATAGTTGAAATAGTCAAAATGTTAATTAGCCATTAATGTGAATATTTTATGTTAGCAATTAATGAATGGCTAAAAAAAAATCAGCATTCAATAAGCTTTCAATAATGGGCCTCCATACAAAACTGAAATGAAAATGAGCTTTGTAATGTTTTGGTCCAAATCAATAAGACGGTGACACTTGTCAGGCAAAGAGGGAGGTTAAGTGAGAGTAATGCTTGGAGTGCCAAATCAGCAAGGTGAGTCTCACAACCTTCCTCTTTTCTAAAGTTTATAGATTTGAGAACCTATTATAATATTTATTGTTGCATTATATTTTATGTATAATACTATAAAGTTATGGGGGTTGTATTTTTTTTATTTATTATTCCTTTATATACTATATATTTATTTTAAAATAATATTATTTAATTTATAGCGGTAATACTGGTTTTACCACGGTTTAACTACGGTTGAACCAATAACTGTGAACTAGTGCCATAAACAAATTGATATTTGGTTTAACTTGAAGACAACACTTTACTTCACTGATTACTTTCCCGTGTCAATCTTTGCAAAATATCTTTGCTTTTAATTATATCTCATTAAATATGTCTTTTATAGCCAAACTAACATGTGAAGGTTCCTAATTGTATTTGTTCTCTTGGAGCATTTTCAGTTTTTAATAAAATAATTTGATTGGTAGATAGAGGTAAATTAAATTAGAGGTCAGCATTCTCTGTCATTGTTAGTTTGGGATTTGGATCATCTCCAGCGGCTGGAGGGTCCAACAATGTATACCACCCTTAGAAAAATTTAGTGTTTAAATTACTTTTTTACCTCAACACATCTCAACCATTAATTATTTTGATCTATGACTATAAATGAGTCGTAGAGGTTGGACAACAATTTGGGATGGAGAGGATCCCAATCCGTTAGTTTGAGACAAAAAGGAGAAACACTTTGGGAAGGTGGATACGTTCGGAATAATTTAAATAATAGTTAGAAATAATTTTCCATATATTCAGAATTTATTTATAATATTTTTATGACTTAAGCCCTTATTTTTGAGTTAGCAATTTCTTTAGGGACTAAAGTTTGAAACAAGGAAGAACTTAAGGACTTTTATTTGAAAAGTTCTAGAGTTCAGGGACTGAAACGTGAATGCAGCACCTAATCCTACTGTTCAACCTCACATCACCATACTTCTCTTCATCATATTTCTGAACATGGTGATATGCTTGCATGAAATTTTAATGGACAAACTCATACTACAAGATCAAAAACTCTATTTTTATGATATGAGTTCTATTGTGGGATAAAGCTTGACATATAAGCTTGGGCCCTCTATATAAAGAGGTGTTGGGTGGAAAATTTTCCACACAATTCAGAAGCTTCCTCTCCTACTCTACTCAATCTGTTCCTCTCTCCCTCTCACACACTCTTTTCCTTTCATCTCTCAAACTTCTCAAACCTGCAACTGCCTCTCTCTCTCTGCTCTTTGATACCCACTTAACGAGATCACCTCCACTGTGTTCGTGAGGAGGAAATGAAGCCAGTCCTGCCCTCCGCTCGCTCCACCGCCGCACACCGCCATCTTCTCCGGCCAGCTTCGCCGGAGTTCGTCTTGGAATTCGGTAAAAAGACCTTCTCCTGGCTCTATTCGATGCTCTGAGTCCGAATATGATGTTTATTTTGCGAAATTCAAAGCCTTTCCTAACGAACAGAGAGCTTTTATAAAATTCGAATTTTGCTCTCATGCATGTCCTTACCTTCATGACCAATGTATTCTAAATCATTCTTTGCATTACTGGACATGTATAGATCATGAAATAGGTTCTAGATTATGGTTTTATGCAGCTTGTGGGTACAAACCTGAAAAAGAGGGTGTGATGAACAAGTTCATCACCTCCCTTGCTCTCTTTCACGACACGGGAAGGAGGAGCACGAACCAGAGGTTTAGAGCCTCTGGTAGCTCTATTTTACAGCCCACTAAGGTCTTAAAATCCTCTGTTGCTGGTTGATTGTGTCGATAGATGAGTTATTGATAATTAATCAAACTTAAAAATGCTTAAATTTGACATAAAAATGAGTTAAGTTGTTGTATTAAGGTGTGTGCAGGTTTGGACCAGCATTAAGAGACCTTATTATGGTCTGAGAACCCCTGACTTCAGAGATTAATTGGCTAATCATGTTCAGACCTTGATGATTGATTTTTATATGACTTCAAATTAAATTGGTTTAACATGGTTTAATTTAGCATTTTACGTTATGTGCTAAAGCTGGACAGATTTGGAACATGTTAACGGACTCACATTAGACTATCAGATTAATGAATATATGGTTTAAGTGCTTGTTTATGTTATGACCTTGAAACTTGACCTTTAAAATCACTTAAAGAGAGCTTAATTTGGACTTAAGTGAACTTAAGTTTGTGTGGTTAATTTAAGTATTGTGAATTGTGTATATTGCAGGTCAGGAACAATCCACTTCACTTCCTTTGGGTAAGGGGAGTTTACAGGCTACGAGGATATGATGATTATATGATTCTCTGGCAGGAGGATCGCGTTTAATTATATTTAATTAGCTGTTAATTATCATTGCTATTCGATATGGTTGTAACTTTAATACAGGTGTTGTGTGTGAATGCTGGATACTTGTATGGTTGATTGATGCATTAGACAGGTGCAGGTTATGGCTCAGAGAAAAGAAATACAGGGAAATGGGTCTTGGAGGCATTTATGTGGCAGGAACCATGGAATAGTTATTCAGTGATCAACATATCTATCTTTAGCTTTCAAACAAGGATTTTGCATTTAGGAGAAATTGATTAGAAAATAATTAGGTGATAATGGCTTAGAGTAATAATAAAACCGTTTATGCATGAAACTATATTTTTGTTGTTGATCACTGAATAACAGGTATTCCAGGTGATGGTTCGATTACGAATTCAGAATGCCTCCAGGATAACTACTCAAATATGAGTAACCGAACCTTGTGTGGTTCCAGGCAGGATAAGGGGGAGATGGTTGAACGATGATTGAATAATTTTCATGCATCATAACATGAGCAGGTAGGATAAGGAGTAGGAACGTGCAGCAACTTCCACCTGAGACCCCGGATGTGCACCCGGTGTGGATGCCCGAGATACCTGAGGTGGCACGTAAGACCATGAGTGGCAGTGCAATTTGAAAACGCTAAAAGGGTATTCAGACTCGGTAAAGAGTGGGCCGGTGGCGCCATATTCCCGAGTGGCGTTCCGAAGTGAGAGGCTTTGAGAAGCCAATGGGCCCAGCAATCATATGTGATATGTGTTTGTTGATACGGTGGCATGCATAGCATAAACTCATATTTGCTTATGTAATTTGTATGTGATTGTGTGTGGTTGCAGGATGATGATTGATTGCTAACCGAATATAATTATTTGCCTTACTTCTGACTGATATATTATATATGATTTATATCTAAGTCGTTCTGTACACCCTTACGCTTTATTTTTCTAGATAACACAGAGATAGCTGAGGGAGATGGACCTTCCAGTTGAGATGATACTAGCGGACTTTTCCTCGCCGGAGGGATGGTATATTGACCCTCACACCGGTATCTGTACATATGTAGGGATGTCGACGTTCTAGTATCGCCATCCCAATAGCCCTGTACCTGGTTACCCAGTTTCTTTTCCTCGGATGTTCAGTTTCATCATGCCCCCACACTTCCTAGCTCAGGAGATCTTGGAGGAGCCTCCGCTACCACCTATGCCGAACTTCGCCGCTCCTTTGGCAGCTGTACCACCACCACCGGAGCCTCAGCTTGACATGCCCGTGGAGAATGGGCATGTGAAGGAGGTACCCGGTAGGGACACGAGGAGGAGGAGAGAGGGACGCCCCCGTAGGTGGGATGTGGGGCCTAGCGACTAGAGGAGGAGCTAGTGATGGTGTCTGTTGATATCATGTGTTCTGTCTTTTTGTTGTTCTCTGATGAAGATGTACTCTTATGACCGCTGAGCTATTTTTGTGGTACCCTTGTATGATGAGCTCAGCTTAGTAGGACTCTGATGACAGCCGTGCGGTTTGGCTTAGTGATGTATGTTTTAGGTGGCGGCAGACTCTGCAATATAGCCGCTGCGATGATGTGTACTTGTTGTGATGTATATATTTGTGTAGGAGTATGTTATCCCAAACCTAAGTATTACCACTTACGCTTTACTGTTCCGTTACGCTTATTATTTCAGGTTTTGGAAGTCAACGCTTAGGTGAAAGTCACACGCTTGGTGTCGAGTAGCAGAGTAGCACCCAAGAGGATAATTGAAGTAGAAAGATAACAGAATAAAATAAAATAAAATAAAGTAAAGTAAAAAGTACACCGCGAGAGAGTGACGACGTATTAACATTACAACGTGGGGACTCTCTCTCCAGCAGAGTGCTTGGAGTTGCGCCCCCACACTTTCATCCCTTTCTCAAATCAACCCTAGCTGGCAATGGCGTGTTGGCTCTCCATCTCTACCCACTCTGCTCCTCTCTCAAATCAACCCTAGCTGGCAATGGTGTGTTGCCTTACCCTCGCTACCCTCTCTCCCCTTGCTTGGATTTCCTTCTATTTTCCTTAGTCGGAACCCTAGATTTCTTCCCGTGTTGAACTTCATTTTTACCCACTATTGACAAATCTATCACGCCGTTTTTTCAGATTGATCTGATGATTCATTTATCTTCGCCTCTATCTACTGTTCCTTCGTCATGCTTTCTCCTCAGTTGGACAAGTCTTTGGTTTGAATGCATCTTCAAAGGTTGATCTGTGTTCAAATGGTCAGTATCAATCCAATTCTCAATTAATTTTCGTACTACTTTTACACTTTTGTATTATGATCACCTACATGTGCTACTGGTACGGTTCTGTCAATGTAGTTGATAATTTTTGCTATAAATACTCCCTTGCTGTGAACTTCCAATCACCACATTTCCCCTCTCAGTCTGTTTGAAAAAATCTCCTTTATTTGCACTGATTTCACCGATCTCTCTGTTTTCATTGCTCCATGTCTGGACACATGAGTTCCATTCGAAGTTTATGCCCGGGTAGAGTAGCCTGGAAGATTAAAGCAAGGGTTATTAGGAAGTAGGAGATGTCCCCTACTGCTGAACCTTCCAAGCCATATCCAGGGAAGGTTTACAAAATCACATATTTTGCTTTTGTCACAACACTGGAAGTTTCAGAGCTTCTTCACATGAGTTTAAGATCCTTTTCACTAGAAGAAGGCAGATGTTGAGAAGTCTACTAAGCAATTAAGGTTATCCATGCTGAATAATGTGCTATAGACATCATCTCTTAAGTGTATTTTGTACTAATCTATTATTATGTCTATTCGTAAGTCGTTTTGATGTATGAATTGGTATATGTTACTGTGCTCCTAACACTATATATATATATATATATAGAGAGAGAGAGAGAGGATGTATCAGATGAGAAAGGTGTTCTTATGTGAGAACATGAGAATAAATCATGACCGTTAGATCTAAACATGAACGGTCCAGATTAAAACATTAAGTCATGTGAGTTTTTAAAAAAGTCACATGACTTTTTTAAATGCTCATGTGAGCATTAAATTGTTTTAATCTGGACCGTTTATGATATGATCAAACGGTCATGATTTATTATCATGTTCTCACATAAGAACACCTTTCTCATATGATACATCCCCTATATATATATATAGTCAGTTTATCTAAGGTGAGCTGCTGACTATTTTGGATTTGTTTGAGGCCTTTAACCTCAGCTTTAAGAGTATTGACTTCAGATTGAAGGTCTTGAATAGTGACAGGCTTGACAGTAGATTTTTCAAGACGCTTGAAGGTATCTCTAAGATTGAATTTATTGGTAGTAATAGGACTCTTGGGAGGCCTATCTTCAAGAGTGGATCTGAGACGTTCCAAATAGATTTTCTTCTCATCAGGATCAGGGATAGAATTGATGGCCCTGAAGAGTAAGTCTTGCTCATTGGTCAAGGTGTTGATGGACAAGGTGCTGACAGAAGATGATGATTGAGAATCATCATTCTGGATTTGATTTAGGTCTTCAGAGACCTCAGAGTCTGAGGGATTAGATTCTTCTTCATCCGAAGTTTGAATGAGAAGATTATTGATCTTGTCTTCAATCTCGGGTTCAAGATGAAGCTCAGAGATTCTTCTTTTGAACCTTCCTCCTCATCCCATCCCCCTCCTTCTGCTTCCGAACCCCTCTTGGTATCAGAGCCTGATGGGGAAGTAGGAACATGTTAATTAAGTTAGATATAAGTTGTTTCTCTGCTTTGTTCTTACATAATTAAGCACTATGGTAATGGATCTAGACTGGTAAGTACACAACCCAGCTAAACTAAAATGAAAACCTTTTTGAAGATCTCTCAGGATTATTTCTATTCGGACTTATGATCATATCTGCAGCGGAGGCGTTGAAGGCAGTAAGTCCCTGTGTGGCAGTAAGTCTATATTGGCCATACTACAGATATGATATGTTAAGTTCAGAATATTTTTTAATGTCCTTGTTTAGCTTTTCTTTTGTGGTGGCTTTAGTCTGATCCAGATCTATACTACTCAACTATTAAGAACAATACAGAACATAACTTATATTTCTAATTTATTTTTCTGTTTCTATAGAACCAGGTGATGGCGATGATACTTACGGGTGAGGAAGATTTGTCTTTCTTGATGCTTCGCTCTTTTTCCTCCAAGCTTTCTTTCAAATCTTCCCAACCCTCTTCTTCTTCTATCGATCATCATCATCATCAATCCAATCAATCGAAATCCAATGTTTTCAAAGAAGAAATTCATTTTGAAGACATCAATCAAGACCTCGACAACTGGGAAATTCCTAAAATTTCTCATAC
Organism: Lotus japonicus; assembly: GCF_012489685.1. Taxonomy (NCBI): domain Eukaryota; kingdom Viridiplantae; phylum Streptophyta; class Magnoliopsida; order Fabales; family Fabaceae; genus Lotus; species Lotus japonicus. The sequence continues at coordinate 31,030,596 of NC_080044.1, forward strand.
AGAGATCTATAAACCAAACGGATCCTTTTTCAAACGATCAGATTTCATCATCAAAACCGTAGAACAAACCTACAAACTCAGATCTGATGATGAAGAAATCCATCTGCTTTCCGAAAAAAGCATCAAAGAACATATCAGCAAGAACTTCAACTATCTTCATATAGGTAGTGTTCAAGTTGGTCTCAAACCTCTAACTAGGAAGTCTCTTGACATCGCAGTTCTTCTTTGTCTTAGGGATATTAGACATAATCGTTTGCATGACTCCCTCTTAGGAACGGTCGAAACCAGCCTAAGTAATGGACCAATCTTTTTCAATTGTTTCCCAGATCTTACGGTCAGTCTGGAAGATAAAAACATCCTTGACGTTCTCTTCCTAAATATCAAGCTTCATGGCCTTGATATGAAGGATGATTCCATTCCTATCTCCTTAATCTACAGGGTTCAATACAAGGTAATGAACTCTATCAAATCTTATTTCTTGCGAACTAATTGCGAGAAATCTGGAGAAACCACCCTTTTTCTCACTGATTATGATAAGGCCAATGTTATTGTGCCCAAAACTATCCAATGGAGCGATATCACCCTTCCTGAGAAATGGTCTTTAGAGAAGGCTGCTCCAGCTCAACCTGTTGAAACTCCTGAGTTTTGAGAAATCATCCAACATCAGTCTGGTCAAGTAGATCTTATCTTTGATAGGAGAAATTCCTTCTCTATCCCTAGATCTATTAGGACATCCTCTGATTTTCAATCAGCCATGTCTAGAAGATCCTTCTCTATGACCAGAAGGAACCAACCTGAGTCAAGTGCTCGCCCTTCATTTTCTCATGATGGATCAACCATCCATCTTGCAGGATATGTCAATACCATTCCTGTCAAGACTACCTATGACAAGGGTGATGAAGATCATCATCAATCCACCTTGTCTCCAACGTATTCTTCTCTAGAAACCCCTGGAGAGACTTCTGATTTTATTGGAGCAATCACTACCGAATTTGTCATTGACAAAGAAGGTATCCGAGCAGACTTTTACTCTGATGTTCGGATGAAGCAAAGAGAATGGTTCTTTGCAAAGTATCAGGGTAAAAAGAGAAAGAAAATCCAAGATAAATTCTATGGGTTTCTGGAACAAACCCAGCAAAACCTCTTCTTCTTCGACTGGTTTCAATCTTATGCCATTAAGAAGAAAATCTCTTATCCTTACCAAGTTGACATGATTAAGTGGCAGCTTAAGGATGGAAAAGAAACCCTTTCTAATCTACCTCCTAAAACTCCTTTCCTTCTCAAAGGAGCTCAATCTACACCTGTCTTGGCTTCTCCCTTCAAGACTAGGGAAGAAGAAGGTGAGGTCACCAGTAAGGACATCAAAGACCTCATGGAACAAGCCAATTATACCAACAAGTATCTTCAAACTCTTGGAGAATCTCAATCGCAACATGATTCTTCCTCTAAAAAAGAAAAAGGAAAGGTCAAGACCGAACCTTCCTCCTCCTCAGATCTTGATATCCCCAAAGGATGTCAACTGGAGAAACCTCTTTTCAAGCCTTTTCAAATCAGTAGCCGATCTAGGCACTCAGCTCAATCTCTTCGTGCCAAAAATGAATCTGATAATGAGCTTCTCCAAAAAGTTGTTGAGCAACTTCAGCTTCTCAACCAAGTTATTCCTGAAACTCCAACTCCAGAAGCAGTTTCCGCTCCTGCTCCTCCAAAAACTTCTGAAACCTTAATCCGTCGGACTTCTACTCGTAATACCTCTACTTCTTTAAACAATATTGAAGATGGAAAGGTTGAGTCTGATTCTGATATCCAATCTGTCAAGAGTATTCCTATCAATACAGTTAATCACAATTCTAGGAATCATTGGAGAAAAGAGACCAAACTCTATTATCCTAGAGCTACTGCTCCTGATCTTCTTTTAGAAGAATCCTCAAATTTCAAAAGCTTCAGCGCCAACAATGTCTATGAATGGAATATTGATGGTGAAAACGAGTATGGCATCACCAAAATCCTCCAAAATATGACCATGGTGGCCACAGCCTATGTTACCGCCAATAGTTGTCCCGAATCTCTTATTGTCGAAGTCTTGGTTGCTGGCTTCTGTGGCCAGCTCAAAGGTTGGTGGGATAATTATCTCACTGAAGAAGAAAAAAATCAGATTCTGACTGCTGTCAAGACTGATGAAGAAGGCAGTCCCATTATGGAAGATGGCAAGTTCATTTCTGATGCTGTCAACTCCTTAATCTTTACCATAGCCCAACATTTCGTTGGAGATCCTTCCCTCATCAAGGATAGATCTGGTGATCTTCTGTCTAATCTCAAGTGCAAATCTCTGGGTGATTTCAGATGGTATAAAGATACCTTCTTGACCAGAGTCTACACCCGTGAAGACAGCCAACAAGCCTTCTGGAAAGAGAAATTCCTGGCAGGTCTTCCTAAATCTTTTGGCGACAAAGTTCGTGAGAAACTTAGAAGCCAAAATCCTGGAGGAGAAATCCCTTATCAAACTCTTAGCTATGGTCAGCTCATAGCTATCATTCAAAGAGTTGCTCTCAAAATCTGTCAAGATGACAAAATCCAACAGCAACTCACTAAGGAGAAATCTCAGAATCGCAGAGATTTGGGTACCTTCTGCGAACAATTTGGAATTCAAGGTTGTCCCAAGAAACCTAAGCCCAGAAAGCAAGATCCTCCTCCTAAACAACAATGGAGAAAAAGATCTAGCAGAAACGATCATAGGAAGCCCAAACCTAGATCTAAACCTCATTCTGCTCAAATTCCCAAAAGCCCTCCTGAGACTAGACCCTCTCAAGGAAAAGATGTCACCTGCTATAACTGTGGCAAGCCTGGCCATATTAGCAGATATTGCAGACTCAAAAGAAGAATCTCTGAGCTTCATCTTGAACCCGAGATTGAAGACAAGAGCAATAATCTTCTCATTCAAACTTCGGATGAAGAAGAATCTAATCCCTCAGACTCTGAGGTCTCTGAAGACCTAAATCAAATCCAGAATGATGATTCTCAATCATCATCTTCTGTCAGCACCTTGTCCATCAACACCTTGACCAATGAGCAAGACTTACTCTTCAGGGCCATCAATTCTATCCCTGATCCTGATGAGAAGAAAATCTATTTGGAACGTCTTAGATCCACTCTTGAAGATAGGCCTCCCAAGAGTCCTATTACTACCAATAAATTCAATCTTAGAGATACCTTCAAGCGTCTTGAAAAATCTACTGTCAAGCCTGTCACTATTCAAGACCTTCAATCTGAAGTCAATACTCTTAAAGCTGAGGTTAAAGGCCTCAAACAAATCCAAAATAGTCAGCAGCTCACCTTAGATAAACTGACTAGAGATTATGAGGAAGATAGTTCTTCTGTGCCTGATTCCAATCCTGAGCCTAACAACAATTGCGGCGACTTTCTGGAAAATATTAACCAGGTCACCATTCAGAAATTCTTCATCCATGTCAAAATCCTTATAGGAGATTTTACTCTAGAAATTCCTGCCCTCTTTGACACAGGGGCTGATTCCAGTTGTATTTCGGAGGGACTCATTCCCACCAGATATTTTGAAAAAACAACTGAGAAGCTCAGTGCTGCTGAAGGTTCTAGATTAAAAATCAAATATAAGATCCCCTCAGCTATCATAAAAAATGGTAGTCTTGAAATCGAAACTCCTTTTCTGTTAATCAGAAATTTGAGTCAAAAAATCATTATAGGGACTCCTTTCATTAAGAAACTCTTCCCCTATAACACTGACGAAGACGGCATCACTGTCCAACATCTTGGACAGCCAATTCTGTTCAAATTCTCTGAACCTCCCATTGAAAAGACCTTAAATGTCATATCCTACAAGGAGAAGCAAATCAACTTCCTCAAGGAAGAAATCTCTTACAAAACCATTGAAGTTCAATTACAACAGCCCTCTATCAAATCAAGGGTTGCGAGTATCTTAGAAGATATTCAATCCAACATCTGTTCTGATCTACCCAACGCCTTCTGGGAAAGGAAAAGCCATTTGGTTGAACTCCCTTATGAAAAGGATTTTTCAGAAAAACAGATCCCAACCAAGGCTAGACCTATCCAAATGAATGAAGAACTTCTTCATTTTTGCCAAAAGGAAATTGATGATCTTCTAAAGAAGAAACTTATCCGAAGGAGCAAGAGTCCTTGGTCCTGTGCAGCCTTCTATGTCAACAAACATGCTGAGATAGAACGTGGAACCCCTAGGCTGGTCATCAACTACAAACCCCTCAATCAAGCTCTTTGTTGGATTAGATACCCTATTCCCAACAAGAAAGATCTCCTAGCCAGACTACATGATGCTAAGATCTTTTCAAAATTTGACATGAAATCTGGATTCTGGCAAATCCAATTACAGGAGAAGGATAGGTATAAAACTGCTTTCACTGTCCCTTTCGGACAGTATGAGTGGAATGTTATGCCTTTTGGGCTAAAGAACGCCCCTTCTGAATTTCAAAGGATTATGAACGATATCTTTAATCCTTATTCCAAATTCACTATTGTCTACATTGATGATGTTCTGATCTTTTCTCAAACCATAGATCAACATTTCAAACATCTCAATACTTTCATCTCCGTTATCAAGAGGAATGGCCTGGCTGTATCCAAAACAAAGGTCAGTTTATTCCAAACCAAAATTAGATTCCTTGGCCACAACATTTATCAAGGAACTATCATCCCTATCAATAGAGCCATTGAGTTCACCGATAAATTTCCTGATCAAATCATAGATAAAACCCAATTACAAAGGTTCTTGGGATGTCTCAATTATGTTGTGGACTTCTGTCCTCAACTCAGTACCATAATCAAACCCCTTCATGATAGACTCAAGAAGGATCCTCCACCTTGGTATGATATTCATACCAACGTGGTCAAACAAATCAAACTGCGTGTCAAGAATCTCCCTTGTCTTTATCTCCCTAATCCTCAAGCTTTCAAGATTATTGAAACTGATGCCTCTGATATTGGCTTTGGTGGTATTTTGAAACAAAAGGTTTTGGACAAAGAACAAATTATTGCTTTTACTTCAAAACATTGGAACCCTGCTCAGCAGAATTATTCTACTGTCAAAAAAGAAGTTTTAGCAATCGTTTTGTCTATTTCAAAATTTCAATCTGACTTGATTAATCAAAAATTCTTAGTCCGTGTGGACTGCAAATCGGCAAAAGAAATCTTACAAAAAGATGTAAAAAACCTAGCTTCAAAACATATCTTTGCCAGATGGCAGACTATTTTAAGCGTTTTTGACTTTGATATTGAATATATAAAAGGATCTACCAATTCTCTCCCTGATTTTCTTACTCGTGAGTATTTGCAGGGAAGATCATAAGATGTCCTCCAGAGGAGGATCCTCCTCCTCCCGAGGAAGAGGAAGAGGCAAAGAAAAGAGCAAAGGTATTATTATCTCTGACTCTTTAATCTTATCTGGGCCCACTGCCCATCAATCTGGACCCACTGTCCAAAAAACTGAGCCCACTGCTCAAGCCCAATCTCCTCAACCCAAACAAACCAAAGCAGATTATGCTTTGCCAATTGAGACCCTTCTTGCTTTTCAACAATCAGGCCTGAACGAAGTTCCCCAAGGCCTTGTTAATCTTCCAAAAAAGACCTGGGCCAGCATCACTGAGGAAGATGTTGACCAAGATCTCCCATCTCTCCAATCCATTATTGAGAAAACCAGTAACCTTGCAACTCATTCTGGAAAAAATCCTGTTGTTGCCCAATCCGGTCGACCTAACCCAAGTTCTGGATATTTGACCAAAACAATCTCCAAATTCCAAACCTTGATTGAACCGGAATGGTGGGACCATTCAGGAGGAGCTAACCTCGCCAATAAAATTGGTACTAATCTCTTCCCTGGTCATCTTGATCCCATCCACCTAAATAAAATCCAGAGATTCTATGAGTTTATCCTGGTAGATACAAACAGTGTAGAAATCAAGCATTTTAGGGATAAAAATGACAACTCCCTAATTACCCATTCTACACTCCAAATTCTCCGTGTCCTTCGTCCCACTGACTTTGGACCCAATCCAAACAAATACAAAAAATTTTCCCAGAATTTTGACCCAATAGGTTTTAATTATTGGGATTACATCAAAGCCTGGGATTTTACAATCCTTGGTCTGCAAAACCAAAATTTTAAACATTCTTGGCTCGTCTACTTCAAATGGACCAACAAATATTCTTTTCCAATTTGGTTTCATTCCTGGTGGAACTTCTTTGGACCAACTACTGAAATCTTCCCCCCTGAAGTCTTGGAGGGATACAACCTTTTCCTAAAACATTGGAACAAAGAGTTAAACAATTACCCTGATTGTTTAAACTTTTACACAATCTTTTCCCTTTCTTGGGTATTTTCTTGGCGGTATGGTCTTAAGGCAAAACCCCAACCTATTCTCAACAAGCAAGCCCTTATCAAGTGGTGGAAGATTTTTGATGCTTCCAAAGCTTACAAGGATAAGGTAATTCAATGGTTCAAAAACAATCAGAATTGTCTTAAACATGCTAGTCCGCAATCTAGTCTCTTGCTCAATCAAAAGGCCCACATCACAGCGGCCCTTGCAGGAGCTTCCTCGGAAGAAGACTTGCTAAGAAATCTCCAATCTGCTCTTCAATTATTAAAAGAGCCAAAAGAACAGGGCTCATCCTCAAAGGCCCCCCAACTCAAAATCTCCGAGCCATCCTCCTTTGGGTCGTCAGATTTTGTTCAAACCTCAGAATCAGATGATGATGACTTCTGCTAAAGTAGTTTTGTCGTCTTGTAATCATTTGATATTGTAATAATTCTATCTCAATTATTGTAATCCACTGTAGCAACAGTAGAACTTTTTACTGTTGCAAATAGTACCCGTCAAATAGTACCGTCTACCGGAACTATTCAACCGGAACTATTCAAACAGTGTCCAATCTTTTTCTTTAAATCGGCTTTCTCTGAACCTTGTTGATCAGAGTTTGGTAAGAGCTTAGATAGAGAGTTTAGAAAGAGAAACACTGTGAGAGCTGCGATTGTAAGTTCTCCTTCTGTTTTCTTTTCTTCATTCTTCAATCTTTTAATCTTGTAAAAGTTCTCCTTCAATTTTCAATCTATCTATGTAATATTTTGTTTTATATTTCCGTTCATGGAAGGCTGAGACTCCTGTTTTAATTCCTATCTTTTATTTTCTGCTATTTAATTTTCTGCAAGAAGCCCCTCCGTGGTGGCGTCCTACTTCTTTTGTTAATCCTCATCTCATCCCCCTCCTTCTGCTTCCGAACCCCTCTTGGTATCAGAGCCTGATGGGGAAGTAGGAACATGTTAATTAAGTTAGATATAAGTTGTTTCTCTGCTTTGTTCTTACATATATATATATATATATATATATCATATGGCTTTCACGCTCCTTCATCATCATCTTTTGTGATTCATTACTCTTTCAGCTTTGGATTTAGGTGATAGAAATGAGCTCCTGTTATTATAAGTTGTAAGTTATGTTCTTCCTGCTGGTCTAAATAGCCGGATTTAGAAATCTGCTCTCAAATGTTGGGTGTCATATGCATGCTCAGTGTTTAAGAGGGGTGGGCTTCACTGCATATTCTTCTTTTGAATTGTTTCTAATTTTTCACTGCATTTGATCTTTTATAGGCTACTTAGTTAAGCCATTTTCTCCTTCATTTTTCCCTTTTATTAAGTTATTTCTTTTTTAGACTGTTAAATATGTTGTGAAGTATGTTTCTTATTCCATATTAAGATGTTGGGGATTTATTCACATATCTCTTATCAATATCTAATCTGACTTTGGTTTAAGATTTTCTGCCACTGTTATTAATTTTTCTTCTTTTGCAACTTAATAGGCAGTAAAAAAGGTGAATGAACACGAGAGATTAAAAGCAATGCATTGTGATGTTATCCATGAAGCTTGTGAACGCATGTAGTATGCTTTGGCTGTTCAGGATTGTAACACCCCGATTTCCAGGTGTCACTTTAGTAACCAAAAATAAACTTTACGCGAAAAACAGGTAATTTGTTTTTTTTCGTTTGATTCCTTTTAAATAAAGCGATAAAGAAATAAAGACAAAACCCAACAACTAAACTAACCGATATACAATATATACACATGTACAGCCTCAGCTGCACTCCACGTCACGCGAACCCGCAGTGACTCCAAAGTAGTATGCCCGCAGGCAAATATATATACAAACCAGCACCGTAAGTAAAAGTATCAAATATACAGTTATCCAAGAGAAAGTCGGCACCCAAAAATGGCCTGAACAAAAGACCCCTATACTCCGACAGACTCTCTGTGATCCTCCTCAAAAGAACCACACAAAAAGCCACACAATCGGAACCTACCCTGTCCCAAAAAGACTGACGATCAGAGCTCTACACAAAAAAATGACGCTAGTCCTAACCTACCCTCCCAGCTCAGCTCATAGCTCCTCCTCCTCCTCGTCGCTGCTCGGCGAGTAGCTCTCCCCACTGCTCTCGGAGTCAGAGTCGGAATCCACCGTAATCATCTCGGTGTCCAAGTCCACGACCTCCCTCCTAACTGTCCTGCGCACCGTCCTAGTCGAGCCGGTCTACACGTCCACCTCTCCTGTAAGAACATCCTCCTCCACCACCCTCATCAAGGGGTCCACACGGTAGCCGTGCGGTGAAGGGAAAGAAAAGAGACGTGAGGCAGATGGGACGACAGACTCCCTCTTTGGCCGCACAAGCCTAGAGGACGACGCCACGTCGGTAGGATCGATAGCAGTAGTAGGAGGTGGCGCAACAGGTGCAGCAACAGCAGGCTCGATCTCCGCTGGGTCCTCCTCATCAGAAGGTGAAGTCGGAGGTGGTGCAGGTGGTCCATGACCAATGCCTGGTCCACAGCGAACTGAGGGTGGCAAATCAAAACTCAGCTCCATACGCCGTAGCACTCCTCTCGTCAAGCGTCCTCGCTCATCCGTCCGGTCCTCCATGACCCTTCCCCTATACGTCGCTCGGTGACCAGCAACATCGATCACCCAAGCGGTGGGGGCAGCACGATCCACAAGCTCATACCTGATCCCCCCCGAGGGAGAGACCATCGAAAACCAGTCGGCCATCGACATCTGGCAGCAGGCCGACCGCCCAAACACAAACATGCAACCAAAGCCAAGGCGCTAGGGTCAACTCACGGAAATAAGTAGATATACACTCAACATGTGACAGGGTATAGATATATAAGTTGTTATATATATACATATAGATAATCCTAGCATGTTATGGCTCTAACAATGCTTCAATAAAGCAACAACACACAACCCTAGTCAGAATGAATGTATGCGTGAAATGCAATCATGATCCGGATTGTGACGCGTTCCCGTTCGCCACAAGTGAAGCATTCCCGTTCTTCACTATGGATGAACCATTCCCGTTATTCATCCTGGATGAACCATTCCCGTTATTCATCCTTGGTGAACCATTCCCGTTATTCACCGTATGATGAACCATTCCCGTTATTCATCGTTAATGCAGTGGTGAACCATTCCCGTTATTCACCATGAGATGCACAGGTGAACCATTCCCGTTATTCACCCGATTGATGCAATATGGTTAGCCAAACATCGAATCGTCCTCACCACATAAGTGTTTAGCTCAAACCCAAACTCAGAACAAACCCAAGAGTTAGTGTCGGTCAATACAACACAACTCGGAGTAAGTATCGGTCAATACAACACAACTCCACCCACAAGAGTACACAAGGGTCTAGTGTCGGTCAATACAACACAGCCCAAACAACAAGAGCACTAAGTGTCGGTCAATACAACACGGCTCCAACAACAAGATAACCCAAGGGATTAGTGTCGGTCAATACAACACAACCCCAACAACAAGAGTACGTAAAGTACTCGGTGACTTTCAATCATCACCGTAGCTCACCTCAGTGGCTTTCCCCAATTCCAATAACTCTCCAAACCCACAACAAAAGTCGACTTTTCCCCGTCTTTCGCAATCATTTTCTCCTTTAGGTTCCCTATAATTATTCGTTTAGTAAAAACGTTTCGAATTGGATTAGTCAGGTTATGAGTTTATTTCTCAAAGTCTAAGTCTCCCAAAGTCTCTAGTTTTCGAAGTTCTAATCATTCTAAGTTTTCCAAAAACCCTCCAAAAGAAGTTTTCCCGGGGAAAGTCTAAGTAAACCAACGAATACCAACAAATGGCTAAGTCTCAAACCCCTCGTTCGAACTTGCCTTGGGTCGTTCATCCAACCCGAAATATCAAAGATCACCAGATCAATGAATCTCCACTCCGAAGTCGCGTCAAAACGCACAATCCAACAATATCACAATATCACAAGTTATGGAAAAGCATCATAACATCAACTCATCATCATAAACAACATCAGATAAAGCATAAGTCGAATTTATCGACGCCTATCATGCAATCATAACTATTAGCAAGTTGCCCTAACCTCGAGCTGCTCCAGCCTCGCGCAATCAAAGGTTCCTTCACTCAAATGCTTTGAAGCTCCTAAAGTTCCTTCAACTGAACCTCGGAGAAAAACAAAGCAGAATCCAAACAAAATCGATTAGTTCGATCGCAATTCAACACATAAATGATAGACAAAGCATTAAAGCTTCAGAATACGACAATCGAGTACGAAAAGACAAGTTTTCGAAAACGAAAACTCCCCCCCTTAAAGGAATAGCTCTCGGCCATTAAAGAAAAAGAGCTCCGGCTCTTTTTCTTCGATCAAATCTGTTTACAAGGTAGTTTTAGGGTAAAACTAAGGCAAAGAAACTGTCGGAACAATTTTCGGACAATCGGCTCAAAATACGGCCGTTCAGGGGCGTTTTGGTCCAAAATAAAAGCTCAAAACCTCAAAGTTATCAGTTCGGAAAACAAATTTGACAGCAATGATCCTAACGACATCCGTGACAACAAATCCTAAAGGCACGAAGTCAGATTACGACTTTTCGACAATAAAGTTTCGAAATGTGCGACAAAAATGGTTTTGAAACAGTTTTTCAGATCCTTGACAGCTCGATCCCAATCGGCGATTACTGACAGAGGTTTTAGGCTCTTGGGAACGTAGGGAAGATAACCCAAGGAAGAAATCAGAGAAAACGGACAGTTTCACAAAAAGCTCAAAACTGTGAGCACAGAAACGACTTCAGAAACGCAGTAGAAACAACAATCAGAGGTAAGAATCATGCTAGTTACCTCAGTACCTCGAAGTAGGGACGAACTGCACGAAGATCGGTCGAGTTTTCGCGAAAATCTCTTCTCCCCTCCTCTCCTTGAAACTCGCGGCTCTAATGGTGCAAATGGGGGATATTTTTGAAACTTTGGCTATTTATAGGCAGGCGAAATCGCGGAAAAATGAAAATTTCGCGATTCCGATTTTTGCAGCACGTTCACCGATGAATTCTAAGAGAGATTCTGGCGTCAGAATTCCAGAACTCAAAACAAATATCTATGATTTGGGAAAAACGATATATAAAATCCCAAAAGCGGTGTAAGTTAATCTGTCCCGAAAAACTACTTTTTGCTGTGATGGTCAGACGACAAAACTTCCTTCTGAAGAAATATTGGAAATGTCGAAACAAATCTGGCTACGCGGACGGAAACTTCGTTAGAAGTCCCGAAAAGAAAAAGTCTTCATCCATCGCTCGAATCTAGGGTTTCGAAGCAAAGAAATTAGCGTCGTCGGACTTCCGAAAAGTGAATACTATCATACGTACAGTCCAGGGTTCCGAAATGAAACGCTGGTCGAAGGAAAAACAAAAGAGAATCTTTAAATTTTCCAGGGATTCGAAATCTCACTTAAAACGTTGCTCTAAAGTGAAATTAGCCTATTCTGGACACGCTCGCCATAAGGCAGGTGTGCAGACGACTCGCACTAATTCCTAAAACGACTACGTAACATTCCTCAAGCAATTCCTGAACTTTCTTCTTCATTAATCTTTCTCAAACATCAAACTCCTGTCACGCTTACACTGATTCTACGCGTGAGTCGGAAATTAACTTGTTCTGAAAATCCAGGTCTTACAAGGATTATGGAAATGCTCTGGATGCTTGTGCTGTTTTTTTATGCTGATAGACATACTAATGAGTTGGTATATTTACTGTCTTTTTAGGAAGCAAACAGCAATGCAGGTCATTTTTGCCAAGTCAGGGATTAAAAGGATTTATCTTATTTGGGCTCTCTTTCAAGAGAGTGTTAAATTCAAATAGTATATTACTATTATGAGGGAAGGAAGCTGCACAGCTTTGACTCGCGGGTGCTGTCCTCTGGTTTTTATCATGGCTTGAGATGATGTGGTGATGTGTGCTGTAGAGTTTTTTTCGACTAGGATCGTGGTAACACAAGGAGTATATACTGCAAACTGAACCTAGGCTTCTTAATCTGTTTTGTCTCCTTTTCTTTTGTTCTATTCTGTTTTTGTTCAAGTACTGTATCTTTTTCATTTTTGTCATGTTGAACCTTTTAACTTACTTGGAGAGTTTGTACCCAAAATTTATTCCATATCAATGAATTTCTTTTCTAAAAAAAAAGGTGAATGGTGAAGAGTTTGTACATGATTATTACTTCAATTCCTCATAAATTGCTAACATCTAAACCATTTACTCTGCATGTTTACCTTTCCAACCTTATTTTTTCACATGGTAAGTGATTTGAAACTTTATTTTTGTTTAGTTTTCTTTGCAGCCTTCCTAATCTACTTCTCTTCTTGTGAGGTTCTGCATTTAAAGAAGTTCTTATATTTGATTGTTTGATTTTACAGCAATTTGCCTACTTTTCTCGGTGGTGACTGCACATGTTTTGAATATGGAGGTTGCCTTATGAGCGATCAAGGGCCTTGGAAAAATCAAGAATTTTTAGAAATGATTCAGGTTTGGCAGTACTGTGAAATAACACTTCTAATTTTCATTTTGTCAAGTGAAGTCTCCACCTACCAAGCCGTTATTATCTTTAGTTACAATTAGTGAGCAAGTTAGAAGTTTGTTATTGTAATTAGATGGTTAGGTAGTTTGCCTCCTAATTCTGTAATTGCTCTCATTATTTATATATTGTACAGTTACCATTCAATCAATAGAAATCAGATTACAATCTACATTTCACCATCTCATTTCTATAATACATCTAGAAATAGTTGACAGTGATTTCTCATCCTGATATTGTGAATACAATTAGGAATTAGAGTTCAAAAATAAAGTTTCAAACAATTGTAAATTTTCAAACTGCATAGATTCAATTATCTGTTGCTACATCAATGAAAGGTTGCATAATTTTGACACTAACCAAAATCATGTTGCTATGGGGCACTTGTTGTGGTTAATTTTTCCAGTTTATTTGATTTTTTATTAGTATATTTGATTTTTTTATTACTATGGGGCACCTGTTGTGGTTAAATGCCACTGCCACAGACCCCATTGTTCCTGAGAGTTATGAGGAGAAGATGATGCTAGCTATGGCTGTCTCTTTAGCTGATGGTTGAGCCTGCTTCTTGGTAGTAGTTTTTGGTTGAGGGGCTGGTTTTATCTTCTTAAATAGGTGAAGCTTTCCTTGGTTGTTTGACTAGCCAAGCTCTGAGTTGGGAGTCTGAGCAAAATTCACATGTGTGCAATTTATTCAAGGATCAGGTAGTGAAAAGAAGTTATTATGGTGGGTAAGTTCTGATGAGTTACATGAATAGTTATGGCACACTTCTGATTTATTGTTCAAACATGTGCTGCAACTTATTCAAAATAAGATGTATGTGAAACTGGAAAGTTTGGTTTGTTTTCAGTTACTGTGATGTAAAGACACCATTTTTGGACTGTTTGAAATTTGAAATAACTAATTGCTTATTTATTGTTGTTCTTGAAGTTATGTTGCTTAATGGCTGCAGGTATCTGAGTGGATGAATAAGAATGGTGTGTGCATATTTTCTCCTACTGAACATGCGGTGCACTTGGACCTCATTGGCAAGGTACATGGGTTTTCTTCTGCAGAAAGCTATTTTAACAGCTTGAAGGAACAAGACAAAACTGAGAAGGCATATGGTGCTCTCTTGAATTGCTATGTTCGACAGTGCCTAATTGATAAGTCCATCTCCCATTTTCAGAAAATTAAGGAGCTGGTCTACACGTGCTTTTGAACAAGACAATTAAGTGGGTGTAGAAAATAATGTTGTTTCTGCTATGCTGTTTGGGGAAATGGTCAGATGTAGATAGTGGATGTATAATAGGATCAAAAGAGAGAAAAGGCAGGGGGTGGGGGTGTATTGAATTGGTCTTTAGCCATGGAGCTGTCATTTATGTTTTGCTCTATTATTTTCCTATATTCACAAATTGTTGCTTCTGGGCTTTGAGTTAGCTAAGTAGCTTGGTTGCTTTTTCTGCTTTTCCTATTTGTATTTGGGTTTAGCACCCCTTGTGCTCCTTATATGAATTGGTTGCCTTCCAAAAAAGAACTAGCTGATTATGGACAAGAGCAGCTAATGAGACCTATAGTTCCTAATCAATTAGAAGAAAGCAGAAGTTTAGTACTTGCAAAGTATTGCAACTTAATGATATATTCTTCTAGACTGAATAATTTGCATTATAGTGCAAATGCAAACATTCAAGCTTTTTTTTGGGTCGCTGATTCATTAATAAAAACGGACCAAGTCCAGAATACACGGGGCACTGGGCCCAAAATGGAATTACGCGTGATAGGCAAAGCAATTAGTGAACACAGTCACATGCCTTCTGCATTCCAAAGACGTCTAGCTGACAAGGGGAGAAATCAAAAAAGGGGAAAGTGAGTGGGATTGGAACCAGGGGTAGTCTTGAAAGCAAGAGACAAACTAACTGTCGTTACCAACTACTACACCATCTATACATAACTATTATAAAAAAAAACCAAAAGACATTAACTCCTCCTTGTCCAAACTGCATTTGCTGTTGACATAGCTGCTTGAGCAAGCTCATGCGCATGAGAGTTCCTTTCCCTTGGAGTCCAACAGAATCTACAATTCCTGAAATTCAATTTGATACTTTGGATGTCCTGCAGAATGGGTTTGATTGACCAATCTCCTCTGTTTTTGCAGATGCTCTCCACTAGGCCTTTGCAGTCAGATTCCACCATGAGGGATTCCAAGTTCAAGTTCAGAGCAATAATCAAGGCCTCCCTTGCTGCAAGTGCCTCCGCCATGAGGGGGGAAGCGGCAGAAATTCTCCTTGCATGTGAGAGAAGAATGGATCCACTGGCATCTCTGATAATTACTGCAACAACTCCTCTATTTGTAGCTTGGGAGAACGCTGCATCCACATTCAATTTAAGATATCCCTCAAGCGGAGGAATCCATCTTCGTAGGTCAGATCCTCTTTCATTATGGGTCCTCACTTCTGGTTGATTTTGGGCTAGGGGGCCTTCATTAATTAAAGTTTAGATCTTGAAACTTGTGGCAATGGGGTTTGGGACTCTTATTTGGAAATAACTATCATTCCTTTCCTTCCAAATCCCCCAAGCAATCAACGCTAGTATCCTCATACCAACTGGGAAGAAATCCTTTTGAGGTCGAAGTCTATCTGCA
Organism: Lotus japonicus; assembly: GCF_012489685.1. Classification (NCBI taxonomy): domain Eukaryota; kingdom Viridiplantae; phylum Streptophyta; class Magnoliopsida; order Fabales; family Fabaceae; genus Lotus; species Lotus japonicus. Next base: position 31,046,127 of record NC_080044.1, read on the forward strand.
ATATCAAGTAGCCACTTACTAAAGGAAAGCTCTAAATCAATACTTGGCAGAACCTGCAATTGGGAGGCGAACCATATGGGTCTCGTCCAAGGGCACTGGGTCAGAGCATGGAGGATAGTTTCTGAGGCTTGATTGCACAAGGTACAGTTCTGGTGATTTGCAACTCTTCTCTTGTATAGTGCAGCTCTAACAGGGAGAGCTTCATTGCAGCACTTCCAGAGAAACACTTTGACTTTCTTTGAGATGTTCACTTTCCATATTACTTTCCAGAGAGGGTTATCACCTTGGGTAGTCAGTTGATCCTGTCCTTGTTCTGCATATTTGGTAGAGTGGGCCACTTGATACCCTGTTTTACAGAGTACAAACCATCCTTTGAATGAGGCCAGCAGAATTGGTCATCTTCTTCCATTACTCTCAGGGGAATTTGAATAGCCTGGTTTGCCAATTGTCTCCCTAGATGGGAGCTTAACTTTCTGATATCCCACTGGATTTGCTCTGCTAGCATAAGCGAATCTACTGTCTGTTCTGGATTGCCTCCTGGTGGAAGTTGGATTATGGAGGGACCCAGCCACTTATCCTTCCAAACTTTGATGTCTTTTCCATTCCCCACCAACCATCTGCCCTCTGCTCTTAGGAAGTCCCTTCCCTGGAGGATACTATGCCAGCCCCAAGACCCTCCTCTCTTCTTCTGGGCTTTTAGAATATCAGAATTTGGGAAATATAAGCCTTTTAGAATCTGAACCCATAAGGCTTGCGGGTTCTGAATAGCCTTCGAAACTTGTTTGCTCAACAACGAAGTGTTCATGACTGTAAAATCCTTGAATCCTAGCCCTCCTCGTCCTTTAGCTTTAGAGATAGATTTCCAGTCTTTCCAATGGATCCCTCTTTCTTTACCTAGTCTTCTCCACCCGAAGCGGGCTATCTGAGAAGAGATTGATTGACAGAAATTAATTGGGAACCTGATAATAGCCATAGCGTAGGAAGCAATGGCTTGAAGAACTGATTTGATTAGAACTTCCTTCCCGGCTTGATTCAAAAGCTTTTCCTTCCAACCATCGATCTTGTCTAAGACTCTTAGTTTAATCCAATTAAGCGCGCTGCTCATGGACCTCCCCCATTCTGCTGGGAGTCCGAGGTATTTCCCTGGAGAATCCCAAGCTGCCATCCTCAGAATTTGTGTAACTTCATTTCTGGTGTTGGGTCCGTTCCCTTTACTGAAAATAATTCTTGACTTTTCCAAGCTAATCCTTTGTCCCGTAGTTGTAGTGAAAGCGTTCAGGGTGGCTACAATCTAAAAAGCCTCTTCCTTGGTTGCTTCTGCAAATAGTAGAGCATCATCTGCACAAAGAAGATGGGAGAGGGTAGGACAATTAGAGTTAAGTTGTAGCCCCTTCAGGTTCCCCTCCAAATGTGATTTTTCCAGTAGACATGAAATAGTTTCCAATGTGAGCACAAAGAGATAGGGGGACAGGGGGTCCCCCTGACGAAGTCCTCTTTTGGGGAGGACCCTGGCACTAGTCTCACCATTGATCTTAAATCTGTAGGTAGCACCCATTACACAAGCCATGATTCTGTCAATCCACTTCTCATTAAAACCGAACACCTCAAGACAACCACAGATATAGTCCCATTCTAGCCTATCATAGGCTTTGTTCATATCAAGCTTGATGGCCATTGCTTCCTTTTCCTTGTGTTTAGCAGATTTCAGTGCATGGAAAACCTCATGAGCCACTATAATGTTATCCTGAATTTGCCTCCCGCTTATAAAAGCACTCTGAGTTGGTGATATTAAGCCATCCAAGTGAGGTTTGAGCCTTGAGACCATAATTTTTGTAATAATCTTATACATAAAATTACAACAACTAATCGACCTTAGTTGGCCAATCTTCTCTGGTTTCTCCACTTTAGGCACCAACGCCACTAGTGTTTCATTAATGAACTCTGGTAAAGTACCTTCACTAAAGAAGAGCTGGATAGCTGCACACACATCTGACTTGATAGCTTGCCAATGTTGCTTATAAAAAAGATCGTTTAACCCGTCAGGTCCTGGAGCTTTTAGTTCCCCTAGTGAGTCAATTGTTCTTTTGATTTCTTCCTCTGTGATCTGGTCATGTATGCTGTCATTACATTCCTCTAACACTCTTCATGGGATAACTGCACATCCTTGGGACAAATCCCTTGGGCCTGTTGAAGTAAAGAGGTCCCTGTAGAACAACTCCACTGCTTTGAGGATGCTCTCGGTTCCTTCAACCCAATTGTCACTGTCATCCTTGATTTTAAGGATCTTGTTTCTTTCTCTACGTTGTACAGTGGAAGCGTGGAAAAATTTAGAGTTTTTATCACTCCATCTAAGCCATTTCACTCTAGACCGCTGTCCCCAATATTTTTCCTCCTGTTGCCATAGAGCCATAATCTGTTTCTGAATTTCATGCATATCTGCTAGATTCTGTCTACTATTTGTACTGTTAGCTAACAATTCCATCTTCTTTTTCAGGGCTCTTATCTCCTTGTCCGCATTTTTGAAAGTGGTTTGGCTCCACTTCTTGAGGTTCTTGCTACTGGATTTGATTCTGGTTCTTAGGCTATCCCAAACTGGTTGTTCTGGATTCTGGTTCTGCCAGCTTTTGTCCACAACCTCCTTGCACTCTGGGCGGTCACCCCAGAATGCTTCATATTTAAAAGGAACAGGTGAGCTGCCTTTTGGATTAGTAGAAATAATAATTGAGCAATGGTCTGAACTCACTGGTGAAGAGGCAAGAAAATCTGCATGAGGAAATTGTCTTCTCCACTCCCAATTTGCCAAGGCCCTATCAATTTTGTCCTTAATAGCCACATTTTGTCTAGTACCTCCAAACCAAGTGAACTTGCAGCCACTTAGGTCCAGGTCCATAAGAGCAGTACTGTGTAAGAATTCTCTAAATAAAGCCATTCTATTTGGGTGAGTTGGTCTAAGCCCCTGCTTCTCATGAGGGTGTAGCACCTCATTGAAGTCTCTAACACAGCACCAGGGCCTATTATGAGCTGTTTGGAGACCCTGAAGTTCCCCCCATTGACGGCGCCTTGCTGCAAATTCAGGGTTGCAATAAAAGAAGGTGTGAGTCCAGGAGAAGCAATCTAGCTTATGTCTTTAAATGATAAGTTTGTTTGTTGGCCTTTTTTGTTTTTTTGGCCCAATGTAAATTCTGTAATCTCTATCCAAAAACCATCTCCTATCCGTCATCCCTAATTGGCCCAATAACTTTTATTTCATATGTTATATTTTTGTGTGACTTTACTTGTCATTTACATCCAATATTGTGCATAACAGCAATCATATATAGGGTGTAGCCATTACAAACTGGAAAACTATCCAATTAATCTCCACACCGAAAATGATATGCATAAACATCAATAGAAAATAATTACAATTAGTAACTACGTCATTATAGTATTATATATATATATATCAATACTCATCTAAACTCAATCATAATAATTAATAGTTAATTCAAATGAAAATTCCCCGTGCATCGCACAGGTAAACGGGCTAAATACTAGTGATATTGAATCAATATAGGGTGCGAACATATCAAAATCAATCATTCAAAAGAAGCTCTATTGTGAAAGGTGTAGCAAAATAAAGTAGGAAGAAAGCATAGCAGTACCCTAATCTGATAGATTATTTCTCGTAATCTCGTCTTTACCACTTTCCTATAGCAAGAAATAACACGTTACATGCATATATATCTTATATAAGACCGTGTTTGGATAGCAGTTGATATTCCCTCAGCACGAATCCTATACTCCCTTACACCGCAAAAGCATCTCTTAATCAAAAGCAGATTCCTGCTATTTTTCAACGTGGCCCACGCCCTTTATGCGATTCGATTCTCCCAATAATATCTCACATAATCAAACAGAGTGGTAGCTAGCGAACAACCGTTTCACTCTGTTTTGTGTGCGTGAGAGAGAAATATTTTTGGCCATGGCTGCTGAAACTAAAAGCGTTGTTGTTGAGTCCACTCTAAAGAGGCAAAAAGATGATGAAGAAAATGGAGTCTCCATTGGTAATCACTCAGATGGTAATGGTTTATCATCAGTGATTCCGGGTTGGTTCTCTGAAATTAGCCCAATGTGGCCTGGTTAGTTCTTTTCATTCATTTCCTCTTCTTTACACAATGACTTTTTTGCATGTAGGTTGTATTTGCCCCTAAACTTTTATTCATTTCAGCGTTTGGCTTTGTCTGAAAGATTCGAATTTTGTTATCTGTGTTATTTTTCATGTTTCATGTTAAATTTCTCCCTTTTTTTCAACTTTTATTTCTGTTTCTATTTATACTTCTGCTCTACAATTACCAACCTCATGTTCGGGAAACTTGTTTGAAAACCAAGGTGAAGCCAAAATCATGGTGAATGGTAGCAAAAGCTAAGGGAAATTGCTTTTGTCCACCATGATTTCGGCTTCACTGTTGTTTTCTTCGAACAAGTCACCAAACATGCACCAAAGTTGCTTAACATCTCCCTGTCATGTACCTGCATGTGTGTTCTTAGATATGCACCAAAGTTGCTTTACAATTCCTCTCAAGGAGCAATTGATTTTGCTATGATTGTTATTTGCAACTTTTTTTTCTACTTCCTGGTATCTGCCTGCATGGTTTGTGGAATTCTACTTTTGTGTGCTTTTATTTTGACTTATGAACGTGTGCTAGCTCACTCTGGTGCTTAGCTATTCTGGTGATATTTTGACCCAAATTGATCATCACTAAAGAGCGTGCTAATATAAAAATTTATGAGAACACAGGAATTTCACTTTGAAATGTGCTGGAATGAATTCCTATAGAAAGTTGAGATGCTATTTAACACCCTATCTTTCAATAGTTTTGCTTGTTTGGTTTCAAACAAGTGAAAGATGGATGCATAGAAAAAGAAAATATACATTCTTGTCATTCAATTTTGATGCATATTTATTTACGTAAAAAGGCTTGTAAATATAGGGGCATGAACAAGAACAAATACCTCATAAACTTAAGTAGGCGTTTATTGGCTTATCAAAAAAAAATGTAGGCAATTATTAAAGGATCTAATCTGTGTCCTCTCAAGGATTTCTTTTGTTCCCCTTTAAATCACAAATCACCTGTTACCGTTTTTGGGATTGAATCTCGCCAGTTGTTTTGCTTCATTCCTCCTTTTTTTTCTGAATTTATGAGATTTCAGAACTCAGTTTTCCATAACTTAAATGAAGCTATTATGATTCCTAGTTTGATCAGTAAAGATCACACATACCAGGGAAAAAATCTTTTTCATTTTCTTATGTTCTTATCTCTTTGAATTCATATCAATCATTGGATCATTATTGTCTGATTGTCTATGTGTATATTTTTTCATTTAAGTTACATATTGTTTATCAGTTACAAAAGTAGATCTTCAATTGATTTTTTATCTGCAATGAATGTCTTTGAGTTCATCTAATAGCATTTTGTATAAGCTAAAGTATTGGTAAATCTTTAGAAATATTTGCACATGGTATTGTCTTTCGGAAAATAGGACTATGAAAGAGACTCGTCATGGCTCTCTCCACTTGCTTCAGACATATCTAAACATATCAAATATGTTGTTCTTGTTTTCATAAGACAAACTAGTAGGATCAGTACTTGAAATTCAATCATAAATCATGAAATATACTTGATGAAATCTAATCCAAGTTAGGCCTAGTAAGAGACATGGGCATGAAACATGACACTGTCTTAGGCTTGTTTATTATCAATGACCAGGAAAATAGATAAGTCTCTGATTACCCCATTTATCATTATTCTGAAGAACAACAACATAAGCTTGGACTGTATCCACTTGAAAGTTGAAAAACCATATATCTGTGTACAGTTCAAAACTTAATGCTTGTATTAAAAATTTAGTAGCAGACATAGATTGTGTTCTGCACAAATTGAAGACATGTTGTTGGAAACCCCAACCTCAAGCCACTGAAACAGAGGAAATAAACAGAGAAAATAATAGTGATTGCTTATTAATGGACTTTGGAACGATTACAGAAAGGGAATGATTCCCAGGATTCTGCTCAGAGCTAAGCTCCTATAGGAAGCTAGAGCTTCCTATTCATATCTCTAAAACAGAATAATCCCAGGTGCCCCTCAACCTCTCTCTCACCCTCCTTAAATTAGGGAACTATTACAATCACTCTCTCTTACCATTCTGTTAGGTGGTTACTCACTATTCCCTATCTTGCCCCTTCTAGAATAGACTCGCCAAACCTTGGGTCCCTTAGACACTTGTTGGGCTAGATGATCCTGTGAGCCTAAGCCCATGTCACCGGTCCTAACACATGTTGTGCTTGCTTTGTATTGAACATGAAATTGAGACCACTTGTACAGATATAAGGCTAATAAGTTCTGGAAGTAGCTAATAAATTTTTACAAAATCTAAAGAATTGGTATATCCTTAGAAATATTTGCACATAGTAATATGTTTAATGAATAAAATTCATGAGTTTTTGGACTCATCTTTTGTAATAAATACTCATGAATAAAAATCGTATTGTAATTTCGCAGGAGAGGCTCACTCCTTGAAGGTAGAAAAGATTTTGTTTCAAGGGAAGTCTGATTACCAGAAAGTCATGGTCTTCCAGGTACATGATATATTCCAGTAAATTTTGCATTTCCAAATACATTTTTTTCTATTTTTCCATGTCCACCTCAATATTTTCAATGCATTGCTATGATGTCTTTTGCAGTCATCAACGTATGGCAAGGTTCTTGTTTTGGATGGTGTTATTCAGCTAACAGAAAGGGACGAATGTGCTTACCAAGAAATGATGACTCATCTTGCTCTTTGCTCTATTCCAAACCCCAAAAAGGTCTTATACTTCTATGCGTCCAGGAAATTTTAGTATATATTTAGATTGCATCTTAGTCAGTGAATTTATTCAACTTTTCTCACTGCAATTTTCTTGATTAGGTTTTGGTTATCGGTGGAGGTGATGGAGGGATCCTACGGGAAATATCACGTCATTCTTCAGTTGAAAAGATAGACATTTGTGAAATTGACAAAATGGTAGTTGATGTGAGTAAGGAACACAAAAAATTTAACTCTGTTCTTTCTAGTCTGTTACCAAAGATGAATTATTTTACTAGCAAGCTATTATGTTCCATGCATGTAGTTCTATTTTTTTCTCCAACTGTTCTTGAATTTAGTTTCTCTTCTACTAAAGGAAATTGGTTATTGACTTATTGCTGTTCTGTTGTTTTGCAGTTGGTCTAAAAACTTTTTTCTCTATTGCTCAAAGACTTTGGGAGAAATATATGCCCACTCTAAAATTTTAGGTCTCTCTTCTTTGCAGGTCTCCAAACAGTTTTTCCCTGATGTTGCAGTAGGGTTTGATGATCAACGTGTGACACTTCGCATCGGTGATGGTATGATCAGCTACGCTAATTTTTCCCTTAAATATTTGATGATCAATCAAGAGAAGCTATACCCATCTCATGATAGCTTTTCTCACAATGGTGTAGGAGTTGCATTTTTGAAGGAAGCTCCAGAAGGATCTTATGATGCAGTTATAGTGGATTCATCTGACCCTATTGGTATGCTAAATCTGTAATAAAATTGAAGTGATATAAGGACTTTTGTTAAAGGGATGACACTATTGGTATACTTTAGGTCCTGCTCAGGAGCTTTTTGAGAAGCCCTTTTTCGAGTTGGTTGCAAAGGCTCTTCGTCCAGGAGGAGTTATTTGTACTCAGGCAGAAAGTATATGGCTTCATATGCATATCATTGAGGACATTGTGGCTAATTGTCGTCAGATTTTTAAAGGCTCTGTCAACTATGCTTGGACTACAGTTCCTACATACCCAAGGTAAGTTACTTCAAATTGTTTTTTGCGCTTCTTGTGGAGGGATGGCGAGAAATTATGATTATCCAAGTTTATGTTGGTTTTGCTTTTTCATTTTAGTGGGATGATTGGTTTTATGCTTTGCTCAACTGAGGGACCTCCTGTTGATTTCAAGCATCCAGTGAATCCCATAGATGAAAAAGAGTGTCAGAAATCCGTACGACCACTTAAATTTTACAACTCTGAGGTGAGACCCTCCAATCATCCTTAAAATTTAGTTGTGTAACTTCAGAATTGATTATGTTTTAACGCATAAGCATCTAGCTGTTGTGTCAAGTAGATCCAATTATTGACTCATGAAATCAAATTTACCTATACTGCCTGCCAAACATCATTTCAACGTGTTAGGAATGATTCTAACCAAGTAAAATTGATTCTATAGAATTAATTCTGCTTTTAGGCAGTGTTCTTCTACTTGCATTCTCCTCCTTTCATTGCAGGACTTCCAATTCTTATATTCATCCTTTGGTTTATACTTATATGTTATATCCTTTTATTCTAGATCCATACTGCAGCTTTCTGTTTGCCATCATTTGCGAAGAGAAAGATTGGTTCTGAAGCTACTTAAGCAGATATTCAAGAGCGACTATTGTTGGAAGTCTGTCATTCATCCTTACAGGATTGCTCATCAATCTATGAACCACACAATAAGAGTTTGGATTTTATATTGAAGATTAATAAATTACAAGAATGAATTTTGTATTTCTCTAACAGAGAATGATTTACTTTGATTAATTTTGTATTTCATTGACTGAGTAACAACTCATATACCAAGAACTGGAAACAAATAAAAGATTATCCAAATTTTGAAAGGCAAAATGGACGTTCACTAACAAGATTTGTTCATATAGTAAAAACTGATATGAATGATTTGTTATGATATTGGTCCCCCACTCCCCCTCAAGTTGAAGGGTGGGCATTATCAACTTCCTACTTGGATAAATGATGGTGAAAATGTTTGAAACCCAAGGCTTTATATTTTTTTTTTAGCCAGCACATATTTGGTAGATAGACGAGTGTTAGCAACACTTAACACTGACTTTAACACTTTATTTACAACACTCTTTCATTTAAAGGTTGAAATTCATGTGGACCTCATTAAATTGGGAGTGGGACCAAATTTTTAGTGGACCTCTCATGAATTTTAACCGATCAATGAGAGAGTGTTGGAAAGAAAGTGTTAAAATGAGTACTACTAGCACTCCACATGGTAGATATGTTGCTCGTAACAATCTTGTCAGATTGTTGATGCTGCAAAATGAAGTTGCAATCCACCTACTTTGGTTTTGTTTATTGTGCTCGTAAAAATTGGTTTAGCCCTTTTCTGAAGTGAAACTTTGTTATCACAAAAAAGTGTTATTTGAAATAACCACATGGACAAAAGATGGTTCAGTTTCATCTGAAATCTTGGCACAGATCTAAACTACGATTTACTGAAAAGAAAATTGTGTCTTCTATAAAAAATTTCAACAATATAACAAAATCAAAAGATCTGTATAATACATACTCCAACAGTGTAAACATTACACAAGTGTGTTCTTACAAATTACAATGCATGTCTGGACTTATATAAAATGATAAAAGATCAATATAGTTTTCATTCAGAAACCACTTTGACATCTTTGCCTAATTCCTCATCCGTTTTCTTTTCCAAGCTTCTCTCCTTGCAATCATGGAAATAGATCATGAAGACGACCCATTTCAGTGGATTTACCAAGCAGAATAGGCCAACTTGTATGTAAAATCCAGACCAAGTTCCTTGTTCTCCAATAAGATGATGGCATGAAAGCCTCAAAAGATGTCCCCATGAAAAGAAAATCAGCATCAGAAAAAGCCCACGCCTGTGACAGCCTCTGCTAAAATAAACTGAAAGTGCCAATGCATCAACTCCATATACCCTTTCCAGTACTGAGATTACAAGACTCATGTTCCACATCGCGCTCCATTCCAAACACGTCCTTAAGACCTTTGCAAATACCAAGCTGCAAATTACAAAAAACAACATGTAACAACTCAAGTCCTTCAAGAAAACATGGTAATTTATCACTATCCATAGTAATCCTAGCTGGTGAGTCGTTGTCAAGAACAAAACATAGATGGATGTGACAAACGTGCCCCTCAAGTTTGATAGGTCAAGGGGTTTCTGAAATATTATCTCCTTGAGATTGAGAGTTACTTTCTTCTCTTCTGAATATTGTTGCTTTGAAGCCAAATCTATAGTGAAAATGGCAGAGCCAAGCTCGAAGAGATGCAAAGGCACCATGTAAATAAATCCAAGGTGAATCAACTTCAAGACATAATCCATATTGAATATTCTCATAATAGAATCTGGATTGAAGCCGTGATGGTATAGGGAATGAGCATGCGGTTGGTTGAGAATAAGAGAGGTTTCAAGTAGAATTTCTTGGAGGTGAATTTCAAAGTAAAGCATGATAAAAAGGAGAGGAAGAGAAGTGAGAAATGTGAAGATGATGAAGTTGAGGTTTCTGAAATAGATCATAACAGCTTCCCTGAGGACATCAGAAACCTCAAGCTTCTTCTGCTTCTGATTCAGCTTAGCTTTATTGCCTTCAATCTCCATGTCTCTTCTTCAGTTTCAAGAACAATATTGACACAATTAATTGGTGAAGTTTAGCACTGATGGAGTTTTCCCTTGTTTCTCCTTTAGTGGAAGGAGAGAATAGGGAGAAGACTTGACTGCTGACTTAGTAGTCTTCTTTCCAGCAAAGTGAGTGGCTATCATTTGATTAATTACCATTACCCTTACGAATATTTTATGGTCACACTTTGACTTTTACACACCATAAACTAGAGCTAAGATCCACACAATGAAGGACAAGTAAGTAAATGAATATTTAGAGTTTAAACTAGTTTTTCAGATTTAATAATAAAATACAAAAACATAGAACAAAAAATATAGTAAACATGTGCAGTGGACAAGCAGATTACAAGTAGAGGGTGTACCACATAAATTCTGACTGTACACATGAAAAAGTGGTCGTAATTCAAGTGAGGAATATAACCGTCTATTTTCTTAAATTAAGAGATATTTTTCTGACTTTACCCCACAAGGAATTAAAACCCAATCTTGCTCATTTTATTGGAATCAAAAGCACATTTAGTTCAAAAAATACCCAATAACAACTACAATGATGGATTGTGAATGTGGTTAAACGATGAAATTTTTTGTTGCAAAAGTTGGTTGGGTCGCGACCATGGCAAAAAGTCTATCAACAAACATGTGTGATTGGATGCAAGTTAACCTAAAGTAAAAGTATTTTTTCTCAACTCATATAAAGGTTTGTTCATTTTTTTGTCATGCTAATATCATTTGCATTACTACCAATAATTATCTAAACATAGCCACATGTCAAACAACTCTGATGAAAGTGTGGAACTACAAATATATGTTACTAATTAAGAATAAAATAGAGGGTGAATGGTCACTTTCGTCCCTATTGTTTCACGCGTCGGACATTTTAGTCCCTATTATATGAAAATGTTGCCCATAGTCCCTAATGTTGCAAATCGTCAATCACGTTGGTCCCTGCCTCTGCTACCGTTAGTGAACATTAAGAGGAAGGGTGATTTGGCACGTTAAGTACCCCAGAAGACTTGGCACGTGGATTTAAATGTTGGGAAATTTTTGGAAAACATAGAAGCTTCAATTTAGTCCCCGGCCAAAATCTCCAAATCTGAAAAGTTTCAATCTCCATCATTCTTCCTCCTCTCTCCCACCACCAAGACCATACAACCTAAATCAAAATCCAACTTTTAACAACCCGGATTTTTGAGTCTAATAAAGACGATGCAGTGGCAGAGGAGGGCGAAGAAGGCACCGTCTTGGCACCAGGACCTTAGCGGGTTCATGGGTTGCTACAATTTGGGGCTGGGTCGAAATCACGTCGGTTGCCACGTTTCCTAAGAGGTGCGATGGCTTCATGGATCTGGACGAATATATGTGTAGAAAGGGGATGGAGTGGGTGGGTTTCAGAAATTGGATTGTGTTACTAGGTTTTTGAGAGCACAAATTTTGTGGGTTTTGTTACAAGAAAAATGAAGGAGCTTGGGTTGTTGTTCACAGCCAAGAGGGAAAAGGGGAAGATGAAGATGGGTTTGGTGGTAAGTGGCGATGACTGGTAGTGGGAGGAAGGATGAGATATTGTTATTTCCTCTCACATTTGATTCTTCCCATTCTCAATTTTCCATCTTCGATTCTCACCTTGTCTGTATCTTTGGTTTATATTTTGAGTTTTTTTTTTTATATTTTCGTGGAAAATTCAATCCTTTTGTCTCTTCCATCAATTTCATTGTCCGTGATCATCATTTTAACATCTGGGTGAGTGTTTCTTCTGAAAAAACTCAAATGGTCTTCTGGGTTTGATCCAACAAGCATAAAAAATCAACATTTAACATTTTCTTTTCTAGTTATGGTACAGTGAATTTGATTTGCAAAATTTTGATGATTTGCGCAATGTAATTTGAGACCTTGAATGATTATTGGAAACAAGGTTGAAAGTGTAGAGGAAGTACAAGAGAGTAACGTAGAGGATTAGCCATAGCATTAGCTTGGGTGGGAGTGAGGAGGAAGAAGATGATGGAGAAACTGAAACTTTTCAGATTTGGGAATTTTGGCCGGGAACTAAATTGAAGCTTCTATGTTTTCCAAAAAAATTCCCCAACAATTAATCCACGTGGCAAGTCCACTGTGGCACTTAACGTGCCAAATCACCATTTATGTTAATGTTCACTAACGGTAGCAGAGGCAGGGACCAACATGATTGACGATTTGCAACATTAGGGACTACATGCGACATTTTCATAGAATAAGGACTAAAATACCCGACGCGTGAAACAATAGGGACGAAAGTGACCATTCACCCTAAAATAGACGTGAAAATGTTAGAAAAATGATGGAAATGCCAAATATTTTAAAATTTTACACATGGCCGTATCACATAAACTCTGGCCAGACACATGACAAAGTGGTCGAAGCTTTGATTCGGGCAAAGACTAAAACAATGTTCTTTTCCTAAAGCAATGATGTTTTACCAACTTTACTCTAGCATGTAGGGATGAAAATAGGTTGGCTAATCTGCATCAGGCTCAGATCAAACTAAATTTTTAAATAGATAAAGTCTAACTTTTCTTAGAGGCCCATGTAGTTTTTTTAAAGTGGTAAGGCCCATGTAGTTATAAAAGACTAAGTTCATACCATTTAAAAAGTCATATTAACCTAACATGCTAGCCTATTTAAATATATTTAATTTAATGTAAATAGATTTTACCATTGCTATTATTTTTAAGTTAGAAATGTATCATAATATCTATACTTATTAACATTTTATATATTTAAGCAAAAAAAATTCAACATAAATGAGTTGACTTATATAATGATTTAAATAATATAATTCTATTTAGAAATAAATTTATGGAATATTTAAATACTTTAATGTGAAATATTATTTTAAATAGACTCTTAGACCCTAAAATATCTAACCGTCTTACTTGCTTTCATCTCTACCTAGTAGTTTATAATATTGTTAATTTGTGTATAGAAAGATTTTTTTTTTGAGCATCTCCTATGCAAGGTTCTTAGTTCTTATTTTTGAGTTAAAAACTAAGAACTTTACCATTGGAGATGCTGACATGGAGTTCTTAGTTCTTAAAAATAAGAACTCAGTTTTTATATAACGAGTTTTACTTTTTGAGTTCTTAGCTTAAAATATTAATTATTTCTCTCTCATCCAAATTACTTTATTACTTTATGAGTTTTGTTTTTTACTTTATGAAAATAAAGAGTATAAATAATGTGGTTGGTGGCACCAAATTAATAGTGGTAAGAACTAAAAACTAAGAACTCATGGTTGGAGCAAAATTGCTTGAGAGTTGCTTAAGCACATGTGGCAATATGAGCCCACATGAATAATGTTAAGAACTAAGAAATTAAAACTAGCATTAGAGATGCTTTTAGTATATATTTAACCCTCAAGCCTGTAAGTTTGATAGTGTCTTTACATATAAGTTTGTTACTAAACATAAAAGTCTTATTGTGAAATATACATTGAAATAGGCGACTACGCGGTCAGGGTTTTGGGCTGGCCAAGGTAGGATTGGAAAAAAAGTTTTATGAAATATAACGGGCCACACTAATGCCTTAAGATTTTTAAAGGGCCTATTTAAGCATATTCTCACCCCTACTAGTGAGGAATAAAAACCAAATTTTATAAAAACCAATTTTCACTCATTTTACAGAGACAAAAACTTGCTTAACCTTTAAAATAATAAGCAACGAGTATATTGAAGGAATGTGAAGATGGTTAAGTGGTGAATTTTTTTGTTTTTAAATAGATAGGCTCGGCCTATCATGTTGAGATGTTGTAAGTAGAGAACTTGTTGGGTAGTCTGGGAACAACTTTCATGTAAAAGGGTTAAAATCAGCCCCTGTCCTTGTGATTAATTCAATTTGGCTTATAAAGAAAAACAGGGTAAAAACATACATTACTCTTAAATCACTTTCAATCTAATCTAACATACATATATTATCATCATAGATGCCTATAGATGCCTATACATACATATTCAATCTAATCCTTACCAATCTATGATGTTTTTGACTTTTATAACCAGTTCTGTAAAATAGTAAAAGGCAAGCAATAGATGCCTATATCATCATTAATACTACATCATGAACAAATTTGTAGATTTCCACAGCAAACTGGCGATAGGTGAATCTATACAGATCAAGCTCATACTTGGTGGTTACTACGGCGCACTTGATGCTGGTTTTAGTGCATTTCGTCCACGACTTGACAGCGACGCAGGCCCCAAAATGACCTAGGTTTCAGTTTTCTGTTTGTGGCCGTGAAAAGCCACCCCATATGGGTTTCACATGCAGCACAGTTAGCAACTGTCCATGAATACCTGCCAAAAGTAGAGATTGCCTGGCATTAGCTTCTTAAAAGAACCCCAAAAATAGTATTTGGAAGTTCTACATAATGCAGCCTTAATTTGAGAAGTTTTTTTTTCTGGTACTCCTTTATTTGAGAAGATGCAAAATGAAATTCATGGTTAATCCTCGCATATCCATTGCCTAGATCATGGTAGATGTTATTCTTTTAGTTTCCTAGAATATCCCTTCCCTTAATAAGTTCGAGAAATCTATTGGATATGGTGGTCACACACAACCAGTGCGGCAAGAATCAAGCGTACAACAACTTGATCACTCCTATACCACAATATTATACAGATTATCCAAAAAGCTGAACCTATTCAACACCCAAAAGTGTACTTATAATCACAAAAACAGAAAGCCAAAAAAGTACATAAAATAAAGATGTAGTAACAGCAATGTAGGTTTATATGCAGTAACGCAAACATCCAAAACAAAGTTTTAGTATGACTTGTGTTACTATAAGCTTGGGTTCATGGGGAACCTTAATACTAATAACATACCAACCATTTAAAAAATACTAAAAAATTATATTACTATGCAAATTACAAGTACTTACAAATTATGAAATTCAATGGTAGATATGTTGCAATGTATATAGTTTTTCATGAAATTGAGTCTATAGTAGTCCAACTGTATTTGCGGTGTAAGAATTTTTCATTAAATCAGAAAGAAAGAAAGAGAAAAGAAAGCCAGATAGCTACTGCATGTTCCCCTGAAATAACCTCATTGAAGAAATAATGAGCCGCATTCTACAAAGAAGCTTCAAAAAAACCCTATCTCTTATAAGCTTATACCCAAATACGTTTGTAGAAAGAATCTGGCATATCATTCTAATAAACTATTCCACAAGCCTATAATAAAAGTTACACCTAGGGTGGTTCATCACCTTCTCCATCATCCCAACTTTTATTCTTTGATATAGTTTCCATAAACAGTTGTGGTTATTGATTTTGTTCCTAATCATGAGAGACTTCGATTATACATCCAGTGTTCATATATTAGTACAATTCATTTGATTACAACCAATACAAAACAACTATTTCTTACATTCAAGTTTCATAATTGGGCTTTTATCATAGTGATACTTTCTCTCCATTTACAAAAATGACCTTATTGACCTTTCCTTACCCATGGATGTCTGGTGATTTTGGCCTCTAGTCTTCTACTTTAGTAATGTATCAGAGATGCATTCCTTCATGGTGACTTAGTAGAGGAAATTAAAATAAAGTAACCACTTGGGTCTATTGCTCAACGAGAGTCAAATTACTTTTGTTTGCAGGAAACTTAAGGCTTTATGTCTTAAATAGAGCCCTTGTGCACTCTGCAGCAAATTAAACCCTTTTGCAGACACTCTTTCACCGAATAAGGTATCTATCGTGTTGTCTAGGTAGATGACACTATTATTACAGAAGAGGATAATGATGGCATCAAACACCTCAAACAACAATTGTTCAACACTTTTAGACCAAGGACTTCGGATGACTGCAATACTTTTTTGGGATTGAAGAAGCTCAATTCTAAAAAAAATGCTTTTGATAATTTAGAGGTGAACAGGATGTCAGATCATATGTAAATTATATTCCTATAGAGCCCCATGTCAAGATATCGTCCATATTAGGGTCAAATTACTTTTGTTTGCAGGAAACTTAAGGCTTTATGTCTTAAATAGAGCCCTTGTGCACTCTGCAGCAAATTAAACCCTTTTGCAGACACTCTTTCACCGAATAAGGTATCTATCGTGTTGTCTAGGTAGATGACACTATTATTACAGAAGAGGATAATGATGGCATCAAACACCTCAAACAACAATTGTTCAACACTTTTAGACCAAGGACTTCAGATGACTGCAATACTTTTTTGGGATTGAAGAAGCTCAATTCTAAAACAAATGCTTTTGATAATTTAGAGGTGAACAGGATGTCAGATCATATGTAAATTATATTCCTATAGAGCCCCATGTCAAGATTTTTCCATATTAGGGCCCAATTTACACCTGAGATATTGAAGACTAGGCAGAAGTAAACTATCCTACTATGATCATGTTTGGCATATCATTTGTTGTAAGTTCCCTGAGTAAATTTCTTAACTCTCTTTGTAACAGCCATTGGGATGCAACTTTCCAAGTAGAACGATATATGAAAAGGTTCTCCTAAAAGAGGGTTACTCAATATATATGGAGGCCATATTAATATTTTGCTCACAAAAATGTTGATTGGGCTGGCTGCTCAAGTGTGGACAGCAGAGTTTTGGGAAAAAAAAAGAAGCAACACATTATTGCTAGCGAACTAAACACAGAGATTGATGGTTCATTTTATCCATGAGAAGGTTCGTTTTGTAATGCCCAGCTGGTAAATATTGCTACTAAGTCATAATGTGGCACCAGCATAAAGGTGAGTGTTGAGATTTCCTTAATTTGACTAGTCATATTTATGTAACTTTTTAATAGCTAAAAATAGCTTATTAAATCCCTAACACTAGGGAATTCAATTTTGTATTAATGTATCATAAATCGAAAAGGTGAAGTGTCAATCTCTCGAGCAATTTCAGTTTCATCTCAATTAAATTTTCTAGTCTTTCCAATGTAAATAGAGAGAAGTAATTGTTCAAACTACAAAACATCCATAGGAAATGAAAATGCACAGAAACTTACCCAGGAAACCAGCTGTATTTTGTATCAGCTACTCCAGTGAGAGCTAATCCATTTGTCTTGAAGAGAGTCATTATCTCATGCACATATCCACTTTGATTCACATAGGCACCAAGAGGACCCTCACTAGACATCACCAACATATCACTTCGCTTTGCAATTATAATCTAGATATTTTAAAATATTGCAAAAGAAAATTAATTAATATCTGCACTTGATTTAAGATGAAAAAGAATAATATTACTCCCAAATTGTTGCTACATATAATGAAATAAACTGAATAGTATTATGGGGCATTGGTATGATGATGGTTACCTGGCAGATTTTGCATCGAACAAGATTAATGCTCTCTAGTAATTCAATTTCCCTACGCAATCTATATGAGATACAATCAATATCCAAAAGCTCCTGCCTTGTTGACTCAGAGACAGGTATTTTACTGGCAATATAAAAGGATAAAACATCAGGCTTCTTAACAAGACCATCCATGCTAGGTGCCCCAACAATTTGCTTCCACATACCTTCAGATTATGAACACTACTATTAGATTGAACTGCGATTAGCATTTTTGGATAGCTTCACAAAGAGAAACAAATTCAGATATTTTACATGCATGAATTCTCCATGAGAATTAGAATTCTCCAATTCTCCATGAGAATTCTCCATTTAGATCAGTTTTTTAGTTTTAAAATCTTACTGACTAACCAGCATGCAGAAAAGAAAACTAGACTTAATACAACTTCAAATAGTGATATTATTACAAAGTATGTACACAAAAAAGTGTAAACATTGAAGAAATGGCTTCTAAAGAGCTGGAAAATGCAAAAAAAAGAATACCTGCAGCCTTTTGCGCAAGCCAATAGGAATCAAACATCTGATATACCCAATGGGGCCAGAATGCTCTTGAAATTCTATGTGATGAGTAGGGGTCAATATTTTTACAAGAGCTATTAAGCCTGTATCTTATGGACGGCTGTTTTCCAGAAGTAGAACAGTTCCCAATTCTAGAATCTAGATTTTCAGCATCTTTATTATGGTCAGATAGCAATGATATTAAGGCGTCAGAGTCATTTAAATTTGATATAATTTCCTGATCTGACTCATACATGAATTTATCATCACTGCTGCTTGTGGATTCGTCCATCAAGTCATGCTCATAACTGGAACCAGTGACTGATTGATGGATTCTCCTTTCCATTAGTGAAATCTCACTCTCATAGCTCTCTTCTGAATCATTTCCCCCATTTTCGAAAACATGTACTTCAACAGGAGAATCCCTTGAAAGCAAGGTGGCATGGTTACGAGGTAAATTACTTAAAGGTGTTAATTTCCCAAAAGCATCCCTTGGAGTTCTTGATGGCATGTCTTCCTCGATAATTTGGATCTCTCCATATGGCTAAGAAGAACCATCAAAACCAAACAAAGAAAAGATAAAGAGACATAGAATCATCAATCTTTACTAACATAGCCAATTCTTATGAAGAAAGATATTAAAACAATTAACAAAAGGAAAAACATGTTAATATTCTAACCACTCCTTCCACATCAATCCAAGACCGTCTCAAGTGAAAGCGTTGCTGTCCACGAGTAACCACATTCAGTGAACCATCCTCTAGATGCCCATATTGTCGAATCTGTAAAGATAAGTTTAGCAATACAATCGGATTGATGTGTTCATTCAGACTATAGTTTGAAAAGTATAAATCATAAATACAGATGATCTCTTTTATGATTTTGTCCACCACCCTTGGGTCCGGGTTAAACGTGGTAGGTGTGCTCATTGCTGCATGGCAAAATTAGAATTTGCATCAACAAATAAGATGCAGGTAAGAAACTAATTCAACTCTGCACATCCTGAACTGCACTGGACAGGTTTTGAAGAAATGTATGTCACAAGTGACAAACTTACCAGCATAAATTTTCTGGAGCATAAGGGATAGTAATGCAACCCAAGAATTTTTAGATTTAGGTTTGCATGTAAAAGGAAAATATAATTTTGAGACATAATTTTTACTGAAGAGTGATGGCTATTTTGTTCACGATAAGATTCAATGTTCTACATATCGAAGTATGAAACTAGAAAATGGAGAAAGACATCAATTTCTGAGTAAAGTGGTCATAAGGGTTGGGTGGGATGGAGAGTGAAGGGTCCCGGGTTCGAACCACCGGACCACCGGAGAAAATGGGTCAACGAACAAACATGAACAGTGCACTGCAGAACAATACCATGATGAACAGACCACCATAGATTCAATGAAGCGTCTGAGGTCAAGATGCGGAAGAAGTGCCCACTGAAATCAGGAGCTATTATGATTGAGTTCCAAATTTTGAGGAACTCAACAGCAGAATAGTGATGGCACAGTCATGGAGGATGATACTGCTCAGATACCATGTTGAAATTATAGGATTTACTCTTTTAGTTTATGAAGAGAGAAATTGGAAGTATTCTAAATAATCATTGATACTTAATTAATTATTGATTCAGAAGTACAATATTTATAGACTAGATTTTTAGAGGTTTCCTAGTCAACTACTAACTCTAAACAATAAAATCTTATCTTACCCTATATCTATCATAACATAATCATAACAATCTAAATTCTAATTCTAATTTCTAACAAATCATATCCTAAAAAATCGACTCAACAAGATATATCCTATAATAGATATCTCTTAAGAGATATCTCAACAAGGTGTTTCGAGACATACCTGCGATATTTTGTAGTTGAACACAACCACAGTTGTGTGTTATTTGGCTACCATGGGAAGAACTTTGATATAATACAAAGTACCAAAGTTCTATAAACACTAGTCCTTTTGAGGGGGTGTATGGAAGGAGGCCTCCTAGTATGTTAAGGTTTGTTCCGAAGGAAGTCAGAGTAGCAAAAGTTTCTGGACAGAGATGAAGCTTTATGACAGTTCAAATATCACTTACTCAAAGCACAAAACCAGATGCAGAAATATGCCAATTGCATAGGCGTGAGGTGAGATAAACTACGACGTCGGAGATTTTGGTATTTCTGAAAGTGATGCTTCACGGACAGCAATCCGTGGCAACGGATTAATCATAAGTTAGCACCTCGTTATTATAGCATGTTGCTCATTGTAGAGAAGTTAGGGGAAGTATCTTATAGATTGAAAGTATATCCAGTACTTCATGTATCACAATTATTAAATCAGTGACTAATCAAACAATGGAGGCAGTGCTGCCTGCAGGTTTGGAGGTAGAGATTAATGAGCAATTGTTACGATATATTAGGGGTGCCTATATAAATAGGCTTAGGCCTTGTAGAATAGTTATGTTGTGATTGATATCCTGTAATGGAACCCTTCTTTCCCCTGTTTCTCTATTCTTTCTCTGATTCTATCTTCTTCTTTTTCCCTATCTCTAATTCTATCCCTAACATTGGTATCAGAGCACCGATCCGGTGCACCTGAACCAGAGAAAAGAAAAGAAAATGGAAGCTTGGTGGGAAAAATTTGAAAGCATGTGTGAATCCTGGACCCGGGAGTGTGAGGAACGACGCAGGTTCTGGGCGGAGCGTGACGCCGCACATGAGCGATACCTGGCGGAGCAAGCGGCGAGGTACGAGGCGAAAGCGGCGGCGGCGATTGCTTTGGCCGAAGAAAAACTCGCAGTGGAGGCTGAAAGAGAAGCCACTGCGGAGGTCAAGCGAGCAGCGACAACCACCGCTGAGGCGGAGCGCGCAATGACGGTGAAGGAAGAGAAGGATGGAATCTTCATCTTCCAGAAGCCACATATTGGGTCGTCAATGGTCGTTCCCATGAACACAGGAACGCTCATCTTCGTCAAGAAGCTGCGAAGTGTCTCTTCAATGGCCAACCGGCCACCGGCGAAGCCGCCGGATTCGGTGGAACGGGAAGCGGTAGCCACTGAGCACAGAAAGACAGTGAAGGAGAAGCCGCAGATCGGGTCATCAACGGCGAGGGGGATCTTGAACGAATCCACCGTTCTTCCAGTAATAGACACTGTTCTTCTCCAAATCGACGTCGTTCTTCCCCAAATTGATGTCATTCTTCCCCAAGTCGACGATTTAGGGTTCAAGGGCGGCGATTGGTCCCATTACGGCAGTGTTCATGGTGATTGTGGTGGTGATTCAACGATTGACGGAGCAAGAAGGCCTCCACGGAAGCCTCCAGATTCGTTCTTTTGCAGCGGCGACCTGTGCTTCTTGGTCGCAGATTCTTGGCGACTGGTCCTCTGTGTTTTGATCGATCTTTTCCAAATTGATGATCTAGGGGTCAGCGAATGGTTCCAGTTGAGTAATTCAAGGCTCCTCGGCGACGATTCGCCTCAGTACGGCGGCGACGTTGGGCTCGGCGGTGTTGTTTTGTCTCAGGTTGAGGAGTTCGCGTCTGGTAGAGGAAGAAGACCTCCACGGCAGCCACCAGATTTCTTGCTTTGCGGTGAGGACCTTTGCTTCTTGACCGGCGACCCTTGCAAGATTGTGATGGCGAGGAGGCCACCGGCGAAGCCACCAGATGTGGCGGTGGGTCTGATTCCGTGGTGGGGGCAACTTGATACTGCGGCATGGTGCAAGCCGTGCAAGCGTGGAAGAGGACTTCGCAGGGACATGGCACAAGTGAGAGGGAAAATGCTGGCCCCCTCTTTCCCATGGGAATGGGCCAAGCCCAATTCGTTCAAAGCAGTTGGGCCTTGCAGAAAAAAAAAAAAGTGCTACATGGGTGGACATAAATTTCTTTGGGCCATTCATTTGTGGAAGTTTTTTTTTCATTTCATTGTTGCTTCGAGTCCGTGTGTTACATTCTCTTGTTTCTTCATGTGGTTTGGTTGTATTTTGTTCTTTTTAGTGTTTGGATTTTGATGAGTTTCCTTGAGGACAAGGAAAATTTTTAGGGGAGGGATATGTTACGATATATTAGGGGTGCCTATATAAATAGGCTTAGGCCTTGTAGAATAGTTATGTTGTGATTGATATCCTGTAATGGAACCCTTCTTTCCCCTGTTTCTCTATTCTTTCTCTGATTCTATCTTCTTCTTTTTCCCTATCTCTAATTCTATCCCTAACAGCAATATGTTCCAGGGACAGTCTTGGCCAGGTGAACAGCAACCAAGCATGGGGAAGAGGTTCAACAGCTACTGATTCATTGGAAAAGGAAGCTAATGGAGGAGGTTGCTTGGGAAGATGAGTTCTTAATTTGAAGTAAATTTCCTATCTTTAGTCTTGAGGACAAGTTCTAGAAGAATTAACAGTATTAAGACTAGTAATACTGGTCCATCAGTGAGCCAAATTAGTGAGCCCAAGGTTTGTCGAGTTTATACTAGAAGGAATAAGGAGGCACGAGGGTGAGAAGATTAGTTATATATAGGAAGAGACAAAAACAGAGCAGTTACCGAAGAAAATAGAAAGGGAGGCTCTCAGTTCTAGGAATTGAGAGTTTATTTCCTTTCTGTTATTTTTACATATGTTTCATTTCCAGAAAATACACAATTCGCTTTTCATTATATTTGTCTTCCGATCCATTTATTACCATTATATGTTGGCTATGACATGTATCAATGCAAGTGTAAGAATTCAGGATGAATATTTATAATAAATAGCACATCAATTGAGAGGAAATACCTCTGCAGTCGTCCCCGTGCTTGCTGATTTCATGTTACCATTTCTAGTATCCCTGTAAACTCGAATCTAGAAGGAACATATACAAGTGTATCATTTTTTTTTTATGAGAAAAACTAAAAGAGACTGTTCAGTGTTCACCTACCACAGCAATGGTGTAAGGAATGTCAATTTGATTCAAAGCTCGCTTAACAGCAGCCACGAAACTGGATTCAATAATTCTCAGAGGAAGAGTAGCACCGGGAAAGAGTACAACCCCTGAATATTGCAAATATTAGTCTCTGTTCTTCCTATAAGTCACAACTCACAATAACAAATTTTCACTTTTTAAAGAAGCAAATAATTTGACATTTTTTTAAGAACTCATTCAATAATAATTTAATAGAATAAAGATCCAGAATAAAATGGGCAAAAGCACCCTGACAATGTGACAGAACGAAAAGGATTAGGACACCGAAAACCCCATCATATGAGAGAAAGAAGGAATATAAAGAAAAGAGGCCAGGGGAAAAACAAATACAAACATAGATGATATAATAAGCAACTCAAAATTAGACTACCATGACATTAAGAAATTGAACCTATTTTAGAGAAGAAGCCGCTCTACTTTCATACAGAATATTATTAAATTGTATAAGCATAACCCTAAAAGCATAATGTATGCTCTCCTTTCCATAATTAGACTAGTTTCTTAAAACATCTGACTAATTCATAAAAGCATGTCTATTAAAGCAGGAAGGCAAAAAAAAAAAAAATCAATTTTGATAAACACATTACAAAATCAAAACCACCAGGATACTTCAAATCCATGTAGAATGATATACCTTCAAGACAGAAAAGTGGCAGGTTCAATACAGCACCACCATCCAACAAAGTTGCCTTGTGGTGCGTGTCTTCAACATCTAGACATGCAGGTGTCACATTGTATCAAACAATCCAATTGAAAACCAATTTATCGTAGAAATGAACATATACAACTAAATAAGTTCAACAAACAAATGCCTACCACCAAGGTATGTATGTAAGGATACTATAGGAGTATTGTAAATGAGTTCACTGGCCGCCGGTGCGCTGTCATAGCCACTACAGGTATTGTAAACAGCATTTACAGAATACTGTCAGTACTGCACACACAACAAAAATAATAAACTTAAATTGGTCTAAATAATTTGACTTATGCTCCATCAAATAACAGCCCTCACTTCTTTTCATATTTGAGAAAAAAATAAACATAGATTGTGCATAGCATTCTAGCATTTCGTTGTAAGGCAAAAATGTAAGCGAATTTTCAGGTTTAGTTCAACAAAATCAAAAACTATGACAGCTAAATCAAACTAAACACAGGAAAATCTAGAAAATCATAGACGTGGAGATAAATTTGGGAAATTACGCAGGATTACGGTGGTGGTGATCGTCGTCGGAAGAGTCATGGAGATCGTCGACTTCTTCGACCTGCAACTCCTCGAGATCGAGCTCGCGAATCTGCTCGATTTGGTATCTCTCCCTCTCGAGGATTCTTCTGTCGTCTTCTTCCATTTTCCAGTGCTAGTGCTAGGGTATGGTTGTGTCCGAAGCGAGAGGAACGAATGAATGAAAAATGTAGCAACGAACCAAACGAAGCTCTATGTTTTCATGTCGATTGCAATCTCAATATGCTATCAGAACTGCTATTTGACGCTGTTAAAAAAAAAACTGCTATTTGACACGACTGGCCACCGGGCAAACAATAGTTGATAATAATTTCCTTTTAACTGCTTGGGAGTATCTACTTTCAAGAAATTTTTTTATTCCTATAGGCAAATTTTAATAAATTAATTTCTCCTCCCGATTCGAACCCGGACTCTTCACCCGTTATCATATTCAACCCTTATGTCTATAGCTCTTACCACTTGAGCTCTCACCATTTGTTCCTATATACATGTCTACTTAGTTTTTCAAGAGAACATTGGTGTTTTTCCTAATAATGCTTTTGTGGGAGCAATAAATGAAAAGATAAAACACATTTTAAAGGGTAAAATAGGAAAACAACTTATACTTTTCTGAAAATTAATAAAATTAATTGCAGTCCTTAATATATGTATTTTTTCTCTCTCTGAAAAGTTAAATAGGAATGAAAGTAGTAAAATATATAATAAATGAAAGAGAAAACAATGGCTTCACTACATTTTGCAATTATCCATTGTTATGTGTTAACATTCTATCAAACCAACGTTCAAAAAATATTCTATAAAATCACTCTTATACAGTAAAATAATTGATTATTTAATTAACTATATAGCTGATGGATAAGACATAATAAAAGTGTGATGTATAAGCTACATGAAAATATTTAATCAATCGTCACTACATTTCCACCACCATAACCCCCACCATTTCCACCACCACAACTCCCCACCATTGCCACCACCACCCTCCACCTTCGCCACCACCAGCGTCACCATTAACACCGCCTCCACCACTACCTCCCATCACTGCCACCACCCAGCTGGTGCATTGTTGTGCATTGTCTAGTCGTGTTAAATAGTGGTTTTGTCCTTTTGAAGTAGACCATTTTTCTTGTTCTAACGATATTGATCGTTTCTATCTCCATCTATATATCTATATACTTTAGAAAAGAGGTTCACTAGGAGCCTCAATTAGATGACGTGGCGCTCCCATGCAAACACTCATTCCCTACTTATTCTCTCCTATGTGTCAACGCCTCCTTCAATCTGAGCCATTTAATGACGTTTCATTCTCTCAATCATTTTGAGTTTGTGGTCCACCATTCTCTAGCTATTTAATATTCATTAAAACCGTTCGTAATGGTTGTTTAATTTTTTTAAAATTTGCCCATAAATGCTGTTTAATTTTTTTAAAAAAAAAACCACTCACCATGATGGCTGTTTAATTTTTTTTAAACCGCCCATAATGGTTGTTTAATTTTTTTAAGCTGTCCTTAATGGTTGTTTAATTTGTATGTTAATTTTTTCCTATGTTTTTTTAAACCGTTCATTGCAACTAATTATCCTTATGTTTTCACCATAAATCAAATGTTGCACATTTAAACATATGCTGATTTTTTTAAAGGAAAAATAAGACAAAACTATCACGGATTCGAATTTTGAATCAATCATAATTTATTACTTTTTTTAGGACAAAAACTATCCCTTTATTTTCAATATAATTGTTGCTCAATTTCTATTTTAGAGGAAAAAATTATAATTATTCTCACTATTATTATTCTGAAATATATCAATTAATGGAATCTGTAACAAAAAAAATTAATATAGAAAGCTCTATAACTTTTTTTTCCATAATTTAAATTCTAGATAATCAGCAATTTTGGATGAAACTTTGGTGTCATCATTCTCATCATTATTAAATAATTTTGAATCAATGAATGGAAACAATAGTTTTTGACATTTTCATTCCAAAATTGCAGTAATAGATTTACCTGCAATATTTTTTTTAAAGGTGTCACTTTAAAGCGCTTCTTTTAAGAAAGGTTATAGAACACATACATCCTACAACGCTTCTTTTAAGAACGTGTTGTAGAATGTTTCATTCTAAAACGCTTTTTTTTAAGAAAGTTTTATAGAATGCATGCATTTTTTTTGATTGGCAAATATTGGTTGTTAGTAAATTAATAAGAATTATCCCTGCTTAGGGCTCGAACCTTGGCTCTTCACCTGCAAATACCCTTAGTTTTTTTTTAAGAAAGCCTTATAGAATGCATACATGCTACAACACTTTTATAAAAGAAGTGTTGTAGAATGCATAATGC
The DNA here is from genome assembly GCF_012489685.1 of Lotus japonicus. Classification (NCBI taxonomy): domain Eukaryota; kingdom Viridiplantae; phylum Streptophyta; class Magnoliopsida; order Fabales; family Fabaceae; genus Lotus; species Lotus japonicus. The sequence goes on from NC_080044.1 coordinate 31,072,977, forward strand.
TAAAACGCTTTTTTAAAGAAAGCGATATAAAATGCACACATACTACCTCACTTTTAAGAATAAGCGTTGTATGATATCTCATGTTTTACAACGCTTTGAAAATAAGCGTTGGGACAGTACTACAGCGGTAGATGCTACATCTCTTTATAAGTGTTTTAAAATGCAAAAAATAAGCGTTGTAAAATGACTTTTTTTTAAATTGCGGTAATATCAATTTTAAACACAAAACTACAATGCAACATAAGAAAACACATAGAACAACAACGCATTTAATCAGGGACCAAATCATGCATGCACCTTACAGGTTTCTAGATATCATCTTCATGAGATCCATTTCCTTCTTCATGGGAACCTTTCAAACCATCTTCTTTGTAATCATAACTCGTTGTGCTATGTTCCATAGTAGACCAGCTTGAAATATCATTAGCATTCAGCATCAATGGCACATGCCAACTAGATTCATCTTTAGTAAGCTCAATTTTAGAGCTAGAGTTACCCTTTGAGCTCTCATGATGAACACATTTGATGAGACCAAATTAAAGTTGTTGTTGCTGCCATCTTTATTACTCAGATTCATTTTGACCACAAGTTTATTTAATTCCATTTCAACTCTTTCAATTGCAATGACTTCCCTCATGTAGCTCTGAAGCAGTGTTCCGTTACAATCCTCGTTACACTTGTTCTCCTTGTTACGGAATAACACAGCTGAAGAAGTAAAATAAACCGGGTGCGCAATCAACAACACAAGAATATAACGTGGAAACTCCAAAATCAGAGAAAAACCACAGTTGTTGTCAAAACCGACAACCAGAGAATAAACACTATGTGAAAATTGTGACAACACATAGACTTCACTCTCAACCACCCCATGACCCCAGTACACCCACACTCTCCATAGTGAATATTTGAACTACATCTCATAATACTCTAAAACAAGAGCATAAGAGAAAAAGAAAACACAAATATGAACTTAAAGTGTTTTCAGGTGCTACTGCTTGGTGTTTTGGTGTGTTGAAACAAGGAGCTTGATGTAAGACCCTCAACTTAGTAGATAAATTATTATGAATTTAGTATATTATTATTATTTTGATAAAATATAAAATTGCTTGATCATTGTCTGTTGCTTGTTTTTCGTGAATTGATTGATATTTGAAATTCTGGTACACGCAGACAAATGTTCTACCAGATGTTTAAGACATCTTGTACAACATAACACAAATTACAATGTTCAGATATGCAAGTTTAAGAACAAAAATAACAAACAAGACACAGAAGATTGTTAACCTAGTTCGGTGCAATATCACCTACGTCTGAAGGGTTTTAACCCGAGAAAGATAATCCACTATTATAGAGAAATTTTACAAAAAAGGACTTAACTGAACTGCCTTTTCTACCTATCTCTACCCGTGGCTTATTACTTCGTCCTCCCCTAAGTATGAGAGCCTCTCTCACTTTGTCACACACAATCACTACCACAGTGATTGATCTCTTTCAACAAGAGTAAAGACGATCTCAAGATCAAACAACTCTCAGCTTAGAACAATAACATAAAACTGCTGAGAGAACAATACAAGTGTGAACTAACAAGAGTATACCTAATTCACTCAACACGAAGCACACCTAGCAACTAGGTTTTTGTCTTCATAAGTAGCAGTCAACCAGGCTTGTCTTCAATGAGCTTGAGCGAGCAAAATAGTCCACACTAAAACAGGAAGTTACTAATAACCAAATCCGTAGAAGATCTTCAACAAACGCGTTTCAGTTGCAGATAACAACTTCCAAAAATATCTCAAATCAAATCTCCCAAAACTGATTTGATCACACTATCAATACTCTATGAGCGGCACACAGAAAGCTTCCAACAGAACCCTAACTTGCACATCACGTAGTCAGTTCAAAGCTCCACAAATAACTTAGCCAAACACAAAGCACATTCACAGGAACACATGTCATAGTCAAGATGTTATGACATCGTGTCTAACATGTTGGCATACAACATACATTAGCTAAAATGCAGACAACCATAACAAAGGAACAACAATCTCCCCCTTGTCAAATTTTAGCTAATACAATCCACTACCATAAAGCTCTTCATACCACAACATGCAGCTTGAATCACCAAACAAGAGCAACCAGAATAACTCAAGGTAGCTTACACATCTTCCAAAAACATAGCTATTATCTGCAGCTATAAGCACCTAAGTGCAATACCAAATAAACAGATCAGAGTTCAGCACAAGAGATTAACCATAACCACTACCACTTCACAGTAGACATAACAAACAGAATACCATAGCATATCAGAAACTACTGCTACTACACATTACTCCCCCTTATTAACACACTTTGACAAAAGCTCATTGAAGACCACATGTAGAACTAGCATACTTATCCATAAAAGTGAACCATAGTAGCTAACCAAAGTGCACAGAGAGCAATTCCAGAATTATTACAGACCATGAGAAGAAAAGTCATAGAGCCAGCAGACTTCACCAAATACTGGACTGGGCGAGACCCTAGGGTCCCTCGCCCAGGGACGCTAGCTCGGGGGGACGCGCAAGCCAAGAAATTAGGCCTTCTCTCGGGAGGCCCAACTGGCCCATTAAGAGAAGTTAGGGGCGCCAAGCCCAGCCCCAAATCTATAAATAGGGGACGGTTACCGATTGTAAGAGACTCTTAGCTCATTTGAGAAATAACCAGATTGAAATTCAGTCACTTTCTCTCCCTAAGCGGTTACGCTCTTACCCTCTCTAGATTCTCACATCACGATCCTTTCACTCTAGGTACCGTACTTCATCTCAATGTTCTTGGATAGAACATTTGGTGTCGTTTGTGGGGATCGGTAGATTTCGATTCTCGGACTACGTGGATTGTGATTTGGTTGAGATAAGTTCGATTTTTCGTGCAATTCTCTTCAGTTTTTGGATTTTTGGTTGAATTCCTAGTTCACTGGTGAAGATTGATGGAGACACATCGTCGACGAAGTGAAGGAAGGCCGGAACACGCGTGCGGTCCGCCATCGCATCGCGTATGTGGATGGCAGCGTGGTGAGGGGCAGGAGTCCTCAGTCCCCTCGTTGGAAGTCTCGGGAGGTGAACTGCTATCACCTCATGCGCTGGATGCTCACAGAGATTGGAGATGGTTAATTCGCAACGTCAATAGCCGCCTGGAGCAGCAGGATAGTGAGATCCGAAGGGCGGAGACAGTGGCGGAGCTTAAAACGTCACGGGGGAAAAATTACCGCAAATCGTCACGGGAGTGGCGACTTTTCTCTCGAAAGGGAAAGCCGGTGTGCGTGAATACATCGTGCCAGACAGAAAATTTCCAGGAAATGCGGGAGACACGAATGGCTGCGAGCCAAGGGATGAATGGTGTGCTTACCACCGGGCAACGAGCCACGTTACAGAGGAATGTCAAGCTTTGCAGCGCGCGGTTGAGAAGCTGATAGCGGTAGGGGGGCCTGTTAGAGCTCAGGGCGATAAAGCCTCAACGTCTAAGGAAGTGAGCACGATTGCCGGAGGGTTTGGCGGAGGTGGAGTCACTAGTGCAGCAAGAAAGCGATACGCCAGGGCGGTGAACGCGGTCACGGAGGTTCCTTTCGGTTTTTCACACCCAGACATTACATTTTCGTCCACTGACTTCTTCGGAATAAAGCCGCACCTAGACGACCCGATTGTAGTCCTACTCCGTGTCAACCAGCTCAATGTACAGCGAGTGCTTCTGGATCAAGGGAGTTCGGCAGACATCATTTACGGTAATGCGTTTGATCGATTCGGTTTGAACGAGGGAGACCTCACTCCCTACGCAGGGACTCTTGTGGGGTTTGCGGGCGAACAAGTGTGGGTAAGGGGCGTCCTCGACCTTGATACTACATTTGGCGAGTTTGAGAACGCTAAGACGCTGAAGGTAAGATACTTAATCCTGGGAGCGGTGTGGTCTTACAACATGATAATCGGCCGGAATACCTTGAACCGACTGTGCGCCGTGATCTCAACAACACATCTGGCGGTCAAGTATCTGTTACCTGATGGGCGTATTGGGAGAGTTGTTGTGGACCAGAAGAGGGCAAGAGAATGTTATTGCAACGCGGTGGAACGATATAGGAAAAAGAATGCCTCGACAGGACACTGATGCAACGAGGTCGATGTGCCAGAAGAAAACCTAGATCCGAGAGACGAGGGGCGCGTCAACAGGCCCACACCGATCGAAGAAACTAAGGAACTGAAATTTGGCGAAAAAGTCCTCAAAATCGGGACCAGGCTGACTGAGAATCAAGAACAGAGGTTATCGAAGCTATTGGGCGAAAATCTGGATCTTTTTGCTTGGAGTCACAAAGACATGCCGGGAATAGACCCAAACTTCATTTGCCATAGGCTGGCACTAAATCCCGGAATCAAACCAGTAACCCAGACACGCTGGCGAATGGGCGACGAAAAGGAAAAAGCGATTCAACAAGAGGTAAACAAATTGCTGGTGGCGGACTTTATTCGAGAAATCAAGTATCCAACTTGGTTGGCGAACGTGGTGATGGTGAAAAAGGCAAATGGGAAATGGCGCATGTGTGTGGACTACACAGATCTGAAAAAAGCATGTCCGAAGGATTCTTACCCGTTGCCGAGCATAGACAAACTGGTGGATGGAGCGTCTGGAAATGAGCTGCTAAGTCTGTTGGATGCCTATTCAGGGTATCACCAAATCAAGATGCACCCGTCGGATGAAGACAAGACAGCTTTCATGACCGCCAGAGTGAATTACTGCTATCAAACAATGCCTTTTGGATTGAAGAATGCCGGGGCGACATACCAACGACTGATGGATAGGGTTTTTGAAGATCAAGTGGGAAGGAACATGGAGGTCTACGTCGATGACATGATCGTAAAGTCCGTTTTGGGAACGAATCATCATGAGGACTTGTCGGAAGCTTTTGGCAGGCTCCGAAAGCACAACATGAGACTCAATCCGGAAAAATGTTCTTTTGGGATACAAGGTGGGAAGTTCTTAGGCTTCATGATAACATCGAGGGGAATTGAAATCAATCCGGATAAGTGTAAAGCAATTCAGGAAATGAAGAGCCCAAGCAGTGTGAAAGAGGTGCAGTGCCTGACGGGGCGAATTGCGGCCCTTTCCAGGTTTCTCCCTCATTCGGGCGACAAGTCAGCTCCGTTCTTCAAGTGCCTTAAGAAAAACACAGCTTTTGAGTGGAGTCCAGAGTGCGAAGAAGCCTTCAATCGCCTTAAGGAGATGTTGTTTGCCCCGCTTATTCTATCGAAACCTGTCCAAGGCCTTCCTTTACATTTGTATTTCTCTGTCAGCGACCACGCAATCAGCTCAGTAATTCTCCAAGAAGTAGATAGCGAACAAAAAATAGTTTACTTTGTAAGCCATACACTCCAGGGGGCGGAAATCAGGTACCAAAAGATAAAGAAGGCGGCGCTCGCCGTACTAGTTACCGCCAGACGCTTAAGGCCTTACTTCCAGAGCTTTCAGGTAAAAGTTAGAACTGACCTACCTTTGAGACAGGTGTTGCAGAAGCCGGACTTATCAGGAAGGCTCGTCGCGTGGTCGGTGGAGTTATCGGAATATAGTTTTCAGTATGACAAGAGGGGAAAGGTCGAAGCGCAGGCTTTAGCTGATTTTGTGGTGGAATTAACACCGGAAGTTGGCGAGAGGGTAAATACGCTATGGACGTTGTTCGTTGATGGGTCATCGAATGAGAATAGAAGTGGAGCAGGGGTCACGCTGCAAGGACTTGGGGAGTTAGTACTAGAGCAGTATCTAAGATTTCAGTTTAAAGCTAGCAATAATCAGGCATAATATGATGCTTTAATCGCGGATTTGAAGTTGGCCATCGAGGTTCAGATCGACAGTCTGCTGGTTAGGACAGATTCGCTGCTGGTGGCGAATCAAGTGAATGAAGTATTCCAAGTGAAGGAGCCGGCCTTGATAAAGTATCTGGAGCGTGTACGGCTCCTGATGGGTCGATTGCGGGAGGTAGTAGTTGAGTTCGCGCCGAGAACGCAGAATCAAAGGGCGGATGCCCTGGCAAAACTAGCAAGCACCCGGAAGCCTGGAAATAATCGGAGTGTGATTCAGGAGACACTTGCCAATCCAAGCATAGAGGGAGAGCTGGTAGCCTCTTTTGACCGCCAAGAGACTTGGATAGACCCCATCGTGGACATCTTGGCAGGAGAGCCAAGTGGGGTAATGAAATACACAAAGGAGCAAAGGCGAGAAGCGGGGCATTACACACTGCTTGACGAAACGCTTTTCCGAAGGGGATTTTGCTCGCCCCTCTTAAGGTGTCTCCCGCCCGGGAAGTATGAGACCGTTATGGCGGAGGTTCACGGGGAGGTTTGCGCCAGCCACATAGGAGGAAGATCCCTGGCAAGCAAGGTCCTCAGGGCGAGATTTTACTGGCCCACGATAAGAAAAGACTGTGCGGAATTTGTAAAGAAATGCGAAAAGTGTCAAATGTTCGCAGACTTACCCAAAGCCCCGCCAGAGCAGCTGGCCACGATCAGCTCGCCATGGCCCTTCGCCATGTGGGGAGTTGACCTTGTCGGACCTTTCCCAACCGCCAGGTCGCAGATGAAGTTCATCCTCGTGGCGGTGGACTACTTCACCAAGTGGGTAGAGGCCGAGCCCCTGGCAAGTATTACCGCAGGCAAGATCGCAAACTTCTACTGGAAAAGAATCGTGTGCCGGTTTGGGGTCCCAAGGACGATTGTCTCAGATAATGGAGCACAGTTTGCGAGAAATCAAGCAAGGGAATTATGTGAGGAAATGGGTATCCAGAGAAGGTTCTCTTCAGTGGAGCACCCTCAGACCAATGGGCAAGCAGAATCAGCAAATAAGGTAATCTTGTGGGGTTTGAAGCGCCAACTATTTGAGGCAAAGGGAGCTTGGTTGGACGAACTCCCGGTTGTAATCTGGTACTATAACACAACGCAGCATTCAACCACAGGGGAGACTCCTTTCAGGATGACCTACGGGGCGGACGCCATTCTACCCATGGAGATAGACAACAACTCTTGGAGGACATCGCCGCAGTTCGAGGGCGAGAATCCTTCTAACATGGAAGTGGAGCTAGACTTGTTATCTGAAACGCGACACGAGGCTCGTATCAGAGAAGCCACGATGAAGCTGCGAGCCGCAGCGAAATACGACATGAAGGTCCACCCGAGGGCGATGCAGGAGGGGGACTTGGTGCTTAAGAAACGAACCGGGAACACAGGGAACAAGTTGAACTCGATCTGGGAGGGCCCTTACAAGATTTTGAAGGTATTAGGAAGAGGGGCCTATCACCTCGAGAGCTTAGATGGGAGGCGAGTGCCGCGATCTTGGAAGCGACAAGCTTGAGGTACTATTACAGTTGAAGATTGAGGAAGAGCCCGGCTTGGCACGAGGGCGAGCAGCTGAGCGCGACTCATGAAGATTGCCGGATTAAAAACGAAGAAACACATTTTTGTTCTCCACCTCGGGAGTTTGTGGGCAAAAACGCCTCAATAGTAAAAACAAAGACACGTTCTTGTTCTCCATCTCAGGAGTTTGTTGACTATAACGTTTGATTGAAAATACAAAAATTGTATCAAGCCATTTCAATCACACTGAATTGCGGCAAGAGCTAGGTGGGAAAAATTCCCTGAAGGTGGCGATCCCAACACGACCTTGATGTCTGGGGATCGCTCCGGAAAAGCCGACGCAACTTGCCGTCACTCGTCGGCGATGTGTGCGGATAAGCTTCTTATCCATAAAGCCTCCCCGAAACATGGGCGAGCAAACCTAACTAGGCTAAGTCTCGGGAAACCCATATGACCATTGGGACCCGAGCAACTGTAAGTCCTCGCCAAGCAAAACTGGCCAGGCCACACCTGATCTTACGGGAAACATGGTGTGAACAAAGCCTCAGTTCAAAAACTGAGCAAAAGTCCTAGTTAAACCCAGCACACCACCAATGTCGTCAAACGTAATTCAAGAACAAGGAAACTAAGGGGGGTGCGAGAGAAAACTTCGGGAAGCGTTAAAACAGACATAGGAATTAAAACTGAATTGATTAACTTAAAGTCGAAAATACAACGATCAAACAAAGCAAAAGAAGTAGCATTACAATTATTCAAAATAAGTTAACATCATATCTCTTTCTCTTGTTCCACAGCGTCGCCGAGATCAACATGAGCAACTTCCGGTGGGTCTTCCGGACCCTCTAACCCAGCGGGGGTAACCCTTTTAAAGCGTTCCCAAGTAGTCAAGGTTGATAGTAGGATGGAGGTGCTTGACTTGAGCTTTGGCGATAAGGAAGCCGCAGACACGCTTCTTGGCCGCCGCATGGGCATCCTTCTACCTTATTTTCTCTTTCAGGGCGGCGGCTTGGGCTTCCTTATCAGCCAAAAGTTTACACTTGGATGCCAAATCCGACTGGGCCTCGACAAGTGTCTTACTCTTGCCCGCTAGTTCCTCACGCAAGACAGCGATCTCCTTGTCTTTAGTGGTAAGGATTTCCTCCTGAGAAGCAGCAGTGACTTCCTTGGCGTCAAGGTCCCGTCGGAGCCCCTCGACCTAGGCCTCAAGTTTTTCCTCCTTCTCGTTCGCCGTTATCAGCGCAAGTTTCGCCTCCTTGAGTTTCTGTCGCATCTTCTTTGTCTTACCCTCCTCCGCCGCCAACTGGTTGGACAGCTTGGAGCAGGTGTCATTAGCCCGGAGGTTATCAGAGCGCAGCTTTTCCACCTCCTGGCGAAGCCCAGCAATTCCGGTAAGAGGCCGCGCCTGCCAGGCCACTTGGGCGAACAGACAGTCGGCGCGGAGAAGATTTGACACAGCTTCCTGGGCGACGTCTTGCGAGTTCTGGCTGGGAGCCCCCCTCAATTTCTCAAGATAAGGGTGAGAAAGGAGGAAGGAAAAAATATCTTGGGAAGAGCTGCTGGAAGGACCCTTCGGGCGGGCCGTAGGGAGATTCTCTCCTTCGCCACCAACCCCGGGAGATCTTGGGGCCGATGGACCGAGGGTCGTCTGGACAGGCGAAGGAAACGGCGACGGATGGAAGAGGGTGATTGTTGACCTTCCATTGAGGTCACGGGGCGAGGGGCATCTGGAGTCTGGGAGGCGCTCGTCTCGCCATGACGGTCGGAAACCAAGGGATCGCGAGCGCTATCCGCAACAACAGGATCAGGCGCGACGGGCCCTCCGCCTGCGCCAATCAAAGGAGTAGCTTGAGGGTTTGGCTCGCCTAGTTTGCTCCTCTTGGGCGAGCAAGAGTTCACCGGCGAGCTTTGTCTTTTTTCTCCAACCTGGGCCGAGGAGGGCGCCTTAACGTTCCCAGAGGTGAAGGCCTTCAGCAGATCGGCGGTAGAAAACTTCATATTTCCTGAAAAAGCAAAAAGAAAAAGTCGTCAGCAACAGAAAGACCAAGAGGAAGGCTTGAAAGAGACGTCTAGAAGGGAAACCTAATTGAGGGAATAGTTCGGAGCCTGGAGGAGCGCCGAGTAATTCAGCACAACTAAGGCGGGGAAGCCGGGAAAGGACCCCAAAGGCAAAACTTTCTCCGGAAGAGGGGAACACTTTAGGGGGGTCGGCCATGGACTTAGGACACTGGGTCCGGTAAAATGGGAAGAGGGCTTTCCTTTCCTTCTGCGTGAATGTCGAGGGGTAAGTGGGGTGAACGACGACCCGAAAGTACCGGCGGGCTAAATGGGATTCGGAACCAACTTGGTATGGAACAAACCGTTCTCGACCCGGTCGGGGCGCCAGAACAACCCAGCCGTAGGACCCCAGGGATCGGGGATCCACTTCAAAGAAAAAGGAAAAGAGGGCAAGGGAAGGCGCTACATCAACACTGCTGCAGAGAATTTCAAAACACCTCAGATAGGTCCAGGCGTGGGGGTGAAGTTGGCAAGGAGAAACGTTGACATCACGCAACACTTGGGCGAGAAATGGGGAGAAAGGGAGTTTAATGCCAAGATCAAGAAACAAATACTCGTATACGAAGAAGAAATGGGAGTACTTGGGGTTATTGAACGCGCGGTGTTGCCAGGGGCGGTCTTGGTCCCGACATCCGGTGGTGCGAAGGAGGTTCTCTAACAACAGGGTGCTACAGAGACCGCCAGCCCTGCGGGCAAGGTCAGAAATAGAGTCGCCGGTGGAGAGCTCTGATGGCTGGTCAAGGATTCCTTGGTTAGGAGCATCTTGGACGGGGGAAGGGAGAGTGGCGAAGGTTTCCAAGCGATGAGCTTTGATTTCCTCCATGGAGGAAAGGGCTCCTATTGAGGGCATCGTAAAAAAAAAGGATGAAGAGAGAAGGGATGAAGAACTAACCGGAAAAAGGCTGTGTGAAGGGGAGCAAGAAGGGCCGGAGTTTGCAGGGTCGTTGAAGGAAGCCGGTACGAGAGCCAGGAACGAGTATGAGGGCAGTTGGCAATAAGTGGTGAATGATAGGGTAAGGGGGAATTTAAAAGTTAGGGGGAGTAGCGGTTGGGAAATTGTGTTCCATCGTGGCAAGATGAAATGATTACTCAGGGGAGCGTGACGCGGATTTTGGGGAACGGGAAAGGCACATTAAATGAAAAGTTACAACGGCTGAAGCTCATTGGTTTGAATTCAAATTGACAGGCTTTATTATGATTTGAAGGGACATTTAGGAGATAACGGTTGAGGTTCTATAGATTCGTTGACCTTTGTATTATTTCAGTACATTACATGTGGCTTACACGCGTCAAGCCATCATGGTCCATGGCGATCACTGCTAAAGCGGGACGAGGGAGCCGAGCACTATCGCCGCGAGCCCACTTGTGGACTCGGGGGACCAGAGGGACTTGCTAGGGAAACCAAAAAATTAGTCTTAGGCTTTAGTTATCAAGCCATGTTGGCAATTGTTTTGAGTCATTAGGCTTTGACATTAGTTAGTTTTCTCATGATCGTCGCCTCATGCTTCTTCTTAAAGACACACTCAGCTCTCATGCTTCGAGCTCGGTGTCTTGTGGACTGGGCGAGACCCTAGGGTCCCTCGCCCAGAGACGCTGGCCCGGGGCGACGCGCAAGCCAGGAAATTGGGCCTTCTCCCGAAAGGCCCAACTGTCCCATTAAGAGAAGTTAGGGGCGCCAAGCCCATCCCCAAATCTATAAATAGGGGACGGTTACCCATTGTAAGGGACTCTTAGCTCATTTGAGAAATAACCAGATTGAAATTCAGTCACTTTCTCTCCCTAAGCGGTTACGCTCTTACCCTCTCTAGATTCTCACATCACGATCCTTTCACTCTAGGTACCGTACTTCATCTCAATGTTCTTGGATAGAACAAATACATCCAAAGGAAAAAGAGAAAATTAAAGAGATGCACTGTGAGTAGAAGATCTCTAAGATTCATCTTCATTTTGCATTGTCCTCCTCCTCTTCTTCTTCTTCAGAAGCTTCCTCAGTCTCAGCCTCTTCATCTTCATCTTCAACATCCTCAGCTTCCTTTTCAGCATCTTCCTCCTTCAGCAGCATTAGGAACATTTGTCATGACCTTGATGAGTTGATCCACATTGTGCTTTCTTACCTTGCACGCCTGAATGGTGTCACCCGAGGACTTGGAGACAGCCTTCAACTCAGCCAAGATGTCATCCTTACCAGAGCCAACTGCCTAAGTACGACTGGCACTAGCAGTTCCCTTTGCTGCAGACAGCACAATGTCTGGAACATGTGTCCCAGCAAACAACCGATAATCAAATTTGAGAGGCAGGGGATTCTTACCTTGAGGTCCATCAACCCTCACAATACTGGGTTGTTGGTGTGCAATGATCTCAGAAAGAAGGCAGGGAAATAAGATAGGCAGCTTCACAACAAAAGATCATGCGTGCTTGAGAGTATGCTCAAAGACAAGCTTCCCAAAGTCAAACTCACCACCTGTGCCAACCAAATAGAGCATCCTAGCGAGTGGAGGAGTCACACCAGACAAGTGATTAGTTGCCATCCAATTTGAAGTGCCAATTTTGAAGAGCACAACATACTTGGCTGTCAACTTCCCAAATGAGAGCAATCCTTTCTTTGGCCACTTCTTGACCAGCTTTCCAGTTAGGGTATTAGCAACCCTATTCAAGTCAGGCTCCCCCTCAGCCACAACAATAGAGCTTCTGCCCAAAAACTCATTAATCACTTCAGGAGAGAAGTTGACACACTTCCCTTTTACAAACACCTTCCTATACTTAGCATTGTCCTCATCATCACAATCAGAAGGGATATTCACAATGAACTCCCTGACCAATTGGTCAAAACATCTGCCAATATCCTTGACAGTCTTCATCAATCCAGCTTCAGTCAACAGATCCATGATCTCCTTGAGTTACAAGGCATCTTCATGAAGTTCTCTTTCCACAGCCAACCTCCTCTGAACCATAAACTTCCACCTCTGTGCAAAATTTGCAGAGTGGAAGGACACATTATCCACTGGAGCATCAGACACATTGGTGGGAATTCTTTTCCCTTTCACTCTCCTTCTTGCAGTGGTCGAGATGTTTGGAACATCTTGTCCAACATCTGGCTCTGAGTCAGAGTCAGAGACATGTTTTCTTTTCCTCCCAGTGGAGGCTTCAACCTTATTTTTGTAAGACCAAGATTTGGTCAAGTGGTACAACTCTATGTTTTGATGATAACAAGTTTATTATTGTGTATGAACAATTAGGGTACTCTAACGTTTGTCTTTTAAGTGTGTGACAAACAGGTTCTGATTCTGATTCGAAGACATTTATATCAGAAGTTGAAGACCCAAGAGTAACCAATGAAACGCTTCTGCAATCACTACGTTCTTCTGAACGGTCGTAAATTCTTCAGATGTTCTGAAGATTAAAGCTCTGATGTGGACTCTGTTAAGTTCAAGAGCTAAAGTTCTGAAGACCAGAAGTTCTGAGTAAACGGTCCAGAAGCTGAAGACTTGAAGATTTTGTAGTCCAAGAGTAAGCTGACTTCCAAGATCAAAGTACTTCAAATTCTGAAGACCAGAAGTTCAGAGCGAACGGTCCAGAAGCAGAAATTCTGAAGGTAAGAGGATCCAAGCTTCCTTCTGGCACTGATCTCATTGCTTCACAAGTTCCAACACGAAGCGTCGCCAAAGATCAGGAGTCAAATAGGCTAAGGCAATGTCATTGTCAATAGTACAAAAGCAAGTGACTATTCTGACCGTCTTACCTACGATGATCAGCCACAACAGGTTCTGGAAATTCTAGAATTGCCCTCCAACGGATGGATTCTTTCAACGGATACAAACCCTAAACCTTGGAGTATTTAAAGCCTGAAGATAGAAGAAATTGGCTAAGAAACTATTGTGCAATACAAGTGAAAACCTACAAGCGAATACCTTAGCAATATTTTCTTCATTGTTCTTATTGTGTTTACCTTTGCTTGTTTAGAAGCATCTCTTTGTAAACCAAACGTATTTTCCTTGAGAGACCAGTGAGGTCACGATTCTTAAGAAGACTAAGACTTGTGTATCTTAGTGTTGTTAGTTCTTAGATTTGTTAGTCACTGAGCAAGGTGTGCTAGTACAGTTGTAACAATCTTTGAATAGTGGATTGCCTTCATTCTAAGAAGAAAGAAATCATCTTAACGGGTGGACTGGATTAGCTTGTGTGATTTATTAAGTGAACCAGGATAAAATACTTGTGTGCTTTTCTCTATCCCTTATCTCTTGCACCTTGTGTTCTTTATACCGAAAAGATTTACCAAAATCTTAGAGGGAAAGCTTTAAAACTTCAAACCCTATTTAAACCCCCCCTTTTCTAGTGTTTTTCATACCTTCACTTTTCTTTCTTTTTCTTCTTCTCAAGAACTTGGACTTGAGTACTTCTGTATGTTTTGGGAGTCTTTACTGCAGATCCCCCTTTCTTCTTCTTCTTTTCATCTGCAAATTTGTTGCTTGCAGAAACGACAGTCTTCAAAGTCGGACAGAACCTGGAACTTTCTTGATCAAAATTTCATCATCAGAATCATCTTTTTCTGAGACATTCACCATTTTCTCCTTACCCTTCTTAGAGGAGGGTGTAGGGGTTTTCTGGATAGAGGGACCTCCACAGAGGGAGTTTCTTCACTAGCAGAGTCAGTTTTCTCATCTTCCTTCTCATCATTGGAAGCTTGAGACTTTTCTTTAGAACCAGAAGGAGAGGAGTGTTCTTCTTGTGGTTCAACATCTGGTTCAACATCTGGACCAGTTGCAACCCTGGCAAGGTTCTCAAGAGCATCATCACTCTCTTGATTCACATCAGCAGTGGGAACATCCACTTGTAGCACTCAATTGTCATAGTACAATGTCATGACATCTTGTTCGACATTGTATTCCTTCAACATCTGCTTCATCCATAACATTTTAGTACATCCACTTCCAGCAGCTATATATTCAGCTTCAGCAGTAGATAATGAGACACAATTTTGCTTCTTGCTGAACCAAGATATAAGATTATTTCCAAGAAAGAAGCATCCTCCAGAAGTGCTTTTTCTATCATCTGCATATCTTGCCCAATCTGCATCACAATATCCTATCAACCTTGAATTAGTGTTGTGAGCATAAAAGATACCGTAGTCAATAGTTCCACTGATATACTTAATAATCCTCTTGACTTGAGTGAGATGACTCTCCTTAGGTGCAGCTTGATACCTAGCACAAACTCCAACTGAAAAAGCAGCATCTGGTCTACTAGCAGTGAGATACAACAAGCTTCCAATCATACTTCTATATAGGCTTTGATCAACATCAACTCCACTCTGATCTTTAGTCAGTTTGATATGAGTTGCTGCAGGAGTTCTTTTATGTGCTGCACTTTCAAGACCAAACTTTTTTACTAACTCCTTTGCATACTTGCTCTAGGAGATAAAAATTGAGTCCTCCATCTGTTTCACTTGTAGCCCTAAGAAGTAGTTCCGTTCACCAACCATACTCATCTCAAACTCAGACTTCATTTGATTGACAAAATGTTCTACCATTTTGTCTGACATCCCTCCAAAAACAATGTCATCAACATATATTTGAGCAATCATTAGCTCTCCTTTGACATTCTTCATAAATAAAGTCTTGTCAATTCCACCTTTGTGGTACCCATTATTTGTCAAAAACTCAGTGAGTCTTTCATACCTTGCTCTTGGTGCTTGCTTCAACCCATATAGAGCCTTCTTTAACTTGTACACATGTTCTGAATAGGTTGAATCAGTGAAACTTTTTGGCTGATCAACGTACACTTCTTCATTCAGATACCCATTCAAGAATGCACTTTTAACATCCATTTGAAATAGTCTGAACTTCAACAGACATGCCACTCTCAGCAAAAGTATGATTGATTCCAATATAGCAATTGGAGTGAAAGTTTCATCAAAGTCTACTCCTTCAATCTGAGTGTATCCTTGAGCTACCAATCTGGCCTTATTTCGTGTAACTGTACCATTCTCATCATATTTGTTCCTGAAAATCCACTTGGTGCCTATGACATTTACCCCATCTGGCCTAGGAAATAAGTTCCAAACCTCATTCCTCTTGAACTGAGCTAATTCCTCTTGCATAGCATTTATCCAGTATTCATCTGTCAAAGCCTCCTTCATGTTTTTGGGTTCAATTTTGAAAATAAAACACCCATTGGAAATGACTTCTCTGGATCTAGTAATAACACCTTCATTCAGATCCCCTATGATGTTTTCCTTAGGATGAATCTTCTGTATTCTAATAGAGGGTCCTTTATTCTGAGGGGTCAAGCTTTCATTTTCTTCTTCAGATTCATTGTCTGACCGGATGTCTGAGACATTTGGTATGTCAACATCTGACTGAGGTAAATGATCATCTACAATCTCCTCTGTGATCTTCATGTCTTCCAAGTTGTCATCAACCACAAAATTTATAGATTCCATCAATGTCTTGGTACGGGAGTTGTATACTCTATAAGCTTTGATGTTTGTAGAATAACCCAGAAAAATGTCTTCATCACTCTTTGGATCTATTTTCCTTCCCTGCTCACGATCAGAATGTAACATTTACTACCAAAAACATGGAAGTAATTAACAATTGGCTTTCTTCCTCTCCAAAACTCATACTGATTTGAGGTCGTTCCAGATCTGATGGTGACACGGTTGTGAATATAGAAAGTTGTGTTCATAGCTTCAGCCAAGAAGTGATATGGAAGTCTTTTAGCATGCAGCATAACCCTTGCTGATTCTTGCAGAGTTCTATTCTTCCTTTCTACCACTCCATTTTGCTGAGGTGTAATTGGAGCTGAGAACTCATGACTAATTCCTTCACTAGTACAATAATTTGAAAACTTGTTGTTTTCAAACTCCTTGCCATGATCACTACGAATCCTCACAATTCCAGATCTCTTCTCCCTCTGAAGTTGTTGACTTAGTTCCTTGAACGCATCAAATGTGTCTGATTTCTCTGCAATAAACTTTGCCCAGGTATATATAGAAAAATCATCTACTTAAACAAAAGCATACCTTTTTCCTCCAATGCTTTCTACCTGCATTGGTCCCATGAGATCGATATGAAGAAGCTCCAAAATCCTAGTTGTAGCCACAAGTTGTAACTTCTTATGTGAAACCTTGGTTTGCTTTCCAACCTGACATTCTCCACATATTCTCTTTTCTTCTATCTTCAGTTTGGGTAGTCCTCTGATAGCGTCTTTGGAGATGATATTCTTTATGCTCTTGAGATTCAGATGCCCAAGTTTTTGGTGTCATAGTTTAACTTCCTCTATCTTGGTTACTAAGCATCTGGAAGACATGGATTTATACAAAGAGATCCACATATAACAATTGTCCTTTGATCTAGCACCTCTCATTACCACTTCACCATTCTCATCAGTCACTTTGCACCCAGTTTTACAGAAGGTAACATCGAGATCCAAATCACATAGTTGACTTATACTGATCAAATTGACTGCCAAACCTTCAACTAGTAAAACATCATTCAGCTCTAGAGATCCACTACTGACAAGTTTTCCAAATGCCTTGATTTTTCCTTTAGCACCATCACCAAAGGTAACATAACTGGTAGAGTGTGGCTTCATGTCACCAAGATAGTTCTTCACTCTAGTCATGTGTCTGGAACAACCACTGTCAAATACCAATCCTCTTTAGAAGATGTAAGGCCCAAGTTTTTAAACTTATGCCAACTAAATAGAATCCTATTCACGATTAGGGTTGATGTATCGTGAAGAGAAACCTGAACTAGAGTTTACCAAATGAAATAAATATATGAAGGAGAAAGTTCAGGAAAAGTCTGAGGATCGTACCGAAGTCGATAAAAGTTATAGCACGATCGTTATACGCTTAAACCTAGGTCAGAAACCCTAGTAAATAGCTAGTTTTCACTTATAGGCATGATGGAAGTTAATGTAAGATCAAGATTTGGTCATGTGGTACAACTCTATGTTTTGATGATAACAAGTATTTATTTGTGGATGAACAACTATGATACTCTAATGTTTGTCTTGAGTGTTTTGACAAACAGGTTCTGATTCTGACACCAGAAGATATATTCGTCAGAAGATCAGAAGATCAGAGGATCAGAAGATCTGAAGACCAGAGGATCTGAAGATCAGAAGATCTGAAGATCAGAGGATCTGAAGATCAGAGGATCTGAAGATCAGAGGATCTGAGGATCAGAGGATCAGAAGATCAGAGGATCAGAAGATCTGAGGATCAGAAGATCTGAAGACCAGAAGCTCTGAGGGACCAGAGGCTCTGAAGGTTCAGAAGCTCTGAAGGTCCAGAAGCAGAAGTTACGAAGGTCAGAGGATCCAAGCATCCCTCTGACTCTGATCACCAAGCTTCACAAGTTCCAACACGAAGCATAACTCTGATCAGAAGTCAATGGTTAAAGGCAAAGGTCTCTATCGAGAAGTACAAGAGCAGTGTACTATTCTGAAAAGCCTACCTACCAAGGTTCAGCCACAGCAGGTTCTGGAAGTTCCAGAAATGCCCTCCAACGGTCATATTCTCTCAACAGAAATATCCTTTGCACCTTGGACTATAAAAGGCTGAAGAAAAAGAAGAAAGCTAAGAGAGAAATCAAGAGCTGCAATACAAGAAAAGATTCAAGCCTCTACTTTCTTCATCTGTTCTTATTTAGTTTACACTCAGCTTATTTAGAAGCAAACCTTTGTAAACACCAACCTCAAACAGTTGTTTGATTTTCCTTAAGGGACCGGGTAGGTCAGTATCCTTAAGAAGACTAAGAGAGTGAATCTTAGTGGTGATTCCTTTAGGAGATCAAGGTTGATCGGATCCTAGAGAAGACTAAGAGAGTGAATCTTAGTGATAGCTAAGTCAGTGTATTGTTAGTCACTTGTAGGTTTCAAGTGCAGTTGTAACAATTATCTGATTAGTGGATTGCCTTCATTCTAAGAAGGAAGAAATCACCTTAACGGGTGGACTGGATTAGCTTGAGGGATTTATCAAGTGAACCAGGATAAAATACTTGTGTGCTTCTCTCTTCTCTCTATCTTTATCCGCTGCACCATCTATCTCAGAGAAACCGAAAAGATTTACTTTAAATCTTAAGGGGAAAGTTTTTATATTCAAAACTCTATTCAACCCCCCCCCCTTTCTAGTCGTTTTTCACACCTTCAATTGGTATCAGAGCGCAAGTTCTGATTACCACACTTAACAGTGTTCAGTAGATCCGGGCCAGTGTGAAAAACCCATGGATTCCACCACTACTACAAGCAAATATCAATACAGTGCAAGACCACCTATCTTTGATGGTCAGAGATTTGATTTCTGGAAAGATAGAATCAAAAGCTTCTTTCTTGGCTTTGATCCTGATCTATGGGATTTTGTTGTTGATGGCTACACCCCTCCTGTCGATGAACATGGTGTAAAAATCCCAAGGGAGAAGATGAGTGAAGATCAAAAGAAGGAGTTCAGAGATCATCACCGATCAAGAGCTATTCTGCAAAGTGCCATTTCATATGAAGAATATGAGAAAATTACTGATCGTGATTCCGCCAAGGGCATCTTTGAATCCTTGAAGATGTCTCATGAAGGAAACAAGAAAGTGAAAGAATCAAAGGCACTGTCTTTGATCCAGAAATATGAATCCTTCCAAATGGAACCTGACGAATCCATTGAGGATATGTTTTCCAGATTCCAGTTGATTATTGCTGGAATAAGACCCCTCAGCAATAGCTACACTACTGCGGATCATGTCATGAGGATCCTTAGAGGTCTTCCGGAAAGCTGGATGCCTTTGATAACTTCCTTGGAGCTAACTAGAGATGTTGAGCAGATGAGTTTGGAAGAACTCATAAGCATACTGAAGTGTCATGAACTAAAGCGTGCTGAACATCAGGATCAGAAGAAGAAGTCTATAGCCTTGAAATCCAAATCTGAAAAGGCTAAGGCTCTCCAAGAAGAAGCAGAAGAATCTGAAGAAGCCTCTGAAGATTCTGATGAAGATGAGCTGACTCTGATATCCAGAAAGCTCAACTGCATCTGGAAGCACAGGCAGAGCAAATTCAAAGGCTCATCAAAGGACAAAAAGTCAAAGAAGCATTTCAAGACCAAGAAGAGTCTGATGGTAACTTTTGATGAATCAGAGTCAGAGGATGTTGACTCTGATGGTGAAGTCCAAGGACTCATGGCTATTGTCAAAGACAAAGGAGCAGAGTCAAAGGAAGCTGTTGACTCTGACTCAGAATCAGAAGGAAATCCAGACTCTGACGATGAAAATGAGGTATTTGATTCTTTCTCAACTTCTGAACTTAAAGATGCTTTGTCTGAAATTATGGATAAATATAACTCTCTCTTGACTAAGCATAAAAGGTTGAAAAAGAATTTCTCTGCTGCCTCTGAAACTTCTGTTGAACATGAGAAAATTATTTCTGATTTGAAATATGATAACCATGCTTTAGTTAATTCTAACTCTGTGCTTAAGAATCAAATTGCTAAGTTAGAAGAAGTTATTGCCTGCGATGCCTCTGATAGTAAGCATGAATCTAAGTATGAAAAATCTTTTCAAAGATTCCTGGCTAAAAGCGTAGATAGAAGCTTGATGGCTTCATTGATCTATGGCGTGAGCAGAAATGGAATGCGTGGCATTGGGTATTCTAAACCAATTAGAAATGAGCCCTCTGTGCCTAAAGCTAAATCTTTGTATGAATGCTTTGTTCCCTCTGGTACCATATTGCCTGACCCTGTACCTGCTGAAGCTGCTAAACCTCCTCTTATGAAGGGATCTTTCTCCATGTCTAAATATCATGCAAAAATTCCTGTATATTATCCTGTTGAAAGACCCAAAGTTGTCAGAACTTCTGGGCTAACTAACAAGAAAGGACCCAGAAAGTGGGTACCTAGGGATAAGATTATATATGTTGCAGATATCTTCAATAGGTCCATCGAAACTCCAACCATGGAACCTGGACAGTGGATGCAGGCAACACATGACGAGAGAAAGGCATATGTCCCAAGATCCAAAACTTGAACCTGAAGGTGAAGTTAATCTTGGAGGCATCAGTAGAGTAAGATTTGGTCAAGTCAAAGCTAGCTGAAAAAGCTTGTAGAGATGAGCATGACTGTTTCAGAAAGAAACAAAGACTCAGAACTTGACGAACCAGAAGCAACAACATCAGAAGATGCTACTACAACTTCTGACTTGCGTCATCAGAAGAAGAGTAGGTTCATAGCTTCTCATTCTGAAGCATCTGAAGATGGAATTTTTTCCAGAATGGAGATGTCACCAGAACCACACTTCTGCTCTCATCAGAAGATACACTAATCAGCAGCCAAGTATCCCTTGGTATTCCTTCTGAGGGGGAGTATTTCGTCTTATGCTCTTACTATTCTTTTTTCCACCTTCATTCTTTTTGCTTATGACAAAAAAGGGGAGAACTTATAGTATCTTGACAACTCCTATTTTATTTAGCTCAGAATCCAGATATTACTAACATTGATATTAAGTATTAGATTCAGGGGGAGCTTAGCTCAGCACGAGTCTTGGATTCAGAAGGAGCAAGAAAAACTATACACATCAGGATAAGTTTTAACTCTGTTACCTTATACTCTGAGTGTATTCAGTTTATTTGTTTAGAGTTGTTCATCAAAATACATGGTTTTGTCATCATCAAAAAGGGGGAGATTGTAAGATCAAGATTTGGTCATGTGGTACAACTCTATGTTTTGATGATAACAAGTATTTATTTGTGGATGAACAACTATGATACTCTAATGTTTGTCTTGAGTGTTTTGACAAACAGGTTCTGATTCTGACACCAGAAGATATATTCGTCAGAAGATCAGAAGATCAGAGGATCAGAAGATCTGAAGACCAGAGGATCTGAAGATCAGAAGATCTGAAGATCAGAGGATCTGAAGATCAGAGGATCTGAAGATCAGAGGATCTGAGGATCAGAGGATCAGAAGATCAGAGGATCAGAAGATCTGAGGATCAGAAGATCTGAAGACCAGAAGCTCTGAGGGACCAGAGGCTCTGAAGGTTCAGAAGCTCTGAAGGTCCAGAAGCAGAAGTTACGAAGGTCAGAGGATCCAAGCATCCCTCTGACTCTGATCACCAAGCTTCACAAGTTCCAACACGAAGCATAACTCTGATCAGAAGTCAATGGTTAAAGGCAAAGGTCTCTATCGAGAAGTACAAGAGCAGTGTACTATTCTGAAAAGCCTACCTACCAAGGTTCAGCCACAGCAGGTTCTGGAAGTTCCAGAAATGCCCTCCAACGGTCATATTCTCTCAACAGAAATATCCTTTGCACCTTGGACTATAAAAGGCTGAAGAAAAAGAAGAAAGCTAAGAGAGAAATCAAGAGCTGCAATACAAGAAAAGATTCAAGCCTCTACTTTCTTCATCTGTTCTTATTTAGTTTACACTCAGCTTATTTAGAAGCAAACCTTTGTAAACACCAACCTCAAACAGTTGTTTGATTTTCCTTAAGGGACCGGGTAGGTCAGTATCCTTAAGAAGACTAAGAGAGTGAATCTTAGTGGTGATTCCTTTAGGAGATCAAGGTTGATCGGATCCTAGAGAAGACTAAGAGAGTGAATCTTAGTGATAGCTAAGTCAGTGTATTGTTAGTCACTTGTAGGTTTCAAGTGCAGTTGTAACAATTATCTGATTAGTGGATTGCCTTCATTCTAAGAAGGAAGAAATCACCTTAACGGGTGGACTGGATTAGCTTGAGGGATTTATCAAGTGAACCAGGATAAAATACTTGTGTGCTTCTCTCTTCTCTCTATCTTTATCCGCTGCACCATCTATCTCAGAGAAACCGAAAAGATTTACTTTAAATCTTAAGGGGAAAGTTTTTATATTCAAAACTCTATTCAACCCCCCCCCTTTCTAGTCGTTTTTCACACCTTCAGTTAATTCCAAAAATCTTCAGAGAAATGTTAGAACTTCTCTTTTTCCATATATCACAATCGGTTCGAGGCGAAACTCTAGGATCTACGAACGTCCGATTCCAATCATCGGAAGTTTGCCGAAACCGAAACCCTGGTATTACAAAACCCTAGAATCACCCGACTATGAGGACTTTTTCTATTCGGAACATCAAATGAAGATTATTCACGCGTACACCCATTTCTCTTGATGATTGCAATCTTTCTTCAGAAGGAAGTTTTCTATTCCGACATCCGATGCAAAAAGCAACTTATCGGGTAAAATAGTTTTATACCGATTATGCATTAGTTACCAAAAATACAAGGAGACCTCATTTTAGTTTTGGAATTCTTTCGCCAAAACATATCTATTAATTCACGGTGAATGAAGCCAGAAAAATCAGATTCGCGAAACTTTCATTTTACCGCGTTTTGCCAACCTCTATATATAGCAAGAAAGATGAGAAAATCACAAAAAAATCTTACCCATTTCTTCCCAAGAGGCCGCGAGTTTGCTAGAGGAGGGAGAAGAAGATATTTTGTTCAATCCTTGCTTGATCGTTGATTAATCAGTTGCTACTTCAAGGTTTCGAGGTATAGTCGCTAATCCTTACCTCTGATCGCTTTTTCCATAGCTTTTCTGTAGACTTTTCTGAGCTGATAGTTTTGAGGTTTTTGCAAAACTATCCTGAATATTTCATTTTTGATTCTAAACATCTTCCTTACATGCCCAAGATCACTTCTGCCGGATTAGTTTTTCCGTTATGTCGCCGGAATTCCGCCGGAATCAATTTATGCCTTAAATACCCATTTTTGGAGTAAAGCTTCAACCTTTAGGCTGAAAACTATCGCTTTAGCTTAGTGCTAGTAGGATTAGTTGTCATAAACGTCGTCGGTGACGTCCCTGTCAAATTTGCTTTTTGGGATTTCAGTTTTGAAATTCTAAGTTAAAAATCATGACCAAAATACCCCTGCGACAGTTTTTGATCCGATAATTTTTCCGAGTTTAGAATACCCTTAGTTACGGCTAATGATAGCATAGGAACCAAGTTTGATCGAAGAAAAATCGAACCCTACAGTTACCAAAAGTGGCCGAGCCCTATAGGGGAGGAGGAGGAAAATTCCTTTTTCGAAAACTTGTCCTTTCGCGCTAGATTATCGTACCTCGGAGTATGTACTACTTCGGGTAACCTTAGTAGGTATTGGTAGCTTAGTTTCCGATAGATTTTGATAGAATTCTGTGGTTTTACTTTAAAGGTGCTTTTGAGGAATTTCCTGAGGAGCAACGCTTTGCTTGTGAGGAAGAGTTCGAAGATCACTCTGGAGAACCTACAGGTGAGGGCTACTCACTGAATCTCTAGTTAATGCTTAGGGTCGATGCTTTCGACATTGTTTACTGTTTATGCACTTGTTTGTGTTTGATTGGAAAAATGTTTTCTGAGGCTTCGGCTGACAATGTAGATGATTCATCTACTGAATGTTTTTGAGAGTGAATTACATGCTAAGTGCTAATTGGGTAATTTAGGATGTGTGATGCATGCCTTATATGCTAAGTGCTATGTGGTTATTGCTTAATATGTTGATATATGACATGTTGATTGATTGTGCGGAGTTAATTATGCTTTTGCAATGAAATCTGAGATTCTGAGTAGTGAGAATAGCGGGCAGGTCATGCCGATTTTATTTTGAGAGTTTTGAGAAAGTTTGATAGGACGAATGAGATTCGGACCTTGTTATGGTGTTTCATGGATCGAGACATTCTCTGGTGTCAATTGGGGATTAGGAGATCCCGAGAACTTATAAGATTTTGCGGTAAGATTAAAAGGATATTATTTTGAAAAGAAAACTCATAAGACATTAAACAACCTCTAAATCTTCAAATAATGATAACAAACTCGAAAGGAAGCTTAGGTTGCAAATCTTAGTTTTGGAAAACGAGAAGTGTCGCCGGATCCAAGTGTTGAGAAGTGTTGAGTATGTTGATGTTCTGGTGCTGTTGGAGCAGCTGTGTTTTGAGTATGTTGATGCTCTTGTGCTGTTGGAGCAGCTGTGTGGTTGGGCTATCCTGGGGATAAGTCCGGGGAATTGATAGTTCCCGAGTATGTTGATACTCTTGTTGAGCAGTTTTGACCATCGGATTGAGATGAGTCGGATGATTTGGAGATCATCATGAGTTATGTGTTTGTTGTGAAGATGTGTCTTTTGTCGCAGAATCGACTGTTACCTTAGGGTAAGCTTTTAGAGACTTTAATTTAGCTAGAACACGTGGCGACGTGTCGAGTGAGATCGGAGACGTTGTTTGACTAATCATCCTGCATTCATGCAACATTAATGAGGTATTAACACAGGACGTACTCTGGACCTCGTCGGTTTCCAAAATGGTCATAAGATCCGGAATGCCGTGTAAGAGCGTTTGTAGACGACTCTTGTAGCAGACCGAAATGGCAGACCTACGGGTTACGGCTGATCTGACTACCGTTGTTGTTGGAGTAAGAGGCACGCGGGCCGAAATGGTCCCACCGTGGCTGGTGCTAGGGCTGATCCGTTGATGTCCATCCGTTCCGGAATGCATATTGGTTGACTGGGTTAACCTGCATGGCATATCATGCAACATGCATACTAATTTAGTTGTCGAATGTGATTGTTAATTGTTAATCCTATTTGGAACATGTTAATTGTTATTATTGCTGTCATGTTCATTATGGAATATGCAACCCTAGGATGTTATCCCTAGCTATAAGCCTAAGTGGCTATTATATTATCTGTATCTATCGGTGCTATTAATTACGTAATTCTTTGGAGTTGACCCTCGCGTCTTCTGTGTGTGTTTTGGCGGACAACGCCTTTTGTCAGATGTCCATTGCGGACTGGTTCACAATGGTCCACCCTTCGGGGGGGATCAGATATGAGATGATTGACCAGGATGACCCCGGTTCGTGGGTGGTAGACCCCGCTAGCCATCGCGCGACATACTCCGGGAGGATCATGGAGGACCATGTAGATAGTGGAGGACTCTTGAGGTCAGGAGTGCTGCGGAGATGCACCGTCAGCTTCAACTTGCCACCTGGTGTGCACTGCGGACTAGGATTGGGAGAAGCACAACCACCACCGTCATCTTCAGAGGACGAGGACCCCTCAGAGGAGGAGCCCGTGGGAGTGACTTCTTCAGACTCCAGTTCACCCACCGTTGCGATCATTGATGATCAGGGTTCGGGCCCTAAGCCCGTTAGTCCAGCACCGGAGCGCATTGCGGTTGCGAGGGGAGGTAGGGTAGTGTTTGTAGACTTGGTCGTTCTGGATTCTGATTCAGACGACGATCATGCTGGCACATAGTTTTTAGTGCTGGTATGAGCTCCTCGAGATAGGATTAGTGTAGGAGTAGAGTCTTAGCTCTGACAGTCATTGCTTCATTTGTTTTCTTTTGGGACAGGGTAGTTTCCCACCGATAGCTTTTTGTGTGGTTCTTTACGGGAATCACAGAGAGTTGGTTGGACTTAGGAGGTCTTATTTTCAGACCATTGGGTCAGCTTATTCTCAGTTTTGAGGGATGGTGTTGCGGACACTTCGCCTTTATATTTGGTTTGTACATATTGCCTACGGGCGTTACACTTTTCTTTCCGTCACTGGAGGTTACTCGTGACGAGGTTGCTACTTACAGCGGGGGCTGTTATATATATTGTATATTAGTTTTATTGCTTTTCGCATTTGGGTTTTATTTAATTCAGTCTTGTCTTAGTTATTATCGAAAAAAAAATATTCACGTTTTTCCGCATTAAGTTTATTTTTGGTTACTAAAGTGACGCCACCGAAATCGGGGTGTTACATTGTGGTATCAGAGCACGGTCGAGTCTTTCGGGAGTTGTTGGGGAATAGGTCTTCTGTGCTAGGTTGTGTGACTCTGCAAAGAGTGAAAATTGATTGTCTGCAAGCGATTTTTTTCGCTTAGAGTTGATTGAAGTTATTGCTTACTCATATTGTATAGTTATGCTAGATGCTATCTTATGATGAGTACTAACTGTTTGTTTGACTTAACAGAACATGGTGAATACTAACCAGTTAGCTGAGATGATGGCCACTATGGCCCAAGCCGTGACCGCACAGGCGAATGATAGTGCTATGAGGCGTGCTGCTGAGGAAGCACGTGCACAGCATCAGCGTCAAAGGGAAGTGACACTAGACCAGAATAAAGGCCTCAATGACTTCAGGAGGCAAGATCCACCAAAGTTCTCGGGTGGTACTGACCCAGACAAAGCGGATCTCTGGATTCAGGAGATCGAGAAGATATTCGGCGTACTACAAACCGCTGAGGGTGCCAAGTTGGGTATGGCAACCTATCTGTTGCTCGGTGATGCTGAGTACTGGTGGAAGGGCACCAGGGGGATTATGGAAGACAACCACGAGGAGATCAACTGGAGCTCCTTCCGAACTGCATTCTTGGAGATATACTTTCCAACAAGTGCTCGGGATGAGCGGGAGTCACAATTTCTAACACTCCGTCAGGGAGGTATGTCGGTACCGGAATTTGCTTCGAAGCTGGAATCTTTGGCGAAGCATTTTCAATTCTTTCATGACCATGTGAATGAGCGCTATATGTGCAAGCGCTTTGTTAACGGACTGAGGCCTGATATTGAGGACTCAGTGAGGCCACTGGGAATCATGCGATTCCAAACATTGGTTGAGAAAGCCACGGAAGTGGAACTGATGAAGAACCGGAGGCTAAACCGGGCTGGAACTGGAGGGCCGATGAGGTCGGGCTCTCAGAATTTTCAGAACAGAGGGAGGTTTCAAAATAGGAGGCCGTATCAGCGTCCTGCTGGTAGAGGAGCTGCTTCAGGATCTTACAGGCCCATGGTGGGTGCTGCTGGTGGTTCTGGGGATCAGACTCAGAACAGGGAGCTGACTTGCTTCAAGTGTGGGAAGCCGGGGCACTTTGCTCGTGCTTGTCCCGACACGAGACCCCAATGCTACAACTGTAACAAATTGGGGCATACAGCTGCACAGTGCAGGGTATCGAAAGCGGAACCAACCGTCAACACTGCTCGAGGAAAGCGTCCTGCAGCCAAAGCGAGAGTCTACACCATGGATGGTGAAGATGCTGAGGGGGTCGATGGACTGATTAGAGGCGACTGCGAGATTGACGGTAATCTTCTATCCGTACTTTTTTATTCCGGTGCAACGCATTCATTTATCTCTAGAGAATGTGCGATCAGATTAAGACTTCCTATTACTGCTTTGAGCTTCGATCTGATAGTTACTACTCCTGCCAAGACTCTACTTGCTAATACAGCATGTATGTACTGTTCGATAACCTATAACAATAGAGTCTACCATGCTAACCTAGTATGCCTAACTCTTAAGAACCTAGATGTTATCCTTGGAATGGATTGGTTGTCCCGCTATCATTGTCTTTTGGACTGCAACCGAAAGAGAGTGGTATTTCCTGACTCGGATCTTTCTGAGTATCTATCTGCCAATCACATTGGCGTCTCTTTGAACGAGGGATCTCAAGAGTATTCCGTCATGATGAGCTTGGAGAGTAAAGGGAATCCGGGAGTTGATAGTATTCCAGTGGTGAAAGAATTCACGGATGTTTTTCCTGGCGATGTACCTGGACTGCCGCCTGTACGCGACATTGAGTTTGCTATAGACATCGTACCGGGAACAGGGCCGATTTCGATTGCACCATATCGTATGGCACCTGCGGAGCTAGTGGAATTGAAGTCCCAACTAGAAGATCTTTTGTCGAAGGGATTTATTCGACCAAGTTTCACCTTGGGGAGCGCCAGTCTTATTGGTGAAGAAGAAGGACGGAAAATCAAGGTTATGTGTCGACTACCGACAATTGAACAAGGTAACCGTCAAGAATAGGTATCCGTTACCTAGAATTGATGATTTGATGGATCAACTGCGAGGAGCTGCAATATTCTCGAAGATCGACCTGAAGTCGGGTTATCATCAAATCAGGGTCAAAACCGAGGATATTCAGAAGACGGCATTCAGAACCCGTTATGGACACTATGAGTACTTAGTGATGCCATTTGGGGTGACAAATGCACCAGCAATATTCATGGCTTACATGAATATGACTTTCCATACATTCCTGGATCGATTCGTCGTGGTGTTTATCGACGATATTCTGATCTACTCAAAGAATGCTGAGGACCATGAGGAGCACTTGCGTCAGGTTTTACAAGTGCTGAGGGAGAAGGAGTTGTACGCCAATCCTTCTAAGTGCGAATTTTGGCTCGAAGAGGTAAAATTCTTAGGCCATGTGATCTCTAAGGAGGGTATAGCTGTGGACCCAGGAAAGGTAGAGACCGTATTGTCATGGGAACGGCCAAAGACAGTGACTGAGATCAGAAGTTTCGTTGGTTTAGCGGGATATTATCGTCGCTTTATCGAGAATTTCGCGAAGATTGTTGGACCGTTGACTCAACTTACGAGGAAGGACCAACCTTTCGCATGGACTGAAGCGTGCGAAACTAGTTTTCAGACGATGAAGGAACGGTTGACGACATCACCTGTACTCGTTTTACCGCAACCAGAGGAACCGTATGAAGTGTATTGTGACGCTTCGCATCAAGGTTTGGGATGTGTGCTGATGCAACATCGGAAGGTGGTTGCTTATTCTTCAAGACAACTGAAGGTGCATGAGAAGAATTATCCAACTCATGACTTAGAGCTAGCTGCCATCGTATTTGCGCTGAAGATTTGGAGACATCACTTATATGGATGCAATTTCACCATATTCAGTGATCATAAGAGCTTGAAGTACTTGTTTGAGCAGAAGGAGCTGAACATGGGACAAAGACGCTGGATGGAATTTCTCAAAGATTACGAGTTCACTCTGCAATATCATCCTGGAAAGGCGAACGTTGTTGCTGATGCCTTGAGCAGGAAGATGCATATCTCGTCGATGATGGTGAAAGAGCTGCAATTGCTGGAACAATTTAGAGATTTGAGCTTAGATGTGAGATTGTCCGAAGGAGAACTGAAGTTCGGAATGATCAGAATTACCAATGGATTGATGGAAGAAATCCGAGACCAACAGTTACTAGATGAGTTTCTGCTCGGGAAAAGGAATTTGGTAAGTCAAGGTAAAGACCCGGAATTCAAGGTAGGAAGTGACAATATCCTACGGTGTAAGGATAGGGTTTGCGTACCTAACAACCCTGACTTGAGAAGATTGATTATGGATGAGGGTCACAAGAGCAAGTTAAGCATTCATCCTGGAATGAAAAAGATGTATCAGAACTTGAAGGTGAATTTTTGGTGGCTAGGAATGAAAAGACAAGTGGCGGAGTATGTAGCTGCATGTTTGACATGTCAGAAGGCAAAAGTGGAACATCAGAAGTCTTCAGGTATGCTACAAAGCTTGGATGTACCAGAATGGAAATGGGATAGCATATCGATGGATTTCGTCGTGGCTTTGCCAAGAACTCAGAAGGGATACGATTCTATTTGGGTAATAGTGGATCGATTGACTAAGTCGGCTCATTTCGTACCTGTGAGGACTACGTACAACGTGGAGAAACTATCAGAGATTTATATAGCTGAGATTGTACGACTTCATGGAGTGCCAACAAGTATTGTTTCCGATCGAGACCCGAAGTTTACATCACATTTTTGGGGAGCTCTTCAAGAGGCTTTGGGAACGAGGCTGAGACTAAGTTCTGCTTATCATCCGCAGACTGATGGACAGACTGAGAGAACAATCCAGTCGTTGGAGGATTTGCTACGCGCTTGCGTGTTAGACAACAAAGGCAGTTGGGATACCTTACTACCATTGATTGAGTTCACATACAACAACAGTTTTCATACGATCATTGGTATGGCACCGTATGAGGCTTTGTATGGCCGCAAGTGTAGGACACCTCTATGTTGGTATCAAAATGGAGAAAATCTGTTAGTAGGACCGGAACTTCTGCAACAGACGACTGAGAAGATCAAGCAGATCAGAGAGAAGATGAAGACTTCTCAGAGTAGACAGAAGAGTTATGCAGATCAAAGACGCAGAACTCTGGAATTCGAAGAGGGAGATCATGTGTTTCTGCGAGTTACTCAGACGACGGGAGTTGGTCGAGCAATCAAGTCAAAGAAGCTTACGCCGAAGTTTATTGGACCTTATCAGATCACTCGTCGAATTGGACCAGTCGCTTATCAGATTGCACTACCTCCATTTCTATCGAACATTCATGATGTATTCCACGTGTCACAACTGAGGAAATATATTGCGGATCCGACACATGTTATCGAGCTGGATGACATTGAGCTGAAGGATGATTTGTCTTTCGAGACACCGCCAATTAGCATGGGTGACACCAGGATAAAATAGTTGAGAGGAAAAGAGATCGAGTTAGTGAAAGTCATTTGGAATAAAGACACCGGTGATGCGACATGGGAGCTGAAGGAGAAGATTCAAGAACAGTATCCAGAACTTTTTACTAACCCTTAAGTTTCGAGGTCGAAACTTTCTTTTTGGAGGGTAGTAATGTAAGGCCCAAGTTTTTAAACTTATGCCAACTAAATAGAATCCTATTCACGATTAGGGTTGATGTATCGTGAAGGGAAACCTGAACTAGAGTTTACCAAATGAAATAAATATATGAAGGAGAAAGTTCAGGAAAAGTCTGAGGCAGAAACCCTTAAACCTAGGTCAGAAACCCTAGTAAATAGCTAGTTTTCACTTATAGGCATGATGGAAGTTAATTCCAAAAATCTTCAGAGAAATGTTAGAACTTCTCTTTTTCCATATATCACAATCGGTTCGAGGCGAAACTCTAGGATCTACGAACGTCCGATTCCAATCATCGGAAGTTTGCCGAAACCGAAACCCTGGTATTTCGAAACCCTAGAATCACCCGACTATGAGGACTTTTTCTATTCGGAACATCAAATGAAGATTCTACACGCGTACACCCATTTCTCTTGATGATTTCAATCTTTCTTCAGAAGGAAGTTTTCTATTCCGACATCCGATGCAAAAAGCAACTTATCGGGTAAAATAGTTTTATACCGATTATGCATTAGTTACCAAAAATACAAGGAGACCTCATTTTAGTTTTGGAATTCTTTCGCCAAAACATATCTATTAATTCACGGTGAATGAAGCCAGAAAAATCAGATTCGCGAAACTTTCATTTTACCGCGTTTTGCCAACCTCTATATATAGCAAGAAAGATGAGAAAATCACAAAAAAATCTTACCCATTTCTTCCCAAGAGGCCGCGAGTTTGCTAGAGGAGGGAGAAGAAGAGATTTTGTTCAATCCTTGCTTGATCGTTGATTAATCAGTTGCTACTTCAAGGTTTCGAGGTATAGTCGCTAATCCTTACCTCTGATCGCTTTTCCATAGCTTTTCTGTAGACTTTTCTGAGCTGATAGTTTTGAGGTTTTTGCAAAACTATCCTGAATATTTCATTTTTGATTCTAAACATCTTCCTTACATGCCCAAGATCACTTCTGCCGGATTAGTTTTTCCGTTATGTCGCCGGAATTCCGCCGGAATCAATTTATGCCTTAAATACCCATTTTTGGAGTAAAGCTTCAACCTTTAGGCTGAAAACTATCGCTTTAGCTTAGTTCTAGTAGGATTAGTTGTCATAAACGTCGTTGGTGACGTCCCTGTCAAATTTGCTTTTTGGGATTTCAGTTTTGAAATTCTAAGTTAAAAATCATGACCAAAATACCCCTGCGACAGTTTTTGATCCGATAATTTTTCCGAGTTTAGAATACCCTTAGTTACGGCTAATGATAGCATAGGAACCAAGTTTGATCGAAGAAAAATCGAACCCTACAATTACCAAAAGTGGCCGAGCCCTATAGGGGAGGAGGAGGAAAATTCCTTTTTCGAAAACTTGTCCTTTCGCGCTAGATTATCGTACCTCGGAGTATGTACTACTTCGGGTAACCTTAGTAGGTATTGGTAGCTTAGTTTCCGATAGATTTTGATAAAATTCTGTGGTTTTACTTTAAAGGTGCTTTTGAGGAATTTCCTGAGGAGCAACGCTTTGCTTGTGAGGAAGAGTTCGAAGATCACTCTGGAGAACCTACAGGTGAGGGCTACTCACTGAATCTCTAGTTAATGCTTAGGGTCGATGCTTTCGACATTGTTTACTGTTTATGCACTTGTTTGTGTTTGATTGGAAAAATGTTTTCTGAGGCTTCAGCTGACAATGTAGATGATTCATCTACTGAATGTTTTTGAGAGTGAATTACATGCTAAGTGCTAATTGGGTAATTTAGGATGTGTGATGCATGCCTTATATGCTAAGTGCTATGTGGTTATTGCTTAATATGTTGATATATGACATGTTGATTGATTGTGCGGAGTTAATTATGCTTTTGCAATGAAATCTGAGATTCTGAGTAGTGAGAATAGCAGGGAGGTCATGTCGATTTTATTTTGAGAGTTTTGAGAAAGTTTGATAGGACGAATGAGATTCGGACCTTGTTATGGTGTTTCATGGATCGAGACATTCTCTGGTGTCAATTGGGGATTAGGAGATCCCGAGAACTTATAAGATTTTGCGATAAGATTAAAAGGATATTATTTTGAAAAGAAAACTCATAAGACATTAAACAACCTCTAAATCTTCAAATAATGATAACAAACTCGAAAGGAAGCTTAGGATGCAAATCTTAGTTTTGGAAAACGAGAAGTGTCGTCGGATCCAAGTGTTGAGAAGTGTTGAGTATGTTGATGTTCTGGTGCTGTTGGAGCAGCTGTGTTTTGAGTATGTTGATGCTCTTGTGCTGTTGGAGCAGCTGTGTGGTTGGGCTATCCTGGGGATAAGTCCGGGGAATTGATAGTTCCCGAGTATGTTGATACTCTTGCTCGTTGAGCAGTTTTGACCATCGGATTGAGATGAGTCGGATGATTTGGAGATCATCATGAGTTATGTGTTTGTTGTGAAGATGTGTCTTTTGTCGCAGAATCGACTGTTACCTTAGGGTAAGCTTTTAGAGACTTTAATTTAGCTAGAACACGTGGCGACGTGTCGAGTGAGATCGGAGACGTTGTTTGACTAATCATCCTGCATTCATGCAACATTAATGAGGTATTAACACAGGACGTACTCTGGACCTCGTCGGTTTCCAAAATGGTCATAAGACCCGGAATGCCGTGTAAGAGCGTTTGTAGACGACTCTTGTAGCAGACCGAAATGGCAGACCTACGGGTTACGGCTGATCTGACTACCGTTGTTGTTGGAGTAAGAGGCACGCGGGCCGAAATGGTCCCACCGTGGCTGGTGCTAGGGCTGATCCGTTGATGTCCATCCGTTCGGGAATGCATATTGGTTGACTGGGTTAACCTGCATTGCATATCATGCAACATGCATACTAATTTAGTTGTCGAATGTGATTGTTAATTGTTAATCCTATTTGGAACATGTTAATTGTTATTATTGCTGTTATGTTCATTATGGAATATGCAACCCTAGGATGTTATCCCTAGCTATAAGCCTAAGTGGCTATTATATTATCTGTATCTATCGGTGCTATTAATTACGTAATTCTTTGGAGTTGACCCTCGCGTCTTCTGTGTGTGTTTTGGCGGACAACGCCTTTTGTCAGATGTCCATTGCGGACTGGTTCACAATGGTCCACCCTTCGGGGGGGATCAGATATGAGATGATTGACCAGGATGACCCCGGTTCGTGGGTGGTAGACCCCGCTAGCCATCGCGCGACATACTCCGGGAGGATCATGGAGGACCATGTAGATAGTGGAGGACTCTTGAGGTCAGGAGTGCTGCGGAGATGCACCGTCAGCTTCAACTTGCCACCTGGTGTGCACTGCGGACCAGGATTGGGAGAAGCACAACCACCACCGTCATCTTCAGAGGACGAGGACCCCTCAGAGGAGGATCCCGTGGGAGTGACTTCTTCAGACTCCAGTTCACCCACCGTTGCGATCATTGATGATCAGGGTTCGGGCCCTAAGCCCGTTAGTCCAGCACCGTAGCGCATTGCGGTTGCGAGGGGAGGTAGGGTAGTGTTTGTAGACTTGGTCGTTCTGGATTCTGATTCAGACGACGATCATGCTGGCACATAGTTTTTAGTGCTGGTATGAGCTCCTCGAGATAGGATTAGTGTAGGAGTAGAGTCTTAGCTCTGACAGTCATTGCTTCATTTGTTTTCTTTTGGGACAGGGTAGTTTCCCACCGATAGCTTTTTGTGTGGTTCTTTACGGGAATCACAGAGAGTTGGTTGGACTTAGGAGGTCTTATTTTCAGACCATTGGGTCAGCTTATTCTCAGTTTTGAGGGATGGTGTTGCGGACACTTCGCCTTTATATTTGGTTTGTACATATTGCCTACGGGCGTTATACTTTTCTTTCCGTCACTGGAGGTTACTCGTGACGAGGTTGCTACTTACAGCGGGGGCTGTTATATATATTGTATATTAGTTTTATTGCTTTTCGCATTTGGGTTTTATTTAATTCAGTCTTGTCTTAGTTATTATCGAAAAAAAAATATTCACGTTTTTCCGCATTAAGTTTATTTTTGGTTACTAAAGTGACGCCACCGAAATCGGGGTGTTACAGAAGATACTCTTAGAGAGGTGTAGACATGTTGCTTTTAACCTTCCACTCTTTCTTTCTTGCTTCATGAGTAATCAACTGAGATGATTTTCCTTTTGGGAATCCATACAACCTATAGCAATAAGGTCTTATGTGTCCATATCTACCACAATGATGACGTCTCTAGCCTGTGTTCTTAGCCTTCTAAGCTTGTGGATACACATAGGGTATCTGTGGGTACACGTGTTTGACACCTTGTTTGAACATTCGGTTCGACATCTTGAATTCACTCTTCCTTTCAGCAAGAACAAACTTAGGAGTAACCTTTTTGGTTTCTTCTGGTGTGGTGTCACTCTCATATCCCAAACCCTTCATATCTTTGGCTGTTTTTCCTAATTTCAGCATCTGGTCAAACATATCAGTGCCCTTGTTCAACATACGCACTGATTTTACCATCCCTTCAAGTCTGGATTTCATCATAGATAATACCTCCTGAAGATTGTCATTGATGTCTTGAAGACTTTATTTTTCCTTCTAATGTCCCTTGACAGTTCCTTCCAGCTTCTTTCCATAGTCACAAGCCTCTTGCCATTTCTTGAAGAGTAACTTGTAAGTTTCAGCAAGTACTTCCTCTGAAATTTCTTCATCACTAGACTCACTGTCAGAATGGCATTTTGCTGTCAAACCCAGTACTGGACTCTCATCTTCTTCTTCAGAATCATCATCATCTGACCAAGTTGCTAACATTCCTTTCCCTTGCTTCTTCAGATAAGTCGCACATTCAGCTTTGATGTGACCATAACCTTCACATTCATAACACTGAACTCCTTTGCTTTTGTTAGATTTGTCTTCTTCCTTATTTTTGCGAGCATATCCAGAGTTCTTGGCAATGTCTGATCGCTTGTCTTAAACATTTGGCCTAGGTCTTCTATCAAACCTCCTCATGACTTTATTGAATTTTCTCCCAAGCAGCGCTAAGGCCTGTTCTCATCAGTATCTTTCTCACTTTGATCATCCTCATCAATGTTGGACACAAAAGCTATACTCTTGCTCTTCTTCTTTGTTATATCATTGAAAGACATTTCAAATGTTTGTAGCAAGCCAATAAGTTCATCCACCTTGGTACTACTGATGTCCTGTGCCTCCTCAATAGTTGTGACTTTCAAGTCAAATTTCTTAGGCAGAGACCTGAGAATCTTCCTGACAAGTTTTTCCTCTGACATTTGTTCCCCTAAGGCAAAAGATGCATTAGCCATGTCACTTACACGCATGTGAAACTCAGATATAGATTCATCCTCCTTCATCCTGAGGTTCTCAAATTGAGTAGTTAGCAATTGAAGTCTTCACATGCGAACTCTAGCAGTACCCTCATGAGCAACCTTGAAGATTTCCCAAGCATCTTTGGCAACACCATTAAAGATAGCATTGAGTGCCTTTGAATTACCAACAACTTCTTCATCTTCCTCCTTATTGTCTTCTTCAGGTTTCAGTTCAATGGTTGAGGTTACTTCTTGAGTAGTCTTGACAGGGTGCTATCATCCTTTGAGAACTGACTTGTAGGTCTTGCCATTGATTGATATGAGAAAAGAAACCATGCGTGTCTTCCAATAGTCATTATTAGTCCCATCAACCATAGGTGGCCTATGAATCGATCCCACATCCTTGTTGTAGTCCATTTTACCAGAATAGTAGTTCCTTGGAGTTCACCCAACTAGAACAGGGTGCCTGCTCTGATACCAATTGAAATTTAGGTACACGCGAACATATGT
Organism: Lotus japonicus; assembly: GCF_012489685.1. Taxonomy (NCBI): domain Eukaryota; kingdom Viridiplantae; phylum Streptophyta; class Magnoliopsida; order Fabales; family Fabaceae; genus Lotus; species Lotus japonicus. Next base: position 31,109,602 of record NC_080044.1, read on the forward strand.
TCTACCAGATGTCTAAGACATCTTGTACAACATAACACAAATTAGACTGTTCAGATATGCAAGTTTAAGAACAAAAATAACAAACAAGACACAAAAGATTGTTAACCCAGTTTGGTGCAATATCACCTACGTCTGAAGGGTTTTCACCCGAGGAAGATAATCTACTATTATAGTGAAATTGTACACAAAATGTCTTAATTGAACTGCCCCAGTTCACTTCCTTTTCTACCTATCTTTACACGCGGCTTATTACTTAGTCCTCCCCCTAAGTATGAAAGCCCTTCTCACTTTCTCAGACACAATCACTGCCACAGTGATTTATCTCTTTCAACAAGAGTAAAGACGATCTCAAGATCAAACAACTCACAAAACAACTCTTAGCTTAGAACAATAACATAAAGCTGCTGATAGAACAATACAAGTGTGAACTAACAAGTAAACCTAATTCACTCAACACAAAGCACACCTAGCAACTAGGTTTTTGTTTTCATAAGTAGCAGTCGACCAGGCCTGTCTTCAATGGGCTTGAGCGAGCAAAATAGTCCACACAAAAACAGGAAGTTATTAATAACCAAATCTGCAGAAGATCTTCAACAAACACGTTTCAGTTGCAGATAACAACTTCCAAAAATATCTCAAATCAAATCTCTCAAAACTGATTTGATCACACTAACAATACTCAATGAGCGGCGCACAGAAGCTTCCAACAGAACCCTAACTTGCACATCACGTAGTCAGTTCAAAGCTCCACAAATAACTTAGCCAAACACAAAGCACATTCACAGGAACACATGTCATAATCAAGATGTTATGACATCGTGTCTGACTTGTTGGCATACAACTTACATTAGATAAAATGCAGACAACCATACCAAAGGAACAACACTGTTGACTGATTATTTCTCATTGAAATATGCGAATGATCAGGTGCATGATGTGTGGAATTTCTTGTGATTAATATCATCATTGTTGATGTTGGCTTTGTTGTTGGTTTGATATTGAATAATAACATAGGATTTACTTCTGTCATTAGCCAGTTGTGAGTAAAATGATAGAAATGAACTTTTATTAGAATTGAACTTAGAATTATTAATTAATTAATTATATGAGTCATAAAAATAAAAATAAAATAAAAATACTCTATTTAATTTGTCATTTTCGTGAATAGTGACTAGGAGAGAGAAAAACTGAGTTGGAAGGTTTATTTTGGTGTTATATAGGGGTTTTTGCATAAATCCAAATTAAATATTTAAAAAAAGTGTTGTTGTTGTATGCTGTTGGTGCGAAAATTGAAGGGTCCTGCTGTTGTTGTTGCTGGTTAATAAGAGCGATGTTGTAAGTGATTGCTGGAGATTACGCTGTTGGTGTTTTTGCTACTGGAGGACGTCAATGTTTTGAGTTTTTGATTTTTATAGTGAGTCAAAGGATGTTATGTCATTGTATCCAGGTGCAGAATGACTATCCCAAGACTGTGGTACTCTTTTTCCTTGCTTTGCTTTTTTCCCACTGGGTTTTGCCTAGCAAGGTTTTAATGAGTCCCTTTCTTGGGATTTCGTTTTATGTCATTCTGTGGGATGGTGGTGGGTTTATTTTGTTCAGATCAGGTTGTTCCTTGGTCTCCTTGTTCAAGTTCATAATAGATAGTACCTGGTTCGTGGCTTGAGTTGATATTGGCTCAAGCTTCTTATATTAATAATATACATTTCATTTCAAAAAAAATCTTTTAAAAATTAAAAAGAGGATATAAAATTGAAATCAATTGATGATTGGTCTGAGTATGACTGAAACTAATTATTTTTGATAAAATATATATATATATTCCATAATATTTTGGGAATCATTTTCATTAAATGATGAAAAGATAAATAGGAAACTATATCATTGGAATATATTTGTAAAATTCAAAATTGGGCTATTAAAATTATGGAAAATAATCTGAACATAAAAATAAATACTTTTGAGGTATAAAAATAATTATTTTCGGAATTTGGCTATTTTAGTTTAAATTAATCCATTAAAAGTTGAAGTAGCTTGAAGAATAAGTAAACTAGGTCAGTTTGAGTTCAAAATTTTTGTGGAGCTTCTAGAAGAAGGGAAAACCATAAAAAAAAACTGAATATGATCAGTTTATGTGCTGAATTATTTAAATAATTAATTTAGGAGTTTTCTAGAAAAGATTGATTGGGTTTTATCTAATAAATTCAAAAAGAAAAGGTTAGTAAATGAACCTAGACCTAAGGTGGGGAAAGATGGGATTTAAAACAGAAAAAACCTCCCTCTTTAGGTGGGTTGGCTGACTTGCTCAAGGGGTTAGGAAGGTGTGAACTATGAACCTCTCCTATAAATAGGACCTTAGAGTGAAGCATGAATTATAAACCCTAGTAGCTGCTTCCCTCACCCTTGGTAGTTCGTTAGCGACCTTCTCCTTTCTAGAAATATTAGAGGTTTTCCATCTTATGTGCTATAATCTAAGGAGGTAAGGGTAGCTTCTTAATTAGTGCGTGTGTCTTCCTGCTTTCTACTTTCTTGCATGTACTTGAGATGAAGTTGGTGTTATGACGTTAGTTATTTACTTGAATTTGCCATGTTGTTGGATTATTGTTTTATGGCATGCTTTAAGTGTTTTAAGTGTTGAATATGCCTTGAAGATGTCGTATTTCATCTTGACGTATGAAATTGAAAACGACATGTTGTTGGGCATTGGGATGGCCGTGGGTCACTTGTTGTGCTTTTCTAATATGAACATATTTGAACTGTTGGTAAGTTGGAGAAGAAATCCCATGTAGGCAGTCAGGATCTTCATGATCATATAAAATGGCATTGAGATTTGAAATATTCAATACTTTTTCTTTTTTAATTTATTGATTCTGCTCAGCATGTTGTTGCACGCTCTATTGACTTATCTGTTTACTATTATACATATGAAGTTTGAATATGATATATATCACCAACAAGGTGTAGCACAACTGATAGATAGTTGAGCTCCTTAACCATCTAGTCTAGGGTTCGATTCCTGGGCGGTGCGTATGGAGAAGCATTTGTTGGTAACATGATCTCAGAGCCTCAAAGGATTAATCCCATAGCTGTCGGTTGTGGGGATACCTTGGGAAACCAAAAAAAAAATATATGATGTATACCAACCTGTTTAAAATGTAATCTGCTTCCAGGTTCAAAATGGTTCCAGTCAAATCGTTAAATAATGAGATACACGTGAATACACTTTTCGAGTGGCAAATAGATGATAGAGTTAAATTTTGGGTTGAAAAAACATGCTTCGCTTCATTTTTAAAGATGGAGGAATTCATAGACAGTGGTCCTTTTAGACAACGAATGAACTTTATTACAGCTCTTGCTTCTTTTTATGATGAAGAACAAGACTGCTTTGGGCTGGGGAGTGATGAAAATAAATTTCTTCTAGACTTCGGTCTTGAAGACATTTATCATATATCTAGACTTCCCATAAATGGGACTTAGGTATATTAGTTTCCTACTTTATTCACTTGATATTTTATTGATGTTTGATATATATAGGTAATTTACATGATTCTGGCAATTGTGATGCAGGTTTCAGACTTCGAGTCTCAAGATGCTTGTAAGCCCATTTTAGATCATGGTTTAGCGAAGGATCTTGTTGAGGCAGAGTCACTACTCCTAAATCCCAAAAGCGGCATGATTGATCCAACTAAGTTGCGCTTGATTTTGCACGAGGTTCCTCCGGACATTAAAATTGACGAGCTAGAGAAACTACAGCCTTATATTAAGGCTTATTTATTATACTGGTTTGGAGTGGTGCTATTTCCCAATGGTTGTCAGTATGTTTCTCCACAATACCTACAACTGTTGGAATTCAATAAAATAGATCAATACGCTTGGGGAGCAGCTGTGGTTCCAAGACTCAAGAGATCGATGAAGAAGATAAAGACAACCTTGGTTAACAAAAATAAATATTCAGCTGTTTATGAGTGGAGTTTTGCTCTATTGGTTAATACAAATTAATTTCTATTATGTTTATGGTTTCATTTGATAATAACTCGTGTTTTTTTTTATGGTCCTAGTGTTTTTTACCCGCGCGTTGCACGGGGAATATGTCTATTATATTTGATACGTCAATTAATCCTTTGATTATTAAAAATATATTAAACAACAGATGAAATAGAAGAGTCTGAAATGCTAAGTAAAGTGGACATAAAGACTTCTCTTCTAAGTTTGATTGAGATCAACAGGAACTCGTTTCACATTCTTCGTGAATATGAAGACAAAAGCACAAATCATAGATATAAGGAATTACTAACATATTAATCTTAAAAAAAATGAATGTGATAGTAGCACAAATCAGGATTGTAAAAGATAAATCATAAAATATGACATTATTGTATTTATTCCAGGTCATCCAAGTTTGAGGTACCTACAAAATCAAATAATAACACAACTTGATATCTTTATAATATCATGATAATCAATACTCACTTGGTCATTGTTGTGGTCTTGCTCAGACAATCTAAATAAGGCCACATATCCCCATAGGCCATAGCCCTGACCACCCACAAACTTCATTAGACACATCAACAATATCACTATCATACCATTTCAATGTTAATTTTAAATGAAAAGTTCATTGGTCTAGCTAAAATTAACAGTTAGTTTAAAGAGACACATTTGACTAAAATTATCGAAAATCGAGAAACCTCTTCCTCCACTTCCTTCTTCTTCCATCAGATATAAATATATTTTTTGTTGCTTTCAACTAATACATATTAAATCATCATACCATATTATGTCTAAAAAAATATCAGCTACAAAGCCAACTATCCAACACTTCAAAACTGAGAATTTGTTTCAATTCAGAACAATCTTAAAGAATTCATTCTTGACATTTTTAGACAATTCAATGTCATTACAGGAAGCTCCCCATCTTTGCCAAAATCTAAATCTAAAGGTCATTGTGACTCATACTCTTATATCTACATTCCACGTGTCATTCTCAAGTTAATTCTCATAAAAAAAATACATTTTTTAATTTTAGATTTGATTAGGATTTAGGTTGTTTATTTCTTGATTAGATCTTAATTTATTTTTGATTTATTTTTAGAGTATTAATTAATTTTTATGGTATTTTTATTGAATTGTCGGATTTTTAATTAATTCAGGATTTTATGAGTTTTTATTGTGATTTGCTTGATTTTGGTAGTTTTTATCTATATTTATTTAGTACCTTTTTAAATTTTAGATTTGATTAGGATTTAGGTTGTTTATTTCATGACTTTATCTTAATTTATCTTATTATTTATTTTTAGAGTATTAATTAAATTTTATGTTATTTTTATTGAATTTTCGAATTTTAATTTAATTAAGAATTTTATCAGTTTTTATTGTGATTTAGTAGTTTTTAATTCAATAAAAATACCATAAAATGAGGAAAAAATTAAAAGGCTACACACAAGTGAAAATCCTCTTCTCTTTCATTGAGAATTTGTGATCTCTGGAAAAGTCCTTCCTCTTTGCTTCCATTACCGTCGAGCAAGAGAGTTGACGTCTCTCCCCCTCCTCCCTACTTCCAATTGTAGAGCCAAACCAAATCATGGTGGTAACCATCAAAACCCCAATCTTTATCAGCCCTGACAAACACAAATTAAATCAACTCATAATCAGTTCATACTCCATGAAAATCTTGCTCCTTCAAGTTTTTCGGAATTTTTGATAAAAAAAAAAGTTTTCGGATTTTTGTTCTTCAATGTCTTGCTCACTTGCCACGCATTGAGGCATCACAAGTTCGTGGTATGTATATTAATAGTACTATATGCTTTTAATTACTTCATATATATATAGGCAATTGAAATCTTTTTTCTATTGTGAACATGTTCGGTTTCCGTGAACCCACTCAAAACAGATTCCAAACAGTTTGGTAAAGAATTTTACTTGTATTTTAAGGGGAAAATGTAAATCTGGTATATATAAAGATTCAGGAATTTATTTCAAAAGCATTAGAAATTAAAAAAGTGACTTTCTGGAAAACCACTACATTTTTATCATCGTTAATGATAAGAAGACATAACCTTAAGCTAAATAGTGTGTCCATTCATTGAGAGAATAGGAAGATAGTGTGTTCACACATACTGGTTCCAACGACAGTGCTAGTACAACAAACTTACAAAGATAAGTGAAGCTCTAATACTCATTCCCTTCAAATATTTGAAAACAGCCACGTTCTCCACGCAATATGCCTGTAATGGAAAAAACAGAGTGAAAGACTGACACTTTCTTTCCAACCAAGAGGATCAATGTAGCAATCCAAAATGTGAATCCTGCAAAATAACAGTTAATTTTAAAAAAATTTATAGTCTAATATTGTTGAATGTAAGCATATCCAAATTTGTTTAAACTAAAGAAACAAAAAGTAAAAAATTATGGCAATAACATACTACAGAACTACCCCAAAGCATCACTGCACAGTCCCAAACCGAAATCAGTTATATCGATTGTCAGAGTGATATCATGAGAAAGAATAAAAGGAGAAATTAAGTGATTCCTTTAAATATGCAGAAGCAAGTTGCATACTTGAGTGATCTTCCTCATTTTTCCTCCATGCCAACCGGTTCACATTAGAGGCATATAGGGGAGGAGATGGCTGATACAGTATTAGTAAGGAGTAATCTAGGAAAATCTTAGATAATTAAGGCAAATATTTTAAAATTTTATGAAAAAGTTTCTCAGATTTAAAATTACCTTTAAAAAATCGGTTTCAATATTTGTTATGAGAATAAATTTTAGGTGAAGAAAATTTTTTTTTAGTAATAATTAAATTTTATGTTATTTTTATTTAATTAAGGATTTTATGAGTTTTTATTGTGATTTGCTAGTTTTTATTAATTAATTTTTATGGTATTTTTATTTTTTTATTTAATCTAGGTAAATCTTAGATAATTAAAGCTAATATTTTAAAATTTTATGATTTTTTTTTCATATTTAAAATCATGAAATAAACAACCTAAATCCTAATCAAATATAAAATTTAAAAGGGTACTAAATAAATATAGATAAAAACTATCAAAATCTACCAAATCACAATAAAAATTCATAAAATCCTGAATTAATTTAAAATCCGAAAATTCAATAAAAATGCCATTAAAATTAATTAATACTCTAAAAATAAATCATAAATGAATTATGATAAAATCAAGAAATAAACAACTTAAATCATAATCAAATCTAAAATTTAAAAATGTATTTTTATTATGAGAATTAACCTGAGAATGACACGTGAAATTTTTTTTTATGAGAATTAACGTGAGAACGACACGTCACCAAGAATTAACGTGAGAACGACACGTCACCAAATCAGCCTGATGAAAGTTCTTCTTTTCTAATGAGCAAGAATTTAACAAACCTCTGTGCGAGTGCGAGAGAGAAGGGAAGTTGTGCGAGTGCGAGGGAGAAAGGAAGCTGTGCGAGTGTGAGGGAGAAAGGATGATGTGCGAGTGAGAAGGGATGTTGTGCAAGTCCAATTTTCGTAGAAATTTATAGATATTAACATATGTTGGTGAAATGAAACGTCTGTTGGTGAAAAGTTATATCCGTTAAATACAATTACCGTTAATTGATGAATGCAATGGTTCTAGTGGTTCATGTGGCAAGACACGTGTGGTGGCACGCATAGGTTATTTCTTGCTCAATGATTTAGGCTTCTATTTCTTGCTCAATGATTTAGGCCCAGTTTGGAAGATCTTATTTGAGCTTATCTGACAGCATAAGCTCTTATGTCAATGTTTGGGAGGGCTTATGCAAATAGCTTATGGCCTGCTATAAGCTATTTTCAGCTTATTTTCATTAGCTACTCAGGATAGCTTATGAAAAACAGTTTGTGCTTATATACAACTTATTTTTAATTTATTTCAATAAATTTTTAAAAATAGCTTATGAATAAGCGCTTATGTCATAAGCGCTTATGACCATAAGCGCTTAATTAAGCTATTTTTCCAAACGCGACCTTATTTTGTTGCTTCTACAATTGGTTGTGGGGTTTTGCTTCTAGTTTCTGGGAATGGGGTTTTGCTTCTAGTTTGTGTTTATGGGGTTTTGCTTCTAGTTTCTGGGTATGGGGTTTTGCTTCTAGATTCTGGGCTTGGGTTTTTTCTTCTAGTTTATGAGTATGGGGTTTTGCTTCTAGTTTCTGGGTATAGGGTTTTGCTTTTAGATTCTGGGCTTCGGTTTTTTTCTTCTAGTTTATGAGTATGGGGTTTTGCTTCTAGTTTCTCGGTATGGGGTTTTCATTTCTCCTATTTTTTATTTCTCTTCTTTTCTAATAAATTATTTTAATATGGCAAAGAATTGGGTTATTTTAGGGAACTTGTTGAAATGTATGAATATTTTCATGGAAACTTTAATTTTGAGATAATACATGGATTCTAACATTCATATTTGTTCTTTTGTTGTTGATAGATGGGTGGAGCCGGTTCCAAAAACGAACATGGTAGGGGACGTCGTGTGGGACTGAGACGTACCGGTAATGAACAGGCTCCTCCTCCTCCGGGACTGAGACGTACCAGTAATGAACAAGCTCCTCCTCCTCCTCCTCCGCTTCATCCCATGGCCTTTCGAGAAAGAAAACAGCCCAGCACAGCAAGGAGTGGGAAACCGAAGGTGGGGGAGTTTAAGAAGAAACAAAAAGAGATTGTTCAAGATGATAAGGATGATAACAATGTTGCTGAAGATGACGGTACTAAACCCAAGGAAAAAAGCTTAAGAAGAAACGGAAAGAGATTGTTCAAGATGATAATAATGGCGGTGAAGAAAGTAAACAACCAAAATCAATTGATAAGGAAGATCAACGTACGAGTGATGAATCTATGCCATAACACTATGGTAATGATTTCGCCCCAGCCTCTAATCACCTGTCACCAATTGATAAGGATGATAACAATGTTGCTGAAGATGACGGTACTATACCCAAGAGAAAAAGGTTTAATCAGAAACAGGAAGAGATTGTTAAAGAAGACAAGAAGTCGAAACCTTTGCACTTTATGGTGGTTAATGAGCTTATAAGTTATGTTCTTGATAGAAGCACGTTAAATCCAACCAATGCCTCTACGAGTGTGGGAATACCAATAGAGAAGCAGAATCAGGTACCATTCATAGCTGAAACGCCCGTCAAATTTCATCCTTATATAGTTAAAATACAAGATGTTGTTAAAGACCAGAACTGTGGATTTAGGGCTGTGGCAGCCTTGTTGGGCAGAGACGAAGGGTGCCGGCGTGACATTCGAAAAATGATGGTTGAAGAGATGCTAGCAAGAAATGTGAAATATGTTGAATTGTACGGGTCAAAATTGTTTGAAGACATCAAAAAGGCATTGGAACTCAAGCGACAAGAGTATGTGACTCGAAGTAACTAGTTGTCAATTCCAAATATGAGATACATTATTGCTACACCCTTTCAAGTAGTTCTCGTTACTCTTTCAACCTTCGGATGTTTCACATTCTTACCATTTGCTTGCGCACCCCTGAATACGCACACCGTCATAGTGCTTGGCCATGTGAAAAAGAATCATTGGGTGCATGTATTAAAATTATAACTCATGTTTAGTTTTTTGTTAAATCTATTAATACTTGTATATTTAAATTAATGTTGTTTTTTTATCATAAAGATAACATTTGTAAGACCAAGATTTGGTCATGTAGTACAATTCTATGTTTTGATGATTACAAGTTAATTATTGTGTATGAACAATTATGGTACTCTAACTTTGTTCTCTGAGTGTTTAATTGACAGGCTCTGACTCTGGTCTAATAACACACTTATCAGAAGCACAAAGCAAAAAAAAGTAGCCAACGCAACGCTTTCGCTCTCACTATGTTCTGATTGAACAATAGTAAATGCTTTAGAAATTCTGAAGATTATAAGCTCTGATGTGGATTCAGATCACTTCAAGTTCTGAAAACTAGAAGCTCTGATGATCAGAAGCTCTGAAGGTCCAGAAGCTAAGAAGTGAAGATTCTGAAGTCCAAGAGTAAGCTGGCTCTGAAGATAAAGTACTTCCAACTCTGATGACCAGAAGTTCTGATAAACAGTCCGGAAGCAGAAGCTACGAAGGTCAGAGGATCCAAGCTTCCCTCTGACTCTGATCTCATAAGCTTCACACTTCCCAACACGAAGCGTCGCCAGATCAGAAGTCAACTAGGCTAAGGCTCACGTCGCTATCCAAGTACAAAAGCAAGTGTACTATTCTGACAGCCTTACCTAAGATGTTCAGCCATAGCAGAATCTGGAAGTTCTGAATTTTCCCTCCAACGGTAGCATTCCATGCAACGGCTACAACCCTAAACCTTGGAGTATATATAGAGGCTGAAGATGGAAGAAAGAAGTTAAGAAACCTTGTGCAAAACTCAAGCAAATATTCAACCGATTCTCTTAGCAATCTTTCTTCATTTGTTCTTATTGTGTTTACCTTAGCTTTCTTAGAAGCACTTCATTATAAACCTAATCTTTCAAACAGTGAGTTTGTATTTCCTTAAGGGACCAAGGTTGGTCAGATCCTTGAGAAGACTAAGTGAATCTTAGTGTGTGCTAGTTCATTGTATTGTTAGTCACTGAGCAGGTTGCTAGTGCAGTTGTAACAAACATTGAATAATGGATTGCCTTCATTCTAAGAAGGAAGAAATCACCTTAACGGGTGGACTGGATTAGCTTGAGCGATTTTCAAGTGAACCAGGATAAAATACCTGTGTGTTTCTCTCCATCTATTATCTCTGCACTTTGTGCTTTTAGTTCTGGAAAATATTCTCTGTAATCTTAAAGAGCGAAAAGTTTTTATCTTAAAACGCTATTCAAACCCCCCTTCTATCGTTTTTCATACCTTCAATTGGTATCAGAGCGTAAGTTCTGATTACCACACTTAACAGTGTTCAGAGATCCGGACCGGTGTGAAAAACTCAAATGGCTGCCGCCACCAGCGATGCTCAAAGAGAGCACTATAGTGCTAAACCACCTATGTTTGATGGAGAAAAGTTCGAATACTGGAAAGATAGAATCGAAAGTTTCTTTCTAGGACACTCGCCCTGTTGATGTAGATGGAGTGAAGATCCCAAGAGACAAGATGATTGAAGCTCAAAAGTAAATGTACAAAGATCATCATAGAGCAAGAACTGTCTTGCTGAGTGCGCTATTCCATATGAAGAATATGAGAAGATCACAAACCGTGATTCTTCCAAGGCGATCTTTGATTCCTTGAAGATGTCTCATGAAGGAAATGAAGAAGTCAAGGAGACAAAGGTGTTGTCCCTGATCAAAAAGTATAAAGCCTTCATGATGGAACCTGATGAAACAGTTGATGCTATGTTTTCCAGATTTCAGACGATCATTTCTGGAATCAAAATACTTGACAAAGGCTACACCAATGCTGACCATGTGAAGAGAATTCTCAGAGGCCTTCCTGAGAAGTGGATGCCTTTGATGACTTCCTTGAAGCTGTCTAAGGACATCAAAAAGATGAGCTTAGAAGAACTCATTGGTATCCTGAGAAGTCATGAGATAGATCGTGCTGATCATGTTGCTCAGAGGAAGCAAAAGTCCATAGCTCTGAAGGTGAAATCTGAGAAGACCAAGGCGCTTCTAGCTGAACAAGTGTCAGAAGGATCGTCTGAGGACTCTGATGAAGATGAGCTCTCACTTCTCTCAAAGAGAATCAATCACCTTTGGAAGCACAGGCAAAACAAATACAAAAGTTCATCCAGAACTAAAGGAAAGCAAGAGTCTTCATCTGGTCAACGCAAATCATCATCAAAAGAAGTTACATGCTTTGAATGCAAGGAGCCAGGACATTACAAGAGTGATTGTCCTAAGCTGAAGAAAGACATGAAGCCTAAGAAGTATGTCAAGGCGAAGAAAATTCTTATGGTAACTCTTGATGATTCAGACTCAGAAGGAGTGGACTCTGATGGCGAAGTCGTTGAATGACTCATGGCTATTGTCAAAGACAAAGAAGCAGAGTCAAAAGCTGAATCAGATCCAGCATCAGAGGCTGAGTCAGACCCTGAAGATGAAAGTGTTTATTCGCATCTTTCTCAGTGTCTGAACTAAAATCTGCCTTAGCTGAAATTATGAACAAACATGATTCACTTCTAACTAAGCATGAAAGACTGAAAAAGGATTTTCTTGATGCTTCTGATATATCTGCTAAACATGTGAAAACAATTTCTGAGTTAAAAGAAAACAATTTCTCTTTAGTTAATTCCAACTCTGTCCTCAAAATTCAAATTTCCAAGTTGGAAGAAGTTATTTTATCCAGTACTTCTGATGATAAAAATGAAACCAAACATGAAAATCTTTTCAGAGGTTCCTAGCTAAAAGCGTAGATAGAAGCTTAATGGCTTCAATGATCTATGACGTTAGCAGAAATGGAATGAATGGTATTGGCTATTCTAGACCCAGTAGAAATGAGCCCCCCATGCCTAAACCCAAATCTCTTTATGAACATTTTGTTCCCTCTGGCACAAGTATACCTGAACCTGTACCTTCTAAAATTGCTTTACCTATTAAGAAAGGATCATTCTCTATGTCAAGATATCATGCTCAAATTCCTTTGCATTATCCTGTTGAAAGACCCAAAGTTGTCAAAACTTCTGGGGTAACTAACAAGAAAGGACCCATAAAGTGGGTACCTAAGGAAAAGATCGTATATGTTGCAGATATCCTTGATAGCTCCACTGAGACTCCAATCATGGTATCTGGACAGTGGATGCTCGCGTCACATAACGGGAGAAAAGCTTATGTTCCAAGACCTGAAACTTAGACCTGGAGGTGAAGTTGGTTTTGGAGGCAATGAGAAGGGTAAGATTGTTGGTTCTGGAACCATAGGTGTCGGTAAGGGTCCATGCATTGATAATGTTTTATTAGTGGACGGTTTAATGCATAACTTGTTGTCAAATAAGTCAATTAGCTGACAAGGGTTATGACATTATTTTCAATCAAAAGTCTTGCATAGCTGTAAGTCAGATTGATGGCTCTGTTCTATTTAACAGCAAGAGGCGGAACGACATTTATAAGATCAAACTATCTGAGTTGGAAACTCAGAAAGTAAAGTGTCTTCTTTCTGTTAATGAAGAGCAGTGGGTATGGCATAAACGGTTAGGGCATGCTAGTATGAGAAAGATTTCTCAGCTAAGTAAGCTTGACCTTGTCAGGGGCTTACCCACTCTGAAGTTCTCTTCAGATGCTCTTTGTGAAGCATGTCAGAAAGGCAAATTTACAAAAGTTTCCTTCAAGGCAAAGAATGTTGTTTCCACCACAAGGCCGTTAGAACTTCTGCATATTGACCTATTTGGACCAGTGAAAACTGAGTCTATAGGTGGCATGAAATATGGGATGGTCATTGTTGACGACTACAGCCGCTGGACATGGGTAAAATTCTTAAGATGCAAGAATGAGTCGCATTCTGTGTTTGCTACCTTTGTCGCCCAAGTGCAGAATGAGAAATCCAGTAGGATTGTCTATGTGAGAAGTTATCATGGTGGAGAGTTTGAAAATGATGAGTTTGAGAAAATCCTTGATACCTATGGGATATCACATGATTTCTCTTGTCCCAGAACTCCTGAGCAGAATGGTGTTGTGAATAGTCTTTCTGCGATGCTTCATTGCCAACAGATGAAACTTCCATTCACATATCTTGGACTGCCAGTGGGCGGAAATCCAAGAAGATTGCTGTTTTGGGAGCCAGTATTGAACAAGCTCAGAAAGAGGCTATCGAGTTGGAAACAAAGACATTTGTCTTTTGGAGGTAGGCTATGTTTGTTGAAAGCTGTCCTGTCTTCCATCCCTTTATATTTTTTCTCTTTTTTTAAGATGCCAGTAGGTATATTATCTGAGTGTAAAAGGATTATGAGGAGGTTTCTCTGGGGAGGTGTAGAGGGTGGAGGTAAGATTTCTTGGGTGGAATGGTCTAGAATTTGTCGGCCAAAGGAAGTGGGTGGATTGGGAGTGAAGAATTTAAGGCTTTTTAATATAGCTTTGCTAGGGAAGTGGCGTTGGCGTCTAATGATGGAAAGAGATAGTCTTTGGTGTCGGATTATTCATGTTAAATATAATGGGGCTGTACATCAAAATGACTCTTATTGGTGGAAGGATTTGCACTCAGTGTGTTTTGGCTCTGAAGAGGGGAAGTGGTTTGACGACGCTGTTTGTAGACGGATAGAAGATGGAAAAGCAGTTTCTTTTTGGGAGGAAAATTGGGTGGGTGGAGGGGCCTTGAGGCAATTGTTCCTAAGGCTATTTATCCTATCTTCTTTGAAAGAAGCTAGCATCCATGATATGGGAGGTTGGGTGAATGGAAGATGGATTTGGAAGTTTGAGTGACATAGGGGATTATTGAGCAGGGAAGAGGTAAGAGTTGAGGAATTGAAAAGTAAAATTGGAAGTTTTTCTCCAAAGGAAGCTTTCAAGGATTCTTGGTGTTGGGTGAAAGAAGGTTCAGGGACTTATAGCGTTTGCTCTGCATATGAGATGTTGCAGGGTGATCTGGTTTTGGAGGAAAGGTTAGTGTTCAGGCGACTATGGAAAGCCAAAGCCCCTTCTGGATCGTTAGCATTGGCATGGAGAGTTATTATAGGAAAAGTGCAGACTAAAATTGATTTGGCCAGGAGAAATGCACTTCCTTTGAATGCTAGTTTGTCATGTGGGTTGTGTGCAGTTGAGGAGGAGAGCTGCAAGCATCTTTTCTTTACCTGTGGAGTGTCCTGGAAAGTATGGATGGAGATATGCTTCTGGTTAGGAGTGCAAACAGCTTTTTCATGTGAGGCAGAATCTCATTTCTTCTTTCATGAAAATTTGATTTCTTGCAAAATGAAGGACGGTAAGATCTTGAACTTAATCTGGATTGCTGTGGTGAATTCAATTTGGCAGACTAGGAATGGCTCGGTATTCAGTGGTGTGGGGGTTGAGGTTGCTAGAATAGTAGAGCTAGTGAAGTTCAAAGTTTGGCTTTGGTTGAGAACTAATGATAGGAACTTCATCTCTTCTTTTTATGAATGGGAAAATAATCCTAAGGAGTGTATTGCTATGCTGCATTAAATGATATCCTTTGCTGTGTTATTGCTGAGTTGCTTAGGGAGGCAGATTTGTTCTTCTATACTAAACGGCATAATCCTTCTTCTTTAAATTGCTTTGGTGGAGTTTTAGTTCATTTATTTATGAGATGATTTGGCTCGCTTGGCTTAAAATTGAGTGCTATTGCAACTGGTACGTGGAGGTGGAGCTTAAGTGGAGCACAATCGGTGGTTTTTGTTTTTATTTTCTGTGGAGACTTTTTGGTTTGATAATGTATTTTCTTTTCTTTCCTACTCCTTATTCTTTGTTTTGGGTTGAAGTACCCCTTGTACTTCTCTTCAATATAATTTTGGCTTATCAAAAAAAAAAAAAAAAAATGATGCAAGAAACAAATATGGCAAAGCACTTCTGGGCCGAGGCAGTAAACACAGCGTGTTACATTCATAACAGGATCTCCATAAGACCAATTCTGAATAAGACTCCTTATGAATTGTGGAAGAATATAAAGCCCAACATTTCCTACTTTCATCCTTTCGGTTGTGTGTGTTATATGCTAAATACTAAAGATAGATTGCATAAGTTTGATTCCAAGTCTGTGAAATGCTATTTGCTAGGATATTCTGAACGTTCTAAAGGTTTTAGAGTTTACAACATTGAATCTAAAACTATTGAAGAGTCTATACATGTTAGATTTGATGATAAGCTTGACTCTAACAAGTCAAAGCTAGCTGAAAAGTTTGCAGATATGAGCATAACCATTTCAGAAGAAGACAAAGATTTAGAGGATGCAAATCCAGAAGAAAATGCATCAGAAGAAGCTGTCACAACTTCTGAACCTTCACGTCAAAAGAAGAGCAGAGTAATAGCTTCTCATCCTGAAGAATTGATTCTGGGAGATAAAGATGAACCAGTCAGAACCAGATCCGCTTTCAAGCCCCCTGGAGAGTCTCTCTTAAGCTTAAAGATCTTAGTCTCTCTGATTGAGCCAACATCAATTGATCAAGCTCTTCAAGATAAAGATTGGGTTCTGGCTATGAAAGAAGAACTGAATCAATTCACCAAGAATGATGTTTGGAATCTTGTTAAGTCACCCAAGGACACACACATCATTGGAACCAAGTGGGTTTTCAGAAACAAACTCAACGAGAAGGGAGAAGTAGTCAGAAACAAAGTCAGGCTTGTTGCACAAGGCTACAGTCAACAAGAAGGCATTGACTACACTGAAACCTTTGCTTCAGTAGCAAGGTTAGAAGCTATAAGGTTGTTGATTTCATTCTCTGTGAATCACAACATTATTCTTCATCAAATGGATGTCAAGAGTGCATTCCTCAACGGTTATATTTCTGAAGAAGTGTATGTTCATCAACCCCCCGGGTTTGAAGATGCTCAGAATCCCAATCATGTCTTCAAGCTCAAAAAATCTCTCTATGGTCTAAAGCAAGCTCCAAGAGCATGGTATGAGAGATTGAGTACCTTCCTTCTAGAAAATGGATTCGTAAGGGGTAAAGTAGATACAACTCTCTTTTGCAAGTCCTACAAAGATGACATCTTGATTGTGCAAATTTATGTTGATGATATCATATTTGGATCTGCTAATACATCTCTTTGCAAAGAATTTTCTAAGATGATGCAGGCTGAATTTGAGATGAGTATGATGGGAGAACTTAAGTACTTTCTGGGTATTCAAGTTGATCAACAACCAGAAGCAACATACATCCATCAGAGCAAGTACACAAAGGAACTTCTGAAGAAGTTTAACATGATAGAGTGTACGCTAGCCAAGCTCCAATGCATCCTACATGCATTCTTGAAAAAGAAGATGTTAGTGCTAAAGTATGTCAGAAGCTCTATCGGGGTATGATAGACTCTCTACTATATCTAACTGCATCTAGGCCAGACATTCTTTTTAGTGTACATTTATGTGCTCGATTTCAAACAAATCCTAGAGAAACTCACTTAACTGCTTTTAAGAGAATTCTCATATATCTGAAAGGTACCACTAACCTTGGCTTGATGTACAAGAAGACATCAGAGTATAAGCTTTCAGGTTATTGTGATGCTGATTATGCTGGAGACAGAACAGAAAGAAAAAGTACTTCTAGAAATTGTCAATTTCTGGGAAGTAACTTAGTCTCATGGGCAAGCAAGAGGCAGTCAACTATTGCACTATCCACTGCAGAGGCAGAATACATTTCAGCAGCTATTTGCAGCACACAAATGCTCTGGATGAAACATCAGCTAGAAGATTATCAAATCCTTGAGCGCAATATTCCAATTTACTGCGATAATACTGCTGCTATTTCTCTAAGTAAGAATCTCATCTTACATTCAAGGGTCAAGCACATTGAGGTAAAGTATCACTTTATTAGAGATTATGTTCAGAAGGGTGTACTTCTTCTGAAGTTTGTTGATACTGACCATCAATCGGCAGAGATATCTTTACAAAGCCCTTAGCTGAGGATAGATTTAAACTTATACTGAAAAATCTGAATATGGACTTGTGTCCAGTATGAAGATGGATCAGAACCTCTGACTACGATGCTTCTACCCTTTATCAGAAGTTGTCTAGATCAGAAGATAACTTTATCAGAAGTTGTGTACCCATTGGTGCTCCTTCTGAGACAAGACAGCAAACGTGTGTCAGTTAATTCTGATACCTCGTTCCTTGTACCTCTTGGGAATTTATGTTGTAATGATTACATCTACTTTATTCTCCATCGCATGATATGTGTATAATACTTATCTTTATATCATTAATTTCTAGCTGTTGATCTTCTTTAGTTTTCTAACTCTCAACGGTTACTTTTAAAAACCCACTCACGCACAAATGTTCTCCACTTCACACATTTTCTCTCTTTCTCTCTCTGAAATTACAAAAGCTCAAAGTTTTTCTTCAAACTCTCTCTTCTCTCTCTTGTTAATCACCCTCTTCTACCCAAACCTTCATCCTCTATGGAAACATGCAAAGAAGGCCGACTCCGCAGATGGAAGGGTTTTTCCCAATTTGGTTGTGGGTCTAGCAACAGGACAAGCTGGTCCTACTCTTCGATCAAGATCCCATGAATCACCTCAAGCTTAGACTCAGGGTACCGGGGAAATTATTCCAATTGCTAAGAGAAGTTGTGCAGTTACATGCAATTTTTCACCATAAGAACTTCAAGTACTTTGTGAAATACGAGTTGATTTCCAGAATTTGGCAGAAAATGGAATAGATCTTCTCCTCGCTGTGAAAGCTCAAGGCTGGGAAAGGTATTTCAACAGGCTCTCTGGACCCATTTATGACAAGCTTGTGAAGGAATTCTGGAAACATGCAGACTGTGATGATTATCAAGTTGTTTCACATGTGTTGGGCAAGAAAATCATCATCTCTGAAAGGTCTATTGCTTTACTTCTGGGCGGTGAAACTATTAAAGGCTATAGATTTCAGACTAGTGAAACTATGAAAGCAATAGCACAATCAAGTACATTCCTTTTGGCAAGCTTCTGTCTGATATCTTCGTTGAGAGCGAATTGGTCAAGGATTTAATCAAAGCAAGGTGCACTGAAGATTTAACTACTCTCAATGGAGATGCTTTGACTTCTACGACTCTAAAAAGGATGGGACTGATAGACAAGAAGGTTGGGGCTGCCTCTGTCTCTAAACCAGCGGAAATTATGAAGAGAAGAATTCTCATTGATGATTTCCATCTCTGGTCCAAGGCTGATGATCCAGAGGCAATCATGCATTACATCAATGATCTTAAGAGTCATGGTCTGGATATTGATGTTGATGAATTCTGCAGGAATCTCCCAAATGCTCCTGATTATGATGCTCCCAAGAGGAAGGCAAAGAGGAAGAATGAGGATGCTACTGATGCCAAGGATGACTCTGAGGATGGTAACGATGATGAGCCACCACCTCAGAAGAAGAAGAAGGTTAGAATTGCAACCAAGGTTATCCAGCAGGAAACCCAACAAGCACCACGGTCTACCAGAGTTACAAGGTCCTCTGTCAAGAACTCAAGTAAGTTTGAAGTTCTTTCTGATGATGATGAATCTGATAATGCTGTTACTGGTTCCTCTCCCATTCCTACCCAAACCTTACCTCCTCTCTCTCCCAAATACACTTCTGTCATGAAACTAAACACCATTATCTCCACCACAACTACCACCACTTTTTCATCACCACCCAAGACTTCAAAAATCCAAACATCTATTCAAGATGATCCAATTTGGCAAAGGATTCAAGGTTCACAAACCTCTGAGACTCCATCACTCATGTTACTCCCATACAAACGTACCACCTCTAAATAAGACTCACCCACTCCTTCCATACCATTTGTCACTACTACTGCAGTTTCTTCACCATCTAACAACTCTGAAACTGATCGTAACTTCATTGGAGTTGTAAGTGGCATGACTTCAAACCTTCCTGATGAAATTATTAAAGCTCCAAGTCCAACACACTCCAATTCTCCACCTCCTTTGTGCACTGCCCCAGTGACTCAGGCCACTCCTGATGTTCCACTTCAACCAGTCCCACTAAACATTGTCTTCCCTCCTCCAAAGGACATAAAAGCTCATAAAGTTTCTCTCTCCAACTACTCACCAGTAACCTCTCAGAACTTTGAATTTCCAAATCCTGACCAAATTCCAGAGCAAAACACCTCTGCTCAGATGGCTCTGGACAATGTTTCTCTTCATGTAGCCTCTGAAACTCAAGCGATCTCTGAAGCCACCACCTGCAATCTTCCTCCTCCTCCATCACCTGAAACCAATCTTCAGATCATTCCCTATACCTACCCTGAACCAGAAACTCTCCTGGAGTGCATCAACATGTTCAATGATCAGGCATCAATCCAGTTGCGCAATCTGTATGCTACCACTGATCTCAGTGAAAAACCAAACATTGTTGCTGATTAATGGGGACGTTTCTGCAATTGGATGCATGGACAGATTGATGAAATGCTGGAATTTTACACTAAAGAGAGAGATGACAGAGTTGACGCTGCTAAGCAAAGGTTAAAGGATAGAAACAGAAGAAGGGAAGCTCTGCATGAAATGTGACTAAGAGAAAAACTATGGAAGAATATGGAAGAGGCCAAAATAAGGAAAGAACAAGAAGATGCTGCCAAAATGCAACTTGTTATATCTGAAGCTGCTAAGATTGAATGTGCACGCTTAGAAGCTCTTGAACAAGGTGCTAAGTTAGAAGCTGAGGCTGCTGCTCTGAAAGTTCAGGCCCTTGCCTCTGCCTCTGATACCGCTATGGCTTCATCCTCTGCACGAGTTATTGGTTCAGTACCTGGCTCTGACATTCCTTCTACCTCTGATCAACCCATTCCTTAATCTGCAAATGAATCTGACATGGCTACAATTCTCGCCAGACTTGATTCTCTTCAGAGGCAACTTGATCACCAAGATGCTATCAACCAAGGAGTGCAGGACATGTTTGCTACCATCCTGAGCAGATTGCCGGAACCTCAACCTTAGCTCTAGGAACTCTCTTCTTTTTCATTCTCCTTCTTATTATGTTTTTATTACGTTTATATTCAATGCTCATTTTAAACCATATGCTTAATTAGTTAACTTGTTGGTTTTCTAGCTTATTCTCTTTTCATCTGTGCTTTTGTTCTTAATTTATATTTCGGTTCAGCATTCACAATCCCACACACAAAAGCTCTGAGAAAAACAAAATTCTTTTATTCAATAATTTTGCATTACAATTTTAAAAGGAGGGTTTTCCCTCATTGCATTACAACGCTGGCGCATTTGTGCCAATTCCTGCTCCAAGCGGCGCTTCTGCACCCCCAAGCGCACCAGTTCCTCGCGGAACTTCCACTTCTTCTTCTCAGGTTCTTCTGCCCTGAACTCCAGCTCCATCTCCGCCGCAAAGATCTCCCTGCCTATGTCCACCATCTGCTGGAAGAGCTCCTCCAGCTCCTTAACAAACTCCAAGAACACTCGGAGTGTAGCGTCCAACAAGGGACTCAGATTCATTCCTAGCAACTGAATGATCAGCTGCTGGACACTGGGAATGACCGGGAACTTCACATCCATGTAGAGATCCTCTTCAAAGGCTCTGATCTTCAACTGTCTCTCATGTAAAGTTCAAAGGACGCCATTGCAAAATATGATATTAGAGGAAAATGTGTTGTGAAGACTGTTATGGAATCACTGTTATTTATACTCCAAGTTCAGTCTCCAGAAGTTATTGCTGAAGCAGTTTCTCGAGGTGTTTCTCTGAAAACTGATGCAAGTCATCAATTTTCCTAGCCGGTGGTAAACGCTCACTTCCTTTCTTGGCCGGTGTTCTTCATCTCATTTACTTTCCTCATCTGCATTCACTGCTTTTCTTTTCTCTATTTTATTAATTGTTTTGCATTTTTTATTTTTTTTAACTTAGTCCTTCTCTAAGGGGGAGTACCTTGTACTTCAAGCTAAGTTTTTCACACACCCTCAGCTCTTTTTTCTTATGACAAAAAGGGGGAGTACACCCAGTTTTTGATGTGTATATTGTGTTAGTGTGATTTCTTTTTCTTTTGGAGAATTCTAAGTGATCAATCGTTATGACTATAGATCTTTCATGAGGCACATAAAAGGAATACATTTCACTTCTTCTGAAGTGATCGTATGCTATGATCATTTGACTCTGATATTACTCCTTGATTAACTCTTATTATTCATGCGCTCTAATAGCAAATCCGCAAGTGCACGGATTGCCCGAAGTAATATAAAGATATCGAACCACAGAGATAGTTGTTTATCAAATTGTTCAAAGACTTTTAATGTTCAGAATTGTAAAAGGAAAAGCAATATATGTTTGAAGTTTGGTTGTGTGAAAAACACTTGTGAATAAAAGCTAAAATTATAATTCAGAAAAGAAGTACCCTGGGCAAAGCTCCACTTAGTCCAATTATGTTTCTCAAATCAAGTTCTTATATGAAGTTTAGAATCCTTATCCATGGTGATGTAGCCTCTACCTCTACTTTTTAATTCCTTAATCAAGTAAAACATTCAATTTCATTTGCCAAACCTAATTCCTTAGTGCCTAGTCAATTCAATTGAAGAGTGAAGTTTATAAGTTCAGGCCAACACAAAGAGTTCCCACCCTTATACCTAAGTGGTAGTAAACAAATCAATCTAATCTCATGGTCCCTTAATCCTAACCAACTACCGTTGTGCAAGGAGAAAGCCAAACACTTGCATGCATTCAAGAGAATATTGAAACAGAGAAGAGATACATGGAAAGGAAACTTTATTCATATAAGAAACTCAGAAGTTCAAAACATAATCAAAGCTAAGGTTCACTTCACCCAAAGTACAAAGGAAACTAGCCAAGCATGGCTATGGAATTCATAATGCAAATGAAGAGAGCAAAAACCTGAATCAAGAGTGCCAAGAAGCCTCCCACAAGCTCCAAGAAACTAGAACTCTAAGTTTTGCTCAGAAAATACAAAGATACCTAAAAGAAATAACAAAATCCCTATTTATAGAGTTTCCAGCGGTAATCCACGCATGTGCGGGGTCTCCACCACGCACATGCGTGGCCAATCTGTCAGTTTTCAGCCTTTGAGTCTGTTCACCACGCATGTGCGGGGTCTCCACCACGCACATGCGTGGTCAATCTGTCAGTTTTCAGCCTTTGAGTCTGTTCACCACGCATGTGCGGGGTCTCCACCACGCACATGCGTGGTCTTCACGTTCCAGCCCCTTCCTCATACAGAACCACCACGCATGTGCGTGGCCTGAGGGGCGCACATGCGTGGTCTTCAGCAGTTTTTCAGCAGCTTTGTAACCTCCTTTTCCACAATCATCATTGCTCATTATTTTGCCTTCAACCATCATCATTAGCCATCAAGAGTCTATCAAAACCTGAAAAGCATCTCAAAAACTCTATGATAACAACCATGTAACTTCTGAAAACTTCTCATTAATGGATATTTCTTCAATCTCACATTCAATTGCCTAAACAATAACCCCCAAAAGCTCATCAACACTCATAATCTCTCAAAATTTTAGTTCAAACCTGACCAGAGAATTAATCCCAAACTAAAACTAATAGAAACTAATAAAAAGACTAAATAAATAGATTAAAAAACTAAACTTATGCAGATGCAATTATGAACTAAAAAGGGACTTAACTTGACTAACAACTCAATAAAGGACTCTAAAAGGGAAAAGAAAGAAAGAAAAATGACTCGACAAAGATAGAATAAACCTCGGGTCATCAAGCCACTATACTCAACGGCAGCTTGTCCTCAAGCGTAAACTCAAGGTAGCTTGTCCTCAAGCACAGAATAAATCACCCCTTCTTCAGCTGCTTAAGCTTTTGAAAGCAAGATACTTCATAAAACAAAAGAAAGGTCAAATGCACACAACTAAAGATGAGAAGTCAGCAAGAGTAAGCAAGACTTCCAAGCAAGAGCTCATCAATTTCCTCACATATCAAGCACTTTCCTCACATTTTGGTGCTCTAACATATAAGCACAAAACTTCAGCCCTGGTAATCAATCAAATCAAAGTTAGTTGCAAAGTAGCAAGAATCAGAGAGAGACTGAAAATGGTTTTAGCTTTGGCTAGGGTAAAGGTAGGGAAACCAAGAAAAAAGGGTAGCGCAAGGGGCTCTCAAAACATGTTGGGGTGAGTGACTTCTTTATTCAACACAACCCGAGCAGAATGTTTAGACTTTGGGATTCCTTCCTTCTTTTTATTTTATTTTCTTTTTCTTTCGTTTTTCAATTGTCAAGGCACTTTCCCTTCTTTTGACAATTCAGCTAGCTTTTTTTTTTTTTTTTGCTTTTCTTTGTTAGGAAGGAAGTCCTTTTATAATTTTACCTGCTCAAACAAAACCATAAGACACTCACCACAACACAATTCACCATAGTTTGGGGGACAAGAAAAATTATTCAATTATAAGGCTCAACTTGGGCAACTAGGGAAAAAAAAAGAAAAATGCAATTTCAGCAAAGTTCTGAGGCCAGAAAGAATTTCCTACCAAGTCTCTTCAAAGATTCAAGCGCTAAGCAACAACCAAAATGCATTTCAAAACAGAGCTAAGTATGTGCAAGCATGCTAGGAATAAACTTTGAGACACTCAGCACTCAACAAAAACAATAGGGTGTTGAAGTGAAACACCCTTTCTTATGAACTCAAGCAAGTAAGATCAAGCTACCTCACCTTCCAATCACAATAGCATGTACAAAGACCACAAGATAAAAACATGGAAGTATCATCAACTTTCAATAAGAAGCAGCTAAGTCAAAGGTGAAACCACTCAAGCAAGTTCAGCATAGCAGCAAGAAACCCAAGGATATTCATACTGACTCGAAGGTAAAAAGAAAAACATGCCAAAGACTCAATGCACTAACTTCCTAAAAAGAAAATGTTTTTTTTTTTTTTTTTTTATAGAGGAACACAAAACTAAAGCAAACACAAATTCAAGAAAAGCAAACCTGGACTTGGGTTGTCTCCCAAGAAGCTCAATTTTAACGTCTTTGATAGACTTCCCTCCTTTTCAGCTAAGAAGGATTAGAATCACACTTTCTCAAACTTTTGCATGAGCAAGGTAGGAATTTTGCACCAAACTTTTCCACAAGGTCCTCCCAAGTAACAATACTTCCTTGAGGTTGAGATTGAAACCAAACCTTAGCTTCACCCTTCAAGGAGTATGGGAACAACCTCAGCCTAAAGGCATCATCGGATACATCTTTTATCCTTACCGTGCTACTGAACTGATGAAACCGCACCATATGAGCATGAAAATTCTCTGTGGCTGAACCTCCATATTGGTGCTCGCCTACAAGCTTTATGCGAGTTGGGTTCATCTCATAGTAGTCCTTTTTTACTTCTGAGGTCGTCTTTCCTGAAATCTTAGCAAACTCTTCACAAACAGATTCATCAATCACTTCACAGCTAAACACATCCTCACAGTTAGGATGCTTCAATGTTCTAAAAACAGAAAACTTTACCTTTTCATCACCAACTTTCAAGGACAAAAGACCCTTGGCAACATTGATTTTTGCATTACCAGTTGCCAAGAAAGGTCTCCCCAAAATTAGAGGAACTCTAGAGTCCTCTTCAATGTCCAGAATCACAAAATCAACAGGAAAGATAAATTTGTCCACCCTTACCAAAACATCTTCAGCAACCCCATATGGGTGCTTAATGGACCTGTCCGCCAATTGCAAAGACATCAAGGTAGGAGTGGCCTCACCCATATTCAACTTTTTAATCATGGAGAGCGGCATCAGATTGATGCTAGCCCCCAAATCACATAAGGCCTTAGCCCCAGGCAAACCTTCAATGTCAACAGGAATGGTAAAACTCCCAGGATCTTTCAACTTTTGGGGGAGTTTTCTCTGGACAATTGCACTACACTCCTCTGTCATCATAATTGTTTCATTCACCTCACTCAATCTCTTCCTCCCAGATACAATATCCTTCATGAACTTTGCATAGGTTGGCATTTGCTCTAAGGCTTCAGAAAAAGGAATATTGATTTGCAACTTTTTAAAAATTTCTAAGAACTTCGAAAATTGTTTCTCCAGATTTTTCTTCACTAAAGCCTTAGGAAATGGTACCTTGCAAGTTATTTTCTCAGGAAAAGAATCCTTACTCTCTTTGTTTTTTACAGCTTCCTCACTTTTTGTTCCCTCTTTTTCTTTCTCAACCACTTTCTCAAGTTCAACACTCTTCTTTTCAACTAACTCCTCAATTTCATTCAAAGTTTTGCCACTCCTAAGAGCGACAGCAGAACAATTTTCAGATTTGGAGTCCTTAGGATTAATGAGAGTGTCACTGGGGAACGTACCTGGGAACCTTTCAGCAATGGCCTTGGCAATTTGGCCAACTTGAGTCTCCAAATTTTTTATGGAGGACTCATGATTCTTGAAGCTAGTTCTAGTTTCATTCATGAAACCCCTGGTCTCATTCATGAAACTCTGATTAGTAAGTGCCAAATCAGTTACAATCTCCTCCAAACTCTTCTTACCATTCCCCTGATTTTGAGGTGGTGGAGGCCTTTGATTCAGCTGGTATTGCCTCTGATTTGGAAATTGCTTTGAACCACTAGCTTCTCCTAAGTTGTTCTGGTCCCTCCAGGAGAAGTTGGGATGATTTCTCCAACCTGGATTATAAGTGTTGGAGTAGGGATCATTTTGATAATTCCCCATGGCCTTCACCTCTTCATCAAATTCAGCATCCTCAGCACTTCTTTGCCCACCTTCGAGTCTCTTTACCATGGCATCTACTTTTTGTGCAAGCTTTTTGTTGGATGCAAGAACTGCATCAAGAGTCTCAACCTCATAAACTCCCTTCCGGTTTTGTCTGTCATTGTTTGAGTGTGCAGCTCTAGCAGCCAAATTGTTAATGATGTCAAGTGCTGGTTGGGTTGGTAGAGCATCAAAGGCTCCGCTTGCAGCTGTGTCCAACTTGTCTCTGGTGTAGTCATTGAGAGCTGCATAGAACTTCTCCACTTGGTCAGCAGTGGAGATGTTGTGGCCTGGGCATTTCATCAAGAGTCTTTTGAACCTCTCCCATGTCTCATAGAGATTCTCAGAGTCCAGCTGGATGAAGGAATTGATCTCTTGCTTCAACTTCCTTATGCGGTTGTAGGGGAAGAACTTAGTTGTGAACTTCTCAGCTAAATCATCCCAAGAAGTAATACTCCTCAATGGTTGTGTTCTCAGCCATTCTTCAGCAGTGTCCCTAAGAGAAAAAGGAAACAACATTCCTGACAGTGATGAAGTGTGGTGGGATTT
The DNA here is from genome assembly GCF_012489685.1 of Lotus japonicus. Classification (NCBI taxonomy): domain Eukaryota; kingdom Viridiplantae; phylum Streptophyta; class Magnoliopsida; order Fabales; family Fabaceae; genus Lotus; species Lotus japonicus. Next base: position 31,136,377 of record NC_080044.1, read on the forward strand.
GGAAGTCTGGAGGAGCATCTTGAGGTACAACAATGCTCCCCTCGAAGTTGTAGTCCACACGAGGTGCAGTGATGTCCCTCAAGGACCTTTGAGCCTCCTGCTCTTCTCGAAGTTGCCTATCTCTTTCATTCTGGGCAGCAACTTGAGCAGTGATCTCAGCACGAAGCCTCGCTTCCATTTCAACACGAAGCCTTGCTTCTATCTCAGCTGGTGTTTCTTCAGCGGCCATGTTAGTAGCCTGAGTGCGTCTCCTCTGTTGTGCAAGTCTGCGATGGAAAGTACGATCAATCTCTGGATCAAATAGTAATGACTTAGGATCAACTGAACCTCGCATAAACTAACAAACAGTTAATAGCACCTATGCACTCAACAGAGATTCAAGCAAGCAAGTAACAAAGATTCTAAACAAAAACAATCCAAGAATGTTTGATAAAACTCAACTATCCCCGGCAACGGCGCCAAAAACTTGATACCAAATCCGCAAGTGCACGGATTGCCCGAAGTAATATAAAGATATCGAACCACAGAGATAGTTGTTTATCAAATTGTTCAAAGACTTTTAATGTTCAGAATTGTAAAAGGAAAAGCAATATATGTTTGAAGTTTGGTTGTGTGAAAAACACTTGTGAATAAAAGCTAAAATTATAATTCAGAAAAGAAGTACCCTGGGCAAAGCTCCACTTAGTCCAATTATGTTTCTCAAATCAAGTTCTTATATGAAGTTTAGAATCCTTATCCATGGTGATGTAGCCTCTACCTCTACTTGTTAATTCCTTAATCAAGTAAAACATTCAATTTCATTTGCCAAACCTAATTCCTTAGTGCCTAGTCAGTTCAATTGAAGAGTGAAGTTTATAAGTTCAGGCCAACACAAAGAGTTCCCACCCTTATACCTAAGTGGTAGTAAACAAATCAATCTAATCTCATGGTCCCATAATCCTAACCAACTACCGTTGTGCAAGAAGAAAGCCAAACACTTGCATGCATTCAAGAGAATATGGAAACAGAGAAGAGATACATGGAAAGGAAACTTTATTCATATAAGAAACTCAGAAGTTCAAAACATAATCAAAGCTAAGGTTCACTTCACCCAAAGTACAAAGGAAACTAGCCAAGCATGGCTATGGAATTCATAATGCAAATGAAGAGAGCAAAAACCTGAATCAAGAGTGTCAAGAAGCCTCCCACAAGCTCCAAGAAACTAGAACTCTAAATTTTGCTCAGAAAATACAAAGATACCTAAAAGAAATAACAAAATCCCTATTTATAGAGTTTCCAGCGGTAATGGCCAATCTGTCAGTTTTCAGCCTTTGAGTCTGTTCACCACGCATGTGCGGGGTCTCCACCACGCACATGCGTGGTCTTCACGTTCCAGCCCCTTCCTCATACAGAACCACCACGCATGTGCGTGGCCTGAGGGGCGCACATGCGTGGTCTTCAGCAGTTTTTCAGCAGCTTTGTAACCTCCTTTTCCACAATCATCATTGCTCATTATTTTGCCTTCAACCATCATCATTAGCCATCAAGAGTCTATCAAAACCTGAAAAGCATCTCAAAAACTCTATGATAACAACCATGTAACTTCTGAAAACTTCTCATTAATGGATATTTCCTCAATCTCACATTCAATTGCCCAAACAATAACCCCCAAAAGCTCATCAACACTCATAATCTCTCAAAATTTCAGTTCAAACCTGACCAGAGAATTAATCCCAAACTAAAACTAATAGAAACTAATAAAAAGACTAAATAAATAGATTAAAAAACTAAACTTATGCAGATGCAATTATGAACTAAAAAGGGACTTAACTTGACTAACAACTCAATAAAGGACTCTAAAAGGGAAAAGAAAGAAAGAAAAATGACTCGACAAAGATAGAATAAACCTCGGGTCATCACGCTCTGATGTTCCTATACATTCTATGTCATATATGAATCTAATTGATATATCACTCTGATCACTATTATTATTTAGCTCAGAATCTAGACGCCACTAATGTTTTTATTAAGTCTTAGATTCAGGGGGAGCTAAGCTCAGAATCAAGCTGTGACTTGGATTCAGAACGAGCAAAATAAACCATACATCTCAGGATAAGTTCACCTCTGATACTCTAAGCTCTGAGTGTATTCAGTTTATTATTTAAGAATTGTTCATCAAAATACTTGGTTTTGTCATCATTAAAAAGGGGGAGATTGTAAGACCAAGATTTGGTCATGTAGTACAACTCTATGTTTTTATGATTACAAGTTAATTATTGTGTATGAACAATTATGGTACTCTAACGTTGTTCTCTAAGTGTTTAATTCACAGGCTCTGACTCTGGTCTAATAACACACTTATCAGAAGCACAAAGCAAAAAAAAGTAGCCAACGCAACGCTTTCGCTCTCACAATATTCTGATTGAACAGTAGTAAATGCTTCAGAAGTTCTGAAGATTATAAGCTCTGATGTGGATTCAGATCACCTCAAGTTCTGAAGACTAGAAGCTCTGATGATCAGAAGCTCTGAAGGTCCAGAAGCTAAGAAGTGAAGATTCTAAAGTCCAAGAGGAAGCTGGCTCTGAAGACAAAGTACTTCCAACTCTGATGACCAGAAGTTCTAATAAACAGTCCGGAAGTAGAAGCTACGAAGGTCAGAGGATCCAAGCTTCCCTCTGACTCTGATCTCATAAGCTTCACACTTCCCAACACGAAGCGTCGCCAGATCAGAAGTCAACTAGGCTAAGGCTCACGTCGTTATCCAAGTACAAAAGCAAGTGTACTATTCTAACGGCCTTACCTAAGATGTTCAGCCATAGCAGAATCTGGAAGTTCCGGATTTGCCCTCCAACGGTAGCATTCCATGCAACGGCTACAACCCTAAACCTTGGAGTATATATAGAGGCTGAAGATGGAAGAAAGAAGTTAAGAAACCTTGTGCAAAACTCAAGCAAATATTCAACCGATTCTCTTAGCAATCTTTCTTCATTTGTTCTTATTGTGTTTACCTTAGCTTTCTTAGAAGCACTTCATTGTAAACCAATTCTTTCAAACAGTGAGTTTGTATTTCCTTAAGGGACCAAGGTTGGTCAGATCCTTGAGAAGACTAAGAGAGTGAATCTTAGTGTTTGCTAGTTCATTGTATTGTTAGTCACTGAGCAGGTTGCTAGTGCAGTTGTAACAAACATTGAATAGTTGATTGCCTTCATTCTAAGAAGGAAGAAATCACCTTAACGGGTGGACTGGATTAGCTTGAGCGATTTTCAAGTGAACCAGGATAAAATGCCTCTGTGTTTCTCTCCATCTATTATCTCTGCACTTTGTGCTTTCAGTTCTGGAAAAGATTATCTGTAATCTTGAAGAGGGAAAAGTTTTTATCTTAAAACGCTATTCAAACCCCCCCCCTCCCTTCTATCGTTTTTCATACCTTCAATATTGAAGGAAGGACATCCAATGCCATAACCGAATTCTCTATGGAAGAGGTATTGTGATGATGATGCTAGAGGTTGGAAGACCCTGTACAAAAAACTTATGGACAAATGGAAAAAAGAATTAAAAGATCCGGAGAAACCAGGCAAAAGGTTGGAAGACCCCCCAAGTATTGTGATGATGACAGCTAGAGAAAGTGGTCCCAGAAGTGAAATTGGTACCATCTATCCATATTGTTGACCGAAAACTTGGAGCATGTTCAAGTCCCTCATTGACAGTTTCAAATTTGGGTGGTGATGAGATGTTTGCCTTCTGGACAAACATATGCAAACTACTCATGTAGATCGGCATAGAAGTAATATTCGGAGGAGAAAAATTACTTACGTCCTCTTTCCTTAAGCTTCTAAACCTATCCAAGAACACTCCCACATCAGCAACCTTCTGGGTGTCCTTGAATGGTTTATAGTGTACCTTTATCCACCCCAAATAGAAGGCAGATTCGGGTGGTACGGGCAATCCATCGCGCAAGAATGGAAAGCTCTCTAAGGCAAATACCTTAAAAAAAAATAAAACACGAGTTATTATCAAATGAAAGCATAAACATAATAGAAATTAAAATTATTAATTAATTACTATTACTTACCAATAGAGCAAAACTTCACCCATAAACAACTGAATACTTATATTTTGTAACCAAGGTTGTCTTTATCTTCTTCATCGATCTCTTGAGTCTTGCAACCACAGCTGCTCCCCAAGCGTATTGGTCTGTTTTATTGAATTCCAACTGTTGTATGTACTGTGGATAAACAGACTGACAACCATTGGAAAATAGCACCACTCCAAACAAGTATAATAAATAAGCCTTAATATAAGGCTGTAGTTTCTCTAGCTCGTCAATTTTAATGCCTGGAGGAACCTCGTGCAAAATCAAGCGCAGCTCAGTTGGATCAATCATGCCGCTTTTGGGATTTAGGTGTAGTGACTCTGCCTCAACAAGATCCTTCGCTAAACCATGATCTAAAATGGGTTTACAAGCATCTTGAGACTCGAAGCCTGAAACCTGCATCACAATTGCTAGAATCATGTAAATTACCAAAATAGATCAAACATTAATCAAACATCAAGTGAATAAAGTACGAAACTAACATACCTGAGTCTCATTTATGGGAAGTCCAGATATATGATAAATGTCTTCAAGACCGATGAGACCAATCAACAATATTAGAGACATTGATCTACATTTTATCAACATAATCAAAAAAATTAGTAATAAGGAAAACTCAAACCGTGAGAAAATCAAACAAAATGAGCATGGAAATGGAGTGAAATTCAAGACTGTTTCAAGCACCTAAAAAAGCAGTTTCTTCTCTGTTTGGTACCTTGACACCAATTACAGAAAAATGATGTTATATAGGTAGGGAGAATTTAATAATTGTACGTTAAGAAAATAAAGTTAAGAATAAAGTTACAAAAACCCATATGTTAAGAATCTAAAGTTTTCAGTTTAAAAATTAAGAATGTAATAGTTGTACCAAATAAGAATCTAAAAAATGTTAACAGTTTTAAGTTTAAAGAAAATTAATATTAACAATTTAAAAATATGTAATTGGACCACAAAGGATAATAACTTAAGTATCCTTCACATCCAATTTATTGACACCACTACCACAATGTGAAAAGAAAAGAAATAAATATGAGGATTAAATATATTTTTAATTCCCTTAAATATTTAGAAATTGAAAAATATTTAGAATTTAGAATCTTTGGAATTTTTTTTTAATTTTAATTATTTGAAAATTATCATTTTTCATAGAGGGCTAACTAGCATTTTTCATGACCAATATTCTCCATTTGTATTTGATGAAAAAAGTGTGACAATGAGTACAGGTGGTGAAAAAAAAAATATTCAAGTGACTTTTCGCAAAAGTCAACGTTGGTGAATGCAAATCTCAAATCTCATATCTCATCTTTTCGCACTTATAAATGCAAATCTCAAAATCATGTATGGTTCTCTATGGTGCGGGATATGTTAAGTCAGAAAACACTCTATAAATGAAAGCACATTACGGTTCGCACCTGTAAGTGCAAACTTCAATATGGCAAAATATGTTAAGTCGGAAAACACTATAAATGAAACACTTTCATGTTCGCAGAACCTAGTGCGAAGCTAAGTACAGTTGGTGAAAAAAAAACTCATAAGTTTTGTCGCAGGACATAGTGCAACAATGAGTACAGGAGGTAAAAAAAAAAAGAAAAATATTCAAGTCATTTTTCGCACTTATAAATGAAATCAATAAACTTGCATCGCTCTCTGTGGTGCGAAATACGTGAAATCTCAAGACATTAATCACTCTAAGATCCGCACTTTCATGTGCGAACCTTTGTGCGAGTATTAGTACCGTTGGTGAAAACTGATATGTTGTTTCGCAGGACGTAATGCGAAGTCCTGAGGGCCAGAAAGCACTCTAATCTTCGCAGGATTTAGTACAACAATGTGTACAAGTGGTGAAAAAAAGAAAAATATTCAAGTCACTTTTCGCACTTATAAATAAAAATATTCAAGTTTCGCCGTCCATGGTGCGAATTACTAAAAGCCAGAAAAAACATTAACGTTCGCACCTGTGAGTGCAAACTTCAGCATGAAAACTAATATCTAGTTTCGTTGTACATAGTGCGAATTACTTAAAGCCAGGAGAATTGGGTGGGACTGAAAAATGAAAAATGAACACAACAATAAAGGATATTTTCAATGGAGCCAAATTCTCTGATTTTTTTTTTTACTTTTAACTCATTTCCACATCATAATTTTTTTTTTCATTTTACAATAAAAAATAATAATTAACATGAAAATCATTATTTAAGAAAAATATCCAAAATAAAACCGGAGAATTGGGTACCCTTGAAAAATTAAATATAATATTTTTGACACATGATTCTCTCATGCGAATGGGGTCACTGGAAAAATAGCCAAGCTTAACTCTGCAGATACACATACCCTAATCCGGAGAATTTGTAATGAGATGTATTTAGCTATAATCTCTCTATCTCATCTTTTCGCATTTACTTCGCATTTATAAATGCAAATCTCAAAATCATGTATGGCTCTCTATGGTTCGAGATATGTTAAGTCAGAAAACACTCTATAAACAACTATGTTGCTTTGTTTATTACACCCCATGCATTATAAAACACTCATAAGTGTTTTCGCAAGGCGTAGTGCGACAATGAGTACAGGAGGTAAAAAAAAGAAAAATATTCAAGTCACTTTTCGCACTTATAAATGAAATCAATAAACATGTATCGCTCTCTGTGGTGCGAAATACGTGAAATCTCAAGACATGTATCACTCTAAGCTCCGCACTTGAATGTGTGAACCTTTGTGCGAGTATTAGTACCGTTGGTGAAAACTTATATGTTGTTTCGCAGGACGTAATGCGAAGTCCTGAGAGCCAGAAAGCAGTCTAATGTTCGCAGGATATAGTGCGACAATGTGTACAGTTGGTGAAAAAAAAAAGAAAAATATTCAAGTTCTGTCGTTCATTGTGCGAATTATTAAAAGCTAGAAATAACATTAACGTTCGCACCTGTGAGTGCAAAATTCAACATGAAAACTAATATCTAGTTTCGTTGTCCATAGTGCGAATTACATAAAGCCATGAGAATTGGGGTCACTGAAAAATGATCTCCTTTTGGAATATGGATATATCCAAACCCCACATCATTGATGAGCTCCACTTAATTTGGGGTCAAAGAGGTCCTGTTTTAGAGGTTATTGTTTCCAGGATGAGACATATAACTAGTCAGGTTGAGAACAAAATTCGTAGTGGTTTTGCAAACCTCACTTGCAAATGCAAAGGATCTGGGGAATGGGTTGGAGCTACCTCTCATGGCCTTTTCACTTTCTCCCCTAGTGTTCGTCCTTTGCCTTTGGATATGCACATTCAGGGTATAGATATTGCAAATTTTGAGGCTAGGATGCCTAGGCAGTGACAAAACCAACTTACACTGCAATTATTCAACATGCGAAGAATGAGAAACATACTCTAGTTTTTGTACCTACAAGTAGGGGTGTCAAAGTGGGCAGGCCGCCCCGTCTCGCCTTGCCCAGCACTCAGCCTGCTTTACAGCGGGGCAAGGCAGGCCTGACCAGCATTAGATGTGGGATGGAAAAGTTCAGCCCGCTCCGCATATGGTGGTTTGCGGGCGCGACTCACACAAAATAAAATTAAAACTATTTTATTTGTAAAATTATCTTCTATCCTTTAAATCAAGAGTATGAAGTTGTTGTTATGTGATAGAGCTAGAAATTTTGTTGTTATCTTCTTGTTATCTTAAGATGATTTTAAAATTTGTTATCTTGTCTTGAGATTGGAATTTAAAATTGAATATCTTATCTTGATTTTGAATTCGAGTTTTGGTTGTTTTGTTTTTGGAGCTAACCCTTAATGTTTGCTACTTGTCTATGTGGACGCTTAACGCTTGATGAGTCGTTAAGTGGTGAAGTTCGAATTTTCTTGACGACAAGTAATTGATGGCGAGACTTGCGGTTAGGAGACAAGAAGCTTGGAGGACTTGCAAAAGTGGAACATTATTTGATAGACTTAGTTTTATTTACCGTTGGATTTTGTTTACGCTAGCAGTTTTATTTAGTTATTCAGTTTTACTATTATTATTATTATTATTATTGCGATAATGGACGATTTATTTGAATAATAGTACTCAACCAAGTTTTGAAAATCAAATGATAAGTTGAATCAAGTTTTTGGAAAAGCGGATTAAAATGGATTAATCAAATTGATTTTGAACTTAAAAGGGTAATTGAATCGTTTTGAAAATGTTATCAAAAACCTCATTTGAGTTCAAGTAAAAACTCGGGTTGTTCTGTTTAAGGAAAGAAGGGTTTTCAATGACGCATTGTGCCCGACCAGCTTACCTGGGAACTTCTCGGGTCATTGCTTGGGTGATGATGGGCCTTTTGGGTTTCAAAATTTATCACCTCTTTTGAAAAGTAAAAAACAAACCGAGTTAGTCCCTATATTTGTTTGGGTTACTAATTTGATCCCTGATTTAGAAATTGGGGCGTTGCACTTGAGATCTCTTTATATAGCCTTGGACCCCTCTCATTTTTCACTATTCTAAGCAATGTCGGACTTCTCCAAGATACATTCCTTGATATTTTTTCTCCTTCATTAGCAATGTGGGATTTACATTGCAATCGACCCCAACAATCTCCAGCTTGAATGTAATGGTCTTCAGTCTTCATTTTCTACACCAACAATCATTGTCTTCACCGACAAACATAATTCTCATTGTCTACATACCGACAAATTAAATTATCGTACTCCACCATAAAGACTACACGACACTCGGAACTAAACCATCCCAAGAATTTTCTTCACTTGGAACTAAACCATTCCAAGAATTTCCACATGTCGAAACCTTGCTAAAAATTTATGGTGCAACTTCCATGTTGGCTTTCTCTGGAAGTTCATCAGCCATCGACATAACCACATACCTTGCATCAACGCCAACCAATGCCCGCACGCTATCACCACACACCTTGCATCTATATTAACCAATGCTCGTGTGCTACCTGGACAATTTCATGCTCGGAACACCTTATGTAATCATGATTGCATCAACTCATCCATCACAGTATCATCGCAGTTGCAAACCATACTTCTTCAGCACCTTCGCAATACCACATGAAGTGATATCCATCGAACCGGAAGCTTTGATACCACTGTTAGGAAATAACACAGCTGAATAAGTAAAATAAACCAGGAGCACAATCAACAACACAATAATATAACGTGGAAACTCCAAAACCGGAGAAAAACCACGGCCGTTGTCAAAACCGACAACTAGAGAATAAACACTGTAAAAATTGTAACCACCCCATGACCACAGTACACCCACACTCTTCAAAATGAATATTTGAACTACATCTCACAATACTCGAAAACAGGAGCATAAGAGAAAAAGAAAACACAAATATAAACCTAACGTGTTTTCAGGTGCTACTGCTTGGTGTTTTGGTGTGTTGAAACAAGGAGCTTGAGATCCCTTTATATAGCCTTAGACCCCTCATTCTTCACTATTCTAAGCAATGTGAGACTTCTCCAAGATATATTCCTTGATCATTTTTCTCCTTCATTAGCAATGTGAGACTTACATTGCAATCAACCCCAACACTCTTATCTCTTTACATGCCGCTTTTTGTTTTTCCAGTGGTTCTTGATGGTGGTCTCTTACCTCCAAGGTAGCCTCTCTGCAATTTTCGCTCACTTGTTCCCAACTTCCCTGTGAGCCTCAATAAGTACTTTTTCTTCATCTTCGTTCCATAAGCCCTTATGCATTTGTACAAAACAATGTTTCAATATGTGTGTATAAATGTATGAAATCAAATATACTAGATATAATACCCGTGCGTTGCACATATTTATTTACAATGTTTTTAACATTATATACAAAATTATTATACTTTAAAGGAATATTAAAAATAATTTTTAATTATAAGTATTATAAAATTAAAAATAATTATCTTGAAACAATTTAGAGTTTTCTTTGTGTACAAAAATACATCCTCAAATTTAAAAAATTATTTCCATAATTATCATTGAATTAGCTTTAATAATTTAACCATTCATTTACTTTTTTTATATGAAAAATAATTATTTAAGTTTGAAATATCTTATATTAAATAATAATTTTTTAATATCATCAAATAAGTTATAATAATAATATAATTTGTGTGCTTTATCAAAAAAAAAGTAATTTTAAATTTTAAATTTTAAAATTATAATAAATTATAACTTTAATATCTCTTTCAAAATTGTAATTATTTTCCTCCTTCTCAAGTCATTTTCACTAATGTATAATAGATCAAAAAATATATAAGTTTTTTTTTTCAAATAATACACAAATACCTTATTGTAAAATTTTAAATTTTAAAATTATTTTGTCTAAATTATTTATTAATAATTTATATTTTATTATTTATTAATTTTAATTCTTGATGTTTGTTCATATATGAATACATTACCTAGTTTCATTTTATGAGTGTCTAATTTGTTTATATAGGTAAATTTGATTTTTTATCATGAAGGATAGTGAGTAAGTAATATGAAAAATGAAAAGTCATGAGTTTAATTTTTTTTTCAAGGAGATAAATAAGAGTTTTCATTTCTTCTATTTTATTTAATGTTATGGTTCAAGTCTCCTTCATACATAATGTCTCATGTAACTATATAAATTTAATATGCACCAGCAAAAAATTGTGTAACATTGCACAACCACCTTTTGACTCCCCAATATAGGTTATCTCCAGGTAAAATATTTTTATGTTTATTTTTATTACTAATTATAAAAACAATGATATGAATAACATTTAGGGCTCGTTTTGTATAATGTATAATATAAGGCCTGATAGTATAAGGTCTGATAGTATTAGACCTGATAAAATTTTAATACTATACAACGTTTGTCATACACAGTATAAGTTATCATTTCGTTTAAATTAATATAAACCTATGTTTCGTGAAATATTGAATAATGATAGGTATTATAAAAATGAAGATGGTGTTAGTGGGTGATAGGATGGAAGTGGCTGGCGAGTTGGCTGCCACAATGGCGGTGGCGGTGATGGAGGGTGGTGGTTGTAGAGGTGGCAATGGTGATGTTGAGTGGTGACGATGGTGGAGGGAGGTGGTTGTGGTGGTAGCGATGACGATGGAGGTAGAGGGTGGTGGAGGCGGTGATCATGGTGTTGGTGGAGCTATTGTGGTGATGCTAGTGTCGTGGAGCAGTGGTGGAGTTAGAAGGTGATGGTGCTAGAGGTGGATGTGATGGAGGTAGAGGGAGGTGGTTGTGGCGGTAGTGGTGGTGGTGGGGCGTGGCGGTAGTAGTGGTGATGGTGCTATATTGAATATTTTAATTTCACTCAAGTTATTTATCATCTTTAAAATATAATATTAATTTTTACTTATTTAATTTTCTATATTTTTATTAAGTTAAATAGAATAAAACAAATAATTTGTAATTTATAATATAAAATTATTTATTTTATTTCAAAGTAGTAATTATTTGTGTGCGGGAACAGTGTACATATGAGTCAAGTGTGATACCTGATAAGTAAATAGGTTAAGTAAAAGACATATAAGGCTAAATGTGGAATTTTAATAAAATAATAAGGATAAAAATGAGAATATATTTAATAAGCTATAAGCTTTAAGCTTTAAGCTACCTGAGATAGCTTATAGCTTAAAGCTTAAAGCTACTGAAATAAGTTCTTTCACCAAACACTTTTATAGAGCTTTTAAACTAGTCAAATAAGCTTAAAACTAGTCAAATAAGTTATAAGCTAGTTGAAATGTCATACCAAACATAGCCTATGTCGTCAAAGTTTGGCTAACTTCTCCAAAATCAATCAAAGCAATAATCCTTTCCTAGCCAGCGTCTTTCTATATGAGCATGGGCAAACATCTCTTTGAGACCTTGCTTCTTGGACATATCCATTAATTTATATTTGTTTTAAGTTTTCAAATTACAGTTTTTCTTTTTTAACTTTGTAAAACATCTCATTCAAAAAATTTGTATATATCATTTTTTATTTCTTTTAAAAATTATTTTATATAAGAAAATTAAATCAAAACTTAAAGTGGTAAGAGCTTAGGGACATGTGAATTGGGTGGGGAGATTCAGGGATCAATATCTGTATGGTGCAATTTATTTTTTCGATGTATTAAAAAAATTCTCGCAAATAAAATTTTCGATATATATATATATATATATATATATATATATATATATATATATATATATATATTCCCAGAAATTCCTGATTAATATAATTAATAATCATATTTATTTAATCACTAAAAACGAATCTATACATCAAGCACCAAAATCAAAATATTTATACATCAATTTTTATTCAATTCATTTAAATTCTAGAATATAATTTCTCCTTCTCACCGTAAGTGGGGTCGGCCGAAAAAGGTTATTGGTCGTGGTAGGAATAAGAAAGTCCTTGGATTCACTAGACATCGTTGGAAGAAGAAAGTGTTTGAGGATATAATTACTGAGGATCTGCAGTTGCCGGTGTTTTCGGATGCCACACCTAGTTTTGAGGAGAGGAGGGGTGCGCTTATTATGGGTTGTGATGATTCTGTGCGCACGCGAGCTACTAATGTCTGGAGATTGGTAAATCCTGTGCCTTGGTTTTTTCAGGCACGGACGAGGAGGCTATTGAGGCATGTGTAACACATCTTAAGGCGTCTCATCCCGAGAGATATGGTGGGGGGTAGGGTTTTATCTCTGCTGGTCGGGTTTTGGTTTCGCAGTGAGGGCTCGTTTTTTCTAATAATTTGGTTGTTGTTGGCTTGTCGTAGTTGCTTTCGTTTTTCGTTGTCGTTTTGTTCGTTTGCTTTCGTCTTTTCTTCGTGCTTTCATTGTATTGCCCATTGTCAAGAGGGCTTGTTTCCTGACTTTGATTAGTATATCATCTCTTTTGCTTTCAAAAAAAAAAATTATAATGTATAACTAATTTGTAGATATTATAAAGATTTTCATACTCTCAACCAATCAAATTTTGATCGTTGATTGTATAAAGATTTTTAATACTATGAAGTATCAAACAATGAAATCTCAAATTATTTTATAAATATTATTATCAACACATGCATGATATATGCATTGTATATATTATTCTGTTAATATTTTATCAGTTTTTTAAAAGCAAAAGTTATATAATCGTTTATGTTATTAGGGTTTATTATTATTTTTTTGTTGTTGAAATAATTAGGGTTTATTATTGAACCTTCAGGTATGTAACAAAAAAATATATTATTGAACCTTCAGGACAGTTTCAAAAAAAAAGAACCTTCAGGTTAAGCTTGTGGAGAAAAGACTCTGGTACCGATTGGGATCTGTTGGGATTGAGGCTCTATCGGGTTGCTGTTTGTTTTCTGGTAGCAGCAGCGTTGAATCCCCTTTTGGAATTGCTCTTGGTTTTGTTCCTGTCCTGTTTCTTGGTCCCGTTTTCTTTTCTCTCTGGTTGTGCTTGGCCTTCCAAAAAAAAATTGAACCTTAAAAAAATTGAACCTTCTCGTTTTCGCTGTGCTCATGATGAACCTCCTTATTCCACTTAAGCTCCCGCAATACCTCCCTCAAGAACTTATTGTGGAAGTCCTATCATGGCTTTCGGTGAAAGACCTCATACGATTTAGGTGCGTTTGCAAGTCTTGGAACTACCTCATCATCTCTGATGCTACCTTCATCAAGTTGCACCTTCGAAGATCGGCATCACGGAATCCTCACCTCTTGTTACAGAACCGCAATGGCAAGGTCGTACCCTTCTCGATAAGTCGTTTAGTGGAGAATTCATTGACCACACTTCCTGATGATCCTCTCTACGCGTTGGAGAATGATCGGTTGATCTGCCAGAGCAAGGTTGTCGGTTCATGCAACAGACTGATATGCTTTCATGGTTATTCAATAAGTCCTGAAGAGTACTGGCTTTGTTTCCGGAACCCGGCCACCAGGTTAATAACCGAAAAACTAGGATCTTTTCATCCAAAGGGCTCCATTATCAATACCAACTTTGGTTATGATAACTCAACCAATACTTTCAAAGTTGTGGTCTTTGAGAAGGATTATTCAAAAGAAAGGAGACTTCAGACGAGAGTTTTCACCTTAGGTTGTAATCTTTGGAGGGACGCTCAAAATTTACCTACGGGAGTTCTGTACTGTAGGGATCAGAAACCAAATGACGAAGTGAATTTGAGGGGCACTCTTAACTGGTTGGCACATCAAAGTAAGGCTATTGCCGTTGAGCAATTTGTAATTCTCTCATTTGATCTCGGTAGTGAGATGTTCACCCAATTTCCGCTGCCTCTGGGTTTTGATGAAACATACCCGCCATTTATTGGGACTTTGAACGACTATATGTGCTTATCTCATGTTTGGAAGAAAACCCATTATGTTATATGGCAGATGAAGGAGTTTGGGGTTGAAAAGTCTTGGACTCAACGGTTCAAGATTAGATTTGAGGATCCTTTTAGCGATGGCTTCAAATATCAATTGTTTCCATTGTGCTTTTACAAGGGTGACACACTCATATTGTCAAGCTTTGAGCACAATCAAGAAGCAATACTTTGTAATAGTAGAGATAATAGAACTGAGATAATTAAAATGACAAATGTTTGGTGGTCGTTTGCCGGTTACGTTGAAAGCTTGATTTCACCTTATGGAAAGTAGTTAAGTTCTTATACAACAATTTACTCATCTTAGTTTATGTTAAATTTTGTTTTTTTTTCGAAATCATTGTCATTTCATATACAAGAATCAAATGATGACATATCCTTAAACTGTGTTATTATTTCTTAAGATGGTTTAATGATATTGTTGAATGATTATTTATCAGGTTGTTCGCTGTTAGTGGTTGGACAACCTTTAATTTGAATTGAATGAATTTGCTTTGATTTTATACTTATGGTAAAATTCTAAACGTTTTAAAGGGGCATATAAGCTGATGTTTTGGCTTCTATGCCCCGTTCTATTTAATATATTATTCAATTTATTTCAACAACAAAAAAGAATCATAAAGGGAGGTGTAAGACCCAGGATTTTAGAATTAAATAAATAATTAATTTCCAACTCACGCATAGGATTTTGTGTAAGCGCGAGGGGAACTTGACTTGTGTTTGATGTTTGGATTAGTATTATGAAGAAGAAAATTCAGGAAATGACTAAGAATGGTACTATAGTCGCTATAGTTTATAGCACGAGTTTTATTCACTTCCGCCTTAGGGCGAAAACGTTAGTTAAAGGCTAATCTGCTCTTAAAGCACTATAGAAGCATAATTCAAAAATATTCAGAGGAATATAAGAACTTCTCTTATTCCCTTCCATGACGAGTGTTTCGATAAGAAACCCTGGACTGTACGAACGATCGATTTCGATTCTCGGAAGTTTGCCGAAACCGAGTTCCTGGTAACTCAAGAACCTTAAAACGAACTGTAGATGAAGACTTTTTCTATTCGGAGCTTCAAATGAAGATTCCACACGCGTACACCCATTTCTTTCGATGTTTCCAATCTTTCTTCAGAAGGAAGTTTCTGCATCCGACATTCGCTGCAAAAAGTAGTTTTTCGGGTTGAATTATTTCATACCGCTTTTTGGATCGTTCCATTTATTCCAAAACCTTGATTCAAGTTCTCGAAATTTGACATCGGAAACCCGCTTAGAATTCACGGAGGATTGCACAGGAAAAATCAGAATCGGAAAATATTCGTTTTGCCGCGATTTCACCAATCTATAAATAGTTGAATTTCAAAATTTCTTCATCCTCTGCACCCATTTGGCCGTCGCTTTGAGGGAGAAGGAGAGGAGGAGAGGAAAATTCCATTTCTTGCCCGATCGTCGTGCTGTTCGTTGCTACGCGTAGACCTCGAGGTACTGATGCTATTCCTTACCTCTGATCGTAAATTCTGTCGCTTTTCTCTATGTCTTTATGTGCTCAAAGTTTTGAGCTTTTTGTAAAAGTATCCAAATAACTTGATTTCTCTGTCTAAACTTATTCCCTACGTGCCCAAGAGCATGAATATCCAGTTGCTTTTCGCTGAATCTCGCCGAATCGTCGCAGAGGTCCAATTTTCTGAAAATACCCATTTTTGGGTAAAAGCTTCTTTTTTTGGATCAAAAACTCTCGACTGAGCTTAGCGTCAGTAGGATTAGTCGTCACAATCGTCGTTGGTATCGACCTCATCCAATTTATTTTTCAAAATTCTGATTTTGAGTTTCCGAGCTAAAAATCTTGACCAAAATACCCCTGTTCTAGTTTTCGATCCGATAATTTTTCTGAGAGTTTCCCTGGCCTAGATATCGCCTAAGAATACCTAGGAATTAAATTAGATCGAAGAAAAAGTTCGGAAACCCTATTTTTGAGAGTGGCCGAAACCTGTTTGTTAGGGTACCGTGTCCAAAAATAATTTTTGGGTCTGTATGACCTAAGCCATTGCGTAGCTCTTTCAATTATCGAAATTTTGGCGTTGGTTTCGTGTCATTCCGAGTTCTGTAGCTCGAGTTATGCGCATTTTAGCGAAAACATGTCTTATTGTCCATTCGTGCCTAAATGTCGAACTCTACAGCTTCGAAAGCTTCTTTTCGGGTTTTGATAGTTTTATTAGTTGTATTGTTTCATAGCGACTAAGCAATGATACTTTGCTTAAGGTTTGGAACGAGTTGAGCTGAGGAAAGAGACTTTGGAGCAATTGGTGAGGTTTCACAACTGAGGAGGACGCCCAGGGAACTTGCTGAGTTCGGGAGCTTTATTTTGGATTGGACTGAGATGTTGAGGTTGGATGGAGAAATTGGCTAAGGTAAGGGTAACTCAGTTTTAGAGTGTCCTTGAGTCTTGCATGTATTTATCGCACTGCCTGCGTTTGAGATGAAGATGTTTATATTGATTGACATTTGATTATGACTGTTGTGCTGAACTGGGAAAATGTTTTCTGGAGGCTTCGGCCGAGGGAACTTATTGAGACGTGTGTCTCCGTTTTCTGAGAGGCTTCGGCCGTTTACTGGTTTCTGTCATTGAACTGAGTTGGTATGCAATTGAATTGAGTTATGTTCGTTGATAATAGGAATAACATGTGGTTACTCCGAATAAATCATTGGTTTGGGCATTGTTGTTGATTGACTTGGCATATAGGGCTTGGTCTTTAAGTGGCGATGAGGTGGGGTGTGGTCCCACGTGATTGTCCCGTCTTTCGAGACGTTATAAAGTGGCGATGAGGTGGGGTGTGGTCCCGCGTGATTGTCCCGTCTTTCGAGACGTTATAAAGTGGCGATGAGGTGGGGTGTGGTCCCGCGTGATTGTCCCGTCTTTCGAGACGTTATACAGTGACGATGAGGTGGGGTGTGGTCCCGCGCGATTGTCCCGTCTTTCGAGACGTTATACAGTGGCAATGAGGTGGTGTGTGGTCCCGCGTGATTGTCCCGTCCTTCGAGACGTTATACAGTGGCGATGAGGTGGGGTGTGGTCCCGCGTGATTGTTCCGTCCTTCGAGGCGTTACTTAGTGACAGTGGAGTGGATATTTTCACAGGACTGTCCCGTCTTGCGAGACGTTATTGTTTGATTGATATTGTTGAGGATTATTGATATCTGATTTGTTGTTATATTTTTGAGGATTATTGATATCTGATTTGTTGTTATATTGTTGAGGATTATTGATATCTGATTTGACGTTATATTGTCAAGGTTGTTGACATCTGATTAGATGTTATAGATTGAGGTTGCTGTTATTTGATTTGATGTTATATTGTTGAGATTATTGTCATAAGATTTGATTCTATACTGTGGAGGTTGTGGATATCTGAGTTGTTATATGCTGTTGAGTTGATGTCTGAATAAATGTTACATGTTGTTAAGTTGTTGATATCTGAGTTAATATATAGGTTGTTAAGTTGCTGATATCTGAGTAGAAATATTGTTGAGGTTGTTGATAGTTGATTTAAATCTATATTGTTGAATATATGTCGTCATCTATCTTGAATTAGGTTGCTAGCGTATGTGCCATGTTATGCACTTATATCTGAATAACATGTTTTTCTCTTTCATATGTGGTAATGACATGGAGTTAACCCTTTCTATTTGCTACTTGTTGTTTGGGCGCTTAACGCTATTAGGCGATGGAGAATCTTCGATGGAGCTTGACCTTCGTACGAGTCGGAGAGGAGAACTTGAAGAACTGTAGAAGACTTGCAGAATATAGTCGGGTGTAGAGTTAGAGCCTTGAGTTAGAGAGCTAACCATTATTGGTTTAAGCTTGCATAACGGGTTTAGAAATTTATATTTGAGGTTTCGGGTACTCGCCTTGTTCAAGGCTTGATGTAAATCCCTTTGTAGTTGGGAGTATACATGACATGTTTTGGAAATACATTTGAAAAGAAAAAATATATACTCGTGTTTATAAATCATTTAGAAAATATTGCATATTTAATTTAATAGGTTACTAAGTGACACCCGAAAATCGGGGCGTTACAGGAGGGAATAGAATGTCGATTTAACTGATAATGACTGTAACACCCCGACTTTCAGGGTCATAGCATTCTAGCATTTCGTTGTAAGGTAAAATGCAACAGAATTTTCAGGTTTAGTTCAACAAAAACAAAAACTATGATAGCTAAATGAAACTAAGGAGAGGAAAATCTGGAAAATCATAAAAATGGAGATTAACTTGGGAAATTACGCAGGATTACGGTGGTCGTGATCATCGTCGAAAGAGTCATGGAAATCGTCGACTTCTTCGACCTGCAACTCCTCGAGATCGAGCTCGCGAATCTGCTCGATTTGGTACCGCTCCCTCTCGAGGATTCTTCTGTCGTCCTCTTCCATTTTCCAGTGCTAGTGCTAGGGTATGGTTGTGTCCGAAGCGAGAGGAACGAATGAATGAAAAATGTAGCAACGAACCAAACGTATCATAGAGCCTTTGTGTTTCGATTTATATAGTTATATTCTATGTTTTCATGTCGATTGCAATATGCTATCAGAACTGCTATTTGGCACGACTGGCCACCAACAAACAGAATATCAATATGCTACCAGTGGCTTCACTACATTTTGCACTAATCAATTATTTGGTGTTGATCCAGTAGGATAGCTCAAATGTTTAAAAAATTGTTGGTTATTTCAAGAGGGTGAGTTAAAGAATATAATTTTATTTGTATTGGATTGTTTACGCGAATCTGTGATATGTACTCTACAATATACATATTTTTTGGTTCATTTAACATGGGTGAGATAGAAAGGGCGAGGCTAAGGGCGTTCGAGACGTCATGATTCGTCATAGAGAGGAAATTAAACATGATGATTATATATTTTGGAAAAACTAATTATTATTTTGCAGTTGAGACAAGTAAAAGACAGGTAACAGGTCATACTAAGCGAGGCTATGAGTGAAGACTAGTGGCAATCTGCTTTAGAAATGCGAGCATGACTTTAGGTGAGCATGACTTGATGGGCGAGCTTCATGGAGAGTCGTGAAGGGTAGCATGCAACAATGGAGATTCGAGATATTTAAGACACTTTGCCTTCATGCTTCAGACACAGTGTCTTGTGAACTTGTGGGCTAGTTAGATACTTCTCAGATATAGGACCGCCTAGGATGTCCTCAAGAGAGGCGATTTCCCTCAAGATGACCTGCTTATGGACATGGTGAGGTGAGTGGGGAATCCCTCACGGGTGAGTCACTTAGCTTGGTCAAGCCCTTAGACACGATTTCATCATTCGGCAGACGATTTCTTCAGGTGTGGGCGGTTCAACGTCACTGATGTTTATTAGTCACCCTTGTTGGCGAGCTGTATGTTTATTCCGCCATTGTTGGCACTTATGTTTATTAGTCGCCCTTTTCTGCGAGTCGTATGTTTATTGCGCCGTTGTTGGCACTTATGTTTATTAATCGCCCCTATAGTGGGTTGTATTTTTAGTACGCCATGTTGGCGACCTATATGCTTTATAGAGTATAAGCTCTCTTGTGAAAGTCGAGATTAGAGCGGTGCTGTCCGAAAGTGGCAAGAGATGCTTAGTCTTTTTTTTTAAGGTTAAGAGCTGCTTAGTCATGACAAGAGAAATGACTGGATTATTCAAACAAACATCTATGCCAATGGAAGTGTCAGCACAAAATGAGAAGAGAAATTATCCCTGGTTGGCTCGTTCGACCCAACACAGCAGCATCATTATTACAACATCTTATGGAACAGTTATCACACAGTCAAAGACAAATTGAGGTTTCCTTTTCAGCTTTTAAAGATAGCAAAATGGAATGACTCTTGTTAATTAATAAAAGATACAAATTTATTTAATTTGGTTGGTTCTTAGTGGATAATATTCCAGTGAGGAATTCATACACAGAAACACATACCCTTTAATTTACCCCTCAAAGCCAAAGTCAGTGTATGACACAATTTACTAAGTAATCACATCATAGATTGCAACCATAGACTGGGCAAGAAGGAAACTGAGCTGAATATTACTCATTATTATTGCTCATTATTATTATTAAAATTTATACAGAAGCACAATGAAACTATAGTATATTTTCACTGTCATTTTTCTGTTCAAATAATTTCTAACTCTCTCATGCAACTTTTAAGCCAAAGAACTTACAGCAATATCATTACTCCTGAAGCAGGTTAAAAAAATTATAATTTTATTGGAAAAATTAGGGGAAAAGAATTCCTGGAAATTATTTATCATCAAGGGATAAAATGTGATGAAATTTATAAAATGTATTTACTATATATGTCATTGATAATTTGTAAATAATTTCAGGAATTTTTCTTTTCGTAATTTTTCTCAATTTGTTTAGTGACATTCTGGTGGTAAGACTTTGAATCTAGGCTTGTCATTGCAGTAGGAGTAAAACATGAGTTTCCTTCTTGCCCAGTCCATGGCTGCTATCTGCTGTTGTGATAGCTTAGTAAACTCTGCTCCATTTGGGTCTAGGCCAGAAGGATTGGCCTTAGAACATAAAGAAACTGATGTCGCCGGATCAGATATACAACCACTTTGTTCCATTTCTGCAAATGAAACAACAAATGGTGCATTCTTATAATTCACTGGGTACTTTCCACCTTTAGTAGCCCATTCTGAAGCATCCCATATTGTGGCATAAACTGACATTGGCTTTGATGGGTAAATAGAAGGGTAAGTGCTGCTGTGTATGAATTCCCTCACTGGAATATTATCCACTAAGAACCTACAAAATTCAAATAAGCAGTTTCTTCTATTATTAATCAAAGTAATTCCATTTTACTGTCTTTATACATAGACTGAAAATGGAACCATGACTTTTCTTACACTGTATGATAGCTGTTCCATAAGATGCTATAATAATGATGCTGTTGTGTTGGGTCGAACCAGGGATAAAATTTCTCTTCTCTTCCTGTGCCGACACTTCCATTGGCATAGATGTTTGTTTGAATAACCCAATCATTTCTCTTGTCATGACCAAGCAGTTCAATATCTATCTCATCATGGTGGTGAGGAAATTTATCTGCATTTGACAACTGATATTTTCTCTAATTAATTAAAATCTTTAGAAAAGTACTCAAAGATAGTTTGTATTCAAATGATTTCTAAGCAAAAGGAACAGTGAATCACTACCATATTCTTTAGTCTTCACACTATTAAACAATCTTGTTAATAAAACAAGATTTTGTGGGTTATTGTTAACAAGTCTCACATTGACAATAGATATGACTATATAAGTCCTTATATAGGGTAGAGTAACATTAATCTCTAGGCTAGATTTTGAGTTAAAGTGAGGTCTAACCCCAATTGTAATACATATATATGAAGGGATGGGATCCATTAACACCAAGATGTCAAAACAATTTATGGCACCAAATCCTTTGTTTCTTCCAATTTGTAGATATAGGCTGGAGGAAAGAACTATATAGTACTGTAGTATTCTCCTAGGTGTTTAGCAGTTTTTGAAGGGAGGAATTCTCATTTGTAAAAAGTTTTCTGTTAATAACAAGCATAAATTTTACATGACTTTCGAATTGACACAAAACTTTCAAACTAGCATTACTTCTTTATTTTTTGGATTATTGTATCATCAAAGCACAAGAAATTGTTAATATGTACTCATACACAGACATGGGTCCTCAGTAAAAAACTTTAAGCATTTTGTAGTAGAATTTTTGGGTTAGAATTTTATGAAATTTTGTAGAACTCAACAGAGCATTACAGTTTTGTTACTGGTTGGGTCCAAGAATCAAATTTTAAGGTAAATGTAATTTTGTCTTCTAGTAACAAAAGTATGATGCCCAAAAAATATTTGCAGGGGTCATGATGAAAGCAGAAAACTTCTATCAAATAAGAAGTAAAATTTGAACAAGCAAAAATTAGACTCAGACATACTATTTTGCCACGCGCCACAAAGTGTTGTTGGAAGTTAAAATCTGTGGCAAAGTAATATGTTTGAAGAATGTCTGAGAGAAAAGAAATAGGTAGCTTACATAAAAGGCAACTACAACTCCAGATGACAAACCAGCTGGTAATTTGATTGCAGCACTGAAGAATCCGTAGGAGTATCTACTTTGCGAGACCAAGCCAGAGCCTGAGTAACAAACAAACAATAGATATTTATAGATAACTGAATAATTTCTAAGGTTTTATTTTCATCGTTAATTGAAGAGAGTCATATAAAGTAACCTGAGATTTTATCAAGAGCCAGAGTAGCCATGGACCCATTACTGAGAAATTGAACATTTGAGGCTCCAAAACCCTTAGAAAAAGCACGATCAATTGAGACTTGAGGAAAAGAATCGGTCAAGCGTGTGACACTTGGAGGTGTGTAAGGCCTAATGCGTGAAGAAAACACATTTGTAAAGCAAAGTATTAGTAGACAACATGAGACCTTATGTTGCCAAATTGCCATGGTTACTTGGACGTGTGAGTAGAAAAATGTCAGATTAATTGGGTATATATAAGGGTTGGTTTAACGGGTTCATATTTCATAATCAGAAACCCAAATGGTGGCGTAGTAGTTAGCTTACTTCGTCTCTTAATCATCAGGTTGAGGGTTTGATTCTCACTCATAGGTGCATATTTCGTAATGAAGCGCATATTGTGGCTAGCTGTTTATGGCTTAGTACAAGCACCAGCGGTGAGGGATTGGTCATTATTGTTCGTTGTAGATAAAAAAAAATTTCATAATCAGTGCTTAGTTGTTTACTAGCTGGCTTGTTTGCCTAACTAACTTTCTCTCTCTGCTTTTCGTAGTTTCTTTTTTGGTAGGGTGTCTTGGATCTTAATGGCAATGTTCCAAAGAGTCATGTGGGCATGATTTCTTGTTTTGGCAGGGCTTGTGCTAGTGGGGTTGTCCTAGAAAGTTAGGGGCATGGAATCAGAGAGATTTTGAGTTATTGTTTGATGGGCAGTCTCAGTCTCTTATCTCCCCTGCGTGGCTGGTACATCAGTTACATGTCTCCTTCATTCTAATAATAGCTGTGATCCCATTGGGAGCAACTCACTCATTTACAAACGCGTAAATTGGCATCAAATTTCGTTTTCACAATATTTGGGTGATCATGGCAAATAGGTTTGACAACTTTTTAATTGGTATTAGTATTAGAATTTAAGTTACAAAATCATCATAAAACCTTAATTAAGATAGTTAAGATAAAGATGAGCGAGTTCATTTAACTTTATATACTACTGTGCATTTGCTTATTATTATTATTTTTTTGTTGGATGCTTATTTTTTTAATCACAAGTTACTCTAATACTTTTCCTACAAGTGAAACTCCATTTTTTTTCGTCTTCTTACTTGGACTAGTACTCTTCATTTGAGTTTTGGCGGCCTTACAACTTGCTTTTTTACACTAGGCTTGTATGTCAGCAGAACATCTGAGATCAACGGACTTATACTCCTTTGTCTGAGTCTTAGTGGCCTTACAACTTGTTTTTTTTTTCCAGACTGCACTTAAGAAGAACCCTCAGATGCCACTGTACTTGTGTTCTTGATCATCTTAATTTGAGTAAGCTAAAAGTCCTATATGACTTGCGTCTTAATCCTTCTTACTTTTTTAGATTTATTTTGGACTTATATTTGGGAATTCTTTTACTGACACTTATTACTCTCATGCTATACTTAATGGTTTTAAGGCTAATTAAGTACTTACTCCAATTTACAACACACTTTAAAATGTGGATGCTATTAGGAGGAAATAAAACGAAGTTTAAGGGAGAGAGTAAAGTGTAAATATGCCATATATTGTGTCAAAAAAATTGGTTCGTTGATAGGTAAAGCAGAGGTATATAGATTAATCAAGAGAATCAATGAGGGATTCATAAGATTTGATTAAGTATATAATTAATATAATAAGCCTAATTATGGATGCATGGTGGTAGACAAGGAAATGTCCAAGTATCTTTCTGCGTGAAAGTGATCAAATCTGACAGAAGTGAGTTAGCTGGCATGCAGAGGAATCTGATGCGGTTGAAAAACTAGAGAGGACATATTAGATGATCATGCAAGTTGGTTTTGTAACTTTGTTTTGGTATCTAGTTGCAAAAGAAAGGCTGCATTCATCATGGCATTAAGGAAAAGGACGTGACGGTGGGGATCATGGGGTGTGGTCACAAGCATATTTATGGCTGGGAATTTCTTTCCCTTACAGCAACTAAATGGCTTACTCAATCTTAGTTGAAAGAAAACAAGGTAGAGATAGAGATAGTAGTAATTGTCAAATAAGCAAGTAGGGGGCCATGTTGGGCGTACATGGAAAAGGCCAAAAGGGATATAAACCCAAGTTGAGTGGCTTTCCATCACCTGGTATTCCTCTATTGGAATTTATGCTTTGTTTGATTTAGGAGAGAAAGAGAGTTAGAAGAGAAAGGATAAATAGAAAAATGAATGAGAAATATAATAGATTTTGTAGATTGTTTGATAGACAATCTCTCCTCGTTTAGTTGAATAGAAAATGATGATAGAAAAGTTTTTTTTTTTATTTGATGCGTATTTCTCATCGATTTGAGAGTTTACCAAAAAGTGATGGACCTCACTTCTTAGCACTCTCCTTCTCATCTCTCTTTGAACCAAATGAGGGTGAGTTCTAATCTCCACCTATCTATATGTAAATTCTCTCAATCCAAGGCTATCTCAAACAAACAACGTTGAGTGATATTATGTTCGAGCATACATTTGAGCATCTATTTGTTATTCAGTTAGGTTTTTCATTAAGCGTGTTTTAGTTTCAATTCTTATTTCATTGTGTTGTTTGGGGTCCAAAAAGTATGTTATCCCTCTAAACAAGTTAATAAATAGTGATAAATTTTTACTTCATTATTTCCGTTACGCATTGTTTTTTTTTTGATAAACCATAAGAATTATATTGATAAAAGTACAAGGGGTACTTTGATTCCAATACAAAGGAGGGGGAGAGAGAAAGAGAAAGAACAGAGAAAAAACAAGAAAAATCAAGAGGAGCGAATGGCACTAGAGCCAGCAACAGAAACCAGCATTAAGGTCCAATTTTCGAGGGTCACAATAACAACCTTACCCTACATAAATATGCAATAATTTTCATAAGCAGTCCTTGAAAGCGTTTTTTTTTCTTTTTCTAAGCGAAAGAGATTTTCAAACATGCTATGCATAAAGACCATAAGTACATACTAACCCACCTCATTTAGTACATATGTGTTTACAATGCTCGAAAGAAATAGTTAGCCCGAAATGGACTTCAGACTAGACACCTACGTCCGACTACTCCATGTGCATCCCTCATATGAGAACCACACCATAAGCATATATGTCAGGGACCTACCCTGTCCGAAAATACAAACACGTGCTGAACAAACCCTACAAGTATTGCACTAACACGGCGACACTCTACCCGTGAAGTCATGTCTACCATGCTCCTTGTGTAACACCCCGATTTCGGTGGCGTCACTTTAGTAACCAAAAGGAAAATAAAGCGGAAAAACGTGAATATTTTTTTTTCGATTTGATTTCTTTAGATAATAAATTTAAAGACTCGTCGACACAAAATTCTACAACGAAAGATAAACATAACTAATGTACAATATATTTACAGCCCCCGCTGTAAGTAGAGAACCACGTCACGAGTAACCTCCAGTGACGGGAAGTAGCCGAAAGTAGTGCCCGTGGGCAATATGTACAAACCAAGTGAAAGGTCAAGTGTTCGCAATACAGTCCTCCAAAATGAAAGTAGGTCAGCCCAAAACGACTTGAATAAGACCTCCTAGTCCAACCAACTCTCTGTGATTTCCATAAAGAAAACCACACAAAAAGCTAACGGTCGGGAACCTACCCTGCCCCAAAATACGAGCATGAAGACCAGAGCTATACCTCTACTCCTACCCTAATATTGTCCAGAGGAGTACACCCCAGCACTCACAACTACATGCTAGCGTGATCATCGTCCGAATCAGAATCCAGGACGACTAGGTCAATGTCTGTGATCATCCCTCCTCTCGCTACTGCAACATGCTCCTGTGCTGGTCTCACGGGTCAAGGACTCGAAACAAGGTCGGCAGCAACGGCAACAGTAGGTGAGCTAGAGTCCAATGAAGTCCCTCCCACAGGCTCCTCCTCCGAGGGGTCCTCATCGTCAGAAGACGACGGTGGTGGTGGTGCTCCTACTCCGGGTCCGCAGTGCACGCCGGGTGGCAGGTTGAAGCTGACAGTGTAAGGCCTCATAACTCCCTCCGTCAAGTGTCCCAGACTGTCGACACGATCTTCCATTATTCTCCCCAAGTAGATCGCTCTAAGGCCAGCGGGGTCGACCACCCATGAGCCGGGGATCTCCTGATCTAGCATCTCAAACCTAGTCCCCCCCCCGAAGGGTGGACCATCGTGAACCAATCCGCCATGGACATCTGACAAAGGCGTAGTCCGCCCAAACACACACAGAAGGCGCGAGGGTCAACTCCAAAGAATTACATAAGTAATACACCCAGTAGGTAAAGTTTAAGGGATAGCTACTTAGGCTTAGAAGTTTGTGATAGCATTATAAATTGTATAACTTCCAAAGAATATAAATGACAAATAATGACAATTAACATATATCAAGTAAGATTAACAAGTATCAATCACACTCGGCAACTAAGTCAGTATGCATGGTGCATGAATGAGATGACGAGGAACAAGATGCAATCCGGAAGGATGGGCACCATCGAGTCAATCCTAGCACCGGCCAAAGTGGGACCATTTCCGCTCGGGTGTCTCTTATACCAAACAAAATGTAGTCAGATCAGCAGTATACCCGCAGGCCTGCAATTTCCGTCTGCTACTAAGAATCACCGCAGTGTTCTTATGTGGAAATCCGGGTCTTATGACCATTTTGGAATCCACCGAGGTCCGGCATCCCACCGTGTATGAACCCCAGAAATGTGTGTATGAATGCAAAGTGATTAGCCAAACAACGTCTCCGACCTCACTCGTCACGTCGTCACGTGTTCTAGCTAACTTATTGTCTCTAAAAAGAATACCCTAAGGTAAATGTCGATTCTGCGACAAAAGACAATTAATTATAAAAAGTGTATTATCTCATGATGACTTCTCGAATCATCCGACTCATCTCCATCCGATGGTCAAAAACTGCTCAGCGAGCAAAGAGTATCGACATACTCGGAAACTATTCGTTTCCCGGCTTATCTTATAGATAGCCGAACAACAAAACTGCTCCTCGAGCAAAAGAGTATTAACATACTCAGAAACTTATTAACTTCCCGGCTTATCTTTTAGATAGCCAAACAACAAAACTGCTCCTCGAGCAAAAGAGTATTAACATACTCAGAAACTTATTAGTTTCCCCAAAACTTGGATTCGACGACACTTCTCATTTTCCAAAACTAATATCTAAACCCTAAGCTTTCATCTGAGATTGTTATCATTATTTAAAGGTTCAGAGGTTGTTTAGTGTCTTATGAATTTTCCTTGTAAAACAGTTTCCATTTAGTTTCATCTCTAATCTTATGAGTTTAAAAGATCCCATAATCCCAAGTAACTCCCAGAGAAGGTCTCGATCCACTAAAATATGAATAAGGGCCCGAATCTCCGTTCGTCCCATCAAACTTTCCCAAAAACTCATGATGAGTGTGGCATAACTGCCCGTTATCCTCACTCTGACGTACAACAGATATATGTGTAATTGCATTATCAAAGTACACAATCCAACAGTCATGGCACATATATCAACACATCCTAGATTAACCATTTAGCACATAGCATGTAGATCAATACCAACACATCCTAGATTAACCATTTAGCACATAACATGTGAATCAATATCAAAAACAATTCCAGGGATAAATGATTATCATTGTCAGCCGTAGCCTCAGAAAACATTTTCCCAGTCAATCACAATCAAGTGCATAAACAATAAATCAAGTCGAATTCGTCGACACCTAAAGCATTAGCTAGTATCCAGTGAGTAGCCCTCACCTGTAGCTCCTCCAGTGTGATCCTGAAGCGTTCCTTCACAATCTCCTCCTTCCGCTCCTTGGAAATCCTCAAACGAACCTTAGAGCGAAAACCACAGAATTCAATCACAATCAGTCAAAAACTCAGCAGACAACAATTACCAAAGTTACACGAAGCATCATAAACTCCGAAGTACGATAATCTAACGCGTTAAGACAAGTTTTCGAAAAACGAATTTTTCCTCCCCCCTTGGAGGTGCTCTCGGCCACACACACTAATTGTGTGTGCCGATTTTTCTTCGATCAAACTTGGTTCCTAGGTTATCATTAGTCGTAACTAAGGCGAATTAAAGCTCGGAAAAATTATCGGATCGAAAACTGTCGCAGGGGTATTTTGGTCAGTGTTTTTAGCTCGGAATTTCAAAATTGGAATTTTGAAAAACAAGTTTGATGGGGACGTCACCAGCGACGTTTATGACAACTAATCCTACTGGCGCTAAGCTCAGTCGAGAGTTTTAAGTCTAAAGGACGAAACTTTGGCTAAAAATGGGTTTTTCAAGCAGAATTGAAACTCGGCGGCAATTCGGCGACATTCGGCAAAATGTAATCCGCTAAACATGCTCTTGGGCATGCAGGGATTAAGTTTAGACAGAGAAATCGAGTTATTTGGACAGTTTTACAAAAAGCTCAAAACTTTGAGCACATAAAGACATAGAGAAAAACGACAGAATTGACGATCAGAAGTGAGAGATAGCATCTATACCTCGATGTCTTCGAGTAGCAACGAACGGTGCAGCGATCATGCAAGAAACGGAGAAAATCTTTTTCTTCCTTCTCCTACTCCAAGCTCGCGGGTTTGATGGCTATGGTGTTGGAAAATTTTTGATTTTTTTCAAGCTATTTATAGTTTATGGAAAATGCGGAAAAATGAAAATTTCGCGATTTCGATTTTTCCTGTGCCTTCCTCTGTGATTTCTAAGATAGGTTCTGGCGACAGAATTCCAAAACTCAAAATAGGTTTCTTGGAATTAAGACAAACGATCCAAAGTCGGTGTATATCGATTTTACCCGAAAAACTACTTTTTGCATTTGATGTCGGATGAGAAAACTTCTTTCTGAAGAAAGATTAGAAACCTCGAAAGAAATAGGTGTTCGCGTGTGGAATCTTCGTTTGAAGCTCCGAATAGAAAAAGTCTTCATCGACCGTTTATTTTAAGTTTCTTGAGTTATCAGGGATTTAGTTTCGGCAAACCTCCGAGAATTAGAATCGGACGTTCGTACATTTCAGGGTTTCGTATCGAAATGCTCGCCATGGAAAGATTAAGGGAAGTTCTAACATTTCTCTGAAGATTTTTGGAATTAGTTTCCATCGTGTCTTTAAGTGTAAATTAATCGTTTACTATCGCTCTCGTCCAAGGTATAAGCGAATACTACTTACGCTATAACTTATATCGACTTTAATACTATTCTTAGCCTTTTCCTGAACTTTCTCCTTCATAAATTTATTCCATTTGATAAACACTTGTTCAGGTTTTCCTTCACGTTACATCGAAACTAATCGTGAATAGGAATTTTATTCGGTTTATTCTAAGCTTAAAAACTTGGGTCTCACATTACTACCCTCCAAAAAGAAAGTTTCGACCTCGAAACTTAAGGTTCAGCAAAAAGTTCCGGATACTGTTCCTTGATCTTTTCCTTCAGCTCCCATGTCGCATCACCAGTGTCCTTGTTCCAAATGACTTTCACCAATACAATCTCTTTTCCCCTCAACTGTTTTATCCTTGTGTCACCGATGCTAATTGGCGGCGTCTCGAGTGACAGGTCATCCTTCAACTCGATGTCATCAAGTTCGATAACATGCGTCGGATCCGCAATATACTTCCTCAGTTGTGACACATGAAACACATCGTGAATGTTTGATAAAAATGGTGCTAGTGCTATCTGATAAGCAACTGGTCCTACTCGACGGGTAATTTGATAAGGTCCAATGAACTTTGGCGTAAGCTTCCCTGACTTAATCGCTCGTCCAACTCCCGTAGTCTGTGTAACTCGCAAAAATACATGGTCTCCTTCTTCAAATTCTAGAGTTCTGCGCCTTTGATCGGCATAACTTTTTTGTCTACTTTGAGAAGTCTTCATTTTCTCTCTGATCTGTTTGATTTTCTCAGTTGTTTGTTGTAGAAGTTCTGGCCCAACTAACAAATTCTCTCCATCTTGATACCAACACAAAGGTGTTCTACACTTGCGACCATACAAAGCTTCATACGGTGCCATACCTATGCTCGTATGAAAACTGTTGTTGTAAGTGAACTCAATCAATGGCAGTAGATCATCCCAACTGCCCTTGTTGTCTAATACGCAAGCTCGTAGTAAGTCTTCCAATGATTGGATAGTTCTCTCAGTCTGTCCATCAGTCTGTGGGTGATAAGCAGAACTTAATCTCAGCCTTGTTCCCAATGCCTCCTGAAGAGCTCCCCAAAAATGTGAAGTAAACATTGGGTCTCGATCGGAAACATTACTAGTCGGTACCCCATGCAGGCGTACAATCTCAGCTATGTAAATCTCCGACAATTTCTCCACGTTGTAGGTAGTCCTCACAGGTATAAAGTGAGCCGACTTGGTCAATCGATCCACTATTACCCAAATTGAATCATATCCCTTCTGAGTTCTTGGCAAAGCCACGACAAAATCCATCGATATGCTATCCCATTTCCATTCTGGTACATCCAAACTTTGTAGCATACCCGAAGGTTTCTGATGTTCCACCTTAGCTTTCTGACATGTTAAACACGCAGCTACATACTCAGCCACTTGTCTTTTCATTCCTGGCCACCAAAAATTCATCTTCAAGTCTTGGTACATCTTTTTCATTCCAGGATGAATGCTCAACTTGCTCTTGTGACCTTCGTCCATAATCAACCTCCTCAAGTCAGGGTTGTTAGGTACGCAAACTCTATCCTTACACCGCAGGATATTGTCACTTCCTACCTTGAATTCTGGGTCCTTACCCTGAATTACCAAATTCCTTTTCCCGAGTAGAAATTCATCTTGTAACTATTGGTCTCGGATTTCTTCCATCAATCCATTGGCGATTCTGATCATACCGAACTTCAGTTCTCCCTCGGACGATCTCACATCTAAGCACAAATCTCGAAATTGTTCCAGTAGTTGCAGCTCTTTAACCATCATCGATGAGATATGCATCTTCCTGCTTAAGGCATCAGCAACAACATTAGCCTTTCCAGGATGATAATGCAGAGTAAATTCATAATCCTTGATAAATTCCATCCATCGTCGTTGTCTCATGTTCAGTTCCTTCTGCTCAAACAAGTACTTCAGACTCTTATGATCACTGAATATGGTAAAGGTGCATCCATATAAGTAATGTCTCCAGATTTTCAGTGAAAATACTATAGCAGCTAGCTCTAAGTCATGAGTTGGATAATTCTTCTCGTGAACCTTCAGTTGTCGTGAAGCATAAGCCACTACTTTCCGATGTTGCATCAGCACACATCCCAAACCTTGATGCGAAGCATCACAGTAAACCTAGTACGGTTCCTCTGGTTGTGGCAGAACGAGTACAGGTGACGTCGTCAAACGTTCCTTCATCGTCTGGAAACTAGTTTCGCACGCTTCGGTCCATGCAAAAGGTTGATCCTTCCTCGTAAGTTGAGTCAAAGGTCCAACAATCTTGGCGAAATTCTCGATGAAACGACGATAGTATCCCGCCAAATCGACAAAACTTCTGATTTCAGTCAGTGTCCTTGGCTGTTCCCATTTCAACACGGTCTCTACCTTTGCTGGGTCCACAGCTATACCCTCTTTAGAGATCACGTGGCCTAAAAATTTGACTTCTTCAAGCCAAAATTCGCACTTGGAAGGGTTGGCGTACAACTCCTTTTCCCCCTCAGCACTTGTAAAACCTGACGCAGGTGCTCCTCATGATCCTTAGCATCCTTTGAGTAAATTAGAATGTCGTCAATAAATACCACGGCGAATCGATCTAAGAAAGTATGAATAGTCTTGTTCATGTAGTCCATGAATATAGCAAGTGCGTTTGTCACCCCAAATGGCATCACTAAATATTCATAGTGTCCGTAACGAGTTCGGAATGCCGTCTTCTAGATATCCTCTGTCTTTACTCTAATCTGATGGAAACCCGACTTCAGGTCTATTTTTGAGAATACCGCAACTCCTCGAAGTTGATCCATCAAATCATCAATTCTAGGTAACAGATACCTATTCTTGACGGTTGCTTTGTTAAGTTGTCGGTAGTCGACACACAATCTCGACCTTCCATCCTTCTTTTTTACCAATAAAACTGGCGCTCCCCAAAGCGAAACGCTTGGACGAATAAATCCTTTCGACAGAAGATTCGCTATCTGAGACTTCAATTCCACTAGCTCTGCAGGTGCCATACGATATGGTGCAATCGAAATCGGCCCTGTTCCCGGTACGATGTCAATAGCAAACTCGACGTCGTGTACAGGCGGCAATCCAGGTACATCGTCAGGAAAAACATCAGTGAAGTCTCTCACAACTGGAATATTGTTCACTTCCGGGTTCCCTGTACTCTCTAAGTTTAGCAATACAGAGTCCTCTTGAGATCCTTCGTTCAAAGAGACACTAATGTGGTTGGCAGATAGATACTCGAAAAGATCCGAGTCAGGAAATACCACTTTCTTTCGGTTGCAGTCCAAAAGACAATGATAATGAGATAACCAATCCATTCCTAGGATAACATCTAAGTTCTTGAGAGTTGTGCATACTAGGTTAGCATGAAAGACTCTATCTCTATATGTCACCGAACAGTACATGCAAGCAGCATTAGCAAGTAGGGTTTTAGCAGGTGTGGTAACAATAAGATCAAAGTTCAAAGCAGTAACAGGAAGTTTCAATCTGGTCACACATTCCCTGGAGATAAACGAATGCGTTGCACCGGAATCGAAAAGTATAGTTAGGAGATTACCGTCAATCTCGCAATTTTCTCTGATCAGACCGTCGACTCCTTCAGCCTCTTCACCATCCATGGTGTAAACTCTTGCTTTGGCAGCAGGGCGCTTTCCTCGAGCAGTGTTAACAGTCGGTTCAGTCTTGGGTGCCTTGCACTGACTGGCAGTGTGTCCCAATCTATTGCAATTAAAGCACTAAGGTCTCGTATCTGGACAAGTATTAGCATAGTGCCCCAGCTTTCCACATTTGAAGCAAGTCACCTCCCTGTTCGAAGTCTGACTTCCAGAACCACCAACAGTACCAGTCATGGGTTTATAAGATCCTGAGGTAAATCCCCTCCCAGTAGGACGTTGATACGGCTTCCTATTCTAAAATTTTCCTCTACCTTGATAGTTTTGAGAACCTGACCTCACTGGTCCTCCAGTCCCAACACGATTCAACCTCTTATTCTTCATCAGTTCCACCTCTGTGGCTTTCTCAACTAGTGACTGAAAGCGCATGATTCCTAATGGCCTCACAGAGTCCTCGATATCAGGCCTCAGTCCATTGACAAAACGCTTACACATGTAGCGCTCATCAACATGATCATTGAAGAATTGAAAGTGTTTCGCCAGAGACTCCAACTTAGAAGCAAATTCAGGTACAGACATACTCCCTTGACGGAGTGTCAGAAATTGTGCCTCCCGCTCGTCCCGAGCACTAGTTGGAAAATACTTTTCCAGGAATGCAGTTCGAAAAGAGTTCCGGTTGATCTCCTCATTATTGGCTTCCATAATTCCCCTGGTGCCCCTCCACCAGTACTCAGCATCACCAAGTAGCAGATAAGTTGCCATGCCTACCTTGGCACCTTCAATAGTCTGCAGCACACCAAAAATCTTCTCAATCTCTTGGATCCAAAGATCCGCTTTGTCCGGGTCAGTACCACCCAAGAACTTTGGTGGATCTTGTCTCCTGAAATCATTCAGTCCCTTGTTCTGATCCAAAGTCACTTCTCTCTGACGCTGATGTTGGTCACGTGCTTCCTCAGCCGCACGTCTCATCGCATTATCATTAGCCTGTGCAGTCACAGCTTGGGCCATAGTGGCCATCATCTCAGCTAGTTGGTTAGAGTTCACCACATTCTGTTAAGGCAAACAAACAGTTAGTACTCATCACAAGATAGTATCTGGCATAACTATACAATATGATTCAGCAATAACTTCAATCAATTCTAAGCGAAAAATCGCTTGCAGACAATCAATTTTCACTCTTTGCAGAGTCACACAACCTAGCACAGAAGACCTATTCCCCAAAGACTCCCGAAAGACTCGACAAGCTCTGATACCACAATGTAACACCCCGATTTCGGTGGCGTCACTTTAGTAACCAAAAGGAAAATAAAGCGGAAAAACGTGAATATTTTTTTTTCGATTTGATTTGTTTAGATAATAAATTTAAAGACTCGTCGACACAAAATTCTACAACAAAAGATAAACATAACTAATGTACAATATATTTATAGCCCCCGCTGTAAGTAGAGAACCACGTCACGAGTAACCTCCAGTGACGGGAAGTAGCCGAAAGTAGTGCCCGTGGGCAATATGTACAAACCAAGTGAAAGGTCAAGTGTTCGCAATACAGTCCTCCAAAATGAAAGTAGGTCAGCCCAAAACGACCTGAATAAGACCTCCTAGTCCAACCAACTCTCTGTGATTTCCATAAAGAAAACCACACAAAAAGCTAACGGTCGGGAACCTACCCTGCCCCAAAATACGAGCATGAAGACCAGATCTATAACTCTACTCCTACCCTAATCCTGTCCAGAGGAGTACACCCCAGCACTCACAACTACATGCTAGCGTGATCATCGTCCGAATCAGAATCCAGGACGACTTGGTCAATGTCTGTGATCATCCCTCCTCTCGCTACTGCAACATGCTCCTGTGCTGGTCTCACGGGTCCAGGACTCGAAACAAGGTCGGCAACAACGGCAACAGTAGGTGAGCTAGATTCCAATGAAGTCCCTCCCACAGGCTCCTCCTCCGAGGGGTCCTCATCGTCAGAAGACGACGGTGGTGGTGGTGCTCCTACTCCGGGTTCGCAGTGCACGCCGGGTGGCAGGTTGAAGCTGACAGTGTAATGCCTCAGAACTCCCTCCGTCAAGTGTCCCAGACTGTCGACACGATCTTCCATTAATCTCCCCGAGTAGATCGCTCTGTGGCCAGCGAGGTCGACCACCCATGAGTCGGGGATCTCCTGATCTAGCATCTCAAACCTAGTCCCCCCCGAAGGGTGGACCATCGTGAACCAATCTGCCATGGACATCTGACAAAGTCGTAGTCCGCCCAAACACACACAGAAGGCGCGAGGGTCAACCCCAAAGAATTACATAAGTAATACACCTAGTAGGTAAAGTTTAAGGGATAGCTACTTAGGCTTAGAAGTTTCTGATAGCATTATAAATTGTATAACTTCCAAAGAATATAAATGACAAATAATGACAATTAAAATATATCAAGTAAGATTAAGAAGTATCAATCACACTCGCCAACTAAGTCAGTATGCATGGTGCATGAATGAGATGACGAGGAACAAGATGCAATCCGGAAGGATGGGCACCATCGAGTCAATCCTAGCACCGGCCAAAGTGGGACCATTTCCGCTCGGGTGTCTCTTATACCAAACAAAATGTAGTCAGATCAGCAGTATACCCGCAGGCCTGCAATTTCCGTCTGCTACTAAGAATCACCGCAGTGTTCTTATGTGGAAATCCGGGTCTTATGACCATTTTGGAATCCACCGAGGTCCGGCATCCCACCGTGTATGAACCCCAGAAATGTGTGCATGAATGCAAAGTGATTAGCCAAACAACGTCTCCGACCTCACTCGTCACGTCGTCACGTGTTCTAGCTAACTTATTGTCTCTAAAAAGAATACCCTAAGGTAAATGTCGATTCTGCGACAAAAGACAATTAATTATAAAAAGTGTATTATCTCATGATGACTTCTCGAATCATCCGACTCATCTCCATCCGATGGTCAAAAACTGCTCAGCGAGCAAAGAGTATCGACATACTCGGAAACTATTCGTTTCCCGGCTTATCTTATAGATAGCCGAACAACAAAACTGCTCCTCGAGCAAAAGAGTATTAACATACTCAGAAACTTATTAACTTCCCGGCTTATCTTTTAGATAGCCAAACAACAAAACTGCTCCTCGAGCAAAAGAGTATTAACATACTCAGAAACTTATTAGTTTCCCCAAAACTTGGATTCGACGACACTTCTCATTTTCCAAAACTAATATCCAAACCCTAAGTTTTCATCTGAGATTGTTATCATTATTTAAAGGTTCAGAGGTTGTTTAGTGTCTTATGAATTTTCCTTGTAAAACAGTTTCCATTTAGTTTCATCTCTAATCTTATGAGTTTAAAAGATCCCATAATCCCAAGTAACTCCCAGAGAAGGTCTCGATCCACTAAAATATGAATAAGGGCCCGAATCTCCGTTCGTCCCATCAAACTTTCCCAAAAACTCATGATGAGTGTAACATAACTGCCCGTTATCCTCACTCTGACGTACAACAGATATATGTGTAATTGCATTATCAAAGTACACAATCCAACAGTCATGGCACATATATCAACACATCCTAGATTAACCATTTAGCACATAGCATGTAGATCAATATCAACACATCCTAGATTAACCATTTAGCACATAACATGTGAATCAATATCAAAAACAATTCCAGCGATAAATGATTATCATTGTCAGCCGTAGCCTCAGAAAACATTTTCCCAGTCAATCACAATCAAGTGCATAAACAATAAATCAAGTCGAATTCGTCGACACCTAAAGAATTAGCTAGTATTCAGTGAGTAGCCCTAACCTGTAGCTCCTCCAGTGTGATCCTGAAGCGTTCCTTCACAATCTCCTCCTTCCGCTCCTTGGAAATCCTCAAACGAACCTTAGAGCGAAAACCACATAATTCAATCACAATCAGTCAAAAACTCAGCAGACAACAATTACCAAAGTTACACGAAGCATCATAAACTCCGAAGTACGATAATCTAACGCGTTAAGACAAGTTTTCGAAAAACGAATTTTTCCTCCCCCCTTGGAGGTGCTCTCGGCCACACACACTAATTGTGTGTGCCGATTTTTCTTCGATCAAACTTGGTTCCTAGGTTATCATTAGTCGTAACTAATGCGAATTAAAGCTCGGAAAAATTATCGGATCGAAAACTGTCGCAGGGGTATTTTGGTCAGTGTTTTTAGCTCGGAATTTCAAAATTGGAATTTTGAAAAACAAGTTTGATGGGGACGTCACCAGCGACGTTTATGACAACTAATCCTACTGGCGCTAAGCTCAGTCGAGAGTTTTAAGTCTAAAGGACGAAACTTTGGCTAAAAATGGGTTTTTCAAGCAGAATTGAAACTC
This sequence comes from Lotus japonicus, assembly GCF_012489685.1. NCBI lineage: Eukaryota > Viridiplantae > Streptophyta > Magnoliopsida > Fabales > Fabaceae > Lotus > Lotus japonicus. Next base: position 31,174,123 of record NC_080044.1, read on the forward strand.
GGCGGCAATTCGGCGACATTCGGCAAAATGTAATCCGCTAAACATGCTCTTGGGCATGCAGGGATTAAGTTTAGACAGAGAAATCGAGTTATTTGGACAGTTTTACAAAAAGCTCAAAACTTTGAGCACATAAAGACATAGAGAAAAACGACAGAATTGACGATCAGAAGTGAGAGATAGCATCTATACCTCGATGTCTTCGAGTAGCAACGAACGGTGCAGCGATCATGCAAGAAACGGAGAAAATCTTTTTCTTCCTTCTCCTACTCCAAGCTCGCGGGTTTGATGGCTATGGTGTTGGAAAATTTTTGATTTTTTTCAAGCTATTTATAGTTTATGGAAAATGCGGAAAAATGAAAATTTCGCGATTTCGATTTTTCCTGTGCCTTCCTCTGTGATTTCTAAGATAGGTTCTGGCGACAGAATTCCAAAACTCAAAATAGGTTTCTTGGAATTAAGACAAACGATCCAAAGTCGGTGTATATCGATTTTACCCGAAAAACTACTTTTTGCATTTGATGTCGGATGAGAAAACTTCTTTCTGAAGAAAGATTAGAAACCTCGAAAGAAATAGGTGTTCGCGTGTGGAATCTTCGTTTGAAGCTCCGAATAGAAAAAGTCTTCATCGACCGTTTATTTTAAGTTTCTTGAGTTATCAGGGATTTAGTTTCGGCAAACCTCCGAGAATTAGAATCGGACGTTCGTACATTTCAGGGTTTCGTATCGAAATGCTCGCCATGGAAAGATTAAGGGAAGTTCTAACATTTCTCTGAAGATTTTTGGAATTAGTTTCCATCGTGTCTTTAAGTGTAAATTAATCGTTTACTATCGCTCTCGTCCAAGGTATAAGCGAATACTACTTACGCTATAACTTATATCGACTTTAATACTATTCTTAGCCTTTTCCTGAACTTTCTCCTTCATAAATTTATTCCATTTGATAAACACTTGTTCAGGTTTTCCTTCACGTTACATCGAAACTAATCGTGAATAGGAATTTTATTCGGTTTATTCTAAGCTTAAAAACTTGGGTCTCACATTACTACCCTCCAAAAAGAAAGTTTCGACCTCGAAACTTAAGGTTCAGCAAAAAGTTCCGGATACTGTTCCTTGATCTTTTCCTTCAGCTCCCATGTCGCATCACCAGTGTCCTTGTTCCAAATGACTTTCACCAATACAATCTCTTACAAACAATGGCGTGCGAGAGTCGACTTCCAAATAATAGTATTTAATATAGCACAATGATGTATACATCATAACCACAACAGATAATATTGCTAAACACAAGCAACACAATGCATATAATCATATTACGTTACTCAATCAAGTCGTATTATCATTCCACACAATCAAAGGATAGGCATAATAACACATCAAGTTAGTTGCACATTTATGCTTGTCCAATCATGTTTGAAAGATGATTCCAGACAAAACAGCTAATCACAAGGTAGACGGGGCAAGACAACGGAATTGCCACTTAGTAGGTCGAACACCTCGCAGTCAGTCCAACATATAGTTGACCATACAGACCCGAGTGTCACTTACCACCTAGGAATCATCAAGTCGATTAAGCTCACTCTAGTTGACCATATAGACTTACGTGTGCCAAAAGACGACATCGCCAAGTCGATTCAACCCACTCTAGTTTAACATATTGACTCAAGTATGCTAAAAGTTAGTACCCTATGGTTAGGCTTCCATTGAAGGCCCGATCTGTGATTGTCCCAACCTTCATGAGGCCCGACCTTTTGATCGTCTCGACCCTTATTAGATATACATACATGAATGCATCATAGTTTGCCACACAACAAAACGTCCTCACAAGGGTTCGCGTCTCTAGCTAATAGTTATTGTCTCCACAATACTCTTAAACAACAGCGGTTTCCTGAACAATTTGCTTAACAAGTAAGGAGTGCCCACCCTGGTGGCTTCTCTTCTCGCACCACAACTTTTCATTCTCTTGATGACAAAAATTAAAGGGTTAATCGTCTACTTGGTCCCTGTCTTTGTCTCGCCGTCTGAAATTAGTCCCTCCCCGGAAAATTTGAAAATCTAAGTCCTCGCGTTTGTAAAGTGTGTGGAGCAGGTCCTCGCCGGAGTTGGGAGCTCCGGCGAATGATGAATTGGCTAGCTGACTGGGATAAAAATGCTGACGTGGATTTAAAATAAAATAAAATAAATAACACATCAAAATTTTAATTGAATTAATAAAATAAAATAAACAAAAAACCTTCTTAATGATTAAGTAAACAAACTCTTCATTCCAAATCAATTCCAGAAACATGCCCATCTAAAAAACTAAAAACCAAAATACAAGATGAATTCATACTTTTCCAGTAGAACAAGTAACGCATGAAACAACAACCTGGTATCATCAAGCTTGCCAGCACAATAACAGAATCCAACATCTCCTTCATCTTCTTCCCACTTAAAAAACAACCCAAACCCAAATCTAATTTCAAAACATCTTCATCTTCCTCTTTTAACACTTCACCGATTCAAGGGAGTATTTCAAGCCCTCAATTTCGTTCCTTGCAACACCAATTGGACAAGGTTTGGAGTGCTCTCTGATGCATTCGTTTCTCTTCCTCATCACCTCACTGCAACATCACACACAGAGGAAAGAAACACCCCCACCCAGAAACCCATTCCAGATACCCATCTCCACCTTCTCCTGCAACCCAACCCCACTCATAACCCACCCCTAATTAACCCAAATTACCCTCTTCATCATCATCATCATCATCTTCTACCATGAACCCTAAACCCAGCCACCTGCAACCTCACCCTCTCCCCGAAACCCCAACCCGCTGTAACCTCACCCTCACCTACCCCCAAACCCCAACCCTGCATTTTACACTCCTCTGCCTCTCTTCCCGACCATTAAACCAACAACCTTGAAGCCACCTTCCCTCCTTCAAACCCAGCCACCACCACCCAAACCCGATCGCCCAGGGCACCTTCACCTGCAACCCAACCCCACTCGTTACCTACCCACCTTCACCTGCAACCCACCCGACCTTCACCCCTACTCGTAACCCACCCCACCCTCACCCGCAACCCACCCTTGAAACCCATCTTGACCCAGAAGAAAGGGAAGAAGGAGAACGCCTTCACGATCGACTATGTCGCCAACAGTGGCGGCTCCAAGCTCGCCGTCCTCAGCGATGCCACCGGCAGCGAGATCAAGGAAAAGTACGGTCTCGGCTGCGAGCTCGGGAGAGGAGAGTTCGGAATGACGTATCTCTGCACGGATAAGGAGACCGGTGAGGAGTACGCGTGCAAGTCGATTTCGAAGAAGAAGCTGAGAACCACCATCGACATTGAAGATGTGAGGAGCTCTGTGAGGGCAGAGCTGGGTTTGAGAGGATGAGAAGATGAGAAGAACTCAGAAGGTTCTGGGTTTGAGAGGAAGAAGCAATTGATTAATGGTTTTTTCTATTTTTATTATTTGGGGGAAATTGATTTTTTTAGTTAGATTAGGTTAGATTTGTTAATGAATTTAAAATTAGTTAATTTGATTAATAAATATGACTTGTTATTTAGTTTTTAGTTTTTAATTTTTAATTTTTTTTTAAAGCCACGTAAGCTTACTAGCACAGTCAGCATGCCATATCATCACTCGCCGGAGCCCTGGGCTCCGGCGAGGACCTGCTCTACACACTTTTCAAACGCGAGGACTTAGATTTTCAAATTTTCCGGGGAGGGACTAATTTCAGACGGCGAGACAAAGACAAGGACCAAGTAGACGATTAACCCAAAATTAAAAGGTAGTTCTAAAGAAAAAGCAGCTGTTCTAACTTCTAACTTCTAAGGGTAAAATGGCAGTTTGAACCACCTAATTGTGTGCGCTCCACCTAGACTTCGAAAATTCTACCCGCGCTACCCTTCTCTCGAAATTTCTCAACCAACATTCACAACTAGTCGATTTTTCACTTCCCTTTCTCCCTGCATCTTTCTCTTTTGTGTTAGGGTTTTTATCTCTCTTCGCGTTTCGTTTCTTTGTTCGGGTTTGGTTGTTGAGAGATTGTCGAGGGTTTGCGTCTCTGGTACGTTGAGATAGGGTTGTGGAACTCGCCGAAACGTTGGCGATTTTGAGCACAACATTGTGTATGCCATCGAGCTTGTTTCAGGTTTGTTGCTACGATATTCGTTGGTTAAACTTTAGCTTTTGCAGGAAATTGCGTTTCCTTTATGGTGATTTTGTGTTTTGTCCTGATTTTGTGAAGAATTGAGATCGTTTCTGTTTTCCAGTTCATGAATCCTCACTGATTTTCTGTTGTGTTATGAAAATCTTCATTGAGGTACCTCTGTGTTTAGTCCTATTGCAATCAAGCATTAGAACTTACACAATGATTAGGGAAATTGCATTATGTTTCCATTGAAATACTTTTTTGTGCATCTCAATTATTTATTCAAATTGTCTTTTATTTATTCATTCAGGCCACACTACTTTCAAGGAAATTATAAGAAGTTCTTCTATGCACACCAACCATACTAGCACCATGTATCTGTCTGCACATTGAAATGGTGGCCGGTGGTTAGTCGAGAGTGTGATTGCTGATTCCTGTTCGAAGATTTGGAGACGGAGGCATTTTCATTTGGAATTTGAGGAGATCAATCGATGAGGTCATTCCCAAGCTGGAGAAGAAGCTCTCAGATGCAGCGGTGGTGAGGTTGTGGTGTGGTTCATGGAAGAAAAAACAAATGACATTACCAAACAGGTATTTTACAATCAATTTCGGATCTGGCTTTGCTATGTTATACAGTACATTACAACTTATATGATTGCTTTTCTTTATATAATTTCATCTGATTGGTGCCTGGATATGCAGTCTACCGAACATATGAATGATTGAATTCTTGGTTTTAAGTCAGCTTTGGGCATTCCATCTTTTAGTTAATAGCTTGATTCATGCACTCATGTCATGTCACATGCCCTGTTCCTTTATTATTTTTACTACTATTACTACTACTGTTATTTAGTATTAGTATTTTGGCTTTATCTGTTCTTTTTTTCTTCATATAATGCTTTAATTAAATGTTGTAAAGATGCTTTTGCTAGAATGGCCATTACTAAAGTAATATAGGAGTGATGAATAGTTATGAGTCCCTCCTCTGTTTATTGCTAGTGCATGTTTGACTTCATTAGTGCTTGCTGTTACTGCATTTGTGGCTGATGAAAGCTTCTATGGGGCGACAATTCATTGTGAGTGGTGCATATAGTACCTTCTGCAGAAGCTCTACTCTTTCCTATTTAATGAAAATGCTTTTTCTTTGGTCAGAAACAGAACCAAAGGAGCTACACTTTGATTAATTGTTAAGTGAATAATGTTTGCCAAGCTCAAGACCACAACTGTATGAAATGATCAATAAATGCATGCTATGAAATGTATCACCAAATCCTCAGTCTGCATCTTCCAAAAACCAAAGTGTGTACTATCAAACCTTTCGATTTTCACCTTACCTTCATTTGCGACCATCCCTCTGCCTCAAACATTACTTCTCACGATCGATTCTCAAATATTTCTCGCAAAAAAATGCAAAATTCCAAACCAGCTCTGATACCAGTTGTTGAGAAGAATTATGCAGTATTTTTCTATAATGTCATATTTGTGTAAGTGAAGCATAAATGTGAAATAATTTGATACACCAAATTGATAACGCAGTTCGGCTAATAATGTCTACATATTCGGACTGCTGCAAATCATTTTTTGAAAAAGAAAGTATATAAGTTTACGAAACACTCAAAACCACTCACAACCCAATTACACCCAGAAGCTAAGCTATTTTCTCTGTAATATTTCTCTCTGATTTTCTCTCTCTTTTTTTTTTTTTTTGCGCTTCTCGTGACCTGGTTGTATTGTGTTTTAAGTTGCTTTGTTTTTGCATCATTTTATAGGAGAATTGTTAGGCATAACTTCCGTAACTTGTTGTGTCATTTTCCCCAATGCATGCATTACATTTCCTAACAAATTGCTCCTTCAATTTTTTTGTGTGGTGTTTCAAGTATTAAAAAAGTGGTCATCCATTTCTTTGACGTTGTAAATAGAAGGCAACCATAAATTGTTACATGCAGGCAATGTAGTGTGGGCGAAGACACTCTGAAATGAATTGCCTCAAATTTGATTATCTTCAATGTCGCCGGCCAGGCCAGGCCATCTACCCATAGTTAATGGTCTGATCCCGTGACAGCTCATATCATAGCAGCATGCCTTGCAATTCAGAAACATATATGATTTTATTCCCCCTTCAACAATTTGCAGCCCTTATTATACTCTTCAGGACTTAAAAGGTTTCGCGTATAATGAGATATCAAGTGCCCTTACTAGGCTATATAACACATGTTCTATGGAGGGCCTTTGCTTCTTAAGCCCTATGCTAGACAAAGCTAGCTTTAGTGTGATCTCAAATGCTTCTACAGAGTACTCCCCTTTGAGTTTAGGATCAGCGAATTCTGAAATATCACCGCGTCTTGCAAAATCTCTGGCCTATAAAAGCAAAGTAATTAATGGTGTTCATCAATCAAGTTTGAGAAGTATATAGATTTAAGAACTTAGGATCTCTTTTCTCACCATTTTACTTAGGGACCCTGGTCTCTGAAAATCGATGTTCAGGACCCTCTGTCCTGATAGAAGTTGTAATAACACTATTCCAAAGCTGTAGACATCTCCTGATGCATTTACATGGTGATTGCTCCGATATTCAGGGTCAATATAGCCAAATGTTCCTCTCACTTCAGAGCTCACATAGGATTGACCAGGGTCCATAGCTCTGGACAACCCAAAGTCTGAAAGCTTTGCTTTGAAGTTGGAATCAATGAGAATGTTTGACGGCTAAAAATACCATATATAATGAGGGATTAATGAAGCAACCTGAACAATGAGTAATAATAGAGAATGTATAAAATACCATGTGCCATTGTGTATACCTTTATATCACGATGAACAATGCAGCCACCTAGGTAGGTATGGAGAAACTCAAGACCTCTTGCACTATCAACAGCAATCTCTAGTCTTTGAATCCATGAAAGAACTTTATCATTTCCTGTGGAAGTAATTTTAGTATTCAAGAACTTCTATTTAAAGGATCTTAGGGAATTTTGTTGGTAGTGTGCCTATAATAGTTGCATTACTGTGGGATATTTAGTTTTAGGAGCTTGTTTTCTTTAAGGATATGTTGCATTTACTTTTAAGTTGATGTTAGTAAATCCTAAACTCAAAGTTACGTTTGAATTTGAATGTGTTTGAGTTATTTAGTTGAAACTTGATTTTAAGACTCAGTTTTCATATCACCTTGTTAGTAGATTTATGATGGGAACCAATGAAACAGAGAAAGGAACAGGGAATAATGGCAGATAATTGCTAATGGAATTATGTGAAAAGGAGAAACAAACACAGTAGTATCACTACTACTCCAGAGCTAAGCTCCTATAGAGAAAGCATTTCTCTATTCACTCTTACAATAACAATACTCTCAGATACCTCTCCCCTACTAACAGAATTCCCTTTATACACAAATTCCCCTAATCCCCGTAACTAACTCTTCCTAACACCCTTTCTCACACTGCCAGCTCACTCTTCTTCTGGATGCTTCCTTCCTTTCCCCTCCTCACATACCTGTGCCATACCTTGGGCCTTGGATTAATTGTCTCAGCCCATTCTCTATTTGGGGGCCTATCAATTTATTGTGTTTTTCTGCTATGTATTTGCTCTATATATATATAGCATTCAATGATTAATAAAATTATCTTCTTCCAATTACAATTTTTTTTCTATATTTCTTGATACAATAACAAGTTTAAATGAAAAGGGGAAAGAAAAGAAATACCAAATAGCCACTCTGAGAGGTTTCCATTGTGGCACAGTTCATACACCAGGAAGCATTCAACTTTATTTTCACAGTATCCGAGTAGAGCTACTAGGTTTGGATGTTTGACATGGGAAAGACTCCTCACTTCTCTAACAAATGTCTCCATGGCTCCTTCATTGATTATATGCTTAACTGCAACATATTGACCGTTGGAGAGTACACCTTTGTAAACTTTTCCTGTAATGATCATAATAGAAAAAAGGAATTCCTTTTTCAGTTCACAGGTTTTCCTTTGTGAATGTACTAGTCATTTAGTTATCTCATTTTCAATGTTCTCATCCTTCTATGAAGACACTATCATCTACAAAAAATAGGAACTCAAAATTAAACTTTCGAGTTGATTTTGTATCAATTCAAATGTCACCTTTAAATCTTTCCTCTACAAATTCTCCCCCTTTGCCTTAGTTTAGTATTGCTTGGAGACATCGGAGGTCATTCAATTGTAATTATAATGAATAAGAAATACATTTTTCATAAGAAAATAAGCCATATTCTTACCTGCTATTCCTTGGCCAATGAAATTTGAAGCGCTGAGATTCCTAGCGGCTACAGAAACATCCTCCAAAGTTATCTTAAGTGATGTTGAATCCTCTAGCTCTGAATAGTTAGATGGTGTCAAGTAAGTCAAACAAATAGATGCCTAGATGGTTCAGGATCATAAAATAATTCACAAAAGCTCTGTTTTTCTCAATTACCATGTTCTATTGTTGGAGCAGTTCTAATTCTTTTGACAAACATTGCAAGGGCGGCAAGAAGCACTACTAGTGTAACTCCAATGAAGCCAATGGCTAGAATCCAGAGACGTGTTGGCATCATATTCCACAAAAGCTATTGGAAGATCCTCCCTAGTTGTGAGCAATTCTCAATTTGAACCATTCAAGGCTGAAGAAAACTGAATATCAAGGACACAATCATAAACACGAGTTTGAAGAGTGCTCAACAGCAGAAGCAAACAGCAAAGGAGTTTTCCCCCAGAAACTTGGTTACATTAGAACAAGAGAAATTTAAGTATTTAACACGAAGATCCAAATTTGAAGATTCTACGCAATTTTAATACAATTGGAAACAAGATCAGGGGCATAAGATTTAAGCAAATGGCATTAGCGTGGTTGTTCCACAAGTTCTCTGAATGAGCTTTCAGCCGCTTGGAATGAATTGCCGTACTTTTGGAATATATGTATAATATTCTTACAAAAAGTGCCGGTGGATGCAAGTGTTGACTGTCTTTTTTCAATATTGTTAAAAAAATTATTTACCAAAATATTGTATTTTTAAGTATTTATCAATGGTCTATTCAAAAAAAAAAAGTATTTATCAATGGTTATTTTGGCCATGCAGGATGTCTAGATGACCACCTTTGGAAAAACTTCTCATGTGGGCCCACCTTTTTGTGAAAGTGACCCCTGCGGCCAAGAGTTTTCGTTAGTCATTAATTTCATCATTATGTTGACTGATTGTTGGGGTAGTTGGGGTTCTGAGAAAGTCTCTTCACATGAGGAGTTCATAAATAAAAAAATTACACAAGCAATGAGGGTTTAAATTGTGTTTTGAAAAACAATTTTAAACTATTTCAAGAAAATATAAGTTCTTAAAGCTTTCCACAAAAGAGAAAGGGTGTAGCGGATAGATAAGAATGATAGCGATAGATAACTTAAAAGCAAATAACAACCATACAAGAAATTTTTATCTTGATTCACCCTAAATCGATGAGCTACGTCCAGACCATGGTATCTACTAAGATTTTGCACTAAACAAGTATGCAGGACTTCTCCTGCAGCAAGTATGAAGGACTTCTCCTCAACAAGTATTTGACATAACTTCTTCCAAACAATTATTTAACAAGACTTCTCCCATATCTGAAAAAGGATTTTGCTTCTACTTAGATCTATTCGCAAAGAGTGATGTAGAAAGATTAAGATCAACTTACTCTTTTTCAAGTGTGTACAAGATATGACACTAAAAATTATCAAGAGTACTCCAGAGAAAGATTTGACTTGTATGTGTTTAGATGATGATGGACAAAGAAGTTCTCAAGACTTTTTTGCTTGTTGTTCAAATGCTGAAAGAATGAAGGGTTAATGGTAAAATTAGTCTCTGTCTTTGTAGTGAGTTTTGATTTTAGTCTCTCTCCGGGAAATACTAAGCAATATCTCTCTAACATTTCATGCGTTTTGATATTAGTTGTAACACCCCATTTTTAATTAAAATAATATTGGTATTTTATTTTAATTAAGATTATATCGTATGGTGGTTTATTAGGCGATATATTAATACTTTAATGAAATAAAATATTTTCTGTGATGCTGGGTGTGTTGTATGAAATGGAAGAGAGTGAGGGGGTGAAAGTTAGGATTAAAAACGGAGACAAGGACTAGGAGAGATTTTGGGGTTTTTAGTTTATCCCTTGAGGAATTAGGTTTAGATGGTTAATTAAGGATGGGGGCGGCAGCTAAAGAAAAAAAGATAAGAAAAGAAAGAAGAGATGAAGCTGCTCGCGTGAAAGAAGAAGAAGAAGAAGGGAAGAGGAAGCTGCGGTTCGCGTGAAAGAAGAAGAAGAAGAAGGGAGGAGAGTCGCTGTCGCGTGGAGGAAATAAGGAGAAGAAGGGGAGAGGCGTTGTGGTGATCGTGGAGAGGCCGAGAATCAAGAAGAAAAGGGTCTAGGAGGCTTTGTACCGGTGTCATAGAAGGTAAGGGTCTGAATTTACCTTGTATAATTGTAGTATAACAGAGGTTGAGTTTAACATGAAGGAAACCCCAACTTCTTTGAAAATTCAGAACTGAGATACTGTGTTGAGTGTTAACATGTGGTGAGCAAAATTGATTTTGAGCGAAATTGAGGTTCTGGGGGGAAATTGGGTTATGTTTCTGCCCAAAGATACCCTAACAACCTGTGCTGTAGAGAGCATAACTCTCTTTACATAATTCCAAATTGAGTGAAATCAATTTTGTATGAAAGCTAACTCATAGGGTTATGTTGAATAATATTTTCATAATTTTTGGATTGCTGGTTCAGTACCAGAATTATCTGCAAGTTCACTCTGTTTATACCCGCAGACACCCTAACAGCCTGTTCTGTAGAGAGCATAACTCTCTCTACAGAATTCCAAATTGAGTGAAACCAATTTTGTATGAAAGTTAACTCATAGGGTTATGTTGGGTAATATTTTCATAATTTTTGGACTGCTCGTTTAGTACCAGAATTATCTGCAAGTATGCTATGTTTCTATTTATTTCTGGAATTGATTCTGGAACTGGTTCTAGTAATTAATGTGAGACATTTGGTGATTTTGTGTTGCTAGATTGTTGGTGAAATAGTGAATGACTTGATAATTATATTGAAGTGTTATTTTGTGTAATTTTGGTGTGATTTTCATTATGGAATTTGGTGAGAAAATATGTTATATATTTGGGGCTGGAGTGGTCTCAAATTTGCATGTTTTAATTTATGAGTTTTTGCACGAAATACACTTCATTTAGTCAAGAGGCAACGTGTCGGTTTTCCTCGGAAAACTGGGGCTTGTCCCAAAACTGGAGTGGTTCTGGAAGTCTGGAGTGGACTTCATTGGTGGTTAACTGTCTGGAGTGGACGCGGTGATACCGCTAAGGTTAACAATTGGTACCACATGCATGCATTGGAGTCTCACACACTAAGTTTCACTTTTTTCAGTGGCTTTATGTGTTTGGTGAATTGTTGGTGAATTGTTTTGTTGTTGTGGTGAAGTCGTGAAGTTGAATTATTATTCTTCTTAAAGCTTATAATTTTCCGAAGCAATAATAAGAATTGTGAAACTGTCTTGAGAGCAAATATTATAATTACTCAGATTTTAAAGAAAAGGTGAAGAGTTTATAAAGCAGAATCTGAATTGATTACTTGCTCTTTGTTATGCTATATTTTATACAATGTAAGTTCTTACCCTTCTGTTGGAATGATGTTCTATGCGACATCGTACAGGTACTGGAGGTAGAGATGTTGCTCATGAGTGTAAGACCAAGATTTGGTCATGTAGTACAACTCTATGTTTTGATGATTACAAGTTAATTATTGTTTATGAACAATTATGGTACTCTAACGTTGTTCTCTGAGTGTTTAATTGACAGGCTCTGACTCTGGTCTAAAAACACACTTATTAGAAGCACAAAGCAAAAAGAGTAGCCCACCTAATGCTTTCGCTCTCACTATATTCTGATTGAAAAGTAGTATATGCTTCAGAAGTTCTGAAGATTATAAGCTCTGATGTGGATTCAGATCACTTCAAGTTCTGAAGACCAGAAGCTTTGAAGGTCCAGAAGCTAAGAAGTGAAGACTCTAAAGTCCAAGAGTAAGCTGGCTCTGAAGACCAAGTACTTCCAACTCTGATGACTAGAAGTTCTGATGAATAGGCCAGAAGCAGAAGCTACGAAGGTCAGAGGATCCAAGCTTCCCTCTGACTCTGATCTCATGAGCTGCACGCGTCCCAACACGAAGCGTCACCCGATCAGAAGTCAGCTAGGATTAACTACCATCTACAAACATCTATACAACAACACATAACTAAAAAAATACTTCAAGTCTTTAAATATGACAAGTAATTACAAATAAATTATTCTCCAAGTCTCCAAAAAATAGTAGAAGGACTTCAAGTCTCCATAAATTATATACCCTACTAGTAGGTTAGGTAAAAGTTAAAATTATTAAAAATATATATTAAATAATATATTATTATTATATGATTGGATTTCGAGTTGGGTTGGATGGATTATTATGGAATCCGATATCCGATCCAAAGATGATTGAATCGTAATAAAATCAATCCAATTGATCTGTTTGCCCAATCTAACACGTATTTTTATCATTGGATCAAATTGGGTCGAATGATTTCATTGGGTTGACCCGGCTCATGTGCACCCCTAATTTTTTAGACTTGTTGGTAGTCATATTCAAGCTGGTTGTGCTGTTGCATATCACTTTCAGCTTGTGGGGAGTCGGGGAGATGTTGAGATAGAAAGTTAGTTCTAGCAGTTAATTTGTTATTTTCATTACGTTACACACGTGCTTAGTTAATTAGGATAACAGAAATAGTTTATGTTAGTTCACTATTGAATTACTTAGTCTATAAATAAGCGATGTAGCTTGTACTTCAATTTTTAATTCAATGAAATCCAAATCAAATTCATTCTACTAGATGTTTCTCTCTACTTTTATGATAATAGATGATGATTGCTCTTGGGTTATGGATGATCGGTGGAAAAGTTATATTAACCTAATACATGTGAGATAAGAGTGCCAAGTGAGGCATTATGTCAATGTGAGCATGATGAACGGTAATAGAAGATGAACTGTGAAGACAGGATCAGAATACTCTCAATTGTAAATTCTCTTTACTTTCTTCAAGTTTGAATTTGTATATGTCTCTCTTCATATGTATATGAGAACTCTTTGAATATTTATAAAGAGATGAATAAACACAAATGTTCAAATTGAACATTGTAAACACACTAAGCAGTAGGAAGCTGACCAGTATTTTTTTTTCCATTCACATAGAGAGTTGGGAGTTAAGTTGGGAATCGAACCTTTATCCAAAATCCTAACCCCGTCATCATCTTTAATATCAATTAATAAAACAAAATATTAACAATACAACTTCAGAACTACAGTGAACTAAAATGAAAATAAAAATACTCCTTTATCGAGAAAAGAACAGTATGATTTTTTAAAACAGAAAAGAACAGTATAATTTAGAAATTTCTCAAGGAAAGAAAACCATAATTCACTTCTAAGAAAACTACAACAAAATAACAGAAGAGATAATGAGGTCCCCTAGTGAACAATAACTCATTTTACAATTCATTCAATCTTGCGATGCAACCCCCAAACCCTGCGCTTGCTCTTATCACAAACTAAAAATCACTGCATATGGGCAAAGATATTTCTATCTCCATTGATGAATTTATTAATTAATAACATAATCAATAATAGATAGTAAATAATAATAATACTAACCTTTCAGCTTTTACCTTAGTTTAGCTGGGTTAGTTAGGATTGGTTACTCAAGTTGGTTAGGTTAGTTAGCTGGTTAGTTAGCTAACTTTACTCTTTCACCCTCTGTATATAATCCTTATCCATTGTACATTGTATTCATTCAGTCATTCAGTGAATTGAATCAAGCACCGTTTCTGTTATCTCTCTCTTACCTTTCTCTGCAACTTCTCTGCAATTTCTTGTTATGGTATCAGAGCTCTCTTAGAGAGAGCTCTGCTTCCGCTTCGCATCCATGGCGGCTGAACTCACCGCTTATCCCTTCACTGTGCAAGATGCACAAACTCCTTCTCATACCTTCTACATACATCCAAACGAAAGCCCCTCCACCGTTCTTGTTTCGCCACCGCTATCGGAGGGGAACTATCACAATTGGGCGAGAGCTATGAAGATGAGTCTTCTCACCAAGAACAAGCTAGGGTTCGTGGATGGGTCGATTGCAGAACCGCCTCAAGATCATCCTGTTTCTCCCTTCTGGCAACGTTGCAACATGCTTGTTCTTAGCTGGCTAATCAAGTCCATGAGCGTTGAGATCGCTCAGTCAATTTTGTGGCGTGATAAAGCTATCGACGTCTGGAAAGAACTTCGTGAAAGATTTTCTCAAGCAGACTTGTTCAGAATCTCAGAGCTTCAGGAGGAAATCTTCAGTTTGAAACAAGGTGATAATTCTGTCTCAAAATTCTATACGAGTATGAAGATTCTTTGGGATGAATTAGATGTTCTTAATCCACTGCCTGTGTGTACTTGCAATCCTCGATGTTCTTGTGGAGCAATCAAGAACATTGAGGATGAAAGAAACAAAAATCAAGTAGTAAGATTTCTTAGAGGTCTGAATGATCAGTATTCAGGAGTTAGATCACAGTTGATGCTGTTAGATACCCTTCCTAATGTCAATCGAGTATTTGCTCTTATTGCTCAGCAAGAAAGACAATTTGCTGCTGAGAATGTTTCTGGATCAAGAGCATTAATGGCTTCAAGAGAGAATTCTAATGATAATAGAGGTTCTAGTTCAGATCACAGTAGAAATTATCATTCCAATTCTGGAAATTCTGGAGGTTGTTCTTCTTCTAGTTCAGGGAACAATAGATACACCACCAAGAAGTGCTCATATTGTGGGAAGATGGGACATACCATAGATGATTGCTACAAGAAACATGGTTTTCCTCCTGGATTCAAGTTCAAGAATCCAAAGTATGCTGGCAAGTCAGCCAATTTAGCTCACACTACTGATGAGGATCAGGAATCTACCAGCCAAGAGAATGCTTCAGGGCAAGAAGCAACTCGTTTTGGTTTCACTGCTGATCAGTACCATCATCTACTTGCATTACTTCCAGCACCAGAGACAAAGAGTTCAACATCTCAGCATGGAGCTAGTGTAAATTCTTGTGCTCAAGTGCTTCCTACAAAGAATGGTAATAACAGTACTAAATTTCTTTCATCTAGAGATAATGATCCTCTCAATACAATTTGGATCCTTGACACTGGTGCCACAGATCACATATGTAACAATCTTAGTTACTTTAGTACCTATAAGCATGTAGCACCCATTCCTATGTCTCTACCTAATGGGATTGTTGAGATAGCTAAAATCAAAGGCACAATTTGCATTACACCCTCCTTCACACTGACCAATGTGTTATATCTGCCAAATTTTGAGTCTAATTTGATTTCAGTTCATAAGCTGGTGAAAAGTTTGCATTATAGACTAACATTCCATGATGATCTTTGTCTAATTCAGGATATCAGTGCTTGGAGGATGATTGGCACAGTTAGGGCAGTCAAGGGTCTCTACATCTTCAACAGGAACTCAGTTACAGCTAGTAATTCTGTCCCAGCCTCTGTAAATTCATCCTCTACTCAAAGTCTAGTTAGTAGTTTTGAGTCAAATGCACACAATTTGTGGCATTATAGGTTAGGTCATCCCTCACTTGTTAAGGGTCATTCAATAAATGAGCTATTTCCATATGTACATTGTAGTAAAGCTCATGTTTGTGATGTTTGTCCTGTAGCTAAGCAAAAACGATTGAGTTTTCCACTCAGTACCACTGTATCTACCACTATTTTCCAATTAATACATGTTGATATTTGGGGCCCAGTTTCTGTTATGTCTTTGCATGGCTTTTCTTATTTTTTGACTATAGTAGATGACTATTCAAGATACACTTGGGTTTATTTACTAAAGTCAAAAGCAGAAGTTAAAACCCTTGTTCAGGATTTCTGTGCTATGGTAGTTAATCAATTTGAAACCACTGTGAAAGTCATTAGAAGTGACAATGGGAAAGAATTTGCATTGAGTCACTTTTATGCTGAGAAAGGTATAATTCATCAAACCTCTTGTGTTGAAACCCCTCAACAAAATTCAATTGTTGAGAGGAAACATCAACACATTCTCAATGTGGCTCGTGCACTGTTATTTCAAGCCCACCTTCCTAAAATCTTCTGGGCTCATGCTATTGCCCATGCTATTTTCCTCATAAATAGATTACCTACACCTGTGTTAGATAATAAATGTCCTTTTCAGCTACTCTATAAAGTGTTACCAGATTTGTCTCATTTAAAGGTCTTTGGATCCCTTTGTTTTGCTTCAACCCTTGCTAGCCACAGAACAAAGTTTGACCCTCGAGCCCACAAATGTGTTTTCCTCGGGTTCAAGTCAGGAACCAAAGGATACTTAGTATATGATCTCCAAACTCACAACATTTCCATCTCCAGAAATGTAGTATTTCATGAGAACATATTTCCTTATTATGCAAAGTCTCCTATTGACAATACATCTCAGTCCCATGACTTTCCTCAGCCAACATTTTCAGCAAATGATATTTTTGATTACATACTCCCTGCTCCACCTGAACCAAATATGCCATCACCAGCTCCTATCTCAGGATTCTCTGCAGATCCTTCTCAAGCTATTACCCAAAGGGTTTCTCATAGAGTAAGAAAACCACCCTCTTACTTACAGGATTATCACTGTACTCTGACTGCCTCTACAGCTGTGCCATCCATGCCATCAAGCAAAGGTACATCCTATCCCCTGTCCAAAGTCTTATCCTATAATAACCTGACTCCTTCTTACCATAGTTTTGTCATGAACATCACTACTGCTATTGAGCCTACAAGATACACAGAAGCAGTAAAGCATGAATGTTGGAGGAAGGCTATGGATCAAGAAATTGAGGCATTAGAGAGAAATCAGACTTGGATTCTTGTGGATAAACCTCCTGATAAAACACCAATTGGGTGTAAATGGGTTTACAGAATCAAGTATAAGCAAGATGGTACTATTGATAGATACAAGGCACGGTTAGTTGTGAAAGGCTATACCCAAATAGAAGGCATTGATTTCTTTGACACCTTCTCTCCTGTGGCCAAGATGACCACTCTTCGGGTCTTACTAGCTCTTGCATCATCCAACAACTGGTTTCTTCATCAGCTGGATGTAGATAATGCATTTTTACATGCCAGGCTAGATGAAGAAATATATATGTGCTTACCTCAAGGAATGCATACTGACAAATCAAATCAAGTTTGTCTTCTTCAGAAATCTCTTTATGGCCTCAAGCAAGCCAGTAGGCAGTGGTATACTACCCTATGTCAGGCTCTCCAAACACTGGCATTTACACAGAGCTCAGCTGATCATACACTATATATTAAGAAGACTGATGCAGGTTCATTCACAGCTCTATTGCTCTATGTTGATGATGTTTTATTAGCAGGCAATGATCTCAGTGAAATCCAGTTAGTCAAGCAATCTTTACACTCTCAATTTCGTATCAAGGATTTGGGTGAGGCTAAATTCTTCCTGGGCCTTGAAATTGCAAGATCAAAGGCTGGAATTGTTTTGAATCAGAGAAAATATGCTCTTGAATTGTTATCAGACTCAGGATTGCTAGGAAGCAAGCCTACTACTACTCCTATGGATAGCTCCCAGAAGCTAGGCACTGCATCAGGGACTCCTCTTACAGATATTGGCTCTTATAGAAGGCTTATTGGTAGATTGCTCTACCTTACAACTACCAGGCCTGATATTGCTTATGTGGTCAATCAATTGAGCCAATTCTTATCAGCTCCAACTGATGTTCATGAAGCTGCTGCTCAGCGGGTTCTTCGTTACATCAAACTTAATCCTGGCTGTGGTCTTTTTTACCCTGCTGATTCCTCCACTACTCTCACAGCATTTAGTGATTCTGACTGGGCAGGGTGTGTGGACACTCGCAAGTCTATCACAGGCTATTGTATGTTTCTGGGTTCTTCCTTGGTGTCATGGCGATCCAAGAAGCAAACTACCACTTCCCGATCATCCTGTGAAGCAGAATACCGGGCCATGGCAGCCACGGTTTGTGAGGTTCAATGGCTCAGTTACTTGTTGCCTGATTTACAAGCTCAACCAACAGCACCTGTCTCCATGTTTTGTGATAATCAGTCTGCTATTCATATAGCACACAACCCAAGCTTTCATGAAAGAACAAAGCACATCGAGCTAGATTGTCACATAGTTCGCGAGAAGCTCAAACAAGGCCTTGTGCATCTTCTTCCGGTTGCTTCTTCCTTTCAGCTTGCGGATATCTTCACAAAACCATTGAGTCCAGCTCCTTTTCGTCACATTTTCTCCAAACTGGGATTGTTTAACATACACTCTCCAGTTTGCGGGGGGCTAATAGATAGTAAATAATAATAATACTAACCTTTCAGCTTTTACCTTAGTTTAGCTGGGTTAGTTAGGATTGGTTACTCAAGTTGGTTAGGTTAGTTAGCTGGTTAGTTAGCTAACTTTACTCTTTCACCCTCTGTATATAATCCTTATCCATTTACATTGTATTCATTCAGTCATTCAGTGAATTGAATCAAGCACCGTTTCTGTTATCTCTCTCTTACCTTTCTCTGCAACTTCTCTGCAATTTCTTGTTAATCAAACAACCCTAGGAAGAAGGGAATTTCCATTCAAACAAACAGCAACATGTGTTATGGAAGCCAAATGACAGTGTTGGTGTGACTACCAACGATTGCCTGCCCAAGTTACCGATTCTTTGCCAGCCGTTTTCTCCGCATCCTTTTCTCTTCCTCCTCGATTAACCTAAGTTGCTCCTCATCCTCTCTTCTCGCAATTTTTGCACTGAATAAAAGTATTACAGAAAATCTTCAACAACCCAAAAAAGTACTTGTTGAAAAGAAACGCCAGACAGAAGGCATTTGTAGTGCAATCATGAAATGAAAGGGAAACCAAAGTCTACGACACATGCACATTGCACATAATTTTATAGAAAGAAAAAAGAGCAAGAGCCAGGGATAAGCATCAATAATTACCAGAAGTTTCTTATAAGGCCAACTTTAAAATATACACAGGAAAAGAAAAGGCTCATGCATTAGGTCTTGAGTTCAACTTAATCAACAAGCAAAAGCAAGATTCAATACATATTGCATACTACCTCTATTTCTATTATTACAAAATTAATTATTATTTTCTCAATTATACCCATATATCCACATAATAATTCTCAAGTGCAATAACGTGTCCATCCATGGTTGAGTAGTCCAAAAGTCAGAATAATATAGGAAGTTTAAAAATATTCCGACAAATTAATTGTAATTATTGGTCTGTGTTCTCTTCTTTCTCTATAAATATAAATATCACTTATCCAGAGAGACAAACAATTTAAGCTTATTTTTATGTCCGTGTAATAGTAGTTTAAAATGACATTAAAAATCATTTCTCAATTATACCCTCATATCCACCTAGTAATTCACAAGTACAATAAACTATTTACCATTGAGTAGTCTAAAGGTTGAAGGGCTTCAACAGGAATTTTATAAAATAATTTCAAGGAAATAATTGATTTTTGATCTGTCTGTTTTTTCCTCTCTCTAGATAGATAAATAGGAATGGATGTGGTGTTAATTAACATCGTTAAATTTTAATAAGAAAGAAACAAACCTCCTCCTTTCTTCCCTCATGATTTCCTCAAAGCCTGCCTCCATATTATCATCATCATCGTCATCAGCACAGTTCTCAGGGTTGTAACTGCAGATAATCCAACAGAAGACCATAAACAGTTATAAATTGTCTGTAATGGAAGAAATCAAGACACAAGCAGTACTTAGTGAAACAAAGTTTCATTGAAAATTATCCTTCCCCAGCCCCCCAAATCCCCTCTTCTGTCCAGCTTGCACCATAAGATAAACAAGAGACAGGAATCACAACCATCAAGCTGAATTCAAACACACATATTATGTAGTTTGAGGATGAGGTCCTATGTCAGCAATTTAATCATGTATTTATTAAAAAAATCCCCCTTCCCCCCTACCAATTCCCATAAGAGAAATCAAGACACAAGTAGCATAGCAATCAAGGTGAATTCAAACATATCTCTGCAGTCAAGTGGATGAATTCCAACATCAGCATTTTCATTTACAAGCTAGATCTACGGGGTAAAGCTAGAGGTAAAGGTTATTTTTTGTCCAGTTGTAGGAATGAGGTCATGTACAATGAAGAAGAATTTTCTTTTTTGGACCTAAAAACAAAACTAAAGAACACATTGTATATAAATCAAGATTCTCTGCATATCAATTGAAAACATAAAATTCTTACTGATACATTGATCTGATCATGCGACGGTAATCCATTTCAGGCTCAACATCATCAAGGTGTTGTCTCGGAACCTTATTCTTGGGGCGGTGATTTTGCGAAGCAGAATGCATTGGAATTTGTTTAAGTGGCTTACTTATCTGTAAAGCAAAGTAACATATAGCTTTAACAAAAAAAAATAGATATATTTTGGAACAAGCTACTTGAATGAAATATTCTGATTGATTATTCCATGAAGCTGAGTACATATATATATACAAGAGTTTAGGGATAGCTAAATAAGGAAAAGATCTATCCTAATAAAAGATAAAATATACTAAATATATTTATTCCCTATTTATTTTATCTACATATCTCAACACTCCCCCTCAAGTTGGAGCATATAAATCGTATGCATCCAGTTTGTCACATATATATTTTATCCGGGGACCTCGTAAAGACTTGGTAAAAATATCAGCCAGCTGATCTTGAGAGCAAACAGAAGAAGTCTTGATAGTACCACAAAGAATCTTCTCCCTAATAAAATGACAATCAACTTCTATATGTTTTGTTCGTTCATGAAAAACCGGATTAGAAGAAAGATGTAAAGCTGACTGATTGTCACATACTAAGTTCATAGGAGTAATCGCACAAAACTTCAACTCCTGAAGTAAGTGCTTCAACCACAAGAGCTCACACGTAGTATGAGCCATAGCACGATACTCAGCTTCGGTGCTTGATCTAGCAACAACACTTTGTTTCTTACTCTTCCAAGAGATGAGATTTCCACCAATAAAAACACAATAACCAGAGGTGGATCTCCTATCACCTGCATCACCTGCCCAATCCGCATCTGAATATCCAGTAATACTAGTATGACCTCTATCAGTATAAACAAGACCTTTTCCAGGCGACCCTTTTATGTATTGAAGTATCCGAATAACAGCCTGCCAATGACTCTTACAAGGAGAGTTTAAAAACTGACTGACAACACTAACAGAGAATGATATATCAGGCCTGGTCATTGTGAGATAATTCAACTTTCCTACTAACCTCCTATATCTTCCTGGATCAGAATAAGGCTCCCCCTGGTTAGGCAGAAGCTTCACATTAGGGTCCATAGGAGTATCCGCAGGCTTGCAGTTAAGAAGGCCTGTTTCTTCCAAAATATCAAGCGCATACTTTCTTTGACAAATAGCAATGCCAGACTTTGACTGAGCTACCTCAATCCCAAGAAAGTAATGCAAAGATCCAAGATCCTTAGTCTGAAAATGCTGAAACAGGTGCTGCTTAAGAGCTTGTATGCCCTCTTGGTCATCACCGGCGATTACAATATCATCCACATAGACAACAAGATAAATGAACGTCTTTGAGGATGAACACCTAAAGAAGACTGAGTGATCCGCTTCACAACGAACTAACCCAAACTGCTGAATAACATTGCTGAAACGGCCAAACCAAGCTCGGGGTGATTGTTTCAGACCATACAGAGACTTTTGCAATTTACAAACTAGTCCTGACTCCCCCTGAGCAATAAACCCCGGTGGTTGCTCCATATAGATCTCTTCTTCCAAATCACCATGTAAGAAAGCATTTTTAATATCCAGCTGAAACAAGGGCCAATGTCGCATAGCAGCCATGGCCAAAAATAAACGGACAGATGCCATCTTTGCAACTGGTGAAAAAGTATCACTATAATCCAAGCCATAAACCTGAGTGTACCCTTTGGCAACAAGACGAGCCTTCAATCGATCAATATGTCCATCAGGGCCTACTTTAACATTAAAGACCCAACGACACCCAACAATAGATTTCCCTGCAGGAAGAGGAACAAGCTCCCATGTATTATTAGACTCTAAAGCTGTCATCTCGTCAATCATCGCTTGACGCCAACCTTTGTGAGATAGGGCCTCCTGTATAGTCTTAGGTACAATAATGGAAGATATGGTAGAAACAAAAGCGTAGTATGCAGGGGACAAGCGATGATATGAGAGAAAATTATAAATAGGATGGGGATTACGAGTAGAACGACTACCTTTCCGAAGGGCAATGGGCAAGTCAACAGGATCCGAAGCAGGAGAGGAGGCTGGATGAGGAACCAAATCACATGTCTCATTTCCTGCAGAAACTGAGTCGTGGGGCTCATCCGTTACAGTACGTCGTGGGCGACGCTCATAAGTAATGCGATAACGAGACATATCAGGAGCTGGCGCTGATGGAGTGGAAGTGTCTGCTTGAGGAGTAACGACCGAAGATGGTGACATAGACACTTGAGGAACAGGTAAAACCACAGGAAAGATATCTAGATCAGATTGTTGACCAGTTGTAACAAAGTAAGGTGTATCTTCAAAGAACGTGACATCTGCAGAAGTGTAGAACTTATGTGTGGATGGAGAGTAACACTTATACCCTTTTTGAACACGAGAGTAACCTAAAAAGACACATTTGACAGCCCGAGCAGACATCTTATCACGACCTGGTGAAAGATCATGAACAAAGCAAGTACAACCAAAGACACGAGGCAGAACACAAAATGAAGATTCCCTAGGATACAACATGGAATGAGGAATCTGATTACCCAAAACAGATGATGGCATCCGATTTATCAAATATCCTGCAGTCAAAACAGCTTCACCCCAAAACTTTAAAGGTGCATTAGCATTGATCAATAAAGTACGAGCCGTATCCACAATATGTCTATGTTTTCTCTCAGCTACCCCATTTTGTTGGGGTGTATGTGGACAACTAGACTGATGTATAATGCCATGAGACTTCATAAAAGAGTTAAAGGAATCAGAAAAATACTCTTTAGCATTATCACTTCGCAGAACACGAATTTTCTTATCAAATTGAGTTTCAATTTCATGACAAAAATTTTGAAAGATACTAAACAACTCAGATCTATCTTTCATTAAAAATATCCAAGTACACCTGGAGAAATCATCAATAAAACTGACATAATACCTATATCCTAAGATAGAAGAAACACGACTTGGACCCCAAACATCAGAATGAATGACATCAAATGGATGTAGGGCCCTTTTATTGACACTACTAGGAAAAGACGACCTAACATGCTTCCCAAGCTGACATGACTCGCATTCCAAAGACTCTAACTGCGACAAGTAAGGCACCATCTTCTTTAATTTGTCCAAACTCGGATGTCCCAGACGACGATGAAGTAAACTCGGAGACTCAGCAGCAGCCGCACAAATTGCAGAAGATGGTTGTTGTAGATAATAGAGACCATGTGATTCAGATCCTGCTCCAATCATCCGTCCCGTACTCCGGTCCTGTATAAAGAAGGAATCAGAGGTAAAAGTTATGGCACAACCTAATGATTTGGTTAATTTACTGATAGAAATAAGATTAAAAGCACATCCCGGAACTAATAGAACAGAACTCAAAGGTAGTGTAGGAAGAGGAGATGTCTGCCCAACACCGGTGGCTTGTACTTTCGAGCCATTTGCAAGGGTAACATGGTGTGTAGTTTTGGGTGAAGATAAGTTAGAGAAAAAGGAAGGATTACCAGTGAGATGATCTGAGGCACCGGAATCCAAAACCCAGGATCCAACAGGTGTAGAATGAGAGTAACAAACTGTAGAATTACCGGTTTGAGCAACAGTTGCTGACGAAGATGATCGTTGAGCGCCCTTCAGCTGGAGATATTCCTTGTACTCATCAGCTGAGAATGAGTGGTTCTTTGCACCATCAGATTCAACCTTGGACTCCATAGACTGTGCGACATTAGCAGTTTTGTCTGGAAACCCAACTAGAGAGTAACAACGATCCTGTGTGTGTCCATCCCTCTTACAGTAAGAACAATGGAGATTTCCTCTACCTCCTCTTCCACGTCCACCACCTTTACGACCACGACCTCGACCCCCTGACTCAAAAGAATTTGATATGAGAGCAGAGGAATCAGAGGCTGTATGAGATTCAAGTCTAGCTGAAGTGGCAGATGAAGGAACACGAAGTAAACGATTAATAAGCTCCTCCGCTGTAGGAATATTGGGATTAGTAAGGGTCTGGTTTCGAACAGATTCCAGATCCTTATGGAGACCATGCAAAACAAACACCATGAACATATTGTCAAGTTTCTCCAGCACCTTCTTCAAATCGTCATTAACCAGCATTGACTTCAGCTCCACAATGGTAGATTGTGCCTTATTCAGGTAAGACGGCAAATTAAGATCAGTCATCTGGAGATTTGCCAAATTACGTACTGAATCATACAACCGCTGAATATCATTAGCATAGATGTCCTGTGCCTTTTTCCACACATCATAACATGTTTTGTAGGGACGAAAGTGAACAATCAGTCTAGGTTCAATTGCCTGGTATAATAAAGAAACAAGTTGATAATCAGCCTTCTCCCATTCCTTCTTCTCAGAAGCATCAATATCAGCACACTTTTTAGTAAGGTGCTCGGACAAACCTTGACCCAAAAACCAGATCTCAACAGCATTGGACCAATCTAGATAATTTGCCTCATTCAACTTCTCAGAAGTGATAACAGGAGTCCCAGAAAAAGCAAATGAGATGAGACTCTTCTTCTCACCCTTGGGAGACTTATCCTTCAGCAAATCCTCCATGAAGAAAAAGAACAAACAGAGACAGGGAAAACAACCGCAACCAAACAAATCCAAACACACTTCAAACGAAAGGCTCACTGACTGGAACAGGCCAAAAAACAGAAACAAGAGACCTCAAACACAGAAACGAACCACAGAAGAGGAATCCTGGAATAAAAACAAGCAAACCCAGAAAAATTGTCAGCGGCGACCGGCGGCGACGGCAGCGGCTGGCGGTGGCGGCTGATCACGACACAGTGGTGGCAGCAGCGGACTATGGTAGCAGCAGCCAACAGCAGTGGTGGCGGCCGGTGGTTGCTTCCGGAATTCTAACTGGTAAAAATAAGGGTTAGCCTACGATGGCTGAAACCCTAAACTAAACTAGTAAACCAGAGGGAGACTTGAATCAGAAAGCTCTGGTACCAACTTGAATGAAATATTCTGATTGATTATTCCATGAAGCTGAGTACATATATATATACAAGAGTTTAGGGATAGCTAAATAAGGAAAAGATCTATCCTAATAAAAGATAAAATATACTAAATATATTTATTCCCTATTTATTTTATCTACATATCTCAACAAAGCTCAAAGAACATAACATAGCATTACACCTGTGATTTTGATGAGGCCACTGGTTGTTTTGGTATCATTTTAGGCTTATTTGGTTCTCGTGTGTCTCTTCTTTGTTCCACACTCTGCTTTGGAATGGATGAGTGGGCCTTTGAAGGGACCACACTCTTCTTTGGAATAGATGAATGGGCCTTTGAAGGGACTGATTTATGCACACCATTCACAGGGTTTTTAATACCAGGTGTTGAAGACTTGTTCCCTGTGTTTCTGACAGGTATCTTTGGAGGCAAGCCTTTTGGCCCAACTGGCCGGCCTGGTCCATTCCCACTGTTATTACCAAGCTGCTTTCTAGAATCAGCTGATGTTGTACCAGGCTTACTGGTAGAACTTGGCCTATAAGTGGATCCTGATTTATGAGGCAAATGACCAGCCACCGAACCCTGTTTCCTGTCCTCGTGACTGACATGAAACAGCCTGCCACCATTGCTCGAAGGTTGTTTACTCCTCAGTGGAACTTGAGCTGGTCGTCCCTCTTCAAGATCAGCAAAAATCCTGTATAAGTTTCCTCAATTACAATAATATGTTGTATCCCCTGATTGAACACCATATAAACACATAGCCAAAAGCAACATACCAGAATTTTGTATGGACATATCCCGAGGTGGGGGAGCTTTAGAGGGAGCTGGAAGCTCCGCATCGTCAGACAAAAGAAAAGAGTAATCTCTCGTGTCCTTGAGTTTCTGGGATTTACCTTTCACCTTTAAAAACATGAAAATAATTATTTAGAGCAAAGGCTAACTTACAAAGTTGCATGGAAAATTTTACACAGATAGCCACAATACCTCGCTGACTTTGGGAGGCGGATTATGTGATGAAGACTTTGATCCTCCATTAGATACTTTATTCTGGTTCTTCTTCTGCAGACAAGATCATTATGAGAAAGCTGCATCCACAAAAATACTACTAGAGACAAAAATGTATTAAATAACACATAACTTGATTAACTTCATCATATTCCCAGGACTAACGCATTGTGTAATGTTAAAAATTATAGATTTAGAGTTACGGTAGAACGAAAGGGATATTGGCGGGATGTAATGTGCTACAATATCCTAACCTGATACTCCTCTTCATAATAATAAACTAGTAATTAGGTTAGTTACTAACTTACTAGTATAACTAGTACAAGCCCAAATCCAATATCAACAAGATTGATAATATAACGAACCACATGGCCTATACAAAGACTTATTCGTTATAGATATGGAGGGATTGGGTGTTTTGCTATATTGATGTCTATTGTTCTTTGACGTTTACCTCTATCTCTCATGGAAGATTTTTTAGCTTCCCCTTCGTCATATTCTTCTATAAATCTTATAATAAATCTCTTATCTCTTATTTAATGCAAAAAAAAGGAATTGTAGGTTTTAAGGTCAGGGTAGAAGGAAAAGAGAGAAAGATGACTAAATAGAACTGGATACATTAATTCGTGCTAATAATTAAGTCATGTTCTAACACTATACAAGCCCAAGTCGACTGACAATAAGACTAATAACCTAATTAAATAATAAACTAAATCAGGAAATATAATAAAGTAATAAAACAACTCCTAGGATTGCTACTTACTTATATGACTAATTGATTTGAAGTTTTGAACCTATATTCTAAATATATTATAAGACAATTGAAAGATATTCTAAACATGTACACAGAACAACAGCTAATTACTACAACTCTGAATGTAAAGAGAAGTATTAACGACAACTTGGAAAGAAACTCAGGAGGGATGTAGACTAAGTTTTTCTACAGGGGAAAAGAGAAACAGTAAAAAGGAATGGATAAAGGTAAACTAATAAAGAAGAAAAATAACTAAATTATACAGCCAAAATTTATTGAGTTGTAATAAAAGAAAAGATACAAGTTTTGACAGTAAAGAATGAGCATGTCTGTGGAATATGTTAAATCTTTTAACAGTTCAACTTTAACACCAAGTTAATGATAGCGAGTGGAGCAGGACAGAAACAGAGTGGGCATCAGAAACCATCATAAACCAGATTTATCATGTTACATTATCACAGCCATGGTGGCTGCTACCATGGCTAAAATAGCAGAAGTGACCACCATTTTTCAGATAATGAAATCTCTGTTTTTCACATCACCTGTTTATATATTTTCAGATTTTTTTAATCCCTGTTCTCTTTCTTTATCACATGCAGGTACCATTTTAGGGTTAACACTTAGCAGCCTCTGTTTTTTTTTTTTCTAGAACGAACCCATTGCACACAGAGAACCATAGGGATTTAACATCCTTCTGTCAACATAAACACAGAGAGGTCATATATCCAACCATCTTGGGCAGATTTAGCTTGTAACCTACCCCTGTTTCAGCAAGTTCCCAGCAGGTTTCAGCTATGTTTTGGCCTCTGCAGCCTCTCCAACAACTGCTTCTCAGCCTGTTTTAGCCTTTTCCAGCCAAGCCCATCTCTTCACCAATTTTGAGCACTTTGAGCTTTGAGCATAGAGCATGTTTTTTCGGAATTCTATTGCATCGTGATAAAAAAGTAGGTATCTGAGTACAGAACATAGTTATCAATCACAGATCGTGGAGGGTTACGGCCACCTAAATCATCAAAGAGGTCGGGTGGTGGTCGTTCACGCTTCGCAAAGAAGATTAAGTCTCGTTTCTCAGGTAGGGGAGTCAGAGGTGTGTGATCTCTGCATTTCATTTAAGGTTCCGTTCATGTGGAAATTCCCGAAAGCTCCTAAACGTACCCTCTTAACGTTAAGTCAAGAGCATTTTCATGACTATCCCCTTCCCTGTCGCGCCCAGAATGCACTCGAACAGCTGCAAAATAACGGAAAACTGAGACTTGATGAGCCATGCCGTCACAAAGGGTAGTTGCAGCGCATGCCACAAAGAGCCATGCCGTCGCAGAGGGTAGGCGCGCACAACACGATCCTGGTGCCATTGACAAGTGGGAAATGGCAATAAAACCCAAATAAAACGGTAAGATCGCTGCAGAATCCAACTCTTACTCACTTGATTGAGCAATACTAACTAACCAGAAACCAAGGTAGTCCTCTAATGATAAGATGGATGGAAAAGTGTAAAAGGGATCATATAATAATAATAATAATAATAATAATAATAATAATAATAATAATAATAATAATAATAACAAATATATTTAAATTTTAAATAGGTCAATTTTCATATGCATCGTTCCAATTTTTTAAATTAATTGAATTTATTTTTTTGTCACATTGCTTAGTGGGAAATAGGTGCCGATGTTGAAAAGACTAATAGACAATTGATGTGGCCTGAGATCACTTAAAAAAATATGATAGCTCAAAATGAAGATCAATAATAGTATACATAACTTCATACGAAAAATCAAAAAGGAAAGCCAAGACAAAGATTGTGATTACATACTGTGTGAAGCGGGTTAGATATCCGAGATGCCAAATGCTGGTTTTCTGACAATGATTTCTTCTCCTGGAGTACTCTCTGTGCAATAACTGGTTGAGAAGGGCCAAAAAAGGACCCATAACTGCAACAAAGGATGGAGCAATACTTTAGCTCTGTGTTAGAAAATCCAACTTACCGATGCATCATGCCATGCGAATACAAACTATCTCAATGAAGAGTATAAGCAAGCACAATAACTATCACCAACACAAGCAAAACGGGGAGAGAATAACAAAATCTCTAGCCCCAGAATCACAAATTGCACAGAGGAAATAACAGCATCTTAAAATTAAAAGCCAAATTAAATAAAGCAAGATTAACCTTAAAGCTGTTCCACAAAGAAAAGATGACACACAATCAAAATGAAAATGAAGAACTTCAGTTAAAAGAGCAACAAATAGAGGAAAAATAAGGCAATGAAAAGACATCAAGGCAGAGACTGGGAGTCTGGGACAACCCGAGGAGATTGTTAAGACTTTAATAATACCAACCAACAGCTAGCCTCCTAACAGGGAAAACAAATGCATTCAAGATGTGGCAAACCAGATAAAGAAAAATAAAAATAATTAGAGTGTAAAGTTGGGTCAGCAGTTATGTAGTAACTGATTCTGTTATTTGTTAACTAGTTAGTATCTTTTGTTAGTTAGTTAGTTCTTAACTAATAACAACTCTTAGCTACTAGGATGCACGAGTACAGGTACGGTACCGGGTACGGGTGCAGCATTTTTCAAAAAATCCTAGGTACGTGTAAGTTAGTATATATATATTTATAAATTATATTTTCAACATATTAAGAGAAAATCTGTCCAATAAAATCTTAAAATTCACATTGTTATCAAAACTAACAAAGCAAATAGAAGAAATTGAGATTTGTACATGATGCAAGAAAGCAAACTTCAATTGACTAATAGATTGATGCAAATTGAAGATATTAGTAGGGTATATAGGATTTTATGTGTGATAGAAGCAGAGATACAAAAAACAAGTAGAAAAAAAGTACCCAAGTGATACCAAAAAACTACACAAGTATTACCCAAATTTCGGTATGTATTTTTAAGTACCCATGACGTACCCAAGAGCACCGGTACCAGATACGTACGGGTACGACGGCGAAACTAGAGTACCCATGCATCACAGCTTAGCTATCTTCTCTGACTCTATATAAGTCAGATATTGTACTCAACATACAATCAACAAAATCTATTCTATTTAGTCTAAATGTCTTTTATTACTATTCTGTAGTATGGTATCAAGACTCAAGACTAAAGCGCTCTGATCCTAGGGCCACTGATTCTTTCTCTCAGCCTTCAGTCTCTACACCTGTTCAACCAGAATCTACTCCCGCAACCCAAAATCCAGTATCTCTTCTTTCCTCTTTCTCTCATGCAACAAGAAAGAAACTTACAGATCGTGGGCATAAGTGCCTAATGGTCAAATTTACATCTCAAAAGATGTATCTTTCAATGAAAATAGTTTTCCCTATCCTACTCTTTTTAAATCTTCCGTACCCTACACAGTCATCAAATATCCCAATCTGTTCTCAAATTCTCATACAGTCTAGGTCTCTAACCCTCCCTTACCCTCTCAATCTGTCTCGACTACTACTACTACTCCATGACACCCCCTCACAAGTCACAACACCAGATTTTAATTATCCTCACCTAAATGTGTCTCATTCTTAGTCACCTACAAAAAAGTATGGTCATAACAGTAAAGTTTCCTCTCATTCAGAACCGTTACTTCCGCCCCCTAATATTCATCCCATGCTTACTCGTTCTAAAAATGGTATATCTAAACCTAGACTATATCCCACGACTCAACATACAATCAGTGAAATCGATTCTATTCAGTCTAAATCTCCTACTACTATTCTGTAATAAAAAAACATCAAATAAGATAATGAGCTTATATCCCTTAAGCAACCCACTTGATGCAACTCTTTTAAAGGGCAATGGCAGAGAAAGAAAGAAAGAACAATGGAACTTACAAAAAGGAAAAAATGAACTCTTGAAACCAAAGCAAGCCCCAATCATAACTCACTTATCATTAGGAAGCTTAGACTTCACTCTATCATCTGAACCAGACCGTGAAGTGCCACCACTCTCCATCTTCATCTCTTTTCTTTTTTGTTCCTTCAACTTCTCCCTATACTCAAGGTACTCCATTTCTTCCTTTGTGGGCTTACGACGCTCCTCCGCTTCCTCCTCCTCCTCCTCCTCTTCTTCTCCATACTCATCCTCGCCCTCATCCTCGTAATAATCCTCCTGTAATTCCCCTTAACCATGATCAAGTCAAAAGCACTACACAACAATTCAAAAAAAGATCAATCCAATCAATGCTTACATATTCCATGCCATCATCATCGTAGTCCCGCATTGCAGTTCACAGAACCAAATCACCAATTACAGTAAAAAAAAATTCCCCTGTGGGTGGAAATAACACAAATTAATCCAATAACGAAATTAGGGTTACACAAGAAGAAGAAGAAACTATGCTGATTGAAATTTCAACCTGTGAATGAAACTGCGTGCGTGCGTGATTGTTTGATTGAAGTAGAATAGGATGATATATATAAGCATGGAATTGAATTGATGAGAGAGAGAGAGAGAGAGAGATTACCGGGAATGATTGATTGATTTGGAAACAGCGCGAATCGTTGATTGGGGAAGAAGAAACCAGAAGAAATAGATCGGGAAATTCAACACTATTAACTCTTGTTTCCTTTTCCTGATAAGATCGGATTGCAGAAACAGTTATATTATATTATTATATTCTATTTGTAGTAACAATTTTTCAAAAATATACTGCAACGACGTAGTTTGCTCTTTTTCTTTTAAAAAAAATAGGGACTTCTATTGCTGTGCACCGCCGTCGCGATTACCTGCCACGAGCTCGCCCAGTCCGCTCTCAGTTCGCGGTGCCTCCGACGAACAACCAAGAACGACGTCTCTGTCTCCAGCCGTCTGCCACTACCTTCCTCCTGTTCTCGCCACCGGCCGCCGCGTACGACGTCTCGGTCTCCTCTGTTTTCGCCGCCGAGGTAAACCCTGTATCCCTCACTCCCTCCGTTAACTGAACATTTGAGTTCTGCATCTTGCCTCAAGTGGGTGTTGATTGATTCTGATTCAGTATTATCATGTAAGGTTAATTTATGGGCATAAGAGATTGAAGAGCTAGTGATTTATGGGAAACCCTATCAAAAAAACCCAAATGTTTCACACCATATACAATCCAAATGCTTGTTTTCTTTAATTCAAGACTTTGTGCTACTGAAGACTCCTAAAATACAAACAATGATCTTCCAACTAATCATCAAGAATTAGGGAACCTAGGAGACTAGGACACACTTACATCGCTGAAAAACAAATTCTATCAGTGCAAGTCTATACTGTTACAACTATTGAACCATCCTAGGAGTTAAGGAAATTTTGACTTCTAACATCAAAGGTGATTAATTGGTGTAAATTAGGATGCTGATTATGACGTGATTTCATTCAACTATACAACTGTGTAATCTTCCCTCTAGTACATATGCCTGCCTCTGAATATTCATTTTCCATTATATTGTCCTCTCCCTTTCTATTTTTTATCTATGAAATTAACTATTTCTATTAAAGAAACCACATAACTGCAACAAATCAACATTTGTGACCATACAACAACCAAGCCTTTTTGAAATATTCAAATCAATTCTTTATTCAAGTTTGATGAGAAAGGTGGATAAATTTTCGTCATTAGGATCCCCTTTCCCAAGTTTTGGACTTGTTTGGTTTAGCAAACATGATTTTTCTTTTGCATCAGGATTCCAATGTGTAAATGGTGGTTTTGCCTAGTAGTCGAGGTGCGAGAAACCAAGAAATATACAAATGAATAAAATGAGCAATACCTGTTTGCATCTTGTGCCATATCAACATCATCACCCATTTGACCACTTGCATTGGTATCATTATGTCTTGGTTCAGCACTTTTAGCCAAACGGTATAGACTGTCCCTTATACATAGTTTGGTTTTGATGTCCAACTGCAATCAAGTAAAATCAATTTTAACAAAAGAAGAGTATAATAAACTGAACTTGATTTTCAGGAATGAGGATACGCTGCTAAGAACTTTCTTAACATGCAACATGGACATTGTTTTCTCGAAAATGAGAAGTGCAATTTAGAATAAAGAAGTGTGTAGCTACAATGATTGATTGGAAAGTTAATAGAGTAGATTTTAACAGTTTCATATACATACATATGTATATATATATATATATATATATATATATATATATATATATTATGCATGCATGTATTTTATCACAATCACAAATGTTGATTATCTTATAATCCTATACTTTTCCCTTTCGGTATACTCCTCACTTGGGGAAGCCAAATACCACAACGGAGCTTTTTTTTTTAAAGAACGGGCTTTATTCTGGACCACCCTTAATAAAATCCTCCTTAAACCATAATTTTGGTTGATAGTAGGACTTGACCACCATATTTACAACATTTATATGACCAAGCAGGATTAGAGAAGTAATATTAACATAATCAAGAAAAGAAAATCTATCATGAAGAAACTGAAATTAGTTAGATGTATGACATGTTACTTTGACTTCATAGTCCAAGAGACACCAATACCTGATCCATGATCTGTTGCAGCTGGCAAAAGCTGTTTGTTTGATGTGAAACTTTATCCAGTGCAGGGCTCATAGATGAATTTTCCTGCACATTTGATGACTCTATTTCTTGTGAAAACCCTATGCTAGTTCCTCCAACTTCACTATGGCCTTCATTCTCATCTTCAAACCGGTGACCTACCTTCTGAGCTGGACCTGGACTTTTGAATGGCGTAGAACTTTGAATATTTTCACTTTTGAAACCCCCACTTAGCAGTTCTGTATCATGGAAGAGACACGGATTTCTGCTGTTATCATTTGTTTTCAAGGCAGCAGCCTCCAAAGGATGACCATGAGAAATGTCCATGTTTGATGCATATGATGGATCTTTGAAAGAAGGAGATGGATGTCCATCATGTTCAGACCTAGATACAGAAAAAGGTGGAAGGAGGGAAGTATATTTTGAAGTATGAGTATGACTATACTCTGCGTTCATTAGGGGAGTTTGTATCTGTATACATCCTAAAGATTCAGAATCAGTGTTTGGTCTGCGCTTGTGGATGCTATCCTGAGAAGTAACTCCACTGGAAGAGTCTCCAAAGGATTGCTTCAGATTTGCATATTGCTCTACATGAGTAGAGGGGTGATCAGAATCACCATTATTTAGGTAGCCGTTTTTTCTCTTTCCTGTTGATGGCTTTGACAGCTTCCTTTCAATCTATCAATAAAGCGACATACAAATTAAGAGACAATTCATTTCAGTTTATAAGTTCACCTGAATTAAATAGACCAGGCAGTCAAATTAGTTCACCTTCAGTATAAAGCATTAGCCAGATGAATGCAACAAAACACCCAAAAGGTAAAACAGCCGTAATTGAGTACAGCAAAAAAGGTCAAGCCCAAGCATGGATGGACATGTTAAAAAATTACTGCGCGCATATTTGGGCTGTACGCACATGAATTTTTTTACTACGCACCTATATGGAAAACATTTCACATATTTGTGTTGTATCTCAAAGTAATTTAGAATATCTTCAATTATATTTAGGATAGGTTTCCATATTTCTTTATATTTCATGATTTGTTTCTTTATTTAATTAGGATTAAAAGTATAATATATTAGTATATGTAAAGGTCAGTACTTTGTCTCATGTAATGACATCCAACATATCATTAACAGCAATTTCAATTTATTATTCTGTGTATTTCTTTCCCCCCAATACCTAAAAGACTTGACCGTATAACTTCTAATTGGTATCACAACCTACAACATAACTTATTGCTATTTTACCCACGAGTTTCCAAAAATCTAGACTTTTTAGCCTTGTCTAGACTATTTCGTCACATCTTTAGAGAATGTGGGATCTTAACATTTTCAAAATATCAACTGAATTGAATTCTAAAACATATAAATTTTGACAATATAGCATTGAAATGTCAAACACAATCAGGTCTAGTGCATAAATCATAGCATACACATGTAATACCATGCTTCAATAATTTAATTCAATGGCATTAAGAATTAACAAGGTTTGAGGCAAACTCAAATTTATTGTGTCATATGCCTTTGGGAGGTTCATTTTGTGAATGAATATATGTCTCGACCCGTGTGGTTTGGTTAAATAATCCACACAGAATTGTAGCTATATAATCTGAAATTGAGAAACTAGGAATCCAAGTTGTAAAATGAGTCTTTTTTGACAATAAAAAAAGGAAAAGAAACGGTTCCAACCTTTGGTTTATGCACCAAGCCATCTTCAACACCGGACATCATGTCTGATTCACTGAACATTGATAACGAATCAGGAACAGCATCATGGTCGACATTCATCTGAGACTTCAGATTTTTATTAATAGGAGATGCCTTTCTGCTGCAATCATGAATTGTCAGACCTTCAATATTTTCATTTGGGTTGATATTATTATCTGATATACTTTTGAATGGACTTGCTTCAGCAGATGAAAACTTGAAGTCAGATTTCAGTGCATCATCAGATCCCTCAGTTCCATGTGAAGATGAGAGCCAGCAGAACTCCTCTTCATTATTGAGGCTCCCCATTCCAAAAGTTAAGTCACAATTTCTGCAATTTTCAAAGTAATATATGCAGATATTTATGAAAATCATGATCATGATGAATTGAATGGCATTCATACAAAGCAAAAGGCAAATAAACTTTTGTCACACAGGAGAATTTCTTACAGCATCGTCCTATCAATATCTTCAAAGTTTCCAAAATCAAGCCACCCATCATTATCAAGGAAGCTAAGTTCATTATCAGGTTGAGATATGTGACTGATTGAATATTGAGACACAGTATCATCCTCCATCAAACACTTGTCTCCTAAGATAGTATCATCCGCACAAAGTTCACCACCAGTAGAATCTAAATTGCTGCTCTTGAAATAATGATCAGACATACTTCTATTATCTGATGTTTCCCTTTTCTGTTCTTTGCATGAATCACCAACACATGGACAAAATATCGATTTTTTTTAACATGGAAAAAATAATGTCTTCATCTGCAATTCAGCCTCTCTCCATTTACATGTGGATTGACTTTGTGAGAAAAACACAGAAATTCCAAAAAGCCTAACCTCCTTGTGAGCTAAAAATTAGGATCTTAGATGGATACATATGAATGATCTTCCAGCGAGAAATGATTTCCTCCCCTCATGAACTAGATAACGGTTCTACAAGTTTTCATTTCTCACCAGCTCACTCACTTTTCTCTTCCAAAGATGATTAAACAATCTCTACCATGAAGATGCTGTTGAACTTCACTTCAATTAAGTGTAAAGTTTTCTAATAAGCACAATGCCATCATCAGAACACAGAACTGCAACAGCCCATCTCATCAGAGCTTGACAGAGAAAAATTGATTCTGCATCTGAGAGAAAGAATGGCTTTCTCTGTTCACAATCAATTGCTATTTGAAAGGCATGGTAGGAAATTCACCTAGTGTACGAACGCAATTGATAATTGAATAAAAAATTCTCAAACACCACGGATAGACACTTCAAGTTGCTGCACTCTGTGAGCCAAATCATGCTTCCCAGCATTCTTCAACCCATCAGTAACCATGTCAAAGCAGCGCGAAATGGGGACAAACCCAATCTCTGTCATTTCAAAGAGGTAGTTAGCAGCATCAATAAACCTCCCAGCGCGTCCACACATGGTTATCAACATGGTATACACCGGACGATTAGGAGGATGACCCTTCGCCTTCATATCGCCGAAGAAGCAAAAAGCATCATCAAACTGACCCCTCCTGCACAGAGCCTTGATCACAGGAGCATACAAGCTCGGAAACGGCCGGTGACCATCCTCGACCGAACAATTCAACAACCTAAACGCCTCATCCATCATCCCAACCTTGGAAACCGCAGGTACAAGGATCTTGTAAGTGTTAACATCAGGAACCAACCCCAATTTACACACCTCATGAAACAGACCAGCACAAAACTCAACCTCATTGTCACCACATTTGCAAACAGTTTCCACCAAAGCATTGAAGGTTCCCACGTCAGGGACTGACCCTTCCTTCACCATCTTCC
The DNA here is from genome assembly GCF_012489685.1 of Lotus japonicus. Taxonomy (NCBI): domain Eukaryota; kingdom Viridiplantae; phylum Streptophyta; class Magnoliopsida; order Fabales; family Fabaceae; genus Lotus; species Lotus japonicus. Next base: position 31,211,348 of record NC_080044.1, read on the forward strand.
TCACCATTGCTTTCGCCGATTCGACGAACCCGGCATTGAGAAGCCCTTCCACGAGAAGGTCGCGGCCTCTGACAGGAGGAGTGAACCCTTTCTCACTCATTTCCCTGAGAAACTGCTGCGCCTCTCTGGTTTTCCCGGCGGAGCACCACGCGTTGACGAGGAGGGCGTAGGTGCGCTTATCGGGGGCGATACCCTTCCGGAGCATGCGGCGGATGAGGGCGTAGGCGGCGTGGAAGAGCTTGGATTCACAGAGGGCGAAGAGGAGGGAGTTGTAGAGGTTGAGATCCTGAGGACAGTTAAAGACGGAAGGGGATTTGTTGAAAACCTCGACGGCTTGATCGATATGGCGGTGGCGGCCGTAGGATTCGATGACGGAGGAGACGGCGGCGGGGGAGAGTGAGAGGATGCGGTGGTGGCGGGTGACGGTGTGGCTGAGTGACCACATGGATTGGTAGAGGTTGGCGCGGGCGAGGGAGTTGATGATTTCTTCGAATTCGATGGAGGTGGGAGTGTAGTTGGGGTGGTGGGTGCGAGCCCAGTTGAAAAAGCGGAGGGACTCGGTGGGGGAAGTGTTGCAGGCGCGGAGGACGCGGAAGACGAGCTCCGGTGTGACGGCGATGCGGAGCTTGTTGAGGGTGCGTTCCAGGTAGAAGTAAAATCACTACACCAGCAGTAAAATTCAAATCACTACACTCCATTAATGATTGACACACCAGCAGTAAAATTCAACATCTCACGAAATCCAAATTGATAGTGACGTCAGATTGGTTCCTTACCTTCTTTTTGGGGACAGCCATGAGCTCCATAGAATCACCAAAAGAGAAACTCGGGGAAGTAAACTCAGGCAAAACCGGTTGCGATGAAGGAACTCCAATGTCAATGCTTCCAGCTAAAGGAGGAGCTTGAGGCACCGAATGAAACAACCTATTGAACCCTAAAAGGCTCCTCCCATTGCCCCTAAGAATCACGAATTTCGTTGCCATTCCTGCGGTTATGCCCATTGACGATGCTGAAGGTTCTTACCGGAGCGGAAGCACAAATCTACTACTGCGAATTTTCCAAATGCAGATAATCGGCGAACAGATTAGAAGAAATGGAAGTGAATGCTGCGGAATTGAATCAAGAGAAAACTCGTGATTCTTACATGCGTGGCGGTTTCAGGGAGCAGATGGGCGGTGAAGAATCAGGCACGGTGGTTGTCCGCCGCTACGGGAGAGGGGCTCGCGGAGGCTGGGTCGATCTGCAGATAATTTATTGCTTAGGGCGAGGAAAATCAATCAACACCCACTTGAGGCAAGATGCAGAACTCAAATGTTCAGTTAACGGAGGGAGTGAGGGATACAGGGTTTACCTCGGCGGCGAAAACAGAGGAGACCGAGACGAACCGCACAGTTAGCGAGCGACAGGGAACGAACCAGAGAGGCGGAGGTGAAGGCGGCAACAGAGAGTGTGATATTAGGGTTTAATTTCTTATTGAATTTTTTTTGGTACCGGTAGTTAACCGTTTTCCTTTTTTTTATATGATATTTTTTGTTTTAGAGTTAACTAACTAGATTTTCCGATGAAAAAAAAAAGAGTTAACTAATTAAGCGGCAGGAGGATGAACACTGAGTTTATGGTAGGGCTAGACAATAAGTCACAATAGTGGAATTTAGACGGTCGATAAATCACTACGTTCGTCAACCCACTTTCTTATTATTTTATTTATAAATTATTGACTACAATTTTGTTTAGATCCAAGTGCAAGAATCTCAGTATGTTAAAACTTTTATGCAATCCTTGTCACCAGAAAATAAAGGCTTCTCATGGAGATGAAAGATAATTACCCATCAAGAGGATTTACCAACCCAGGGTAATGATCACCAAAACTTATTTTGTTGATTTTATGGCTTATCTGCATCACACACCATACTTAGAAAATTAATCAAGAGATTACAAGCAAAGGGAAAAACATTGGAAATTTATCACAGGTTTCACAGTATCAAAAATTCAAACAGGGAAATGATAGAAATCCAGTCATACATTATAATGATTATCCTGTAGAGCAAGCAGATCCGTCAGAAAGATAGCTGACTGAAGAAAGCTTTTCCCGGTAGCAAAATGAAAATTTCCAGCCACTTTATTAACTTCAAGAGATCCATGGATATTGCATCCTTCACCTTCTTCATCCTTTACCTTTTGTACGAACCCCTCTCTTTCACACTAAAAGCAAAACTAATTGTTAGAAAACTATAGTCTAGCTCGACAAACAATCTCAAACTGGATGATGATTTCCACTTAGAAACCGCACACACACAAATAAAAGGCCAAAATGTGTCCTGTATTTGGATAAAAGAAGAAATTCATTAAGATGAAAAAGAGAAAAAGAGAATGGAGGATATAAGGAATTCTCCTAAACAACTCCTTAATGAAAGAACAAAACAGAAAACGAGAAAGAGAGAAGAGACAAAAAATGCAGCAAAGCCAATTTATAGATTAGGGAAACCCTATCAAAAAAACCAAATGTTTCACACCATATACAATTCAAAAGCTTGTTTTATTTAATTCAAGACTTTGTGCTATTGAAGACTCCTAAAATACAAACAATGATCTTCCAACTAATCATCAAGAATTAGGGAACCTAGGAGACTAGGAAACACTTACATCGCTGAAAAACAAATTCTATAAGCGCAAGTCTATACTGTTACAACTATTGAACCATCCTATGAGTTAAGGAAATTTTGACTTCTAACATCAAAGGTGATTAATTGGTGTAAATTAGGATGCTGATTATGACGTGATTTCATTCAACTATACAACTGTATAACCTTCCCTCTAGTACATATGCGGTATGCCTGCCTCTGAATATTCATTTTCCATTATATTGTCCTCTCCCTTTCTATTTTTTATCTATGAAATTAACTATTTCTATTAAAGAAACCACATAACTGCAACAAATCAACATTTGTGACCATACAACAACCAAGCCTTTTCCCACTAAGAGGGTCAGCTGGATGAATCTGTTAGAAATATAATATAAAATCATCCATGTGTTTTTACCCAATAGCTTAAGCTTTTGCCATAGTTAGTTCATGATATATTATCATAGCCTCTATGGCCGAGCGGTCTGAAGTTCAATCCTTGTTGCCCCCACTATTCTAATAAAATGTTGAATTTTAACACAAGGTTAGTGGTAGTATTGGCCATTTGGCCATGCTTCAAGCCCAATAGGCTCTTGGGTGAGACACATGAATGATTTTATATCACATCTAACAAAATCAAACACCATAATAATGTTTTGTCATTTATTAAGTCCACAGATAGATAATTACCTCTAAATTTTTAATGGTTTGGCCCTCTTAAAATTCGGGTTAGGTCCGTCTAACTCTACCCAAAAGCTAGATCGTTGAAGTTGGAGAACCCAATGCAGGCATCACCACTTCCGCCGCTTGTTTGCGGCTGAGAGATAGGCTGAAAGTTTTGATACCAATTGATAAGAATCTTTGGGAAATCCACACCACAAAAGCTATCCTAACCCGAATTTAAGTGGTCTAAGAACATATCTTAAATATCCAACATTGGGCCACCCACAGTAGTTCAAAATCAACTTGGGCCCACAGCTTTTCCATTACAATTTACAGGGCCCACGAATTTCTCAAAAAAATCTACCGAAGCTCACATCTTTTCCAGATCCTGGGCATGAGGGGGGGTGTTGAGGTCCCACGCTGACTAGAGATAAAACCAAATAAAAGCTTATAAAGGCTTAGAGAATCCTCACCTTACATGCTAGCTTTTAGGGTTGAGTTAGGTCAAGCCCAAATTTAGGAGACCTATAGTTGGTCTCCCTCTACCCTTGATTATTGGTCTCTCCTCCATCTAACCAACCCTCCCTGTTGGTGTTTCTATAGGTCTTCTTCACACGTGTCCAAATCACCTAAGACGAGACTATAACATCTTTTCTACAATACTAGCTAGCCAAACTTTGTCTCTGACGGTTTTATTTTTAGTCCTGTCTTGTCCCATGCAACCACTTATTCATCGTAGCATTCTTATTTTGGCAACACTAAGTTTACTTTCTTGTTGGTTTTTTACTGCCCAACATTCAATCTCATTCTACATTGCTAGTCTTATAACTATGAGTATGCGGTAAAGTTTTCCTTTAAACTAGAGTGTTACCTTCAGATCAAACTCAAAATATGAAATAAAATTCATGGTAACAAACTAATAATCAGTTGACAATTAATTAAACTAGTTTTTAGTTTTTACCCAACCCAAGTCTTAAACCTATAAAAGGAGAAGATGAATGGTGCATGGAGATTCCCAAAGCAAATTCAAGCATGGGTGCGAAGTACATGAATCAAATATAACTTTAGCTTTCTAGAAAACTGTTTTTGTCAACTAGAGTATTGAGGGTAAATATTTGATCAAATTGATTTATTTATATTAGAGTTAAGCAAACTAATTGATTTTTATAACCAATGGTTTAATTAAACTATGATTTATATTATGATATTAATACCTTAAGTTTAACTTTATAATTAGAGTTTAAGCTCCATTAATTGGTTATTTAGTGATTAAATGATTATGGGTAAATCAAGTAATTTTATAAGGTTTATTAAAGGTTATTAATACTTGAATAAAGCTTAGTTTTGATTATTGGGAATTAATCAATGGAATTTAAGATTAAATTCGTATTTAATTTTATTGGTTTAAAATGAACTTGGAGATTCTGTAATTTAATTGAAATAATAGAAGTAATGTGATCATAATCATATATTTATTTTATATGACATTCCAGAACTTTAAACTTTCATATTTATTAGTTTAAAAGGTTTTAATTGAATTGTTAAGTTTTCTAGCTTTATATTAAATTGAGAAAAATATTTATAATGTTCAATTATTCATTTAAAAATTATTTCAGCTATAAACAAATTGATGATTTATTTAATGATCAGACTTGGGGAATTTAATTTATCAATTTTAGTACTTAAATCATTTTTATAAGTTTTTATGAATTTATTAACTATTTAATTGATAAAAAGGGTAAAACGGTAACTTCACATACCTTAAGGTTATTTTTGTAATTTTGATAAACTTAAGGACTTCTGAAGAATCACCTATAAATACAAGGACTTAAGTGAATAGTATCTTTATTATTTACTTAAAAATTAAAAAGAGTTATTATTTAATATTATGCAGCGTTGACTGGCGGTTCAGTTCGATACCTCTCGTGGTAAAAGGTTAGGGTAACTTCGTCATTTACATTCAGATAGCATGTTTTAATTATTACATTTAGTACTGTTTATCAGTTATCTGATCAATATATTATTGATGAAATATTGTTGTCATGGAGATCATTACTTCTATGCTAGCATGTCTTACTGTCGAGTATGTTCTGCTGATGATTTCGATATCTTATTGATTATGACGAACTGAGGTTCACTTTTATCGTTGATGAATTGGAACTTTTATTGATTATGTTGGATTGAGGTCACTCTTATTATTGTGTGGCTAACCATATCATTTCATTAGGAGTGGCGGGTTAGTGGTCTCGACCACGCGCCGTCCCGTCCTACGGGGCGTTACACTTCAAGCGGCGGTTTCTGTTTTCGTTCAGTTACTGTCCCACCTTTCGAGGTGCAATTGTTAATGTTGTTATTGTTATCAAGCGGCGGTTTCTGTTTTCGTTCAGTTACTGTCCCGCCTATCGAGGTGCAATGTGATATTTGTTATCAAGCGACAGTTACTGTTTTCGTTCAGTAACTGTCCCACATCTCGATGTGCAATTATTATTGATTATTAAGCGGCAGCCGGAGACTGTCCCACATGTGCAGTATTTAAGTGGCCCCAACGGTTGTCGTTCTGTTGTCACCTATTGAGGTGTTATTGATCGATCCATTTTATAGAGAGCATATAGACATTTAAGGAAAGCTAACCCTCCTTTGCTATATGCTGTCTGTTTATTTATTGCAAATCTGATTTATGTATTATGCACAAGTTAACCCTATCTTCTGTTGTTTGTTGTTTTGGTTTTTGGGCGTTTGTCCGCCCTCAGGTCATCAGAGTGCGTAGCGGAAGCATAATGAATCTTTCAGTAATGGATAAAAGTCAGAGAAGATTGTCTTCTCATATTTTCTGTAATAAAAGTCACGATCGCGATCGATCCTAGAGTTGACGTTCGTACAAATTTTTGTACTACTATTATTACTCGGGTTAATGGGTATTATATCCTATCGTTATACTCACGTTAATTCCATCGCGTTTAAATCGATAAATGTTTTATTGAACTAATATCTGTTTTATTCGATAGACTGTATCCATTTACTAAACAAGTAAGACCCGTGAACTGCTATCTAAGTAAGAAGGACTTTTTACAAGGCTAGCCGGTCCAGCTTACTTGGATACCTTCCAGTTTGTTACTTGATAATAAATGGACATTGTTCTAAGTGTTTTAAGCAGCATCTTTTAATTCGAAACAAAATTCCCTGTACTCTCGTTAGTACAAGTTACCTCCGCGTTTATTCGATTACTAATGTTAACATCTCAGTTCCTTCTGAATTGGGTTGTTACAATGCTGAAGGTTCTTACCGGAGCGGAAGCACAAATCTACTACTGCGAATTTTCCAAATGCAGATAATCGGCGAACAGATTACAAGAAATGGAAGTGAATGCTGCGAAATTGAATCAAGAGAAAACTCAGGAAAGGAAGTGGGTCTTACATGCGTGGAGGCGGAGATGATGAACGGCAAGAATCAGGCACGGTGGTTGTCCGCCGCTACGGGAGAGGGGCTCGCGGAGGCTGGGTCGATCACAGAACTGCTGTGAGATTAGGTCGCGAAGCAAAACCAAGACACACAAGTGATAGTTCACTTAAACGGTGATAGATTAAAACCAATCAACGGCTAAGATTAAGTAACTATTTCAATAGGATCACAAATTTGATGAACACTTTGTTTGTTTGTGGTCATAATAGATGGAAAACATAGAAGGGAAAGGAAAAGGGCTGGAAAAACTTGACTTTCCATGGTTTGGATAACCATTGAAAATAGACAGTGAGGGAAAATAGTACCTAGAAGAAAGAGGAGTGAGATACCAACAATGTTAGGAATCCACCATAGATAAATAAAAACAATGATACAGTCACAACATAAGGATTTAACGTTGAAACTCTAAATCTGGGAAAAAACCATGATTGTTGTCTGAACCGGCACCTAGAGAATAAATACTATGTGAAAATTGTTACAACACACTGATCTTTCTCTCAACCACCCTTCAACCACAGTACACCCACACTCTCCAAAACTATTATATGAACAATAGATCACAACACTCTAAAACAAGAGCATGGAAGAACAACAGATAAAACTTAAAGTGAAATGCTCTTAATTGCTTGGATACGCTCAATGTTGGGATACATTTTTCCTATGGGTTGCTATGGTATTTATAGGAGTTGATGCCAAAACAATGTGTATGCATTATGTGTATCTGCATACCAACATTTTCAACAAGAGCTGCATCATCTTTTTACCCATGTTAATGTATTTAATTTTCTTGACTTTCCAATCCTGCAAAGTTGGTGGGTAGCATAGTGGTTTTGACTTACTATCTCCCACTTGAAGATTGACTTCAATCAGTCGTCACACGTCAATCTTGCAGCAGCCATGTTTGACAATCTCGCACTTAAAGTCATTGTTTGTGTATTTGCCAATGTTTTCCATCTTCTCAGTTCCATGTCACTCAATTTCAAGTGAGTCACCACATCACATTGTGCTCCCACTCAACATGCATCTTCCACTTCTATTGTCTTCATCAACAATCATTGTCTATACCGACAATCATAACTACATTGTCTACCCTGACAATCACAGTTCAAAAGAACTATCATACTCCATCATAAGGAGTATACCTCACTTAAAACTAAACCATTCTAAGAATTTCTTCATGTCGAAACCATGCTGAAAAATTATGGTGCAACTTCCATGTTGACTTTCTCCGGAAGTTCATCAGCAACCAACATAGTCGCACCACACACCTTGCATTAATGTCAACCAATGTATGTGTGCAATTCTGAATCCGCTAACAATAACTTATCCTTTTCAATGGCAGTGCGCTAATGCCATTGTCATTTTAGAGAACATCATCATCTCCTAAAATGAGGGAGATATTGCTAACATTTGCCTCAGAGCCCTTTTCTGATGTTGCTGCACCTAGACAACATGCTCAAACCTTCTACATTTCCAGCATGTAATATTCCTTCCCTAGTTCTTCTTGCCATAAGGCCCACCTATAACTACCAGCGCCGAGCTTGTTGAAGTGTTTATCTTCACATTTCATTCTTCTTCTTTAGAAATATTTTGGTTGACAACATCCACAAAGCTCAAAGTTTCCTTCCCATATTTAAAAACAAGTTTGATATGATCATATGAAGATGGAAGAGACCATATGAGTCTTAGTGCTTTATCTTCATCCTCAATATCGACTCCTATAGCTTCTAATTTGGAGACAACTCCATTGAGAGCACTAAAATGATCCGAGGCTTTCATATTATTCTCCATACGTAAATTGTTGAGCTGCTCTTTTAGCAGCAATCGATTTGAAGTGTCTTTTGCCTAATATAACCCTTCAAATTTCTTTCAAAGTTCTTTGGCTGATGAAATACTTTGCACATTTGTAAGAATATTCTTAGCCAAACATAGGTGGATTGCACTTGCGGCTCTCAGATCTAGTTCCTCCCACTTCTCATTCTCCAAGTTGGAAGTGTTTCCTTTCAACGCCTTGTGAAGTCGCGATTGTTCAACACATCATTGACTTGTATTTTCCATAAGCCAAAATTGATTCTTCCATCAAACTTCAGAGGTACTCGTTCTATGTAGTTAGATGACTTTGATTGAGCTCAAATTTTCTTATACGCCATCCAGAGGTACTAGACAAGGATATATACCCTTGCTGCACATGTCATTATAAGCTCTGGTAGTGGTTTTAAGATTAACCCATCACCCATGCAATGATGATGTTGCAATTGCCAATAACCGGTGGAAATCGAGTTTAATAAGTATGATATAGGTCCTTCAGCCTACAATGAATAAGCTTTTGCAATGGTGCGGTTCCTATTTTTGTTTGTTTACATAGGAAAATATGATTCATTTCCTACATCTAGCTGGTTCAAATATTAGTAACACTAACAACATATATTCAGCTTCAAAAGAACAATGCCATTTATACGTGAGCCTTTAGATCAATTGGTAAAGCAACGGAAGCAAAATACCATCTTCAAAATTCATAAATTTTGCCCATCACCATTGCATTTATCTTTTAAAGCCAAAAACTTCCAACCGTACAATCGGATTGCTTATACAAGATGGAAATAAAGCATTACTACAAAAATGCCTAATCCCATGAAGTAACTAATGATCATAAGCAAGACCTACATACGGTGGCTATGCCAACAACCAACATATGGTGCTCCATGACAAAGAGGTGGATCAGTTTCGACCATTCTGCTCACCAGTATGATCGTGGTTTGGTTTCCCACTACAGCAGTAGTAGCGTGGAAGCCGGACACGACCACAACCCCTGCAGAAGAAGTGAAGTTAATTGCTCACATATAAACCAGAAAAAGAATTTATCTTTAGACAACATATCTAATACACATACACTGGGTAAACCTACGAATGTCGGTCATGTGCATTTTGAATTAATCTTTTTTGTGATTATTCTCAGTTTTCTAGCTATTTTCACTACACTAAAAATAAACAGAGCACTTCCGAAATTCAATATTTCCAATGATTATAATTTTGAACAGTTTGGTTGGAAGATTCTTTTAATAATAGGGTTCACTGTCCTACAACACATGGGGAAAATCAAAGTGTTCTTAAATACTAAAATGTAGGTACTGTGGTGTAAGTGCTAGTGTGCTACTACTTCAATGATTCAATCTTGAGTCTCAACTACCAGATCAAGAAACGTTGTCATCCTTCAAGATGTAGGTACTCTGGTGTAAGTGTACTACTTCGATCTTAAGTCACAACTACTTGTTCGAGAAATGTAGTCATCCTTCAACATATGTCAACATATGTATCAGAGAATTAAGAGTTGATATTCTAAGCAAATTTCTAACTTTGCTGAATAGTTTGAGTAGTGGTAGAAAGAAAAACAATTTTAGGGACTAAATAGCTTCATACAGTTTAAAGACAAAACTATAGCATATTAGTGACTATATATATTCTTTTGTTTTGATGTGGCACAGCCATGTGTAACGGATCTCAATTAGTGAGATTTAAGGATCAAAGAGTGACTAGGAAAGCAAGAACCCAATAGTATCAGTTTGGGGTCAGTAAGGCGGCTCTCTAAAGCTCTGCCTCTGGATGCTTCCATGTACTTCTCTTTTCTTGACTGCTATTTGCAGGTTTGATTGATGGTGGAAGAGATTGCAGGAATACAAGGGCGATCGTGATAATGAACATTACTTTGTTAACATTAATATGAAACTCCACAGTTTCATTGCAAACTCAACAGTTTCATTGCACTCCGAACTTCATGGTTTTACAAGAGCCGAGGGATTAGTATCTTTCACCCTAGTCCCTGAGTGAGAATAAAGAAACTCCGCCCCTTCCATGGAGCCTCTCTTATCTATCCAACATATCTATAACTACAAAAGTCGGTTCGGGGGGGAAAGATTAGGAAAACTGAACCAATTTATGGTGAATTTGTTTTTCACCCTAATACTCGACGCTCAAGCTATCATAACTAATAAAAAGAAATCACCGCATATTTCCAGAACATAACAATAACAGCTAATATCATTAGGAAACAGACTAGAGCTTACTTGCACAGGACAAGCACAGGAATAGGTTTCAAAGCTTTTGGTCCATTTCTTATTCCTCTTCTAGACTTAGAAATCTGCATCAAAACAAAACCATCAAAAATATATTCAAAATGCAATATTGAGAACGATTATGGCGACGGTGATGCTAATATAGTGTGCAAATGATCACACTCAAATCACTACACTCCATTAATGATTGACACACCAGCAGTAAAATTCAACATCTCAGGAAATCCAAATTGACAGTGAAGTCAGATTGGTTCCTTACCTTCTTTTTGGGGACAACCATGAGCTCCATAGAATCACCAAAAGAGAAACTCAGGGAAGTAAACTCAGGCAAAACCGGTTGCGATGACGGAACTCCAATGTCAATGCTTCCAGCTAAAGGAGGAGCTTGAGGCGCCGAATGAAACAACCTATTGAATCCTAAAAGGCTCCTCCCATTGCCCCTGAGAATCGCGAATTTCGTTGCCATTCCTGCGGTTTTGCCCATTGACGATGCTGAAGGTTCTTACCGGAGCGGAAGCACAAATCTACTACTGCGAATTTTCCAAATGCAGATAATCGGCGAACAGATTAGAAGAAATGGAAGTGAATGCTGCGGAATTGAATCAAGAGAAAACTCAAGAAAGGAAGTGGGTCTTACATGCGTGGAGGCGGAGATGATGAACGGCAAGAATCAGGCACGGTGGTTGTCCGCCGCTACGGGAGAGGGGCTCGCGGAGGCTGGGTCGATCACAGAACTGCTGTGAGATTAGGTCGCGAAGCAAAACCAAGACACACAAGTGATAATTCACTTCAACGGTGATAGATTAAAACCAATCAACGGCTAAGATTAAGTAACTATTTCAATAGGATCACAAATTTGATGAACACTTTGTTTGTTTGTGGTCATAATAGATGGAAAACATAGAAGGGAAAGGAAAAGGGCTGGAAAAACTTGACTTTCCATGGTTTGGATAACCACTGAAAATAGACAGTGAGGGAAAATAGTACCTAGAAGAAAGAGGAGTGAGATACCAAACATGTTAGGAATCCACCATAGATAAATAAAAACAATGATACAGTCACAACATAAGGATTTAACGTTGAAACCCTAAATCTGGGAAAAAACCATGATTGTTGTCTGAACCGACACCTAGAGAATAAATACTATGTGAAAATTGTTACAACACACTGATCTTTCTCTCAACCACCCTTCAACCACAGTGCACCCACACTCTCCAAAACTATTATATGAACAATAGATCACAACACTCTAAAACAAGAGCATGGAAGAACAACAGATAAAACTTAAAGTGAAATGCTCTTAATTGCTTGGATACGCTCAATGTTGGGATACATTTTTCCTATGGGTTGCTATGGTATTTATAGGAGTTGATGCCAAAACAATGTGTATGCATTATGTGTATCTGCATACCAACATTTTCAACAAGAGCTGCATCATCTTTTTACCCATGTTAATGTATTTAATTTTCTTGACTTTCCAATCCTGCAATGTTGGTGGGTGGCATAGTGTAGCATAGTGATTTTGACTTACTATCTCCCACTTGAAGATTGACTTCAATCAGTCGTCACACGTCAATCTTGCAGCAGCCATGTTTGACAATCTCGCACTTAAAGTCATTGTTTGTGTATTTGCCAATGTTTTCCATCTTCTCAGTTCCATGTCACTCAATTTCAAGTGAGTCAACACCACATCACATTGTGCTCCCACTCAACATGCATCTTCCACTTCTATTGTCTTCATCAACAATCATTGTCTATACCGACAATCATAACTACATTGTCTACCCTGACAATCACAGTTCAAAAGAACTATCATACTCCATCATAAGGAGTATACCTCACTTGAAACTAAACCATTCTAAGAATTTCTTCATGTCGAAACCATGCTGAAAAATTATGGTGCAACTTCCATGTTGACTTTCTCCGGAAGTTCATCAGCAACCAACATAGTCACACCACACACCTTGCATTAATGTCAACCAATGTATGTGTGCAATTCTGAATCCGCTAACAATAACTTATCCTTTTCAATGGCAGTGTATAACACCCCGATTTCGGTGGCGTCACTTTAGTAACCAAAAGAAAATACTTTAAGCGGTAACGTGAATTATTTTTTTTCGACAATATAACTAAAGACAGAAAGCAATAAAACTCCCCAACAAAAGATAAAAGGAACTACTATACAACTATATATACATGCCTCGCTAAACACTACCACGTCACGAGTAACCTCCAGTGACGGGTGACAGGAAAAGAGTAACGCCCGTAGGCAAAAGTACAAACCAAAAGAAAAGTCAAGTGTCCGCAACACTATCCCTCAAAATGAGAATGAGTTAGCCCAGATGGCCTAGAGCAAGACCTCTTAGCCCAACCAACTCTCTGTGATCCCCGTAGAGGAACCACACAAAAAGCTATAGGCGGGAAACTACCCTGTCCCCAAAGAAACAATGACGGTCAGAGCTAAGACTCTACTCCTACACTAATCCCATCTCGAGTAAGTCGCTCGGTGGCCAGCGGGGTCGACCACCCCTGAACCGTAGTCCTCCTGATCAAGCTTCTTCAACCTAGTTTCCCCTGAAGGGTGAACCATCGTGAACCGGTCCGCCATGGACATCTGACAAAGGCGTAGTCCGCCCAAACACACATAGAAGACGCGAGGGTCAACTCCAAAGAATTATATAAATATTAAAGCCAGATATATATATATGGGATAATAATTATTAGCCTCTCAGGCTTAGAGTTTAGGGATAACATCCTAGGGTTGCATATATCACAATGAATATAAAGATAATAATAAGAATTAGCATGCCTCAAGTAGGATAAACAGGTACCAATCACACTCAGCAACTAAGTCAGCATGTATGTTGCATGAAATGCAATGCTGGGTAACAAAATGCATTCCGGAAGAAGGATGGACACCATCGAGTCAGCCCTAACACCGGCCAAAGTGGGACCATTCCGCTCGGGCGCCTCTTACACCACACAAAAGTAGTCAGATCAGCAGTGAACCCGTAGGTCTGCCATTCCGTCTGCTACTAAGGACCACCGTAGTGTCCTAAATATGGAAATCCGGGTCTTATGACCATTTTGGAATCCACCGAGGTCCGGTAATCCGCCGTGTATTAACCTCAAAATGAGTGCATGAATGCAAGTGATTAGCCAAACAACGTCTCCGACCTCACTCGACACGTCGTCACGTGTTCTAGCTAACTTATTGTCTCTAAAAAGCCTACCCTAAGGCAAACGTCGATTCTGCGACAAAATGAATTAATCAAAAGAAGAAGAATGTACTTGGGAACTCATGGTTCCCGGCTAAACTTTAGATAGCCAATCAATAAACTGCTCATCGAGCGAAAAGGTACCGAAGTACTTGGAAACTTATAGTCTCCGGCTAAACTTTAGATAGCCAAACAATAACCTGCTCAACGAGCGAAAAGGTACCGAAGTACTTGGAAACTTATAGTCTCCGGCTAAACTTTAGATAGCCAAACAATAAACTGCTCATCGAGCGAAAGAGTATAAGCGTACTCGGAAACTTGTAAGTTTCCTCAAGACTTGGACTCGACGACACTTCTCATATCTTCAAGACTAATATTCAGGCTCTAAGCTCTTATCTAAATGTTGTTATCATTTGTTCAAGGGGTTTAGAGATTGATTAATGTCTTATGAATTTTCTTTGAGAAAATAGATTTCGTTTAGTCTTATGATACTTCCTATGAGTTTCAGGGATCCCATAATCCCAATTAATTTCTGAGAAGGTCTCGATCCATTAAAATATAACAAGGTCCGAACTTCGTTCGTCCTTTCAAAACTCTCTCAAAATCTCATAAAAATTCGGCATGACTTGCCCGTAATCCTCACTTTCCAGAAACATAGGCACGAGTGGAATAACATCAATGAAACAGCTCAACCAATAGGCATAAACAGCATATTCCAACACATCCTAAGTTAACCATGTAGCACATAGCATGTGAATCATTTAGCACACAATATCATGGCATCAAGTACTCAACAAGTTCGGCCGAAGCCTCAGAAATCATTTCAGACATTTAGCAATTAGGTGCATAACACATAAATCAAGTCGAATTTCATCGACACCTAAAGCATTATCTAGTAATTCAGAGAGTAGCCCTCACCTGTAACTCCTCCAGCGTTTTCCTCACAACCTCCTTCACGTTCCTCGCCTTGATCTCCAGGAAACTCCTCAAAAGAACCTTAAGCCAAAATCACAGAAATCAACACATTGAGTCAGGAACTCAGCAAGCAATAAGTCCTAGGGTTACACGGTACATTACAAACTCTGTGGTACGACAATCTAACGCGTTAAGACAAGTTTTCGAAAAAGTCGGATTTCCTCCCCCCTTGGTATAGCTCTCGGCCACTTTCCTTAATTGGGAGGGTCGATTTTTCTTCGATCAAACTTGGTTCCTAGGTTAACATAAGCCGTAACTAAGACGGTTCTAAGCTCGGAAAAATTTTCGGATCGAAAACTGATATAGGGGCAGTTTGGTCATTATTTTTAGCTCAGAATTTCAAAATTGGATTTTTGAAAAACAAATTGGATGGGGACGTCCACAACGACGTTTATGACGACAAATCCTACTAGCACTAAGCCAAGTCGATAGATTAGAGCGTAAAGGTTGCGACTTTGCCGAAAAATGGGTATTTAGGGTAGAAATTGATCCCGGCGGCATTTCGTCGACATTTGACAAAATCTAATCCGCAGAACACGCTCAGGAGCATGCAGGGAAGAAGTTTAGACGCTGAAATCAGCTGATTTGAACAGTTTTTCAAAAACCTCAAAATTTTGAACTCAGAAAGTCGCAGGAGAAATGGACAGAAACGACGATTCGAAGGAGAGTATAGATTACCTACCTCGAGGTCTTCGATTAGTGACGATCGGTGAAGCAAACGGGCAAGAAACGACGAAGATCTGGATCTCTCTCTCTCTCTAGGAACTCGCGGTTTTGGGGGTGGGGAAAATGGGTTTTTTTGCAAAAAATCTAATTTTTCAAGCTATTTATAGGTTTTGGAAAAAACGGAAAAATGATTTTTTTGCGATTCCGATTTTTCCTGCGCGTTCCTCTGCGCATTCTAAGATAGGTTCTGGCGACAGAATTCCAGAACTCAAAACAGGATTCTTGGAATTAAACCAAAAGATCCAAAATCGGCATAAGTCGGTGTAAGTCGGTTTATCCCGAAAAACTACTTTTTGCAGTGATCGTCGGATGAGAAAACTTCCTTCTGAAGAAAGATTAGGAATGATGAGAGAAGTAGGAGAACGCGGGTGGAATCTTCATTTGAGTTTCCGGATAGAAAAAGTCTTCATCGTCTGTCGATCTTAGGTTTTTCGAACTATCAGGGATTCCGTTTCGGCAAACTTCCGAGAATTGGAATTTGACGTTCGTACTTTCCAGGATTTCGCATCGAAATGGTTGTTTAAGGACGGAAAAGAGAAGTTCTAACATTTCTCTGAGGATTTTTTTTGGAATTAGTTTCCATCGAGTCCTAAAGCGTAAATTAACTATTCACTAATACCTTCGACCTAGGATTAAGCGTATGTTAGTCGTGCTATAACTCTTTCGGTTTTTCGATACATTCTTGGACTTTTCCTGAACCTCTTTCCTTCCCAAATTTATCTTAATCAAACAACTCTTTTATTTTATTCACTTATCCAAAGCGTTAAAACTTGGGCCTTACATTACTACCCTCCAAAAAGAAAGTTTCGACCTCGAAACTTAAGGGTCAGTAAAAAGTTCTGGATACTGTTCCTTGATCTTTTCCTTCAGCTCCCACGTTGCATCGCCGGTGTCCTTGTTCCAAATAACCTTCACTAACTCGATCTCTTTTCCCCTCAACTGCTTTATCCTTGTGTCACCAATGCTGATTGGCGGTGTCTCGAAAGACAAGTTATCCTTCAACTCAATGTCATCCAACTCGATGACGTGCGTCGGATCAGCAATATACTTCCGCAGTTGTGTCGCATGGAATACATCGTGAATGTTTGATAGAAAAGGCGGTAGTGCGATCTGATAAACTACCGGTCCTACACGACGAGTAATCTGATAAGGTCCAATGAACTTTGGCGTAAGCTTTCTTGATTTGATTGCTCGACCAACTCCTGTAGTCTGAGTAACTCGCAGAAACACATGATCTCCCTCTTCAAATTCCAGGGTTCTGCGCCTTTGATCTGCATAGCTCTTCTGTCTACCCTGAGAAGCCTTCATCTTCTCTCTGATCTGTTTAATCTTCTCAGTCATCTGTTGCAGAAGTTCCGGTCCTACTAACAAATTCTCTCCATCTTGATACCAACATAAAGGTGTTCTACACTTGCGGCCATACAAAGCCTCATACGGTGCCATACCTATGGTCGTATGAAAACTGTTGTTATATGTGAACTCAATCAGTGGCAATAGGGTATCCCAACTGCCCTTGTTGTCTAACACGCAAGCTCGTAGCAAATCCTCCAATGATTGGATAGTTCTCTCAGTTTGCCCATCAGTCTGTGGATGATAAGCAGAACTTAATCTCAGCCTCGTTCCCAAAGCATTATGAAGAGCTCCCCACAAATGTGAAGTAAACTTCGGGTCTCTATCGGAAACGATACTTGTTGGCACTCCATGAAGTCGCACAATCTCAGCTATATAAATCTCTGATAGCTTATCCACGTTGTACGTAGTTCTCACAGTTATGAAATGAGCCGACTTAGTCAATCGATCCACGACTACCCAAATCGAATCATATCCCTTTTGAGTTCTTGGCAACGCTACGACAAAATCGATCGATATGCTATCCCATTTCCATTGAGGTACATCCAAGCTCTGTAGCATACCTGAAGATTTCTGATGTTCCACCTTCGCCTTCTGACAGATTAAACATGCAGCTACATATCCTGCCACTTGTCTCTTCATCCCTGGCCACCAAAATTCACCTTCAAGTCCTGATACATCTTTTTCCTTCCAGGGTGAATGCTCAACTTGCTTTTGTGACCTTCGTCCATAATCAACCTCCTTAAGTCAGGGTTGTTAGGTACGCACACTCTATCCTTGCATCGCAGGATATTGTCACTCCCTACCTTGAATTCCGGGTCCTTACCCTGAATTACTAAATTCTTATTTTCCGAGTAAAAATTCATCTTGTAACTGTTGGTCTCGGATTTCTTCCATCAATCCATTGGTGATCTTGATCGTCCCAAACTTCAGTTCTCCCTCAGATGCTCTCACATCTAAGCTCAAATCTCAAAATTGTTCCAGCAGTTGCAGCTCCTTAACCATCATTGATGAGATATGCATCTTCCTGCTCAATGCATCAGTAACGACATTAGCCTTTCCAGGATGGTATTGTAAGGTAAAATCGTAATCCTTGAGAAATTCCATCCAGCGTCGTTGTCTCATGTTCAACTCCTTCTGGTCAAACAAGTACTTTAAGCTCTATGTCGTCCTGCTCGACCACTCGTGTCGGTTCTATGTTGGAAATAACATTGGTTGACGCTACGTGCAATTGCACAACCTTAACCACTTGATCCTTTACTTTTGTTCGTCCAAAAATTCTGCTTAAAATCAGTACACCTCTGGCATTCCAAAGTGAATGTTCAACCTGTCCTCGTGATCTCCACTCATGATTCAAAACTTAACTCGATCGCTCTATAACTCATAGACGAACTATTCCCTTGGAATCTACTAGTCCATTAACGTCGATTCCAACTTCGTAACTATCCTCATTCGCACCATGAGATCAATCTTCTACTTAGTCATCACTCAAGTAAAACTCGACGTGAGTCTTAATACCTTGTGCATCGCTAGACCCAATCCCTTTTAACATCCATTCATCAGCGACTTATAAGCTAATCACCATCTTAATATCTTACAATCCATTATTGTCATCTCCCCTTTTTCGAGACTTCCCTTACTTGAACCATAAAACCAACCTTCACTTATTCACAACCCACTTTACAATTACCTAAAATCCTTAACACTTCCCCCAAATCCGAACTTATTCCCTAGAAGATCAAACCATAGCTGTACCTCAGGAAACTTAACTAGTCATTTTATCATCCGATCCCTCAACATTCGGAGGTTTAACTACAATCATTAATGCCAACACCACTAAATCTCTGATTCGAACATGATTTTCACCTCCCAAGGTCAATCTTAACCCTTAAATCCTCACTTAACTTAGTGAAATTCACTTGCTAACCCCAGCATGCAATATCGGAATCCATAACAAAGTTCCATTCACTCTTAGACTCTAAGAAATTTGTCCACCTATAACAACCTCAAGTATTTATCTTAATACTAACTCTTTATTTCCGTAACTAGATCGTCCTCCCATCAATCCGATACTTAGTCTCTCGATCAAAACCCAACAAACCTTGAGTCCTACGCACTTAAGACAAGAATTCATAGACTTAAAACCTAAACTTTCACCACGTTTGGACCTCAAATGTCCTTTAATTCTTCAATACTTCTTAAATGAATATCCATTTCTTAAACTATAACTCCTCCCCAAAGGAGATCAACTACTTAACAAGAACTTTACTTCCCAACTCAACTAATCCTCGATCCAATCAAATTAATCTTACCAATCCATCTATCAAAGTCCATTGCCAGTTCTGATTCCGAATATCACCCCCTCAATATTAAGTTGATCAGGCCTAATACATCGAAGGTGAAGATTTAGAAAAACCCACTGGAACAGTCGATGAGTTCCTAACATCCAGTAGTCACAGAGATCTTGATATTAAATCCTCAATGATGCCGCTACGGAACTACACACTCTCGACACCATACATATACTATCCATACGGAATCTCTCTGAGATTCATCCTTCAGCTTCTAGCTTCTTGTTAAACGCATCGGTGCAAAACTACTTTCTAGGCTTAACGTGTTATTCTAAACCTCGTGTAACTTCTATAGTTTAAACACGAGCAACGGTCAAATAAAGTATTATTAGGCGTAATAACTATAAAGTCAAAGCTCGACAGTAAGGGCAAGTTAGGTGTGTTGCACGTTCTACGAGAGTAATGAAGCGTATTATACTAGAATGAGAAAGAATAGTTAGAAGGTTACCATCGTTTGTGCGCTCTCCTCTGACTAGTCGACCAGCTCCCTCGCCGCACGAGATATAGACTCCTCCCCGTGCAGCAGGATGTCTTCCTCTTACCGTAGGCACAGATGGCTCAACCCTGGTTACATTGCAATCCTTGGCTTGATGCCCCGGGCGATTGCAGTTGAAACATAGAGGTCTCCCGTCTGGACACTTGTTAGAGTGGTGCCCCACCTTCTTGCACCTGTAACACGTTACTTGCTTCCTCGCCCCTTTAGATATGGCAGGAAGTTTACCCTTCATCTTGTTGTCAGACGGTCCCGCTTGGAACGTCCTACAGTTCACGGCCAAATGTCCACGTTGTTTGCACTTGAAGCATTGTGGTCCAGTCACTGAGCACTGAAAGGCGTAGTGTCCAAGCTTCCCACAACGGAAACATGACACAGCCTCCTGGCCAATAGCTGTGGTCGTCGACTTGCGTGATCCTGGAATAGGGTCCCTTCCCTCAGGATGCTGGTATGGCTTCCACCGTCGGTGCTCCTGAGAACCTGATCTCACTGGTCCTCCAGTTCCAGCTCGGTCCAATCCACTATGCTGGTACTTGGACGCCTGGATTAGCGGTTGAGGTTGCTCACGTGCCGCCTCCTCAGCGCGTCTGTAAGCGTCCTCAGCAGCCTGATTCATCATTGCCTCAATCATGGTAGCTATTGCCTTTGCCATCCTGTCAGGGCTTACCATCCTATGCTTAGTCAAACAAACAGTTAGTACTCATCATCGGATAGCATCTAACATACTATACAATATGATTAAGCAATAACTTCAATCAATTCTAAGCGACAAATCGCTTGCAGACAATCAATTTTTACTCTTTACAGAGTCACACAACCTAGCACAGAAGACCTATTCCCCAAAGACTCCCGAAAGACTCGACTAAGCTCTGATACCACAAATGTAACACCCCGATTTCGGTGGCGTCACTTTAGTAACCAAAAGAAAATACTTTAAGCGGTAACGTGAATTATTTTTTTTCGACAATATAACTAAAGACAGAAAGCAATAAAACTCCCCAACAAAAGATAAAAGGAACTACTATACAACTATATATACATGCCTCGCTAAACACTACCACGTCACGAGTAACCTCCAGTGACGGGTGACAGGAAAAGAGTAACGCCCGTAGGCAAAAGTACAAACCAAAAGAAAAGTCAAGTGTCCGCAACACTATCCCTCAAAATGAGAATGAGTTAGCCCAGATGGCCTAGAGCAAGACCTCTTAGCCCAACCAACTCTCTGTGATCCCCGTAGAGGAACCACACAAAAAGCTATAGGCGGGAAACTACCCTGTCCCCAAAGAAACAATGACGGTCAGAGCTAAGACTCTACTCCTACACTAATCCCATCTCGAGTAAGTCGCTCGGTGGCCAGCGGGGTCGACCACCCCTGAACCGTAGTCCTCCTGATCAAGCTTCTTCAACCTAGTTTCCCCTGAAGGGTGAACCATCGTGAACCGGTCCGCCATGGACATCTGACAAAGGCGTAGTCCGCCCAAACACACATAGAAGACGCGAGGGTCAACTCCAAAGAATTATATAAATATTAAAGCCAGATATATATATATGGGATAATAATTATTAGCCTCTCAGGCTTAGAGTTTAGGGATAACATCCTAGGGTTGCATATATCACAATGAATATAAAGATAATAATAAGAATTAGCATGCCTCAAGTAGGATAAACAGGTACCAATCACACTCAGCAACTAAGTCAGCATGTATGTTGCATGAAATGCAATGCTGGGTAACAAAATGCATTCCGGAAGAAGGATGGACACCATCGAGTCAGCCCTAACACCGGCCAAAGTGGGACCATTCCGCTCGGGCGCCTCTTACACCACACAAAAGTAGTCAGATCAGCAGTGAACCCGTAGGTCTGCCATTCCGTCTGCTACTAAGGACCACCGTAGTGTCCTAAATATGGAAATCCGGGTCTTATGACCATTTTGGAATCCACCGAGGTCCGGTAATCCGCCGTGTATTAACCTCAAAATGAGTGCATGAATGCAAGTGATTAGCCAAACAACGTCTCCGACCTCACTCGACACGTCGTCACGTGTTCTAGCTAACTTATTGTCTCTAAAAAGCCTACCCTAAGGCAAACGTCGATTCTGCGACAAAATGAATTAATCAAAAGAAGAAGAATGTACTTGGGAACTCATG